>NC_072855.1:9372500-9972500 GCF_028858705.1 Grus americana | reverse complement strand
CATCAAGGATATTTACAGTTTGTCTGCATATCTGAAATCATAATTGCTTTGGGAAAGTAATATGTTGGGTAGGTGTCACTTCTAGCTCTATTTCCTAAGTGCATTCTTTCTGTGTGGCTTTATGTTGCATTTTATGTCAGCGGGATGTGTTTCAGGAGTGGGTCAAAGGATCCTGAAACAGTACAATATGATGACAGATTGTGCATTTATAGCACCTTTTGTATGATGTTCTCAAAACACTTTACTAACATTAATTGTGTTTAATGAGATTCCTTTTGGCTAATATTATTTTGCAAATGCAGGGATTACGGTATGGAGCAGATAAGAGATTTGCCCCAGGCGACACACTAAGTCACTGGTGGCAACAAGAAAAGAATTAATAAACGCTAATTTGTGAGCCTTTGTTCTGTCCATCAGACCATCTTCCTACCTTTTCAAGTATACTTTACCTCATGGATTTCTCTGAAACAACTAGCAGTTAGCTATGTTTGCAAGTATGTTGTCCGAGTCCTTCAGCATAAGGAAGGCCAGATAATTTACAGGTGAAAGTAACACATGCAGCTATCATCTTCTGTTGCACTGAATATTGAAATATATCAGAAGACAAAACAGATGTTGAACAATATGCCCATTCTATGCTCAGAAGACAACCTCTCTATATCTAATGTTACAGCTTATTATTTTTTTGGTTTGTTGTGTAAAGCATAGTAAGTAGTAGATGAATACTGGATGGTCCTGTATTTTTAATGTTTGGAAGCCTATATATTACTGTGTTGACCAATGGCTGCACTGGATCTAAGTAAAATACAGTTATATGTGTTCACAATGTCATTCCCATACAACACATCTGAAAGTGTTCTCTTTATGGCATTGAATTTCAGCTTTTTCTGATTCTCAAGTGTTTAAGATGTAAAAGAATGATCCTGTCCGAAATTACCCTAAATGATCCTGCAAAAAAATGCGACTCTTGGCTGAAAATGTGCTGATTGGCATTATCTAGCCCTTAGCCTGCTTCCATGGACATATTTTCCTTTCTCCCTGACACTTAGCTGTAGCAGGGAACCAGTCAAGTTTCTTCAAGGAGAGCAGAGACTGTGTAAAAAAGCTTAAGCATAGGACTTTTATACACACACAACTTTCAACATGTGTTAGTACCAGAAATAGCATGAATTAAGTGGAAAACTATCTGCAAAAAGCAAGTTTTGCCACCGTGGGTGTATGGTAATAAGGATGGTTACAATGGCACCTGTTTAAGGGCCAGAGAGATCAGATAAGGACGGGTAAGGAGAGAAAGAAAAGTTCTTGTTTCTGGAGAGGAGGAAGGAAAGGGAAGGGAACATCAGCCATGCCCTGTTTGAGATTTCTGAGGATGAGGATTTAGTTTAAGGTAAAACAAACATTTTAGATAGAAGATAATATTTGATGAAAAGATAAAATAGCTTTCACCTCCTGAGAGAACTGAGTAATAGTATGTACTGAACTTGTCTACTTCTAGGCAGAATATACACATTTTGCAGATTCAATCTGATTAATTTACAGTGCTTCAGATATCAGTGCTAGTCCTCTCCAAGGGCCTAATCAAAATGCTGTGGAAATGAAAGAAAATATTCCTATTGACTTCACTGGGTTTTGAATCAGTCACCAGAACCAGTCCTCTTTCCCTCTGAAGTCAGTGAAAATGCTTCCAGTAATTTCGATGGGGGAAAAAACCCTGGGATCTTAGGATATAAGGAGGAGAATGCCCTGCTTCTACTATTTACAGTCTATGTTGCAGTCAGAAGCTAGTATTCTCATCTTCATGTGATAATGCTGACCATCTTCAAGATGTACAGTTAACATAATTTTCCCTTGTACTTAATACTAAATCACGAGAAGGACATTGCAGAAAAATCAGATTCCGTCCTTTCCTTAGAAAGATCCTAATCTGCATTTATGTCAGTAACTAATAACACTAATTAGACTTGTACAATTTAGTAGGATTTTTTTCACCACATGTATCAAAATAATCTTCCATTACATTATTTTCATATTTAAAACTAAATCTATGACTTTTGACATTTGGGATTTTACTCACAGTTGAGTGGGCATGTGTGAGACACACAGCTGAACCAACTCAAATGAGAACTCTGAAGAGTTATGCCAAATTACACCACGTTCTTGCGAAATTGAAAGCTCATAAACAGGTTCATCTTGCTATCAACATAAGAGAGATAAAGGAGTAAAACAGTGAAATTTGGGTGGCTGTTCTGCTTTTACAGTAGTAAGCTCTTCAGTAGATGGGATTTATAAAGGTCAATATGATGGGTCTGATCCTGCAACTCTAATTGAAGCAAATAATTCCACTGAAAATAAAGTGAGTTATTTGCATAGAGAAAGGCACAAACATTGCATGGTAACTTCTGTGTTAAAATCTGTCTCTTGTTATCATAGCAAAAGCTTGATTCTAACAGTCACAAGGAAGGAAAAATGCCTGGAATGCTGCAGTTAGGTACAAAACTCAATCTTTTTTTCAAAATGAACAGATGCAGTCCATTTCTATAAATGGCCTGATGAAACGATATCCTCATGTACAGTATACACTGGGTGAAGGATCACTGTGGCTATGGATAATTTTTGATAGATTTAATTGAAGAATACTTAATAAAAAGAAGGAGATTTAGTACACAAGAACAAAAATATTATCTGGAGGGTATCAGTCTGATGAAAGAAGTATTAAAAAGCATTTAGGAAGATAAACAAGGAGAAGTAGTCTGGGTATTCAAATGAATAACAATAGAGAGATGTAAATTTGAATGTGAATACAAATTAAAGAACCGAGATAGACTTATAGAATTATTTTTAAGTTAATGTGTTATTCAGGATAATTCAAACTGAATTCTGTTTTAATAGCAACAAGGTCACAACATTGAAGCAAAAGCATTTATTTGCACTTAGTAGTTTTTAGGAGGTTTGAGGGGCATAATAGGATTCTTCATGACTGAAGGTGAAGGCTTGTTTGTTGCAACTAGGAATCACCCATCATATTACTAATGAACCTATGTTCTTATTGAAAATATTTGCAGTGAAAAACAAGTCCAATATTATGTTACAAACATCAAAACTTACAATAAACATGAAGACTGTAAATAACTGAATTACAAGTCAAAGTGTAGTTTTCTTCCTGGAAGAAAATCAAGTCAGATCATTCATTGAGAACAACAAATAGAAACTATTTCTGTGATGTAAGATTCACATGTTGCAGAAATACAATGTATGGAGTTTAACACAGAATCACCTCTAGACTAATTTTGATCATAACACTCTAATTAAAGGAAAGCATGTTATTTATCTCCCACTATTCAAGGATTAAAAATCCTTACCATATTTCATCTTTATTTCTCTAAAACTAGGAAGCTAATAATCAGTGAGTTTCCCTAACTCCGCTTGTATATAGGAGCATGAACTAGGAGTTGGAAGATAGGAACTGAGACTGGAGTGTGTCTTTCTCTCTTGCTTCTTGAGTGGCCTTGTAGGGATTATGTTCTCTCTTGACACCTTGGTTTTAAACACCTGACACTCTGGCAATTTATTTATACATTTCCATCACACCAAAAGAAGATTCTATCTTTATACATACAGTGGTTCAGACAGACCTGAACTACTGTCAAAGTAATGGTTTACCTCTGCTCTTTATTCCTTTGGTACCAATTTTCTGATTCCCTATTTGTATCTTGAAATACTGAGTGGTTGCAAAGTGCAATACGTGAAAAAGAAAAATGTATCCCAACGGTTATTGGATAAGTTATCTGCTTGATCCACCTCAATTACAAAAATGCAGGGAAAGATGGTTGCTTTTTCAAAGCAGTACACAGGGATTAGATGTGTGGCTGCCGTTACTTTAAATGGACTATGTAAAGCTAAATCCCGTATACAGCTAGAAAAACATGACTCTTGATAGCAGTATCTAATGCCATCATTTCTCTATAAATAAAGATGGCCAACCACTTATCTCTTTACGTCAATATATGCACAGAGTAATACTTCTGATTTTGGGCAGTCACTCTGGAATACACTTGGAAGCAGACTGTACACCCAAATGTTTTCCAAACAGATTTCTATCTCAAAGCTTGAGACACGATTTCCTACAATGAAAGAATATGTTCAGATGGGAGCACTGATATTTAAATAACAGAATAAAGATGCATTAAGAAATAAAAATAATAACAATCAAGAGGTTGCTTCTGCTCCTGTTGAAGTTAATGGATACCCTCCCATGCTATTCACGAGGAACAATATGAGTGGCTCACATGGTCTGATACAAGGAACTTATATTTGATAGCAAGTTGTCAAATTTTCAGGTTTTTTAACTAAGTGGAAATAGTAAGTAGTTACAAATCAAATGCAAGGAAACAGCTAGGGATGTATGTGGCACACAGGGGTCAAGCAGTGCCTTGCAAATTTGGCCTTTTGGTTTTCTTATAAAAATCCACGCACATTTTGCCAAATGAAAACTATCCATTTGCAAGTGTTTTGTGTGCATGTATTCTGTAGCAGTAAGCTTTCCTAAAGATCCTGTGTGCCCTTACCACGCCCAGCCCAGGGCAAGCAGAGCTTTCACTACCATACAGGATGAGACTGGGATAAACCACGCTGGGTCAGTCTGCGAGCTCAATCTGATAGAAGAGAGTCTGTCTCACCTATCTTCTCTGTGACATCTGCCTCTTGTGAGCTTCAGTTTGAAGAGAGAGATATTTCTGATTCAACTTAGGTACAGTAGAAACTGGAACTGAATGTGCAAGAACTTTGAGGTGAGCACTCAGAACAAAACCAAAGAGGCGATGAGGATTTGCTGGACAGTGACAATAGCACTCGAATGAACAATTTGAAGAGATGGAATTGGGACAGGTTAAATGAAGAGACCTGGGCAAGTAAGTTTGAAGGTGAGTAAGAGAAAGGACAGGGATAGAAAGATGATGGAGCTTAGAATAGAACCCAGATTGTCTTTGTCTTCCATCTGCCCAATATTTGACTAGTAGAGTATTCCAACCCTCTACAGTACAGCCATTTCCCAACCACTGCCAAAATGCAAAAATTTCTACAGTCTTTATGAAAGAGCAAAATATACTATTGTTATTTCACACAATCATGTATTTTGGGTTTTGTTTTAATCATTTATCTAACTTTACACATAAGTAAAATTAGAGCATCTAGAAATTAAGCATAAAATCTTGCTGAAGAGTTATTGCATGAACCTCTGGACTGTGTCATCTCCACAGCAGCACAGTGAAACCAACGGAAATACTGTGTTGGATTTTGAGCAGAATATTCAACAAAGACTGATTCTATTCTTAGTAAAAGATCCAACATGGATCTGGTTACTCCTTGCTATCATTTGCAGAGCAAGTATATTTTCACCCTACAGATTTGATCCTTTGGATTTTATGCCTTTCTTTTTTTATATATATTCATATTGTAAAGTCCTTCATTTTAACATATATTTTCTTGCCCACTTTCACTTCTTTTCCTGTGCCTCACTTCACAAACCATTTTTACAGCTTTAATTTGCAAGGATTCCCACAGGAATGGTCTTATGCCCCTGGTAGACGGCTGACAGGGCTATATTGATCAAGACAGATTGTGCCTTCCAGACTCACCCTCTTAGGACTAAACGCAACTTCCTTTCATAACATATTCACATTTATCATGTACACAAATAAGAACCCTGAACTACAGTCTAAAGTGCTGGCCTCTCTCTGCGACATTTCCTTGTTGTTGTCAGCTTAATTTCAACAATGCTAAAACAAAACTTCAGTGCTCTAATGCTACTTCTTTCCTCAATTATTGGTACTATTGCCACTCTGCATGTCAGTCAGTCCCATAACTTCAGAGGTCATTTTTCACGTAGATTACTCTCCAGGATATCATAACCAGTTTATATGCACATCTTCTTCACTCTTTTTGAACAGCAGGTTTCAAGTAGTATTTTGTATCGCTTCATAGCTAAAAATCTAAGGTACTGTCTCAAAAATGTCTGTTTTACTGTAATAAACATCTCTTTCCTGGGTTTAACTAATCCGATCTTTCTCTAGCAAATCAACTATTTGGAATGCTATCATTAAGGCTGTTCTGCTGGTCCATTGTTTTGACCCACTTACTCCACCTAGCATCTCACAGTTGATTCTAGCACATAAAACGAAAGCTGCCGTCTTTGCTGTCAAGATGCTTCACAACTCAGTTCCACTCCACCTGTTATCTTTTATTCTTTACTGATGTCATCCTCCATTTCTGATCAGCCAAGGATGCCCATTTCCTTATTTCATTTATTAGAAGTCATTTTATTTACTTTCAATCAGCTCCTACAAGCATTTATATTGCTCTTCAAACCCTACCTCATTCTGGCAGAGATTTTGCTCTGCAAAACATCCTTTGCTATCTGCTACTTGCACTTCAGATGAGGATGTGTGGCTGTCAGAGGTACTTATCTCCGGGATCTGGCACTTGACAATACTGGCATCCGTAGTGGCTCCCACAGCCTGGCAGAGACACTGGTGTGGAACTCCCTTGAACGTATTTGGGAATGACCTGTGCGTGCTGTCTTTTTATTTTGAGAGAAAGAATCTAGCCCAAAATTGTTGGTTTCACCAGGAACAATGACATACAGGTGGGCACTAGGCTAACAAACATTTTTTTATGTAGGTCACCAATAGGTTATCAAAGAACTAAACAACACACCTCAGGTATCATTATTACAAGGACACAAAGACTATAAAACATCCAAATACAATAAAGATATATAATATGAATGAAACATACAGTGTTCATAATGACTGGAATCTGAGTGTACTTTTAGGGGATGGAAAACTAATTAACCAATTAGAAAAGTCTAATAGAATAGAAGATAGTAACTTGTAGAAAAGTCAAGTCTGCTACACTGCATACCTAATAAATATAGAGAGCTGCGTCTTGCAATTATTTAGATTTGTGCTCTTGGAATCTGACCCTCCTGGTTTTTGTCCAGTCTGTAGTATACAACACTAAGTTTGATACTTGTCATGCTGCTAGCGTGAGACATACAGGCTTGAATATAGTCTGTGATTTAAAGTGATGGCATTAATCAGGATACAAACTGGACGAAGTTTCTGCATGAGTCAGTTCATATTGGTTAATCGGTAAGTGGCCAAGCCTGGAAATTGTGCATCCAAGAACGCTACAATAATTTTAGGATCATATGCCTATTATAAAATAGAAAAGAAAGATGTGAAGTGAATTTTCCATGATGAATTATAATAATTCATTTGGTACTAAAACAAAGCTGAATTTTATATAAACATAGATTACTTTTCAGCAAAAATATTATGTAGTAAGTGAACTGAAACTATCCCAGAGAAAGATTTCTGCCTTATCTTTGGCATCAGCTATCCTCCCTGTCCTTCCCCTTTTGAAAGGGTTTATTATGAAACTTAAGATTCATGTTTCTCTAATGGAGTTACTGCTTCTTTTTTCTTTCACCTTTCCTGGGCTGAGAAGAACAATAATCTGAATATTAATTTTTACAAGTATTTATTTTGGCAGCAGTGGCAGCTGAATTTACCTGCTCTCTGCCCAGTGAAGAATGATTATTTTGAAACTGGATCAGTTCCCTGATGTAATTCAGCATATGAATGCACAAAGAGTTATGCCAGTACTACAAGGCAGGAGGGCAGTGGCAGAAACTAGGAGTCTGAGTGGAAACTGTTTAAGAAAGCAAACTCCCAAGATATGCGTATGGATCCACTGCCTCAACCTCTGATTTTCATATCACACCTCCATAGTTTTATATTCTTGTAGTCATTTGTATCTATGCAAAATCAATGTAAAGGACTATCTAGCTGGAATAGCAGTGATTTAGACCTTTTTGTCAAAAGTGGCAATGAGCACTTGAGCTACATGGCAGTGTGGAATCAGGGCTCTGGCAATGCAGTTTGATAATACATGGCCCGCACAGACAA
The DNA here is from genome assembly GCF_028858705.1 of Grus americana. NCBI lineage: Eukaryota > Metazoa > Chordata > Aves > Gruiformes > Gruidae > Grus > Grus americana. The sequence goes on along the minus strand of NC_072855.1, from coordinate 9,964,533 downwards.
TAGCAGTCTAAACAATATTACTGTCTTCCCTTACTGATTTTCTAAAGCTGATTCAATCCAGCAGCTGCATCAGCACAAGTCAGGGTGGCACTCAGGACAAAAAGATGGGAAGAGATGACAGACTATGGTCAGGAAAGGATGGGGACTGCTTCAGCCAGTATAGCTACATACTGGCAAATCTTGGTTTGGTTCCTTGCAGTGTTAGATTAAAATCCACTACTTGATTTACTGTTACTTGCCTTCTGTCCCACTGTTCCGATGGTCACTTATGTCCTCAAAGCAACAATACCTGATCCTATGAGTCAGCTTCTGAACTGTATTCGTATATACAAAATGGGTGCTGCTGACAGAAACTTCCATTTGGAAGGAGGAAAGGAGACAGGACACTACAAAAGAGCTTAGTCAGAAGTGGAAGAGAAGCTTTTCCTACCAATGTCAGGTCCATTTTAGGAAGTTGTTGCTTTCCCCGTCTTTTGTTGCTACCCAAACAGTTACTCACCGCCTCTGATCTTTACTTCCTTGTTTTCTGGTGATAACCGTGAAAAATTTGGACTTTAGTCATGAATGAAAAATGTCACTGTAAGAAAAATCTATGAAAGTTACAACAGTATGTTAGAAAACAGATCTCTTTTTATATATAAAATCACCTAGTAAAACACAGTAAGCTATGTAAGACCAACTGAAACTTAATATACCTGCAACATCTTAGCTGATTCATTCAAGAAATCCTCCACGCTCTGATTTTCGGGGTTAAATTTGTTAAGCTGTTGGACTATTATTGCAATATGTTTTCCATGGCTGACCATCTTCACCATGGAGAATCCTATAAATATAGTAAATCATTAATTTTTCATGCCTCCTTCAGTTGTAGCATAATGTATGTTGATAGGCTCATAGAGAAGATATACCGCAGTAATGTAGAAGAGAACATTTAGGTCAAGCTTTCAAAATCACAGTTACTCAGAACAGCTAACAGGAGAAATGAGAAAACAGAACAAACGTCAATAAAATAGAACACATAATTACATATTTCTTATTCTGCAAATGTCTCAAAAGATCCTTACCTAAGGATCCTTACCTAAGGATCCATACCTAAAATGGTTTCTGTATCAGGTTATTTGATGAAAATAAAGATAATACAAGCGAAAAGCATGAATTTTTGCATGTGTGCTATACAAGTCCTATTTAATACATTACTCTTCCTGGTGAGATGCAACTGAAAGTAAAATTTTAGTCTTAAATCTTATCACATATTGTTAATAACAGCCAATGTTTCCAAAACAACACAGGAATAGGAACAGAGAGGTGGAGAATATAAGGAGGCAATGAGACAGTGTCAGTCAGCAAAGTGGGCAGCGATCATAACAGATCAGTAGTCTAGGCCACCATCAAGGCTTCTGAAGGAACCGCAGTTGGGTACTTCTTATGCTTGATGCTTTGTTTGTGAAATGACTGGATTAGATCTATTTCAAATGATGTCTTACTCATACACATGAGAGTCTGCAGAACTGGATACCTAGATTTTAATGTTTGCATGACAAGAACTATAATTCATTTGTTTATACACGTGCACATGTTGTTGTGCATGAAAGACCAATGATAGTAATGATCAGGGCTGAAAGTCATTAATTTGGTTTAGCACTAGGAAAAAAATGAGCACAGAAGTAATTTTCCATGGTGAGTATAAAAGTATATATTAAAATCATTCTTGCATTTTATATATCATCATATTCTGACGTTAGAAAAGAATGCTTGATCAAGATGATTCATTCCCACTGTGGTAAAGATAATTTATTTCTTGTCGTAAAAGGCTATTGTAACATTTCCTGATACAGTATTTTTGTACCCTGCCTCTCAGCGCTATGATACTCAATTGCCTAAGCAGCACATTTAATTACTAATCTCAAAACACTGGAAAAAAAGAGTTTGTCTATGTTTATGTTCAATACAGCCATTTAGCAACCTAGTATGATCAAGACAAAATGTCCAATTAAAAAAATGTCCAGCCAAACAGTGCTGGATCATGACAAGTGATGGTAAATAAAAAAGAGGTACTACTGTGTCTCTGGCACAGAGGGAATCTCTGTTTCTCCACTCCTCCTGATCTGTTTCTCTGTACCTGCCAAGGTTCATACACTCACAATGGATTTTGGATAAGGGAGAGAGAAATACCTCTGCACTCATTCAGGCTGAATCATAATTCAGGCTTCAACAGCTCTACTAGTGACAAATATTTTTTCTTCTAGCATATTAGAAATAAGTTTGAGCCCTCATGCTCTGTACATGTTGATATTCACCCCTCTCCTTCAAATAACAATCATTAAAACCAAAACCTGCAATATGAAAACTGAGACATACAGTAACACATTGAGAACTCTGGACATACAGAGGTTCATAATAGAAAGAACTTCATTTGTGATTGTATTTAAATAAACCGCTATTATTATCATCATCAATATTATAAAACATACACATCAGGAATAAAATGCTTTGTGTTATGACATGCACCCTTATTTTCACGCAGCCATTTAGGAGAATATTCTAATTTCTATGTATAAATATGATATAAATTTATACTATGTACAAAATGGTAGAAATTTTCTTCCATTATCAGATGTAGAATTTCAGCTAAAGGAGGTAAGAACCTGACTTAGCCTTATTTTACAATGGAGCCTGGAGATATTTTGAAAGCAATTACATAGGATAAGACTAGCCACAATTGTAGGGACTAGTTTCAATGACCTGAAAGATTCCTTCAGGTTTTACATTTGCCCCTATGTTCCTAGCCTAGAAAGACTGCAATTGCATTTCCTCTGATGAAAGCCGTCCTTCTTAAGCAGAGGGCTGAACTAAGCCTCCCTGCAAAATTCAGTCAGATCAAGTAGCTACTGCTCAAAATGGAATAGGTGTTTCTCTCAGCTGTGTGCTAGAAAAACTCACTGAATACAAGGTACCGTTGTCCCAATGGTTACATCCTGCCATTCTCATTTACTCTGGACTTTTCCGCATCACTGACTGTCACCTGAGCGTAGCAGAGAGTAGTTCTGGGCACAGGTCCTCTTTTCAGCAGATTCCTCCCTTAAGGTAGCAAAGCATCAGATGGAAAACATTCACCCTGAGCAGCTATAGCCTGGGTCTTATGTGTATTTTTAATTTGCATATATTTCAATGTTTTGTATACCTATTAGAAGTATTTTACTTGACACAGTATTTTTTTAACCTAATATCTTGCAGAACTTTACAATAAAATATTCATTGTACAAAACCTTCTGCAAATAAGTTTTATTATATTTACAAGATAGGTAAGCCAAAGGACACCAAGGCTGGCTACTTGCCCGAAATCACAACAGTTAATGAAAGCTCCGGGAGCAAAGCCCAACCGCCCTGTCCACAGTATGACATAGGCCCCGTTGATCTGTATTTATAAACACATAATAAAGGAGTGAAGTAGTTATCAGCCTGCCCAGGGTACCTGACACTGTCACACATCAAGCATTTTACCCATTTTTGTTTGCGGAGGTGCAGCTACAGCTACCCGGCGGCCAACCGACGCCCGTGAGGCCGCAGGGGTGCAACACCCCGGGCCCCAGGGCGGCCGCCGCCGCCTGAGGTAAATGCGCGAACGCGCAGCGGCCCCTGCCCCCACGGGCGGCCCCTCAGCCCGGCGCTGCCCGGTCCTGTACCTGACTGCTCCCGCCAGCCCGGCCGGCCGCCTGCGTCCCCGCCGGAGCGCGGCGCCCCTCTCTCAGCGTTACGGGACCCTCCAGCCGCAGAGACCCCGCTGCGGCTGCCGGCGGCTCGGCCCGGCCCGGCTCGGCGCGGTTGCTAAGGGGCGCAGGGGCTGCTGGGAGCTGTAGTTCTCCCGCGCGCCCGCCTTCGTGTTGCGGAACGGCCCGATCGGGGGCGAAGAACTACCTGGGCGGGAAAAAAGATGGCGGCGATTGTTTGCCTCCGTTGCCAAGCAACTGGTTCTGCCCCTCCCCTGTTTTTGTGCTCACGGGCCGCTAGAAATCAACGAGCCTATTACCACGCATTCGTGTGGGGCTGATGTCACAAGCAGAGGCTTGCTAATCTGAAACGGACGCGCTCAGCGTTGCTCGGGAGGACTACAAGTCCCGGCATCCACCGGATCACGGCGCTTTGTGCGGCGGGGCGTGGCATGCTGGGACACGTAGTCTCTCCGCCCCGTTCCCGTGTTACGCAAATGAGCAGCCGAGTGGGCGGGGCGAGTCGGCCGCGGGGCCGCCCTCGGCCGCCATCCGATTGGTCGCGGGAGCTAGCGGGGAGGGAGAACGTGGGCCTGCCCCTGCGCATGCGCTGGGGGGGTGCTTCTGCCGGCCGCGCAATGTTTTGGGGGCTGTCAGCGAGGCGCTCAGCCCTCGGTGCCGGCGGCCGGTCCCTGCGCTGAGGGCAGCGCGCTCGCGCTCCGCAGCGGCTGGTGGTCTCTGCTCTGAGGAGAAGAAGAAGAAGGAGGAGGAAGAGCGGCGGCAGCAGAGGAGGAGGAGGCGGCTGCGGCGACCCGGCGGAGGGGCAGGGCTCGCCCCGGTTCCCCGAGCGGCACGGGCGGGGAGCCGGCAGCCCCTGTGGCAGCGGCAGGCGGCGGCGGCGGGGTGGCAGCGGCCGCGGTGATGATGAACAGGTTCAGAAAGTGGCTCTACAAACCCAAGGTAAGTTATGAGGAGCCGCCGGTGCCGGGTGGCCGCCGCTGTCCGGCGGCACCGCCGCTCGCCACGTCCCTGGGTCACCCTCACCCCGCGGTTGGGAAGTTGAGGGGCGGCGGGGGGGACGCGGAGCCGGGCGCGCAGCTGCGGCGCTGGCGGCCGTGGGTCGTTTCGCGCTGGTACCTCAGCCCGGAGCCGCCGCCGCGGAGGTGGCGTGGGGTCGGCGCGGAACGGGAATAGTTCCGTTTGCTTTCGGACGGGTCCTGCCGGACACGGTCTGCGGCGGTTTCGCGGGGGAAGGCGGGAGGAGCTGGGGCGTGCGAGGCACCGGAGCGGGCGTGCAGCTTTCACCGGCGTGCGCGGAGCGGCTCGCCCGCTGCGGGGGGAGAGATGACAAAGCAGAGCGTGTGCCGTGGTGCTGCTTGGACCTGCCGAGAGCACGGCCCGGGGCGGGGGGGGCAGCGGGCTTTGCCCGGCTCCGGTGGCGCTCCCGGGGGGATGCCAGCACCGGGGAGGCTCCGGAGGGGCTGCGGAGCTGCCGGCGCGCCCCGCGGTGGGCACCGCAGCTGGGAGGCGGCTGTGCCTGACCTCTGCCTGGGTAGTCCTCCTCGGCTGAACTCCTGGCGGCTGTTCTCTGTGGTTTGCGGGTAGCCTGAACCCGGGGAGAGACGGTTCGGGTGCTCCTGTTTGCTGTTATCGCCATCTGCGTGCACCTGAGAACTTTTTAAGTAAAAAAAAAAGCCGAATGGTGCTCTGTAGATGTATATTTTCTGCCCTTTTCGTCTTGCTTTTAAATTCTTGGAAGGAATCCAAGAATCATAGCTTGCTTAGTAATGAAACTATCATCTTCCGGCACAAGTAAAATAACTGGAGAGTGATCTCCTCTCACGTGTGATGTTCAGATCGTATATGAAGGGCGTTACTGGTTTTGAACATCTACAGCATCCTTTTCGGTCCAGGCATTACAGCAGTCAGTATAGTTATTTGCTTTTTTAAGCACTTGATTTAATTTTTGTCCCTGTCTGTTACTACCATCCATTTTTTCAGTAATAGTGTTAAGCCTCATTTTTGTAAATCTTCCATGCACACAGTTCTTTTGCCTGAATTACAGGCAGTATGCTGAGGTTTAGGAAAAAAAATCGAGGTGATACTGCAAAATAAAAGTTCAGATTATGCTGGCTTCATGGATTTTATATGTAGTCATAACCCTGGTGAGTACTATTGAAGAACACGTACTTGTCTGATATTGCTGCTAATAACTGAAAGGAAATAATTTACAGATTAAGTAACTGAAAGTACAGTAACAAATTACGGATAGCTTTCAATAAACTTTGTTATTTGTTTATGTCTTATACCAAGGAACAACTAAGAGAAACAGTTAATGAACCAAAACAAATATTGGTAATCTTAAATGCAGAAGAAATTATTGCAAATATAGCTTTTTATCACTATTTTTATCAAAGCCAATTAGATTTCCCATTAATTTCCTTTCTAATGGAGATTTCATCTTTTTATGATAAAACTTACTTACTAATATACTGTTTCTTTTTTGTATGCTGTATGTTCAGCATCCAAGGTCTGCATCAAACAGGGCGTGCTTATATTTCTGTAGGACTTCTCTGTGGTAAAGGAACTTTCCAAGCCTGTCGCATGACACTGGGCCTGATAAATCAGTAACATCTATTGCTGTTAGTTTAAAACCAGCACCGTGTCCTCTTTGTGGTATATTTATACTACTTTTGCAAATATTTTTTGTTAGTTTCAGTAGCTTACTACATCATTTTTGTATTTGTTTTTGGAATGGGTTACCAGTGAATTGTAATGAAGTGTGTTCTTTCAGAAACAAGTGTTTTTTCTGATGTGCCTATTGAATTGGTATGGATAACATAATTCAATATGCAGAGGTTTGAGTAGCACTTTTTTGGTGGAAAGTAAGATGGAGGCGCTCACGTTTAGAGACTGTAACTTTCTTGGTTATACTACTTGCTTTCCTATTTCATCAAGGAATCCTTAGGATTCCTTCATGTGAGGTTAGTGGGTTCCACAGTCTTTTTTGAAATGGTTTTGAATATAAAGTATTTTGAAGATGACTTTTTGGAATATTTATTCTGGTGAGGGCTATTGCCACTAGTGACTTATGTTGCTTAGCTATAATCCTCTGTTAGGTACTTTGGGTGCAAGGTACATTTTTATCAGTTAGATTTTGCTACTACCAATTATGGGGAATGCTGCTTCTGAAGTATTCCAGATCCTGCTACCATATAATAGGACTTCTGCATGGCAGCACATTTTTATGGTACTGGCATTTGGCCTACAGCTTTGATTGCCATTCAGAGATACTTCTGAAGGCGAGGAGGAATGACATCAGAGTGCAGCAAATTCATAGTACAGCCCGTTCAGAAACCTGAAGATACGGTTTAGCTTAATCCCAGGGGAACCATTTCATAATTCTTCCTAAAAAAAAAAAAAGACAACTTCAAAATATGTAAATTAATTCAGCTTAATCTTTGTCAATAGGGGGGGACGAGGAAATGAAATAGAACAGATACTGCTTAACAAGATGGAATTACAAAACTATCAGGGTATTCAAATTACTGTAAGATGCAGGGACCTGCATCTAGGCAGAGGTGTTTACTTGGTAACTGCTGCTTCTCTTTGCATGTACCAAGGATAGGAAAGAAAACGTGGATGTAGGAAATGGAGAGTCTTAACTAATGTCGTGAGCATGTCACATGAACAGCACCACTTTCCTAGGTCTTTGTGCAGTCAGTGCTCTTCCTGTCCAGCCCTATTCTTCAGGTATGCTGATATACCAGATCTTAATAACCCAGATCAAATGCCGATGGTAGAGGTAACCAGAGAATGGAATAAATAGCAGTGACATGATCTGTATAGCTGGTAGGAGGCAGACTTTTAACTGATGTATTAGAGATGGAGCAGAGATGAGATTTTGTTTCTGACATTGTGTGCCACATTGATTGTTATTTGATTTTTTTTTTACATGTCTGTAAGATGTGTTTTTTCTTTTGGGGACTGCAGATTCAATGCATTAAGTTTTTGGAGGGGGGCTGGTGTTTGCTTTTGAACCAGGAGAAAATGCAGAAGAGTAATTTGAAGCAATAGTGTTCTTGAATTGCAGCACACTGGTGGAACAGTAGTTACTCTGACCTCTTCAGGACACTGCAGGCTTCCCAGGCACTGCCACCTTTCTGAGAGAAAGGATGATCCCTAAATCAAAATATTTGGCTGTATGCAGAGATATAATACAAATATTTCCTGTCACTTCAGGGAATTTCTTATCATGTACCTTCTGCTGTTGGAACATTCCACAGGTGTCAGGTCAGAACCTGCTCCCAGGCAGATCCGAGCATCCAGCGAAAATACGGAACAGGACTGGTTTTGCAGTTTTGAAATGCTTTTGATATCCAAAGTATTCAGAATAATTTCTGTGAATATTGCTGCTTAAATCTAGAGACTAGCTTGAAAAAAGCATGGGTAACTAGCTTACCCAGGTAGCTCTTTTGAATTGAGCTCAAGTTTATTGATATTTTGAAAGAACTGTTTAGGGTTTGACGGGGAGGGGGAAGTCTGTGCCTAACCACAACTTTAAGATGTTTTTGATCTGTTCAGCATAAGACTGAAATGTCTTCGGTGTATGTTTATTTTGTGTTTACATCTATGAATCTGAATACATTTTTACCTGGGGAACAAAAGCCAAGGAACAGGTTTTTTTTGAGACCTTACCTTCTTTTTTTGATATTTCAGTTGTGCATTCACTAACCTAATTTTTTGCTCCTAGTTTCTTTTACATAGTAAAAGAATGAAAACTTACTGTGGTAAATGTTGAAGAACTTCTGACGTTCCTATAATTCACACAAAATTCATAGTCATTGGTAGTAAAGATATTGCTTTGTGAATGCTTTGTGCCAGTTAAATGATGCTCACAAGGCTTGCATAAGCCTGGAGGTTTTGTATGATTTTTTTTTAACACTCTTTTCCTCTAAGATTGACCAAGGTACAGCTGTGCCCTTAATGTCTGTTTTAAATAAAAGGCTGTCTAACTCCCATGGAGATGTGAAGATAGGTTTACGGAAATGCCCCCAACTTGTTGCTAGGAGTGAGCACTTGCTGACAAGTGGGTACTCAGCAGGCCTCTTTAACATGCTTCAGAGGTTATGCATCTTCTCCCCCAGAGTGCTTGGAGATGCTCAGAACTGTAGTTGCTATCTTTCTGGGTGTTTGTTTTGAAATACTTTTCATTGGTTTCCTTTTTAAATCTGATCATTACTTTCTGCAGCTGGATTAGCAGGTACATCTTCAAGACAAGGTTCTTGGTGCCTGTTACCATGTTTCTGCAATGGTGCTCTGTTCAGGAATGACATTTAGGGATAAGTGGAACAGCTGGTACTTGGAGAAGGTTTGTTTCTGGGTTTGTGCATAGTGCCTTTCTCTAACCTTTTAAAGGGTTTTCTTACTAAGCTATATTTTATGAAAGTAAGCCATAGCTAGTAATAAGAGTTGCTAATAATAGTTGTCAAAGGCCTTGGAACAAAAGATAGGTATGCTAATTTTAAAAAAAGGCTTTAAAACGAGATAGTAAATGGATATCTTGGAAGAAGATCCCATGCAAGTAAGAGGAAGAGAGAGCATTCCTATGGGATCAAGAGCAATCCCCTAAAGTAGAAAAGTGAGAGCCAATGGCAAAAAAAAAATCAAATGACCTCTAGGAGTTTCTGCATTACTTTGCACAAGGAGAAGTGCTTAAAAAAAGTCCTAGGTGAGTGTTGAACATTAAAAGCTGCACATAAAATAATTTTTCTTAGCAGCATTGTCAGGGTTGCTTAGTGGCAGAGCTGACTCGAAGTAAAAGATTGGAAATACAATAGGAAATAGTGAAAACTGAAAATTTTTTTTTAAAGGAAGAGAGGAAACATGTTTGTAGGAATTCTTGTAGGAAAAATTGTAAGTAGAAAAAGAGGAAGGTATCTTTAAATTTTAATAGAAGCTTGAACTTTAGGAGAATGGAAGATAGAAAAAATTAGTTGACTGTGTCCTCAAACATACTGCAAAGAGTGTTTTTTAAAGTTGGGTCAGTAGAATGAGATGAAGAAAGAGGGAGCATTATTTTAATCAGTGTTTTGATGAATGGAAATGGTCAGAAATGAAAAAGGATGAAGTTACTAGAGTGGCCAAGCAACTATTGAGACTAGTTTTGGGGGAGTGAATGAAAAAGGAAGGATGATTTTACAGAGTGACAGGTAGAAAGCAGTTAGCATCTTATTTTAGCTGTGATTTCACATCTTAAAAGTGAAGTGTTTGCTCTTCACAGAAGAGAACTGGAGTGAGTTCAGTCTTGGGAAAAATGTCTTGTAGAAAACTACCTCAGTGAAGAGTGAAAGTAAAGGTAAATGCTATTTGTAGCATAAAGCTTCATTTTACTGGTGCCATACAGTAATCCAAGCCTTTGAGCACAGCAGTTTGAACAAAACTTATTTAATGCTATTTTTATATTAACATCTAATGAATTTCAAAGACAGAAGAATGAGGAGTTTTTTCTTACTTGAGGAAACAGCAGTTACTGGGTTTTTGGCAATCTTCGCTATTTCCATGATCAGCTTTTTGCTCTCAATTTTCTGCTTAATTATTCTGGTTGCTACTGTCTGATCGGAGGCTGCAGCTATTGAACCATGTTAATCAGTGTTATTGATAACAATCCCAAGGAAGACAACTTATAAATCAGTATACATTATTCAGTTTTAGAGTTTTGCATACTGAATTGCTTCATTTTAGAAGCACCATCTAGTGGTTTGAATACAAGTGTGGAAACTAATAATTCTTCACTGTTTTATTCTAGCTCTGCAGCTGACTGAAGAGAATTGCTTGCAGTCATATTGTTTCTTAGCCTTGATTTTTACCTGTATCTGAAAAAGGGAAGTAGGTAACTATTGCAGATCTCTATTAAGATAATTGCTTGGCTGTTCTTAATTACTCTGAGAGAAATACATACACCTTGCAAAATTATTTTTGATGTGGATTACTGTGAGCAGAGTCATAGTATATCAGATCAAAGGTCCATCTAGCCTGGTATGATGTCTGGTGGTTATCTCTCTTTCTCAGTGTCCTGTAACAGATGCCTAGGGAAAAAAAAAAGATGAGATGAATAGAAACTGATATTTCCCCTGGGCTTTCTTTTAAACTTACAGTAGTCTGCAGCATAGGAGTTTGCTGAGCTGCAGATCGTACCCTTATAATTCAATAGCTCATGAACATTTTTCCTTAAAATGTCTAGTCAGTCTTCAATTCATTTATACTTCTGGTCTCCATAATGACTACTGACTTCTCAGAGCTTAAAGTTGAGTTTCATTCTAGTGAGGTAAGCATTTTCTCTATAAACTTTCTCAAGCAGCCATTGCTGTGACCTAATGTGTCCCTTGTCCTGCAGACTATCTTCTGCTCTTTCTCTTGGAAACCTGATGTTTAGATTCTGTTCCCCTTCTACCCCCACATGGTGGTACTTATCAGAACTTAGAAAAAAATTGCTTTTTAAAGATCACAATGCATTCTTCCTAGGTTACTTAGAAGAATGACAAAACAAAACAAACCCCCAGAAACCCTGTGAAAAATACCTACTGCATTGGACCACAGAAGAATATTTTCTTACTGAACTAATTGAAAAATAAACAGTGTGAATACTTTTGACAAGCTTCATTTAACTGCTTTAATAGTTATGATGATCTACTTTCATGGCAGTTGTGCTGGCAATATTAATTTAAATTAATTCAGTAAAACTATTTTTAAATAATGATGTTAAAAATAAATTAGTTGAAGGCAGAGTATGTTTGTTTGTCTCACGTTTGAAGACTGACCAACTTTCATAGTGCACGTGAAAGAGCAAGTTTCTCAAGCTTGGTCATTTTACTGGAAGATGCTGCTAAATTGGAGTCTGTCTTGCCTGTTCTCAGCTAAGTCTTTGTTTTCATCTTGACAAGTACAAAATATTCCAACTCCTTATTGTATCTAAAATTACAAGCTGGGGATCGTTGGTATAACGCCCATGTGCCCCCTGCTTGCACTCAGGAAGTGAATTGTTACATTCTGTGCTAGCCAAAGCTGTTGAATCCTGTTAACTAAAGCTATCCCTAAGTCGGCTAAAGCAGAGCACTTAACCTGTGTCTGATGGATAGTTCAGTGTAACAGAACACGGGTTTCCTTTGGGGCTGTGTCAGCTGCCTGCTGTTTGAAAACAGGTGAGTGACAAAAGTTGTGATGCATTTTATAGAGGTCTAGATTTAGGATATAGGAAAGAGTCAGTTTTGGGGGAAATAGAATGTTTGGACAACTTAAAGATGCAGCCTTCTCCTCTCACTGTATCTTGCTGCTGTAATTGGAAGGTCTTGCTCTTGTTTACTTTGATGATGTGGGTCTGACTTACTACATCCTGTCTATATTTCTGTTCTCCCCTGCAGGCTGTAGGATTTTCCTTCTTGTCCCCCCACTAAGCAGTGATTTTTTTGCATTATTTCCTTAGGCCTCTAGCCTGGCAAATCTTCTTGATCTTTCTGATCCCGTCGATGATGGTTCTTATTCTGATTCCTCCACATTCACCACCCTCTCCTCCCTGTGGTATTAATGCTGTTTAGGAACAAGATACCCTGAAGAGCTGATCGACAGGAACTGAGTTATGAAAGGAAATAAGATTCTGCAGTCAAGCTATGGGAGTGCGTAACAATCTACAGCGAGGACAGTTGACCTCTGAGAGCGTCATGTAGGGACTGCCTCTACTTTGCTCTTTGTAGGCCATAAGTTATTTTTTCTTTTATCCTGCAGGGCCTTTATCCATACTCGATAGCTGTTCAGAATGAGTAATGTAAGAGTGAGCATCGTGTCAGTTCCGTGTACACCATGCTGGGTGAATGAATAAAAGGAAAGCAAATGGGGAAAAGGACACTGAAGGCGAGACAGGTGAAGAAGATAGGTTCGAAGAAAATGCTTGACATAAAATTGTGAGAAAAATACTTTGAGGAAGCAAAAAGGGAGGATTACTCTTCTACTCTTTCAAAATGCCTGCTTTTTATTTTCAAATGGGTCACAGGTTAATTTAAATCGAGGTGATGTTTATGCTGGAATGTGTTAATTCCTGTCATTGACTGGCACTTTGATCTCTGAGAATTACAGGTGGTTGAAGCTAAACTAACCGGATGCTCAGGGCGTTCTGCATTTCTGCTTTGCATTCTTCCAATTCTCACCTTCCTCTGTAAACCTTTTAATGTAGGAAACATTTCCTGACATTCCGAGGTTCATCAGATGTTAAAACCCCCACTTTATTGAGGTCATTGTTTCCTCCCATTAAGGGAGCTGAGCATGAAAGGGGTCTTGCATTTTTGTCTAAAGGTGGCTTTTGGATGTTTGTCATCTAGGAATATTTTTTAGGAATGGTATGGGCTCTCATATCAGTGCCTCTTCTCCTAATTCTCCTTCTGTAAGCACCAATCTCCTGGCAGAAATTTCCCCCTCCTGTCTTAGTCCAGTTGCTGGAAAATGTGTGCTCTTACCATAGAAATGAGAACATATCAGCATTCTTCCTATAAAACCTTCCAAATCCTCTCAAAGCATTGACTGCTTCTACTTTATTTTCAAGATTCATATATATGGAGTGCCTGTACTGTTGAACTTATTTAATGTTTTCTTAGTGTGGTTTTTTAATAAAACTGGACCAGTATACCTGAGCTAGTTGACAGCCTTACAAAAATATCCTGAAGCAATTGAAATGATGTTATTTTATGGTGCAAGATGGATGGAAGCCCTTGTAGAATGAGGAAGAGTTAATATGATGTAAGGAGTAGGAAAAACTGTAAACGGCCATCAAACAAATCTCATCTCGAACCCATGGTTGATTTTCCTTTGTACATTAAGGAATCTTGCAGTTCTTCACTGAGGTGTAAGAGATGAAGTGGAAATGGTAACTAGTTTTTTCTGTGTTCCTCGGTGATGACTGGTGCATGTTCATCCTTGAAAACATGGTGGTTGCGTGGTTACGTGAGTGTACATCCTATAAGGACATGTGGCACCATCAGCGAAATGTATTGCATTCTTGTAAGTGTACGCATAGGCTCTGTTGCGTGGTTGTAGAGTTTTTAGCAAGTTTTGCATTGATTTTTCTGTAATCTGTTTCTATTTGGTATGTATGCTTCTGGTGGTGAGTTTGGTCAGATCTGGAGGTCGGTTTTGAGGACTGTAGGTAGCAGTGGGTTCTCCAAGGAATGATCTTCCCGGGCACCTCATAGCTGTCCTACATTTTCTGTATAAAATTGAGCATGAGAATGTTATGTCATGATCTGCAGCAAATAAATGGAAGAGGGCAGGTTATTTGATGTGCCTTAGGTTTTAAAAGTGCACATTGTTTACTGACGGGTGTTCACTGGTGTAATTGTTAATTTGGCTAATATTTTCTTCATATTGAAGTGATTATTGAGTATTTTCTTCAGAACTGATGTGTTCATGTTGGAGAATTTGGTTTCAGATATTATAGGGATGTTTTGGAAGTATTTTATGGAAGGGTGTTGACTGTAGTTTTACTGTATTTTGATAATTTTTTTGCTAATTGTTATGTCTAAGCAATTAATTGAGTATATTTGAGGAAGAAAAATTATATCCAGAGCAAATGTCCTCAGCTTCCAGTGGGACTAGTTTTTGATTTTGTGGGGTTTTTTATTGTTGTTAGGGTTTTGTGTGGTGGTGGTTTTTTTTTTTTTTTTAACTTGGGCTATATCATACCTCTCTGTGTCCAAAAGTTTTGTTCACTGTTTGTGTTAACTTCTGTTTCCCTAAAAAAGGCATTACTTCCCCCTATAATTTTTTGGGGAGGTTTTGTATATAATTGCAGATTTGCTACAAATTTTTGCCCTTGTGATTTCAGTCAGGATACTTGACAAATACCACACCTGACAGTAGGAAGACAGGTACTGAAGTAGAAAGGCAGCAGGCTTTTTTTTCCCACTACTCTCATGAGAAGAGGCAAGGAAGCAAAGCTTCTTATTGAGCATTTGTCTTTATTTCAGAGCATATATTCCCTTGACACTTTAATTTTTTTGTCCAGTTATTTTTAAAGATATATTTTCTCAATGAATTGGCCACAGTATTTCCTTTGATAATTAGTTTATTTAAGAAAGCTTTGTATCTGTTGTTGTATCTGTTTTTCAGTTGATTTCTTCTTTTCTTATTGAACTTTGAGAGTTACTATTTGGCAGTTTGATAGTAGACAGTGCTGTGTATAGTTGATAACAAGAAACCAGTAAGTTAATGTTAAAATAACTCATACCTCTGAATTTTAAAGTATTTTTAGATACAGAACTGGGATGCAACTTTTTAACAAAATGAATGCATCTTTAAAAAGCCGTGATGTACTTTTCAGTGTAAAAAAAAAAAAAATTTTTTTTACTCAACATTACAAATGTTCCGTTAATTTTTTTATGTAATGTGTATATCAATCTATATGTACATATATATAATCTACTGTTAACAAATAAATGTAGGTGAATTGAAGATGCCTAGCTGCTTTTGTTTCTGAAGTGAAACAAAGAGGTAGTTCATTATTTAAATTTAGCTGACTTGATTGATGCTTAATAAACTTTTTAATAGGTTTAGAAAAAATGTGTATCTGATAGTTTATCTTTTTTCAAAAAACATGAATTAATATCTATGTAAGATGAATAATGCTTCATGAGTGCTCTGAAGAGTTAATAGATGACAACCTTTCTCCTGGAAAGGTTAGTTTTAATGTAAGAAAGCTAAGCACAATTTTTGCTTAAGCCCAGAGTCATTTGTTATCAGTCAGGTCAAGCAGTGAAATGCTGTGAGGTTGGTTCCAGCTCTTTTTATAGTTATTTCTCTCTCTCTCTGTCTATATATATCTGTCTGTGCCTGTGTGTTGTGTGTGGTCCAAAACTTGTGTATCATCTGTGCATCTTTCAAATACAAAGAGTCATTCTTCCTAGCTTTCAAGTGGGGGACTGAGGCATGAAGGTGAGATGAGGTTATTCAGTGTCCTTAAATATAACCCAATAGCCAAACTAGCCAGAAAAAGCTTAATTTGGTGGTTTCTTAACCATTTTATTACTCATTTGCCATTTCTCCCAGTCCACTACTTCATATGAGATTATTTCTCTTTTTAGGTTACACTGCGATAACATTTTACGGCTGAAGCAGTGGACCAGATTGTATGTACTTTGCTATTCAAAGATTGGAGTGCAACTTACTGTTGCCATATGTTAAGATTCACTGCCCAACTCTTGCTTACAAATGAGAACATATGGGAGATAGGTAATGGTGATTTTCAACTGTTAATTAGTCATGTTTAAACCAATGCCTCACTAACCATGCCTCCAGTCAGATCGGTTTGTCTTTCTCATCTCCCCCTTGTGGTAAAATCACTGGTGTATGTTGACATGCAATGCGGGGGGTGGGTGGGGTGGGGTGCAAAAAAAAAGGTTTCCTTCCACCGAAATGCTTCTGTAATTTGGAGCGTGGGGTGTGTCTTCTGAGTCAATAGCTGTGCATGAGTCCTAAGTGCAAAGTACAGACAACTCATTTCATTGAGGTGAGGTATTTTACTTACGGATGTTATGTTTAGTTTGGTTTGTGTAAAATAAAGTTGATGATGTGATAAATGTCACATAATAGGAATTAGAAGGGTCTCATAAATGCTGGCTTCTGTGATAGTGTTGAATAAAAGTTTTATCAAGAATAACTAAACTTAACCTTTGAACCTGTTTGCTGCAAACTGTTCTGATAGAATATGAGTCTGTTTTGTAGTTACTCCATATCACGACTCTGGTTACTTACTCTGTTACTATATACTGTTTATGACTCCTTTCTTTTACTGCTTATTAGGCAACTTTTGTAATGACCTGAATCTTCTGCACTAATACATCTGACCATATCTTACAGTACTTTACAGTAGCAATCCCTTAAGAGCAAAGGGAGATGTATTCACTTTTCTCCACTGTTCACAGTATATGACTCCTATCAAGAATCTCTGTGTGCTCCGCTTCTGAATTTTAAGTCAGCCAAAACAGTACAGAAAGTGCAGAAATGCTGCTAGTGCACTGCTGGTGCTTCACCTTAGGGCCATGTGCTCCTGTCTTAACTCCCTGCTGTTAGTATTGCCAATTGTGTGGCCCTGTTTTGTGTTGGATCCATTTTCTAATGCAGGTGGAAACTTACTTGCTTTGTCTATATAATTTTGCAGTTAGTTGTTGGCTTAATGGGGGAGTGGGGCAGCACGAACTCCTCTTTTGGTGGCAGCATGGTCTTTATATTACCTTATACCAACTATGGAGTTGCATCTGGAGTGTTTTTAGTGCTTGTGTCTTATGTTGTATTCATAATGTAAATACTGGTAAAATGAAACCCTAATCCAAGTAGTACCTATTCTATTGCTCTTTCTTTTGTGTGAAAGATGCTAATTCCTGTAATGCATAGAGCAGTCTGAAACCCAGGTGAAGTCATATGGAACTAAGAGTTGGACTTGTGATTCCACTCTTTACCATGAAATGGGCTCACCCAAAGTTATTTTTAGGTGACATTAAGGTGCAGACCTTGTATAAAATGTTAATGCAAGTAATCTTGCAGTGACAAAGGCACAGATAGCATTTGCTGGAAGCGAAACTCTGCAGAGGTAGCAAGGCAAGACAGTGGGCTATGTAAAGGGCA
Source organism: Grus americana (assembly GCF_028858705.1). Lineage (NCBI taxonomy): Eukaryota > Metazoa > Chordata > Aves > Gruiformes > Gruidae > Grus > Grus americana. Next base: position 9,947,161 of record NC_072855.1, on the reverse strand, counting down.
GGGTTTTCATTCTTGAACTACGTGATGCTTTGAGCTAGCTGTTCTTTCCAAAAATAATTGTGAAGATATTTGGTTAATGTTCTATTGTGTGTTTGGCATATCTGTTCTCTGCTGTAAGTTCAATATATGAATTGTCAAACCTAGAACTTGCTAATTTGGGGCTTGGAGCCACTAAAGTGAAGGATCAGCTAATTACACTATTTCAAGATTTTTTTTTTTAAATTAATTTCAAAGCCTTTAAAAACCTTTCCTCTATTTAATTTTCATTAACTAGCTCAGAATTAATACATTTAAGTGGCAGTATTGTCAGATAATCTTTTTTCACTGTGTGCTTACTGGAATGAAATTGAAAAATGTAAGAAATGGGAGAAGTACAAATTCCTGTTATTTAATTTTAACTGAAATAAGTTGTTTTGGCTTTTTTTTTAATCTGCACTTTGCTTACTTGAAATCTAGCAAATAAAACTTCTGCAGTGCTAAATACAAAAGTAAGATCTGGGATAAACAAGTAGATGTACTCTTATTTTGTTGATTCCTGCCCCCCACCCCCACCCCCCCCCCCCCAAGAGTAAAAGCACTATCTGCACAAGCCACTGCATTCTGCACTGAGCGTGCTTTACAGTGGTGTTGAGTGGTGACAAAAAGAGCTAAAAGCTTTGCTATTTTTGAGGAGCTACTCTTAAAGTAGCAGAAGTTTCTTCTAGGGAGGTTATTTGCTAAGCAACTTAGGAGCATCATGCTCCTCATATGTATGTGTTTCTATATCTATGTGCCTGCTTTCCACAGTCCATTAGATCGGTATGGAGCAATTGGGTATTTCATATCTTAGGTGCAGGGAAAAGGCAACGTTATCAAGAAGTGCTGCCTTCCTAGATGTCTTTTCCACTCAGAACACTTTCTGTTGGTGGAGGGAAGAGAATTTTTTCGTTTCATATTACCTTTCTGCATAAAACAAGGTGTTAGGAGAAGTCTAATCTTATCCTGCCTTCAAATCTTTTTTCCAAATTCTAATTACTTCTGAAAATTCAATGAGCGATTTGCTGAGGAATGTGGGGTTTGAATAGAAACGGTCTATAAGCAGTGTTGGAGCACCCTCTGCAGCCTCATAATAATATTTAAATGAGCTTTGTACGTTTCTGGTGACAGATTAGTGGTATGAATATCCAAAAAAGTAGATTAAGTATCCAGGTGCTTTATAGTCCTCTACAGGCCCATCAAAGCACAATGGTAGATCCTTAGGGAAAATAATTAGGATGTTGTAGACCTTTTGTGACTATTATCCTACTGTACCTCTCCTGAAAAGAAAACTCTCAGCAGTTGCTGTAGGGTCACTGCAGTTCAGTCTGGGAAGTAAAGAACGGCATGTCCAATGGGAATTGAGTGAGAATTAGTTCTGTATGATAGGCAAATTATAATGCTGTTTATAAGCTGGGGAGAAGAGCTTAAGACGTATTCCCCTGTTGAACTGCCAGTTTACTGCCTCATGATCACAAGTTCTAGGATTTGGTAACCTACACGTCATTTGAGAGTTCTGTGTTCGGCAACAGACTAATCACTGGTGTCATGCTGGGACATTGGTTCAGGTCAGGTTGGGAAAGTGTGTGGCCAAGTGTATTTCCAATGCTATGGGCTTTTTGCAAACATCTGGGTTTCTTCTAATCTGCTGTTGAGCAGCCTGACCTTCCTTAATTTGAGCCACGCTAGGTTGCAGAATGTGTTGAAAGGTGTTCAAGACTGCACAACTGAGCCATGAACATCTTGTGACTTGTTTCCATAAGTGAATGCTGTTCTGAACATGCAACACTAATTTATTTTCCTAGAATGTCTTATTAAATCAATGACACTGTGTATATACCAGGATTGTGTCAAACCTTCTTTGTTTTTCTTCAGTATCTTTTAAGTGATTTGTTCAGAATATTGTAATGATAACTAATGACAACTAATGAAGCACATGGGAATTTTCTCTGCTGTATTTATGTAGAATTGTCTGGCTCTGAGTGATGCTATTATAGCTTTCTGTACATCACAGCTGAATTTGCAGCTGTGCAAAAAATCACAGAATTGTGGAGAGGATGAGGTTGGAAGGGACCTGTGGAGACTGTCTAGTCCACCCTGGTTTCTCAGAACCGTGTCTAGTCAGGTTTTGAATGCCTCCAAGGATAGAGACTCCACAACTTCTCTGGGCAACCTGTGCCAGTGCTCAATCACCCTTACAGTGAAAAAGTGTTTCCTGATGTTCAGATGGAATTTCCTGTATCTCAGTTTGTATCCCCTACCTCTTTTGCTCTCACTGTATATCACTTAGACAAGTCTTATAGTCATCTTTCCACCCTCCCATCAGCTATTTATACATGTTGATAAGATTCACTCTGAGCCTTCTTCTCCAGGCTAAACAGTTGCTGCTCTGTCCTAGTACGAGAAATGTTCCAAGGTGTGAATCTTTGTGGCTCTTTGCTGCACTCTCTCCAGTATGTTCATGCCTGTCTTGTACTGGGAAGTCTAGAACTGGACCCAGCACTCCACATGTCTCACCAGTGCTGACTAGAAAGGAAGGATCACCTCCCTTGACCCGCTGGCATCTCTCTACCTAATGCAGCCCAGGATGCTGTTTGTCTTCTTTGGTAAAAGGGCTCGTTGCTGGCCTTTTCTTCAAATTTGGCAAAATGGTTTTCACCATCTCTTTGGACAATCTATTGCTCTTCCTTCATAATTAGTTCCCTTCCAACTCTCAACACCAATCACTCTTTTTTTCCCTGCAAATTAATCTAGTTTCTTCCTCTCTTAATCCCAAAGAGACATGGAAAAAAAATCTATTTTCGAACTTTTTCCATACCAGAAAGATGGTGTTTCTGCATTTGTGTGCTCTTGTTTTGTGGGGTTTTTTTCCACCTCCCTGCCCTAAATAAGCTCTCTTTTTAAAAAAAATAATCTTAATAAGCTGTGTTTTTTAAACCTCCTATTTTTGTTTCTTTTCTGCTCCTTATCTAGTTTGAGTTGTAGATCTTCTATAAAGCTTGATAGGCAGGGCTTCAACTAAGCAAGATTGTGGTATGTACTAGAATGCACATGTGTAGCAGTTTGCATGTGATCTTGGTTTTATTGGTGTTATGACATTGATTTACATTCAGTTGATGATATATTGTAATTAGCTGATCCTTCTTTGCGTTCCTCATTCATTAGAACCTGTTGTTCTTGAGTACTTTCCACTTCGCAATTTTGTAGACTATCATCCTATTGTTTTTTTGGATCATGCCTGTTAAGACAGTGAACTTGATGTGATGATGCAGTTGACCCAATCTTGCAGCGGGCTGTGACCATTTCTCACCCTCTGTCTTGGTCCCACTGCTTCCCCAGCTTTGACTTGGGCATTTATTGGAGCCCTTGCTGACCTGACTCGGATGAGAAGAACAGTTCAGGGATGTGTAAGGAGACCTGAACTGACCTCTTTTCCATGCTCCTTCCTGCCCCTTAGAAAGCTTTTTGGTTTTTTTTTTTTTTTTTTTTTTTTTTCCCCTCCAGATTTGCTGATTAAATCAGTTTGACAATGAAAGGCCAGTGAGCTGTAGTGTCTGAATAGCAGCCAGCCAGGTATGCAAGAATGGAGGAGGATTCAGAGAAATGGGATTACTCTTTTGGCAACAGCAAGTCATTAAAGTTCATCAGTGAAATTGAGTCAGTTTATTCCAATGTAAATTCTCTTCCTGCTTTCCAAAGCATTTTTCATGCCTTAATGCAATTCATGTATAAGTGGACTATATCCACACTTCATTTTTTAAAGAACTGGGCCCATGGCAGCACTTAAAACATGCTCGGATTTTAACAGCAAATAGTGTGTACTTTAAAGTTATACAAGAAGTTAAACAGTCTATCTCAGGGCAGCTTTATCTAGATTGTGTTCCTTTAGTTTGTTAATAAGAATGTCACATTGTTATGTGAAGAGTTTGTGAGGTAAAGAGGTTGTTCTTCTGTCTTCATTAGACGAGTCTTGTGGTAGAAGAAAGGAGTGGAACTTTTGTCCTTAATGGAAGAAAATAATATCAGTAGTTTATTAACTTATTGTCCTTTCCAAGCTTACAAACTTATGCTTTGTGTGTGTCCCCATCCTGTATCTTTCTAAGCTTCTTTGAATCCTTCTTGCTTCCTCATCTCGGTAAAACAGGTTTTTTTTACTTCTGATCTTGGTCGTTGTACTGTTCTCTACTCTTCCATGAGGTGGTCTCTGGCTCATTGCTGAAGTATTGTAAGAGAAATTTTATTTTGTACTACTGATAGGAATAATATTTAGTTTTTAACATTTTATTTGATAGATCTGTGTTTATTTCAGTACCAGAAATGCACCTTTTCCAGGACTTTGTTTCTTGTTAGAGGTAACTTGTTAGTACTGTTCCATTGTAATATTGGAGAAATGAATATTTCTAAGCCTATGGATTAATAAACTACCTCTAAAGCACAATTAAAACCTTCACATTCTTCTGTATTGAATGCGGTTGCCTGAGGCCAAAAATGGAAGACAAATGAAGATCTGAGAGGTACCCTAAATACACATGAAGTAACCAAAGCTATTTAATGAGGCAGTAAAATTAATATAATTTCTTTTTCTTTTCAAAAATGTCAGAAAATAAAAAGGCCAATTGTGCTGGGTTTTTTTCAGATCCTTTATTGAGGAAGGGCAGGTTTTGACAGATAACTTATCATATTCAGTGGCTGATACTTGATTATTGGAGCATATACCTTGCAAAAGTGTTGATTTTGTTTCATTCTAAGACTTATTGCCAGGTTTATGTGGTGTGGGTTTTTTGTGTATGTTTCTTATGATGAGCATGAGGAATCATCAGTTTTGGTAGGGAAAATTCTTCTGGGAAAATACCTTTTTTTTTTTTTTTTTTTTACTCAGAAGCTTTGACTCAGGATACTTTGAATGTAGCTGCATTTGCTGATTTAGTTTGTGGTCTGCTTTGGATTCTAATATTATTTGCAGCAGCTTCTTGAAGGGTTTTCTTTTCATGAGAAGTTGCACAGGCTTTAGGCTATTTTTAAAAAAGTTTTTAAAGAGAAAGTTTTTCCCTGAAGAGGAAGTTATGGCTTGCTTTCTATCATGAAAGTAGCCAAAGTCCAGAATGGAGCTATTTATTCTTATGAATTATTGCAGTAGAGGTTTCCAGAAGGGAGCCATAGATTGATGAAGAGGGAATACAAGAATTCAGCCTCTTTGTAGATATTTCCTTTTGAGATGTTTGCATGTGCGGAGAGCCTGGGGCAGGGTTGCTGTTGCCTCTGCCAGACTCATGTTTAATGTTGGTGTGCTGCTGCCATAGATCATACCTTGAACATCCTTATTTTCTAAAACCATAAAGCTTTAGAACAAAACTATATTGACTTTTTCTGTCTCTTCCATTTACAAACAGTTTGAGTGTTGAGCGCAATTATGTAGGCTTTACAAGAGTTGCAGGGAGGGAGGAATATTGCCCCCTTTTCCTAAGGGAAGAGGTATTGCAAAGCTTTTCAAAGGCTAACTTTAGCCTAGTGAAGCTAGTCTGCTTCCCACATCAAGGAAGTGAAAGACGCTTCTGCGGGAGACAGTCTGTAGCATCTGTAGTTAGTTTGTAGTGTGACTTGCCACCTAGAAGAGCTCTTCTGTTCTCTCTGACTCCTAAGCAGGGCAAGTCACATTCCTGCAAGTCTGGCTTCTGTGAATACTCTTGGAATTCCTGAAGTGAGCTGAGGAATCTGCTCTCAGCACTTGAAGTAGTATTATTTTCTCCTTAAGAGGTACTTTTGGGTTTTGCACATAAAATAATTTAAAATTTTAGAGATGTTGGAGAATGGAAATGAATCATAGCAATCAGTTAAGAGTCTGTATATGCTATATAGGATTCCTCCAGTTGCTGACCTTTCCTAAAGTCATATTCTTCTGTAAGAAAAATTTCAAATAAGTGGAAGACACTAGAGGACATTGACAATACTGATCATGTTATTTTAGTCTGTTTTTCTTTTGTGACTTTGTCCTTTTATCTCATGAGAACAGCATCGGCTACCCTGAATCTTTGTTTTCAAGGTATTATGGCTTCCAAGAATAAAAAGAAAAGATTTGTTAGGAGAGCTTTTTTAGTAAGATTTGCCACAACTTGGATCATTTGAGTGTTCTCATACAGCTTTTGTAAATGGAATTTTTGTTGGTGCCAGAATGCTGCTAATGGTAGCAACTGCCTCAAGATGAAATCCAATTACTGTCTCAGAAAATTCATGCTTTTATGGCTTATTTTTTATTTGAGGACTGGAAAATATTGTGTCTATTTTAAAGTAACTTCTTGTTTTAGTTGGATGATTGGAAGAAAAATAACTTTCCAGGGTTGGAATATTATATTTTAAACATAATACTTACAATATATTTTGACATTTAATTTTGCAGGTATTAATTGGTATAATTTTGTTGGTAATTTTGTGATGTCTGCAGAGAAAGTTTGAGAAAGGATCATTATCTTTGTTTTCTGTCTCTATGCATTGTTTATCACCTGAACTACAGAACCACAGGATGGTTGAGGTTGGAAGGGATCTTTGGAGGTCACCTGGTCCAAACCCGCTGCTTACCAGGGCCATCTAGAACCAGTTGCCCAGGACCATGTCCAGACAGCTTTTGAGTATCTCCAAGGACAGAGATTCCACAACTTCTGTGGGCAACCTGTGCCAGTGCTTGGTCACCCTCACAGTAAAAAAGTGCTTCCTGATGTTCAGAGGACCCTCCTGTGTTTCATTTTGTGCCTGTTGCCTCTGGTCCTGTCACTGGGCACCACTGGAAAGAGCCTGGCTCTGTCCTCTTTGCACTCTCCCTTCAGGTATTTATATACATTGATGAGGCTCCCCCAAGCCTTCTCTTCTCCAGGCTGAACAGGAGAAATGGTTTCCAGGTTTAGGATTAGCTGCTTGATCATTAAATTAAAATGGCTTGTCACAGGTTCTTCTCAATACCAGGAACTAGCTGAAGTAACTTTTTGAGGAAAACAGGGTTTCAGGCCCCATTGAACATACTCTTGATTGTCATCTCTGAGCTCTCAGCCAGAGGAAAGGGATCGTTGTAGTACGTTTTACATTATAGCATGAATGTTGACTTGATGCGGGTTAAACTAGTTACTAGGATTTTGTCGGGCTTCTCCTGGGGTTTCTAGTCCTCAATATCTTCATTTCCATTGCCTGTGCCAGTTTGGCTAAAGCTAGCAAGGATCTACCAATCTATTGCACTTATCTTTTGACCGTTGTCTGTGTAGATGGATGTCACATGAAAGGCACTTTCGGATGTGGCCAGCTCAAGACTCCTGCATGATTTAGGCCTTTTCCTAAAAACAAAGTGACCTAAGGCTGTCTTGATTTCAATATTCTACAGCACTTTGCACTCATGTATTTAATTTTTAACCCTTGAGGGTAAAGTAAGCACCCTAGAGAGTATTTCAGACTATGCGAACCTGATGGGGGTGGATTAGCCCCTGTTGTATCCCCACCAAATCACTCTTCTAAACATCAGCAATGTTTGACTTTTAACTGATATTTCTAGTATCTTTTTTGTAAAGAATTGATGAACTCAAGCAAAAAGTTTCATGAGAACGAGACACAAAACTTAAGCTACAGCTTGAATTAACAATATGGTAAGTCAGAGCACTGAATTTGTCATATGAAAAATGCAGAGGTGTACCTCTTAGATATGAATTAATCTGATTATAGACTACTAATCCCAAATTTGAATACCTGTGGGTGCTGTACAGGTAGCAAAGGCTGCAGGGAATTAGATACAGATTATCTGTATACTAAAAAAAACCCCGTATACTGCGTTGCTTACACAGTGCATAAAAGAAAGGTAAACAATAAGCATGACCAGCAGGTTGAGGGAGGTGATTCTGCCCCTCTATTCTGCGCTCGTGAGACCTCACCTGGAGTACTGTGTCAAGCTCTGGGGTCCCCAGTACAAGAGAGACGTTGAGCTGTTGGAGTGGGTCCAGAGGAGGCCACGAAGATGATCAGAGGGCTGGAGCACCTCTCCTATGAAAGCAGGCTGAGAGAGTTGGGGTTGTTCAGCCTGGAGAAGAGAAGGCTCCAGGGAGACTTTATAGCAGCCTTCCAGTGCCTAAAGGAGGCCTACAGGAAAGCTGGAGAAGAAGTGTTTGCAAGGGCATGGGGTGACAGGACAAGGGGGGAATGGCCTTAAGCCGAAGGAGGGGAGATTTAGATTAGATATTAGGAAGAATTTCTTCCCTGTGAGGGTGGTGAGGCACTGGAACAGGTTGCCCAGAGAGGTTCTGGAAGTGTTCAAGGCCAGGTTGGATGGGGCTTTGGGCAACGTGGTCTAGTGGAGGCTGTCCCTGCCCATGGCAGGGGGTTTGGAACTAGATGATCTTTGAGGTCCCTTCTGACCCAAACCATTCTAGGGTTCTATGAAATTAAGGTTTGTAAATATCTAAACTTATGATGAAACTGATTTCTACTAATTTCTCCTGGAATTATTCTTTCTTGCTGAAATGTTTAGCTGAGCAGCAGATGGAGATAAAGAGTACTCATAAAGATAAATTGTATATTTTTTCTAGATTTTTTCTGTCTATTTAAATAAGTAGCACATATTTTTATAGCTGGTTAGGATCAAAGACCTGATATATGTGCAGTATTAAATGCCAGCTGTTGACAAGGTCAGTCACTGTAGAATGTATTTTTGTGTGTTACTTTCTCATCTTGCATGATGTTTTCTGTAGTGAAATTATACCGAAACATCAACACTACACTACCCCAAATCCTGTAGTTGCAATCTTTTCTCCCTCATTGTCTTCCTTTAGAGAAAGAAATCTAACCTCCTGAGCATTCCAACCAAGCTCTACAAAGCTTCATTATAGGCCTGACTGGGCCCTGAAGCCTAGAAAACTGCTGCCGCTAAGATAAATATGCAAGATCACAAATGACTAAAATTACACCTTATTTTCTGTTGTTTGAGGGACCACAGCATGGCTGAAATTTCCAAGCACACGGACACTGTGTACCTTGTAGCAAATGTGAGGATGGATGCATCAATCATGGCACACAGCGACTTGGTCACTGTGAGGTGTATAATGTGAAGTACACGTAATAAGCAAAACCTGCTAATATGTGGTGCTGTCCACTGAATGCCAATGTTTTTTTTGCTGGAAAAGCACTTGGCTTTGTGTTGTTTAGACAGTTAGCATACTGTTGATACATGTTTTGTGCTAATTCCTGAATGGGTTTTTGTTGCTGTTGGCACATACAAGGTGGGCAACAGTTCTGAAAACTAGCTGGAAATGCTGCAAGAGGGTATGGCATCAACAGCTTTTCTGTATAATGAGTAACTAACTGTTAGAGTTGCCACATAAGTTTCAAGTAATGGGTTTAGGGATTGAAAGGATTTGTAGCTTCTTCTTAAAGGGAGAGTGCATTCTTCAACATCAGTCTTTTATGCTCTTTTCTCTAGCAAAGAGCTGAAGCTAGCGCTGTGGCAGAGCTTAAAACACTACTGAATTTGTATGTGGGACTAGAAACCAGAAATTCCTGAACTCTGGTGTTGGGTCTTGTAACAGATTTCAGTACTTGTAGGTGAATCACCAACTCATTTATAGGGATGATGATCAAGCACTTTGGGGAAAATATTTTAGTAAAAACCCAAACCAGATGAGTTGTTTGGACTTCTCCTTGATGTTTTCTAAAAGTCTTTGTTGAGGAACCCTAGAAATAAGATCTGCCTTACCAAAATACGTACTAGTGAATAGTAGGAAAAAAAATTATCAGTTTTGTTGAGATATGTTGGCCCAATTTTTTTCTTTATGCTTTCTGACTTTGTTCTTTTTGGTATTCTCTGTCCTTGCTTATTAGTAATTAAAGCTTCTACCTGTTGATGGTTGGTGTTGCACAAAAAATAATTTTGATATTATTAAGTGATAACCACTGAAAATGTTCACAGCATTATCAAAGCTATTATTCTTTGAATCCTAGTTTAGGCATTTGTTTTGGGGGATCAAAACCACTTGCCATCTATTCAAAGGCATGTCTCTTTTACTTCTGATAGCAAAGAAAATTATAATTTTCTCATTCATTGTTCCATTTTTCCTTTGGATTTAAGGTCAGATTATCTTTCTGTGCTTTGTGAAGCACATTCAGAAAATGATAATTAGTTGTAATTTAGTAATGGGCTATATTTTTGGCACAGTATACAGGAACTGTGTGTGCCACATGAAACAGCTTGTGGGAATTTGTATTTCAAAGCACCTAATAGAGCTCCTGTTTGAGCCTGTGCTTAGCAGAACTGCTTCATGTGTGACTGACAAACTTCTAGAATATCTTCATATGTTTTTAAGGCTTACAAAATTGTTATTTGGGAAATGTCCAAGTTACTACTAAAAATATGCATTTTCTTAACTTTGATTTTAATCTGGAAAGTTGATTTTTACTTTAACGTAGGAAAGTTGGTAACAGGATGATAGATTTAAAATTATATTGGTGAAAGAATGAGAAATGTGAAAGTTCAAATTTATTTATATTTACTAAGTTACTATATTCTTTCAAAGAAGGGATTGTCCCAATCAAAATGCTGTGGTGGGGTGTGTGTGGAAATAAAGCAATCAAATTCAAAATACTGTGGCTATCTGGGAAGTGGAAGCAAGTGGCTATGAGATATTGATGTGTCTCTGCATTTTTCTGAACAATTTTCTTAAATCCTGAAGGTGGGGGGTTTTTTTTTTGACTACATAGTAAAAAAGTTACAAGGGATCAGAGTGCAAGGTGCTTTACAAAATAAGCCATGGGCTATTTTGGATCTTAAACTTCTATGAACAATTTTAAATATTACATTAAATATGGACTAACATAATTTCACTGAGAAATTTGTAATGTCTTATGTGACAACACTTTTAGCCTGGAGAAAAGGAGGCTCAGGGGAGACCTTATTGCTATCTACAACTTCTTGAAAGGAGGCTCGGGAACTAACTGGGCATCGGTCAGCAGGCAGTGAGCAATTGTGCTGTGCATCACTTGTTCATTATTATTATCATCTTCCTTTTCTGTCCTATTAAGCTGTTCTTATCTTGACCCACAAGTATTACTTTTTTGATTCTCTTCCCCATCCCACTGTGGGGGGAGTGAGTGAGTGGCTGTGTGGTTGTTTTAGCTGCCTGACGGGTTAAATCAAGGCAGTTAATACTGTATTGAGTAGTCTAGGAGATGGTCAGTCATCTTTACTAGTTAAAGAAAAATATATTGTCAATTCTGCTGCCCAAAGGGAAATAAATGAGTCCAAGTAAGTTTATAAATCTTAAACCTCTGAATGCTCCAAGAGGCCATGGTTAAACTTGTTTTTAAATCTGTTTTTGTTAGAAATGTGCACTATATGGTGCACTGAAGTCTTGTATCAGTTGTTCATCTGCGGTTTTACAGTGCTGCAAAGGGTGTTGGGTGGGGGCTTCTAGGGGGAAGGAAAGTTACAGTTCTTGAATAATGTGTAGTAAAAACCACAGGAGAAAGAGCCTGCGTGCAGCTACCAGCAGGCAGGGTCTTGCTTGCAGGCATTTGAGGAGGATGCTGTGTTATCCCTTACAGAGGTTTTCAGTGCTGTTCTTCCTAGAAGAAAAGTGCTGAAGCTTCGTCTCTCTCAAATCTTGTATTTTTACATCTTCTACAGTTTTGCCAATTATTAGGTAGCTTTTTATGAGATGTTAGTGCTCTTTTTTTTTCTTTTATGCCATTTAGTATGTCTAAGGGATTGCCTATCCAGTCACATTCAGGAGAGTTGATACAATTAACTAAAGATGAGAAATTAATGCCTGTAAGTTAAAGTGCATTATGGCCATTTGCTGAGGAGGAGATGGCCTTTGATTTTCAGGTTGATCTTCCTGGAGGGAATGTCCTTATAAGAGTTTAATATGCTTTAATTTATGTGTGCTGATGTTATGCCTTTGGCTAGCTTGTCTTCTTTCTCTTGACTGTCCCTGTGTAGGTAATCCATTAGTCATGTCCTCTCAAGGCCAAACTTCGGAAAATAACTGCTTGTCTATCAGATATTTCTTGTATTTCAGTTTGTGTTATTCTTGAAACAAACATTTTGTACCTTTTCATTTACACTTAGGAGTTTCTATGCTGTTCTGTTCATTTCCAGCTCTACTCAACATGAAGGGAGTGTGGGGAAAGATGTAATACTTTCATATGTTGGTCATTTATACTGTAATATAATTTCTGATCTTTTTTTGTTCTCGCATTTGTACAAGTTGGTCTTCATGGCAAGAAGTGGTGTGGTGGAAAAACAATTCCCCAAACCAGGAATCAACAGCCATGGCTGTTATTTGATGTGGGAAGCTCTTTGTGGGTGTGACTGTGTGGTTCCAAGTGCTGCCTGTGTTCTGTAACACCCCACAAGCCCAAGATGTGCAACTTCTCCCCGGAGCTGCTTCTCTTGGTTGCAACTGGGATATGGGTTCCCCTGCAGAGCTCCTTCTCCTGAAGGCTGTGCTCTCCAGGGAGGGACCCTGCCTTTGGGAAAATCCCTGTGTGTGCAGACAAGGATGCTTGAGGTGTGATTTCAGTCTCCTCTGTTGCTGCAGGAGAGGTACCATGTCTCACCAGCTAGTTGAAATCTCTTGATTGTTGTTGTGCTCTTGACTCTGTAGCATACCTTGTCTCTGTAACTCTCACCAGAGGTCCATTCTGGAGTGAGAGAGCTTGGATGGGATGCATTCCATGGAAGAATTTGCTGACATGCTTAGCTAAATATTGTCAACAGCTAAACTCAAAAGACTTATATGTTAATCATTGCCAGGAAAAAACACATAAGCAGAATTTCATTCAGAGCTGTGGAGGTGATTGCTGAAGCTGCTGAGTGACAGCACTAGGAAAAGGATGTAGATACTTTGGCTTCAAGCTCTGTGTTTTGCTCAGTAGATTTCTTATGTTAAGTAGGATTAGAAGTGGCAGAATATCTGTGCCCATAAGCTATGTAATCTGAAAACACTGCTCTTTCTGCCTTTTTTCCCTAAATTTTTAAAAGAAAAAAAAAAACTTGTACTAAGAAATACATGCAAACTATAGATGTATGACCAAAAAGAAAAAAAAAAAGAAAATAAGTGATAGTTTGTCATGAACTTTGAGCACCGCACACTTGTAGTGACAGCCAGGAAGGGAGATGGTGAGTAGGGTCACAGTCACGTTCCTCATGCTGCTATCTTGCTGTCTGATGGGGAGTATGTTTAGCAAAGTCATATCAAAACAATGTTGATCTGCACAGTTTGAGAAGTTCAGAGCTGCTGAACTTTGTGTTCTCTTCCTTCCATGGATACAAGTTTGAAACAGCAACTTCAGAGAATGTGTGCGTGTCAACCCCTGGTACCAGTAGTGGAGAGCAGAAAAATAAGTGGCATAGGTGGTGTGCTGTTATACTCCTGTGTTACTGTCATTTAGTCTTAGGGTATAATGTGACACATTCAGTATTGTATTCTCTGAAAGCGACCGGATTTTTTTAAAAAAAACAGGAGTTAGTTGTTATTTATTAACATGCTAATAACATACCCTGTTTTTCATACTTTATCAAAAGGTAAAATAGAATGCTTATTCAATATTTCAATACAAGGTAGGATTGAGACAGCTATCGAATAGTATGCTGCCATCAAATATATGTTCTTTGTTTTCTCATTGCCATCTTACCACTGTGAACAAATATAGGATTGGTAGGGAAGGCAAGGGAGAATAGTTGTGTGGGGAAATGATTATCTTTTTTGAGAAGAACTGAACCTGAAGGTTAGTTGTACAGGGTTTGTAAATTTTAAATCTAGTTGCAAATATTCCTTGAGGTTAACGCACTATCATTTTCATTTTAACACATACTGAACTTTTTACTTACTTTACTAAGGTTGTACTGACTTGTTTTGAGTGGTCAGTTTTTGTCATTGTTTATTCTAGTTTTAGGAGTAGTAATAATTTAAGCTGAATTTAGTGACACTGCTAAACTAGTCACTCTAGAAAGTAATCTATCCAGGAACTGAGACAATAAAACTAGTAGGTAATGTTCACAGGAGTTGATTGCGTTGTCCTTTCTTTTACCGAAGAGTAAGTTAAATTAGTAGTACAGTGTAGTTCTGCAGTAGATTTTCTGATACTGCGTAGCTTTTAAAAAAAGTGTGATAATAGTAAATTCTGTAATTTGGAATTTTGAATCTATCATATGCTAGCTGTGCGTAGTTTATTTAAATCTACATATGGCACTCTCAATTTGATCTGAAGTAACAAATTCTACATGCTGATGGACTGTAGAGTGAGGGCTGCCCTTTCTAGAGCTTGTCTCCTGTTCTTTAGTGACTATTAATACAGGTCTGTTAGCTATCTCTCAGACCTCTTTTTGTACACCAAGGAACTTGAGTTCAGTGCTTTGTGTGACACTGGTCATTTTAGACGATCAGAAGTGACGTTAATTTTGCTAGATTGCTATACTGAAATGAGTACTGCCTATTTCCCTGAACGTAGTCTAGAGCTAGGTCACTTCATCCCAACCATTTGTTCATTGGTTTAACACTGCTTCCTAGTGGAAGGAAGCTGAACTCTTGTACCAGCAAGTTCGAGTTTAGGATGTTGTTGGCTAATGCTCATATGGTTGTTCAGGGTAGGGGAAAGAGTTGGTCTTTCTGCTATGTGGAAGAGTGTTGGAGAGTTATGAAGTCTGGATTATTTTTGGTTCGGATATGATTATATCTTCAGACATATTCAGAATTTCTGTCCCTAAGGCAGGGTCAGGGTCTCATGTTAATCATGACTATTTAACCTCATATTTTTATCTTCCCTGCACCTCACATCTCTCCAGTGCTGTTGCAATTGAACTGTGCTGGAACTGAAGTTGCAGAGCAAAAAGCAAGGGGTGGGGGTTGAGGAAGAAACCAAGCAAGAAAAGTGAGCAGGAATGTTCCTTAACCTGTTACTAATTTTGAAATCATAAATTCATGTTAGAATGCAAAGAGCATCTCACTAGCTTTTCATCTGTGTTCTGGTTACAATAAAAGGTTATAATGTCTGCTGAAGTCTTAGTTTAGAAAAAAATAAAGTAAATTATGCCTAGAAATGTGGGGATCTCCTCAAAATTCGATGCAGTCAACATACTGAAGATAAGTACTCGAGTACTGCAATTACTACTATTCACAATAATTTTATATGTATTCATAACTTATTTTTGTTGGGGTTACATTTGCATGACTGATGTCATACTTTATTTACAAGGTGCTAATACTGTTGTCAGAGCTGAGTTCTGACACATACCACCGCTTGCTGTTTTTTTCACTGGTTTTGGCTCAATTGCAATAGAAGCTTGGATGTGAAAAATTGTAATATTTGACCAAAAAGCCACCCTTCAATTTTATACTTGTATATTACAAATTAAATGATTAACAGTAGTTAACAACAATGTATTTCATCACAAAGCAGCACTTTCTTGAAGAAACAATTTCTTTTCATAGCCTAGAATGTCACATGTCTTTCAGGATGGCCTTATCAGAAATCACGTGAACACAGCTGAGAAATGCGAAATTGCTAAATTTCCAAAATAGACTAAGTAGAAACAAGAATAAAACTATTTCTACAACATATAGCACCATCACTATTTATCAGAGATGATCCAATATACATAGATAACATTTTTAGCTTTTGCTTCAGTGGTAAAAGGCAAGACCTTTATAGATAGTGACACTGGAAATCAAAAGAGGAATGGTGACCTTGCTCCAATTGGAAGTACTCCCCTTGAAGAAGGAAAAGGATGAAAATGTGTTAGAACATTTTTGCCCAGAGAAGCTGTGGCTGCCCCTGGCTCTCTGGCAGTGTTCAAGGCCAGGTTGGATGGGGCTTTGGGCAACCTGGTCGAGTGGAGGGTGTCCCTGCCCGTGGCAGGGGGGTTGGAACTAGATGGTCTTTGAGGTCCCTTCCAACCCAAACCATTCTGTGATTCTATGAACATCTTTTTGATTGAATGTTTGTGCTGTTACTATATACTTCTAAAATGATCCCTGGAGGAGAATAAATTCAGACAGTAGTAACCACTTCATTAGTGCTGCTTCTCTGCTCTGAGTCCTTACATGTAGAGATGTGCTTTGTGCACACCAGTTCCTCTTATGGCAAAAGGTGACAGAAATAGCTTCCTAGGAAAGAAAATTCCATTGTCTTATGTTGAGATTTACTTCTTCCAGTGGAGCATCATCTCTCGTTTGTGCTATATCACTCAGTTCTGTGGGTTTGGGATGATCCGTGGCATCTGCTTGCTTTTCCGTTTGCAGAGCTCCTTCAGTTGGTCTGGGCATCCTTTCACTTTCTCATTGTTCGGAAATACCGTCCAAAATGTTGCCTTTCTTGTGTGACTTTCTTGGATGCATTTCATAGAATCATGGAATGGTTTGGGTTTTAACGGACTGTTTATAGACTTATATGTATGTCCATATAGGTGTACACATTTATGTATACAGATATATTGACATTGTTACAGTTTTGTAATAACAGAGTAATACTTAGAAATTGTGATGTATACTTTAGGTGGACTATCTACTTAGGAGATTTTTCTAAACCTTACTCACTGCTAGCTTATCAGCTATTTAATTTACAGCTGTATATATAATGTAGTTATAGAACTTTTTTTTTTTCTCCTGAACTAGAGCAGTTGCGCTACTGTCAGACTTCGCCATGCTACATACAGTACTTGCACTCTTCCCAGTATATGTTCTCAGAGTCTGTATTTTTGGGGATGCTTAGGCAGGTAATTAATGAGAAGATTAAAAGCTTTGCTAGATTAACTTCAGTGGTGATTTTTTTTTTTTAAAAGTGGACAGTATGACTTCCAGGAAACATTTTTTTTTAAAAGAAGGAGTTCTTGTCACTACTAACAAGTCAAGAAATCATACGAATCTGGGTGGGCACCTAACTGGACTATTGCAACAGTGGCCTCTCAGTGGTGGGCTCTTCGTGGCCCACATCTACAACATTTGTTGCCTGGGCTGAAGGAGATGTCTGGCTGGTAGTAAATCAATATCACATGCAGGTGTGTGTACAGTTCATGTGGATAGGGCGTGTAAGTGCTTGAAACTGAGAAAGAATTTCCCATTGATGAAGTCGTCACCAGTCAAGAAGGGATGATTGTTTCCTGAGCAAGAGTAACTTTAATTTTTTTTTTCCATTCAAATAAGTGGGTTTGCCCTCTTCTGATTTTTCAGGGCCAAGAAAGACCAGCAGATTATTACACATGATCAGATGTCTAGTAATTCTGGCAACAGTGAAGCTATTTTATTTAGCTTAACTGTCTTCTTTTGATTGAATCCTTACCTCAGATTGCTTGGCATTTACCGCTTACAAACAGCCTGCACGGCAGTCACCGTAAGCCAGATGACAGGCAGTAACTTGTTCGTGTGCCTGAACTTTCAGATGCTCTGACCCTCTTTTGATGTGTTTCCCCCCCCCCCCCATTTTCTGTTACAGATCATGGAACCACACCACAAATTCACTGTACAAATCCTGAAAAAGAAATTAGCAAAGATACAATATTAACATTTCATTGGAGACTTGGGTTTTTTCTTAGCATGTGCTTCCCCCCTCCTTTTTTTTTAAAAAAAAAAAGCTTAAAAAATAAAGCCTGGGAAATATTTGCATTTTGACTTAAAGGAGATGTATGCATTGTTTAGAATCTTTCATTTCTGCTTGTAGAGGTTATTTTCTCCTGACTGACAAAGTTACAGTTTGCTGTTGGGAACTGAGGATGCTTTGTTAGAAGCAAGACAGGAGAAACCACTTTAGGGTTTATTCACGACTTAAAAGAATGTGGCTTGTGTGGTGTGTTGGAGGCTTTGAAGTGGTGACTCATATTATGCATCATCAGTATCAGGAAAGAGTGCTTTATATAACATTGATTTTTGTATCTTGGTTAAAAATTTCAGACAAGCAGACTACATTTAGAAACAGTGAATGTGATGTTTGAAGAAACACCAAGTTGGAAGCTTGAATGATGCACATTACAAGTAACTTCAATAAGCAGCTTTGCAGCAAGAGGAGTGAGGATTTCATATATTTATTCTAGCTTTGACTATTATAAGCATTTTGTACTTTCATGATTAGTATAATTTTGGAATGGTATAAGTACAAAATGATGGCCAATAAAATTATGTGCTATGTCAGATTCTGTATTGGATTTATCATGACTGTTACAGTGACTACCTTTTAGCTTTCTGTATAGCATGAATAGCATAAAGCTTCATTAGCTGGAGCTATTTTCATAAACAAAAACGTTTCATAAAGAAACTTGTCTGGTCTCAAGCAGATATAGGAGGATAGTGCAGGAGCTGTATGGCCTGAAAGGGAATCCACATGCTGCGGTGTAATGTTTATACCTGTACTTTCCTGTCTTTGTCATCTGCAGTTTATGTAGTTGTTAACAAGGACTCCCAGGAACAACTTCTAGAATAAAAATGGATTGCATTGTAGTTGTAATAGTATTTAAACTTTGGTCTGATTGGTCAGAAATTACATATTTTGAGTATTTCCTGTTTCTTCTGACCTTCCAGCATTACTCTTAGGAGCATTTAAACTCTGATGCTTGGGAGCAGATCATGTGAGGTATTATCTCATGCTTTTCTTTGCATTTTACGTCTTGGGAAAGTCCGGTGTGGTTCAGCGTGAGTTATACCTTTCTCTGCATCTTGTTCTGGTTTTGGCTTCCATGTCACCACTGAAGCCTTCTGCTGCCTTTGTTAAGGGTTCAGAGGATTAAAAAATTGTTATTACTTACATAAACTATTCATAGTCTTAAACTTTTAAGGGAAAATTTCTCTTTCTCAAGAGAAATGAATATGTAAACCCCTTAGTTTTAAAAGATGAGTCTGCAGTAGAAGCAAGCAGTTATACAAAATACCTGAAGTTGAATGGTCTTTTTTCAGGATTGATGTTAGCCTGCTGGCTTAATTCATTGTTTTTGTGCGTGCTTCAAGGAAGAATGAAGTAGTTCTTTATTTTTCTCTTTCCTTAGTTAGTGCTCTGATTTAGTAGGCTCTGCTTGTTAGGTAAGAGAGAAGTCAGCAGTCTTTTTATAAAATTCTATTTTGTGTATTGAGACTTGAGCTTGGAGTACAAATGCATGCAATTAGATTGGAAGAACTGAATCCCCTTTCTTGTGCTTTCATAATGTACTTTGGAGGAATTAAGTTTTAAATTGCATTTTATTGATTAAAACCTATGCAGCATGTCTCCTCTCAAGTGCTTTCATATCTACAGGTGAAGATAAACCTAATCTTCAGTGAAAAATTGAAATGGAGGATGGAGGACTTGCAAAAAGCTGAACTGAGGCTGTAACCTGCTTCTCTTAACCCAGTCTTGCTCAGTAGTTACTCTTCGAAATTGACTAGCAATCTAACCTTCTCCTCTGTGCGTTGACTGATGGAAGCACTTTTTGGCTAAAATCTTGTGTGTTGCTTGATAAGAAAAAACCCTTTGATAAGGAAAGCTCTTTGCCTTGGAATTTCATGTTCATATCTTATGAGTTCTATGAACATTAAGCTTTTTGTGGAACATACACATTGAAATTATAGCAATCTCTTTACAATAATGTTGCACAATATGATGTTTTACATTACATCTGAGACCATTTTTATAGTTACCTTTAAGGTGTGCAGAGTTTTGAATGCTGAATAAAAAGTAAGTACAAAGAATTGACCCTCATTTTAGGAAGCAGGCTGGTAAAAGATGGCCAACTCGGAGAACGTCTTAAAGTTCCTGACATTACTGTGGCCTTAGGAAATAAAGATAGAATTATGGTTCCACTGTGAGTTTTTAATAATGTTTAGAATCATTCTAAGGCAGTACACTGAAAGGTTTGAAAATCCTTTTTTTTTTCTCATTATCTTTCTAAAAACTGGCAATTGTCACTTTTGTCAGGAAATAAGATGACTTCTGAATGTTAGTTTTATGTTTGCTTTTGTTTATAATTAACTGTGAGAGGGTCTAGAAAGGAAACATTTGGTCCAGTGAATAGGCACGGAGATAACAAAGGATTGTGAAAATTCAGGTATATTAGTATATTACATGTCTGACTTGCTCTTAAAAAGATCCTGTTCTCTAGATGGAAATGTTCATCTTGATTTGAAATAAAGTCCTTTTAAAGACATGAGAAGTTGATCATCTAAAAATACAGGCTTCCCAAGTTGCCTCTTCTGAAAACCTTTGCTCAATGTGTTGAGGCTTCCATTTTCTTTGTTCCTTTATCGATTAAAGGTAGTTCTCTAAAGTATTCAGGAGTTCATTCTCATTCTTATATATGTTGATTTTTGTATTGTGACAAAATAACCTGTATTCGTTACTGTTTAAAGGGTTTGAATTTCATAGAAATATATCTGTAAGGAAACTGGAATCTCTAACAGAAACAGTACCCTAAAAGTGAACCTTGAAATGTGGTTTTGGTAAAGTCCAAGTGCCAGGCAGGTTTTCCCTTGCAGGTGCAATGTGACTATGAAAGTTGCAAAATTCTGTAAATATTACTGTAAAATAAAGCTCAGCTTCATGGTAGCTTCTGCTCTGTGCTTTTTAAAAAGCATAGTTACAATAAGTTGTCATAAAATCGTCATAGCTAGCACTAAGTTGGATATGTTTGTGGAGCAATTTGCTTGTCTCTTGGCTTTCCCAGAGGTGGGTATTAACATACCAGACTTCATCTCTCGGAGTTCAGAACTGCTTGTCATTGGTTTACATTTCAAGAATTATTTTTGTTTGAGAAAAGGTTATTTTTTTCTCACTTGCTTTAACATAACTGAACTCCCTCCATTTAAACTTTTTATTTTTGAGGGGTGGGGGAAGATTGCTTACTGTGAGAGATGCTGTCTGGAAAATATTGATTTGAAAGCTTGCTCTGGAGAGTTGTGATAAATTGAAAACATTGGTATTATAATGGAATTATTCCTGAAATTCCCTTAACGCTAGCAGATAACATGGTAGGTACTCTGTAGTGTAAGGTAGTGTTATTCTTTTTGAACAGTCAAATTTCTCTCCCAATATAAAATAATGTTATCTTCTGTGATTTTTTCATTTGTGGCTTCTGATACTACATAGCTTCTTGTATGCACCTTTAAAGGAACTAGTGGTATTCTCATCTGCAAAGCTCTATTTTCTGAAGTTCACCCCTGAAGGCATTTTAAAAATCACCTGGCACGCTACACCTGGCTGTAAGGAGGAAATTTCATTGTATTTAAAAAAAAAAAAAAAACACAAAACCAAACAAAAACCCCTCTTATCTTTCAGCTTTTTTTTTCTTTTCACTCTTATATTTGACAGCTCAATTCAATGAAAAGATGCAGTTCAATTGCTTGATACTTGATTGTAGGCGAAATGCTGGGGAGAACCTGCTCTGCAGGAGAATGTGGTGCTGGCACGCCTGCCCCGAGCTCTGAGCCGCTGGGAAAGGCTTTGGCCAGCCCCTTCCCATCCAGGGCTTCGGCCAGCCCAGGGAGGTTGGTGTGAGATGTGTCCCTGCTATCTAGTGGTGGGTTTTTTGCAGGTGTGAGCACCATTGCTGAAAAGGTGACACAGGCAGCTGTGCCACTTTCAGAAAGATCTAGAGCTCGGATTTAGGAGGTAAGTCTACAAGTGTTGTGTAGCTGCACCAAGGTGATGCTGTGCTGAATGTGAATGCTGGCGATGACCTAGAAAGGAAGAGGATGTCCTTGCTCTAGCTGTCTGTTGCCTGTAGCTGTTCTGTCCTGGGAAGAGGAGTAGTAAAGAAACTCACTATACTGAAAAAAGTTTCTTGAGCATTGCAGTTGAAGTTGACCATGTGTCCAGTACCTCACAGTGTTTTTCTGTTAGCTCTTGCTTACCATATTTCTCAATCTTTCTTTGGATAGTCCCACCGTCCTGATTTTTCCCTTGATTCTCTCTGCTGTGCCATTTCAGACTCTGAGTAGACTTTGCCTCTAATCTGTGTGTCTTTTTTGCAAATGCTTTTTTGCATCAATATGATAGAGCCTTTCTGTACATCCATGGATATAAAACACTTTGAGCAGACAGCTGTTACTTTTTTCTCTTAATTAGTGCTTTCATTGACTGTACCAAATAAATTATATTTCCCTTTGCGTTTAGATTCATATGATCACTCAAAGTAATACCCTAATTGGTTACTGTGACTATGTATACTTATTTGTCACCATTTTCCACTGTCTCCCTTTCCCTGATTGTAACAGATACATAAGCTATTTCCATCTTTTGTTTGTTTTCCTGCCTGAGCCATGTACCCCAGAATATGTAGGAGGTTTTGTTTAATATTGAAAGGTCAGTGCTCTGCAGTTGGACAGTAATACCCAGCTTGTGTTGTTTGCTTTCCTCTCTGCTGCTCCCTGATGGGAATGCCTGGTTGTTCTTGGGTTTTTTCTTTTTTCTTTTTTTCCTGCTATGTAATCATAAAAAAAAAAACCCCAAACAAACAAAAAAACCCCCCAAAAAAACAACAAAACCAAACAACAAACCAACACCTTGGCTGCAGCTAACCTGCTCATGGGATTAATTAGCATGCTGGGCGTATCTTTTCGCCCTATTTATGAGTAAAAATCCTAAAGCTCTTTCTCTCCAAATATTTAGGATGTTCAGAGCAATGTACAACAGCCCTGAGGTGGACAGTAGGTTGGGAGAGAAAAGGACATCCCGGAGAGGTGAAAGATGAGCACAGCACTGAGTTGAGACAAGTACTGTTAGCTAGGAGAGGGAATTTATTCTGTGTTTTCTTAACCTGAGTTATAAAACATCACCTGAGTGATGTAGAGGGCAAAGGGGACTCTGCAGTTGCTGGCTGACCTCTTGAGAAAAAGAAGAGACCTCACTTGTTTTGTGTATTTCCTTTTCCTTAAATAAACACAAAACCCTTGTGAAACTCAGGTGTCTGAGTAGGAACTTCATCTTAGCCCTCCTCATCTCCCCCAGTGTAGCTACAAATACTTATAAAGTTTTGTGGTTTGGGTTTTGTGGGGTTTTTTTAAACAGTAAGATTCTGTAGCATCTTGTATCATACTAGTAACACTGATATTAAGATATTACCATTATGATAGTTGCTAGAAGCCACACACATTGTCCAAGTCCTTTTGTTTAATGCCATTTAAAAAAAAAAAAAACAAAAAACAAAAAACCAAAAAACTCCCTGCTTTGCAGTATTACCAGCACATGTATTGATTTGTATCAAGTGTTGGAGGCTGGGAGATGATGATCGATGGTGATAGTTGTTCATCATCGTGTTTCACACAAAGACAAGAATTTAGATCTTGTAACAGGTAAATACATAAGTCATAAGTTCCCAACAGCATTTTGCTGATAATGTGTAAACATATAGAAAGATAGGAAAGTGAGGCAGCTGAGCATTAGCTCTTTGTGTACATTGCAGATTGTTTATTCTGAGTATCCTTATCCCTAGTTATTCTGTGTGGCACACCTGTATGTTTTTAATTAAGTTTGTCTTCCAAATATTTTTTTGGTGGTTTGTGCTTGCTCTGTCAGCCACTCCTGACACCACTCCCTGACGCCCAATACATAATTTCTAAAGCCAGCAGCACGATGGTTTGTAGGAAATTAGTCCTTTTTTAAATCTTGGATGAGTAGTTATTTGTGATGATAATTACTAGGTTTGTAGAGTTTAATATTTCAATCATTTCATGTTCCTTTGGGACGGTGTTTGAATAATTTAATTTTATAAGTTGCTTTAGAAGGTTAAAAATATATTACTGTAATTTCAGTTAGATGTAAAAGAAAACCATAATTTTTACATCATAGATACAATTGAAGTATCACATTGCATGTAGCTGCCATTAGGGGAAAATGTGCCATTTAAATCTTATTTGGCCAAAGAAGCTTGTGGTATGAATTCTGGCTTCTTTTCATTAAGTCTTTAAATGATGACAACTTGTGTTTTCTTTGAGCAGGATTGAACACTGCCTGTTGTGACTTAAATGTTTCTCAGCGTTAGTATAGGCCTGGTTCTTAGGTCAATAGAAGATACAAAATAGATTCAGTGCAAACCTGTGAAGATTAATGGAAAAAATTAGTTTGTCAATATCTGCTCTATTAGGGGGAAAGCTATGGATGCTATTTTTATTTTTACTGTGGCACTTCAAGGCTGTATTGTTTCCCATGGCACTCCAACTAAAATAATTTGTCTTGAAAGTGAATGACGTTCAGAAGAGTATTCTCCAGTACTTCATTGCATGGTAGCCACAAGTTAAATTAGATGATCCTTATTTTTAATGTGAAATCACCACTTTACTTCCTTCCCATCACTCTTGCATCCCTCCGATAAACTAGCAGTTCTGTTTTCCTCCAAGCTGTCAGCTCGGATAAGCCTTTCCTTTTATATTTTAAATGAAAACTAGTTAAATTTTATTTATGCCATTTACTTAAATATCAAGACAAGAGTATACATGAAGTTTTCAATGACAAACTGTCCTTTTCATGACCAAAATAAAACCAAGGAAGAATATTCAGAACAACAGCGGAGCAGCCTTTTAAAATACCACCTAAACTTAAAAACCAGAAGGTAACAATAACAACAAACAAAAAGGTTGGTGGGCTTGTACAATTTTTGAAAGATTATGCTTGACTTGTTTTAGACTGACAGGGAAGGTAATTACTGTATGCAGGTTCCTCCTGAGCATGTTGCCTGTCACTAGGCATTTGTATTTTGGAAGCTCCAGGTTGACACCTCACTTCACCCTATTACTGCAGCATGGTGCAAGAGCAGTAGTAGTAATGGTACAGGGCTTTGAAAGCACCAGGAAATAAATAGGAAGTCAGGATGTGTATCTGAGAAGTACCTTATTACGTGGTTCTTGTAATGAAGGTTGCCAGACCTGTTCAGCTGCACTTGTCCACAGCCCAGCCTTGCAGGGGTCTCGTTCAGTTCATCATCAGCTCTTCCCACATCTCATGGCATTGAGCTTCTTCCACAGAGTGAGGTTTGTGTACTTTGCAGGCTTTCTGCGTCACACGCTTTGAGTGTGTTCACGCAGGTGGCTTCTGCATTGCATTCCCATTTGGCTGGGCTGCGATACCTGTTCCTCTCTTAAACTTTGGGTGATGCCAACCAACACATCTGGCCTGCAGGGCTGCAGTGCAGGGAAGGGTCAGTTGCACGGTGGCACAGCCCCAGTAGCCCAAAAGCTTACACTGAATCTTTCCCATGCATCAGCCCTTGACTGTCATACAGCCTAACATAGGATATCACACATTAAAAGAGAAGGCAATTGAAGATTGTGTGATTTATTTATTTATTTTTATTTTCCCCTTGACTTTGATCTTGTATGATTTGGCAGCCTTCTGGCAGAAGGCAGAAAAAGAAGTATGTAGTTAAATCTATTATATAGAAGAAAAAGTCTGATAGATGAACACTGTTTTGAGGGACTGAAAACATAGGACTGTGCATGTTTAAGCAGAATTTTGCTCAAGGTTTATTTTGTAGCTCAAAAATTCATGTTTTGAGACTTTATTTTTCAATGCAACATGTTCAAAAACATTTTACTTGTTAGTGCTAGAAAAAGCCTTTTGAGTTTTCCTCTTGATATTGAAAGAGGTGATACTTTCATTCTCTTCTTGAAACACACTAGCTTTCTTTTAAGTAATAAAAGCAGGCTATTTTTATTGTTCATTTTTTTTCCTTCTGCTTTCACTAGGAGTTAAACATCTTTTAGAATTTCCTTTTAGAATTCCACTTCCAGAATTTCCTTTACCTTTCTTCCACATCCTTGCCCCTCTGCTTATCTCTGACCTTATAAGCCTTTTTCACTCTATTCTGTAGTTCATTGTTGTAATATCACTTTTATTCTTGTTTCCTTAAGAGCAAAACAAACCCCCAAAAGACAGTTGAAATCTCTGGGAAGGCTCAAGATACGGCCCTAGTGGACAAAAGCATCCTAAAGTCTAACTTGCGTGGTCCTTTTTTCTTCTACAGGTTTGCTCTATTTTTTTTTCTGTTGTGAATTTGCATAGTGAACTCCTCGGAGGAGGATCAATTTAGTTTTGCAAAGCGATGAAGCCCTCCCTGTATTTTAAATCTAATGTAATTTTAAAAGATATATTTTTATCTTTGGTAAAATAGTAATAAGCTGTAGTATATTGATATGGACTAGATAAGTTGTGTGCCTCTTATTTCTTTGGTAAACTTCAAGGAGCATCTGCTATATGCTTATCGCAAGCTTTTATATTTCTTTGATTTAAAGTTTAAAAGCAGTTCTTGCTTTACTGTTTACAGCTGTTCAAGATTGTCTGATTTTGCTGGGCTGGAACTTCGGGGAGTGCTTGGCTTGCTGCCTGGTTTTCAGCAGCTTGTCATGGACAGATGTTGTGCTGTCTCCTTCTGAGTATTTTAAAGCTGCTCAAGTGAATTCTTCAGACAGCACTTATAAATCCACACGCAGGCTTTTGAAGGCTAATAATTTAAACTGTAAGGCTAAAAATTTAAAATCTCAAATGACGTACTTGACATGCTATTCAGTGAGAGCACACACAAAAAACCCAACAGTGTCAGCCTTTGCTATCTTAAAAATATACTTAGAAAAAAATAAATACAAATTCTAATAAAGTTTGGGGATTATGTAAGATTATGAAACAGGAGAATATATAACTCCCCAGTGAGAGGCATGTAGCTCTATTTTCTAATGTGTCTGTAAGATATAACTTTGAAATTCATGTTTTGAATGTGCAAGTGATTGTCATGGATTCACTATGCCTAGTTCACATAAATCCAGATTCATGTATGTAATTGAAGAAGTAAAATGATTTGCATGTCCATAACTACTAGGAGAAATTTGGAATATAAATCAAGTCTGACTGCCATGTCAATTGTAAAAGCTGTCAATGTTTCATGTAATTATAACTTTGGAAATATATAGAGTATATTTGTTTAAAAATTGCTTGAGTCTACTGTTCTATACCATACTGTCATATGGATAATTTCAAACCAGTAGTAAGAACTCTGGTTATTACTGGGCTAAAAGAAATTCCAAATAGGACCAAATGTATTTTTTATTTTGTATCCAAAACTTTGTCAAGACACTAAGTTGAACACAGGTGTGCATGATACTCAGTTTTTTCTTAACCTTTTGTATTCTGCTCATATAGAGAAGTTCCTGTGTGAGAGAAGAGGTAAGATGTATAAGGAGGAATTTGAAATGGTGGTTTAAAGAATGTAAAATTTCAATTAGCCAGTTCTGGTACTAAATTGTTTAGAAATATTTTCCTCTTCTATCTGTCTCCTCCTATTTTACTTCAATGGCATTTACCATCCTGATAGGTTTGTTTTATTCTGGAGGTGGCTTGTAGCTGCATGTCAGTCGCTAAAGCGGGGCTCTTGTCAAGTTGTGGATTGAATGGACCAGACCGTTTAAACTGATCTAAGTGCAGGAGCTCTGAGAGAACAGAAGATACTTTCATCAGAAGTTAGAGCTTTTTTGTTTTTCTTCTCTCAGTATGCTGCTTGAATACATCTTATTTTCTGTAGTTGTCCCTTTCTCTGATATTTTTTTTTCCATGATAGGAGGGATGGGGATTTTGTGTAAATGTGCTGTGTGTTCTTTAGTGTCCACTGCAAGCCGCAGGAAAAGACAACAGAAGTGATCTCAACCATCTTCTGTTTAGCTTTTTGCCTGTGAATAGACATGAAGGATGATCCTCAAGTTGAACTAAACTGAGTCATATGAATTTGTATTTTGTGTGGTCCCTTAGGAGATTTAAAGGTGTTTAGTTTTTTGAAAATGCATTTATCCTCACAGCAGTTTTCTTAGTGGGCTTTTATTGCCACTGTTGCCTGTGAAGAACTGAAAGCAGCACAATATTTTAGCTTACCTCTTCCCAAGTTTTGGCAGAGTGTATGGAGTTGCAAGGTTAAGCTTTGTGTTGCTTACTAAGAGCGAGCTGGAAGTTCAGCAACCACTTGTGCAGAGACCATGATGTACAGTAGCCTGCAAACAAAAGAAGTGTTGATCACCCATTCACACTGAATTAGCCTCTTTCTGTGTGATTGTGGTTTGTTTCGTTTGTGTTTGTTTCATTATACCTAAGACTTAGGTCAGTATACTCAAATACCGAATACTTGATGGTTTAGAAATGAGATGTAGATACTTTTATAACTGAAATTGGGTAACAACGCTGTTGATGCACGAGGTGGAAGAACATCCTGCTTCCTATGTCATAACTATTACTTTCTAAATTCTGTGATAACACAGAATAAATTTATTCAGTTAACATGTTCCTTGTAGATATGCCCATGGATCTATATGTGGAGCTGAGGAGGGAGATGTGAAATTTTTAATTTTTTTTTTTTTTAAATGCATGTGATGTGCTTGTGGGAGTCACAGTCTACGCAGGGTGCATGAAGGGGAGTTTGGCGCTGCTCCTGCCCCAGAGCTGGGTGAAATTAGATGGCGGGGACTCAGCCTCCTGTGGGGATGGTATGACAAAATGTTCTGTAAACCTACCTTGTTTCAATTCTTAATGAGTTTCTCTGTAGTACTTTATGGAATTTACAGAGCTTTTATCTTTCAATATACAAACGCAGGTCTGGGGTTACGCTATTAGTTATGTGAAGATTTGTCTCTTCTATACAACCTAGAACCTTTATAGTACTTTCACAGTTTGCAAGTAGGCCTGGCTAGGATAGGGAACTGTTGTTATGGACAAAATCTGAATTTTCTCTTTTAATTTATACATAAGAAGAAAGTTATAAATCTGAGTTCATCAGTTTGAGTCATCCTCCATTCATTTCTTGATTTCCCGTAAGAAATCCCTTTCCCTTATGTACTTCTTTCTGCCTTCAAACTTGTACAATTACAAATGACGTTGATGCACAATGAGATGTATTAATGCAGCAGTACATTTTCCTTTCCAAATGTAATCCATGTAGAGTAATGAAAAGCACAGGCTGATCTTATTTGTGATACATATTTGTGTACAGCAAGAGATCATTTCTTCTCCTGTCCTTGATGAAAATTAGGCTGTCAAAGAAACTAGCTGTCCATGTGTTAGCAGATGGGTTTCCTTGGCTCTAAATGTCATGAAGTTTTATGGTAATGACTCAAGGAAGAAATTGTGGAGAATAGGTTGTCATTAGCTAAGCAGAATTTAACAATGAAAAAGCATCCTGACAAAGTTTATTTAGAAAAATGTTCCATCATCTTATAGTTTGTCATCTTTAGGGTTTCACAGTTCTGTGGAAGGAAACAAAGGTACAAAGATGCATTTTGAAAAAGTAAAAGCCCCCCCCTTGTACTTCATCTTTCAAGTCCATTATTTTATAATGAAACCTGCCTAAAGTTGGTTAGTTTGTGTAGCAGGTAACTGATAGTTTTGATTAAAGAATTTTATTCCAAATCCACTTTAATTAAAAATCCTTGGATTAACTATATGCCAACTGATTGCAAAATTGTTTGTAATTGTTGTGGTTTAACTTGAATATTGGCAATAAACAGTGTGGTTCACTTTAAATTTGATTCTATCCCAGATTCATAGTAAAATGGTCACTAATTCTGCTCTCAGGTGGTGCATAGTCTTCCAAGTTTTGTGTTGATTTTTTTGTATTAACTTATGAATATAATCACAATAAGGTGGCTCTTTGAAATATATGCAGAACTCTGAATCTGAATGTGACATGTGGTTGAGTGTCTCCGCTTTCCTCCCATCATGAAGTAAGCATTAATACGTCGCTTTAGTATTGAATACAAGTTTTGTGTATCTTCTATTGAACTCCTTCGAGACAGTAACTGCACGCAGGGTAATTGAATCTGAGTAACCAAATTTTTTGAGCGCAAACTGTGCTTGATCAAGTAAGACTGAATGTGTACATCAGACTGTCAAATATATACCTCTGCCAGCTCAGGAATGCCTGTACAAACTTTTTTCAGCATTTTGAGTGCAGCACCAGTGAACCCCTAAACTGGCAAGCAGGTTAATACACATCTGGGGTACCCTTGCTCCCCAGAGAAGGAGCATTAACATTAAAAAAAAAAAAAGTTTCTGTAGTTTCATAACTGTGGAAAGCAAGGGGACAATAGTACAAAGCCCAAAATAGAACCCCAAAGTTGTCTGAACAGACTTGCACAAAAGTGGTAGAACTGAAGGGAATGAATAATGAAAACAGTACTAAGGAGTATCTTGCATTCCTCTTGCTTTCTGCCTAGTAATGCCTAAGTATCTGGTGATGAATTTGCTTTATAGTTTTTTGGCTGTAGATTTCTGTGTGGTTTTTTTTTAAACCAAACAACTCCTCCTCCAACAAAACAAAATGCGCGCATTACAAATCGCATGTCACTGTTGCAAGCCTGCTTTTTCTCTGAAGCCTGCTCTTGCTGTTCTTGGTCCTCTGGTCTGTTGTAGGCAGGACATGAAGTGACTTCAGGAAACTGTCACTGACTTTTAGCCAAGGAAGTTATGCACAATTAACATGGTAAATTTCTGAAAATGCCCATTTGAAGATGGGGAGACCCTTTTAAAGATTCTCATCCCCCCCTCCTATTTTTCCGGACAGTGATGGAAAGTCATTTTGTAGTCAGGATCCTGGGACTGAAGAAACAAGTATTACACTGGTATTTGGGACCGTGGAGATATCTTGTACTAACTCTGCACTGGGTCTGGCTGGGATGGAGTTTGGAAGTTAACTTTCTGCTTATCAGCCCGTATGGTGCTGTGCTCTGCACTGGTGGCTAATGCAGTGCTGGTAACACGGCAAAAAAGGCAAGTGGGCTGGTTGGGAGGGGACCCAGCTGGGACAGCTGACCCCAGCTGACCAAAGTGATATTTCACGCTCTATGACACTACTCAGCAGTGAAAGTTCAGGCGAAGGAGGAGGAAGGGGCAGGGGGATGTTTGTGATTATGGCATTTGTCTCCACAAGCAGGCGTTAACCGTGCTGAGGCCCCACTTCCCAGGAAGAGACTGGACATCTGCTTGCTGATGAGGAGCAGTGAATGCATTCCTTTTTGCTTTTCTCATTAAACTGTCATTATCTCAATCCATGAGTCTTTTTGTTTTCCTTCTATTTTTTCCCCCCATCCCCTGGGAGAGGAGAGTGGGCAAAGGGCAGGGTGGGTGCTTGGCTGCTGGCTGGTCGCAACCCACTGCAAACTCTTTCACGGGACAGCTGATACTGGATAGGCTCAAAAAGCCATTGCAGATGAAGGATGAGTGTGAGGCCAGACCTCTTTTATGAAGTAAGAAGACCTAGTCTGCCCCTCAGAGGGAGGGATTTACCAAGAGAGTTGCAAGGTAAAGGATTCACAGATGCTTAAGCATCTTCAAGGGCTTCATTCAGCTAGTTAAGATGCTGGTGATAGAAACCAGTTTGTGTGATAGCTTGTTCTGTGCTCTCTAGCCCCTAGTCCTGGTCAGGCTGGTGGTGTCAAAAGCACAAGATGGGCTTTAAACTAAGTTTTGGACCTCTCTGGGGGGAAAAAAAAACAAAGGGAGATTGTATTTGGTTTTGTGGTTTGTTTTTAAAGCAACATAAAAATGGGCTGCTGATTCTAGTGGTATCTGCTGTTGCTGTTTAGAAAGGGGTTGTGTGATGAGCTAATGGCACTCTGTCAGCCTGTGCTTGTGCTCAGCTGAATGGATAAGCTGTCAGAGAGACTATGTTGGAGGATTTGGAAACTTGTGTCTTTGGAATATTGGGTCTGTGTAACCCGTATTAACAGAGTGAGAGTTACAGAATGAATTAATTAATATTATGTTTTAATTACTATTATATGTATTAATTTGCCAGTGGAGGGTATTATTAATTACAGACTATCTCTCATGAGCAAATTGATATAATCTGACTGTGGAGCTCTTTTTCTGCATGGGTAAGTAGATGCCTTAAACTAAACAGAGATGTGTCAGGGCTTCTATTTTAACATGAGAAAAAATTAATGTTGAACCTGCTCACCAACTTTAACTTTTAAGTAAAATTAGCAGACAATCAGATAAATGTTTAATGCAGATCATCTTAACACGTTCTGAGATAAATAGGATACTTGATGCATTTTAGTGCTCTGTTCAAGTTCCCTTTAAAATGAACCAGATGTAACTTCATCAGTTTTTACTTGAGGGAGTTATGGTACCATATTGCTACATATCAGCATAATTAGAGATGTACACTTAGTGAAGTTAAAATTGCATATTTACAAGACGTAAATGCAATTCTGTAGTCATGGAGTCTAGGAATTACATAGCTGAATTAATCTGGCAGAAGCAGAGTCAAAAGAAATTATCGAAAGCCAGAAAAGGAAGTCTGCAGTATGGGGTGGTTTTTTTATTGCTTTAGTATTGTATTTTGTGTTACTGATTGGCAAACAGGGCAGTTACAAAGACTCTGATTAGACATGGGAAGGGCCGAGAGGTATGGTGAACAAATCTGCTCATCAAATGAGTCTGTAATAGCTAAACAATAGCACAAACATTTTTTTGTTTCTGTTGTTTACTGTCAATACCTTTTATATATTGATGAAAAAAGTCACTTTGCAATCTATAATTGCTGGCAAGTTTGTTAATGCTGTAATTTTTTTTTAAAGGTGTGTGTAATGAAGCTCCTTAGGATGCTGGGTAGAATGTTAATAGTCAGCCTTGACAAAATATCCAGTGTCAAGTGCAGTGTTCAAAATATGATGTTGGTTTTATGGATGTGAATGATGACCTCGAATTTTTCAGTAACAATCAATTCATGAAGCAAAGAAAAAAATTCTTATTAGACTGCAGTCACAGGTAATACTTTAGCATAGTCTCAAATGAATCTTGTGACACTTGTTCAGACTCGGACTGTTTTGGCCATCCTAATAGCACTCAGAATTTAAATGTTTACTGTGAATTAGAATGATTGTCCCATCTGCTCTTGATCTTTCTCTTTCAAAACAGTATTTATGCCACCAGTCAGCATTAGTTCTCCCTCTCTCAAAGGGTTCCGCTTGAGACTGCATGGTGACCTGCTTGAGAGACTGTATCTTCAGTTTTATATTTCAATTCAGAACTAGTTTTGAGAAATGTCATGTCAACGAGTTTGGATGGGTTGTTCTAAGTTGAAAGCCTTTGAAATGCACAGTAAGTACCTAAGCCCTATTTGACCTTAGGAAGGTACTAACAGCAAGGGTCATGAACTGATATAAAGAAGGTTTAGTTTGCTTAGACGATTATAGTGGGAGAAAAATCATAGAAGGTGTAAAAATTAAGATAACGTGGGAATGAGTTGTAAAGTGTCTGAAACTTTTTAGGCTCAAAACAATCTATCCTAAAAAGCGGTAAAGGAACCTTTACATTTAGTGATGCATCTATGTACATAGTGACTCTTAAAATGCAGCGGCCTGCTTTCTCTCCTACCTGTTTTTTCTCCTCCTCTTGAAGTAAACAGTGTTTCTGTAAACTTCATGCTGTTGTCTTAAAAATATTTTCATTAGTTTCTGTGGTTTGTTGTAAACAGGTCAAAATGAGATGCTTTTTGTGGCATATTTGTAACTTTAAAGGTTTTAAAAGGTGTTGTGTGTCTGTGCCATACAGCTGAATTTCTAATTATATAATGGTTTCTAAATTCTAATTATAGAATGCTTTTGTAGATGCTGTACAAAGATACAAGAAGATAGCAAGAAGGTGCTGGTCTTGGTTGTCCAGATTGAGACTTGGAGCTGCATTTTGTCATAGCCACCCTTGTTTAACACGTCTCCCCGAAGCTTCAGATGGGTTGTGAGCTCTTGGTGTTCCCCTGCTGTACCTAGTAATTGTGCTGTTTGACCATGAGCAGGATGCTTAATGATTGTGTGCTGTTACTTGTCTGAATTTGATAGTTCTGTTTTGTCTTTAAACTAAGACCTGTAGATACCAAAAGTGCAAAATATTATTTTTTCAAGCTTTCATTATGCAGATGCTCTTCATTTTCAGAGTTGGTTGTTGGTTTTTTTTTTGAACTTTAAAGTCATTAACCAATTACAACAGAGCTTGTTACAGTTTGGCTCATTTAGCGTGTTCCCAAGGAAAAAAAAACAAATTGCTGCTCATGCATTCAGCTGTAGTTGAGTGTGCATTAAACTCTGCCTCACCTCCGGTGTGCTATTCTGAGCTTCTGCGTGCAGACACACACTGAGTTCAGCCAGGTACACCTGCAAAGCCTTTGTGTCCTGGGGATGTTGGCTGCCATGGGATGAAATCACACACCTTGCTGTTAGAATAAACATCAGAAAAAACTTCTGAGTTTGGGGTGGGTTTCAGGGGAAGAGTTGTGCTGGCACAGCGTATGGCCTTCAGCCTGGCAAACAGAAACAGGGCAAAGAACGTTTTTTGCCAATGTAACTTGCACTTTTATTACAGGAATTAGCAAAGGCTGAAGTATAAACTGTGTTAGAATTACTGTTTGTGAATCACTTCTAACTCCAATTCCAGCCAACAGCCCTACTGGCAGATGTTACCATGCCACTTACAGCCACAATTCAGGAGCTTGTTTCTCTCGGCAGAGAGTGCCGGTTGAACTCCGCTGCTGGATTGCCTTAAGTCTCACAGGAACTGAGGAAAGCATGTTCACAGACACGGGAAAGCCCATTCCTAGTGTTAAACAAATTTGAATCTAGGAATAGGAGTTTCTTCATTACAGAATCCTTTCCAGGTATTCTGGACTACTCCTATGGTGGCTGCAGGTTTCTATGACTTTAATATGAGGTTTTGTTTTTAATAGCATTTTGCTAAACTTTGTTAGATGAGAATTGGTTTCCTTTCTGAAAGCTCCTAGAAGAAATGCTCAGCAAATAAAACCAAGTGCCGCAAAAATATGCCACGTGAGTACTGGATTACAAGATTTGATTTTTATGGCCAAATGCCAATTATCCTGAAATCAGATAATTAGATCAAGTATTTTCTAGTACTCCATGTGCCTGGCAGTGAGTATGTAGTATTTGTAGGTAAAAGAAAACAAGTGATGAGATAGGAACCAAGTATGTGTATTTCCATAGCCTCTGTTCTATTATATTTTGTTGTTTATCATCTAACATAGTTTTTTAGTCAGTTTTTTAGTCAGTTTTTCTAGAAGTTGTAAATTGCGTACCTAGTGTTTATATTTTGTACATGCTTTAACTATTTCCTTGTTTCTAAGTACATGTAGCACTTGAATGTGTAAATATTTAAGGCAGTTTGAGAGGCAGAAGTACTTAAGCTAAACAAGTGACTTGGTCTTTAAGATGTAATACAGGGAAATATCTTTAGCAAGTCTGCTTTTATGAGAAGTACAATGAGAGACTATATGAATGTTTGGAAAACATACTTGTCTGACTGAAGGGGTAACATTCAATAATAAAATGTCCAAACAGATGCTTTATGGGGTAGATAATCACATACTGAGCATCCTTTGCTATAATATTATGTAGTTTGGCTGTTGTAAACTCTGTACCTGAGGGAAAGATATTGTAAGAGTAAACACCAACCAAAACTTTTAAGATCCCTAATCCTGCAGTCTTTAGCCAGGCTTCCTCCAGCAGAGGTGGTTTGGGTGAGGTGGCTGTTAACGCTCTGTGATTTAGTGGCACCCAGTGAACATGCACCTGAAGTGATACACAGTAAAAAAAAGCGAGAAACGAGCCTTTAGATTTACTGCAACAAGGAATATAAACTCTCTGACTAGTGGAGACAGTAGCACTGAAAAGCTGGTATTTTTTTACTGTCACTGTGGGTGTGTTTTAGGAAAATGCAAAACTGCAAGTTGCTGCCGGCAGTTTGAGTGCAATGGGATTGTGTCATGTTTCCGACAAAAGCTTTGCTGTGCAACCACATGACTGCGGCATCCAGAAATAATCACATAATCTTGCTGCTAGAGGGCCTGCGTTAGACTCACAGCAGAACTCTGTATTTGGAGCCTAACTGATCTTTTTTTTTTTAGCTGAAGATGGAAGGAACTTTCCAAATGCACCAGACTCCTTATATTAATTGTCTGTTTTTAATCTGTTAGACATTGTAGAAAGTGAGTTGTGTATTTACAGATAATTGAAATTGTACAAATGCATAATAATTTTTTAAAATGGATTTTTGCTTTAGAGGGAGCATCTTAAACATAATTCCAGGTTATTGCTTGTGAAAAATAATGTATCAGGGAAAAGTTGAATTTCCATTTTGTTCCTAGTGTTATGGTTTTTTACTTCTGGTGGCATTTCTGAAAATCTCAGTAATTCTCTTATGCAACCACTGGCAGCAATAATGTGCTCTGAAAAAGCACGACCGGCCCAGTCAAGGCCAGGACAGAATTTAATGCTTTAAATAGGGAAATCTATTGAGCAATCTGATCTAGTGAAAGATGCCGGGGCCCACAGCAGGGTGGTTGGATAAGATGTCCTTTAAAGGTCCCTTCCAAACCAACCTATTCTACGATTCTGTGAAATGTTAATATGTTTGAGCTTTTACCTATTTTAAAACAATTGCTATACCTTTGCTAGTTGGTTTTCCTATTTAAATAGCAAAAGAAGGAAGAAGTTATTTGTAAGATCTACCAAGTTTTTACCTGAAGTGTTGGGTTTGGGTTTTTTTTTGGATGCTGAATGTAATGTTATGTAATTCTAATACTTATATATTGTTTTGGTTTGGTTTTTTTAGTTCTGTATTCAGCATGCCAACTTAGTTTCCCTGTTATATGCAACCTGTAGAAGACTGTTGGGGAGGGATGCTTTAGCTTTTGTCAGGGTAGGTTTCTCTTGTCAATAGAGATAGGCAGTTCTCTTGTTTTGGGTAGCCAAAAAAGCAGAGGGGGAGACTGGCTACCCAGAACTTGGCTGTGTAAAAGCTGAAGGTGGTTCTGCAAGTCTTGCATGTTCAGTTGAGGGGATAAAAAAAGTTATAGTGTAAGGCTGGTTAGAGTTCACACAGATTTATATGGTCCAGTCTTACTGGCTGACTGATGTAAACTTGTATCTTCTGTCCTGGGTGGATTTTCTGACTTTTAGCATCTAGCTAGCCCATGTCAAACACGCATTTATGAACACTTACTGCTTGAACGATCTAGCCGCTGTTGAAGGATGCTTCGTAACCAGGTATCCAATGCAGTTAACTAACTCTGGTGTGGCATATGTAGCTATCACTCCCTAGGTATCGTATTATAATTTTGCCATCTTGTTGCTCTGGCTTCAGGCTTCTAATAAAAGTGTGGAAGGTCAACTAACTTCCCTGTTCATATCTGTAGTTGCCTGTAATGTCTTCATCAAACTCATCACTGAAGTTACTATTTTTCAGACACCTCTTTTGATGATAAAGACAAGTTAGGGATAAATTTTGATGCTACCAAATTATGCAGTAGCTGATGTGTGTAACTTATTTTTTGGTTATCACTATCCTTCCCATATTCAGTAATACCAAGAATCTAATTTTAAATAAAGTTGTAGTCTTTACAGGACAAAAGCTAACATACATATGGATTGTTGCACAATAAATTCTTGATGTCAGTGCCTCCTTATAGTCATTTTTCTTTCAGTATGGAGACCATTACAGTGCACTTGTAGAGTTTCAGATGTAGTGGACTTTAAAATGTGAAATATAACCTTCTGTTTTAAGAAATTATTGCTGTATACATGAAAAATTATTTCAGCAAAGCTGGCTGGGCTTTTTTAAGTTGGCTCACAAGTAATAAAAAAGCCAGATGATAATAAAAATTTTGTGAAGAGATTTTCACAGTTTCTTTATTTGAATGTCTCAGTAACCTTTCTAACTGCTTAGTCATGATTTTTTTTCCCCTGCAAGTATTGATTGTTTAAAACTATAAAAAGTTATGGTGGCAATACCTTTTATGCTCACTGAAGGGTTACTGTATTGATTCCTAACCTAAGTGAGGCTGAAAGCTTCAGATTTAGTGTGTCTCAACCTTAGTTAAATAAAAAAAAGTTGAATTTCCTCAGCTGCAATAGTTTCCAATTTGTAACTTCAGACAGGGTTTAACTTTGGAATTAACTTGGATTCTGTCCCTGCAGGCCCCATGGAAGCAGGGAGCACTGTAGCCGTGGTGCTGTGCTTGGGGGTATGAGCTCTGTTAGGGAAGGATGCAAAATGCCTCCCACAAGTTTAGAGTAATTTAATTTTTAATTATAATATCTTTTATCCAAGAATCTCCCAAGTGCTTTGTAAACACTTACGGCTTCGTTCTCCCAATGTTCTTCTGTATTGCAATGCTTTGCAATAAGGGAATGCTGTGAGAGTGAAATGTTACCTTAATTTTCCATGTGTGAGACGGGCATGTTATGGGTCTAGTGCAGCAAGTGTTCATGATGACTTCTTGTGTGAGTCACAGGGCGGACCACGCTTTTATTAAACTTAATCATACAGTTGCAGGCTAAAATTCAAGGCCGTAACCATATTGTTAAAGGCGTAAAACTGTTCCACAGTCACAGAGGGTTTTAGTGCTAATGTTGGTGACAGATATTCATACAGCAGTCAGTAGTGTTGCCAGGCCCAAAGCTGGTAGTTTTCTTATCACTCACAAGACATGAAAGTTAAAGTAGAATGAAGATCAGGGAGGTCTGTTCCTTATTTAATCCATTTGTTGGCTCCATCTGCTTTTTCATCTTACTTTGATTTTTTTTTTTTAATACTATTTTGTACAGCTCCTGAGTAATGAAAAAGTTTAAAATGGCTTTTTAAGAGCTACAGTGTTTAATCACCTGAATAGAAATGAGAAAACTGAAAAACCCAGTAAGAGAAAACACACTAATTGAATGAGGCTACAAATCTCAGCTGCAAGAGTTAAGAGGATGCAAGTTCTGCTGTTTCCTCGGGGACCTCCTTGTTTCTCTTTCTATTTTCTTTTTATTTCCTTGTCTTATTTAATCAATATAGTTTTCCGCTTAGTGCTTCTTCATATCATGGTTCCTTAGCAAAATGTCACCAGCCTAGCAATGCTTCAGGTTACAATCTGTATCACAGCAGCAGCCTAAAACTGTAGCTGGAGTTACTTGGTTTTGCTCATATGTCCCCAACATGGCCATTTAATAATGGATTTGTAAAAAGCAGAGAACTTAAAACATAGTAAATGTTTCCATATTAATGACCTTTTTCTTTTTTTTCCAAAACTGGGCAGGCTTTGGTGGAAGACGAATTTTTTTAAAAATAAGAAATCATTAGAGTAAGTTTCTTGGAGACATGGTTTCAGCAAAGCGGAGATCATGTGTAGTAAAGCTGAAAACTGTGAAATGCAGTAATTTATAAGCAAGCTTTTATGCAAAGGGTAAACAATAAGAAAGCTTCCCATCAAATATTCTCGATTGAGAGGTTCTCCTTTCCCTTAGATGCACATGAACGCTTCTATACAAATAGGGAAAACCAATACAAATATGAAGACTTCTTTTCTGGATATCATATTTGTTGTGTTGGTGGTGTTTTCTCTAGTCTTCATGCTGTATCAGCAGTTGTATATCTGTGAAGATCTGTGAAGTTGACTCTAGTAAAGAATTCAAGAAAGGAGAAAAACATGCCAGCGCTGCCAACATCAAAATCTTTCTCTGAGGATCCAGTGGAGGTTCCATGTGGTCTTAGGTAGCCTGGATTGTTTTCACTTTGCAAAGAGGAAAAAGTTACTTGTGAAACTTGAATTTATCCAGATTACCTATATAGATGGCATACCGTTATTTGGGTGGGTTTTTTTTACTTTTATGAGTAAATAATTGAGGAAACTTGTGTGTAACATGTTGTAAAGATGAATTGTTAATTTGATTGGTTCCATGTTTCCACTTTGGCTGGATAGTGACACCTCTAGATGAATCTGAAAATAAGTTTTATAGCATAACAAAAAGTAACTTAATTTAAAAAAATGGCAAAACCCAGTTTGGATTATGACTTCCTTCTCCAGGTCTGGGGTTTGGCTCCTCTTCTGCCTTTATTTTCCAAATGTGTATGCAGACTTCTGTTACCCATTTTGCCCAAAGTGTTTTCTTTTTCTTAATTCCTCCTTTATAGTCACATCCCTCAGAACAAGTCCATTTTTTTCTGTTTTCACCTACAGTGAGGAAAATGGGACTTTCCAATTCTGCAGTTTGGCAGTAATTCTCAGTTCCATTGGTTTCTGTGCTAAAAATGCAAATTTCTTAGAATGTGAGTTATCTTGAAGGTTCATTTCAATTCAAATACGTGATCATGAACCAAGATTATCGTGCATTAAATTACCACAAAAAGTCCATTCTTACCTCATTTTCCTGAGTCATGTTTTTTATTTTGTGTTTTGAAGCATATAACAAATGCTACTGCAAAACACTCAGTATGATTGCTAATAAATTGTGTAAGTGCTACTCAGCTCTCGGGTAAAATAACCAAGGTGTTAGGTTCACGGTGGTGCTTTCTGGTGGTTCCTGCAGCCCTTGTCCATGTCTTTCTGTGGGGTAACAGTCCAGCTGTGACTACTCTGAAGGCTCCAGTGGAGTTAGGCTCAATGAGCATCATTTCTCTGCTAAGGCCCTTGGACTTGTCCTGGATTAAACAAGGTTTGTGCATCGTGTGCCTTTGACTTAACTCAGAGTTGATGTATGTGATGGTCCTTTGAGTCATGAAGTTGTTCTTAACGTAGATAAAAAAATCTTAATGGGTTCTATGCTTTGTATGCTGTAGTTTGTTGTCTTCATTTCTTGGGGGTTTTTCCAGTTTTTAGTCTGCAAGTAAAAATGGAAAGTGTCAGTGTATATTGTAAAGTTATTTATATTTACGTCTGCCTCTGATGGAAACAATATGCAACAGCATCCTTTCAGTGTCCTCTTAGCAGAGGTCATTAGTAAAGATTGGTTGTTAAAAGATACATTCTTTTCTTAATTTTCTTCATTATTTGCTGGAGAGGGCCAACTGCCACTGTGTTGTGCATGTTGTCCCCTCAGCATTTCTAGTATGTACGTGTTTACAGAATATTTGTGACAAACTTCTGGAGGAAACCTTGAGGCTCAAGGATGCTTGCTGACATCCTGAGCGTGCCAGAGAGCATTCTTGGCTATCATTAGTCACAGGAAGATGCACCTTCCTGAGCAAGCATTGCTTCTTTATACCTTCCTCCCATCCCATCTGGTGCTCATTGTTTCAGTTTGAAATGTCCCTTCTTGTAGATCCTGTATGGTAACAGGCAAACCTACTGTGAACACCTAGGTGAGGCTAATCTGTTTAGCTTCTTACTGGCTCTAAGATTTGAGACAAAACACAGAGAAGCGATGTAATAGATGCTTAGTACTGTGGTGAGCAGGGAAGAGATTCACATTTTTTCTCATAGTACAAAAAGGGGCCACTGTATGAAGCAGGGTCAGAACAAAGAAAAGGTTCACCATTCTTCTTCAGCACGTGACTGACCTGTGGAGCACCTTGTCCCAGGATGCTGGAGATGCCTGGTGTTTACAGTATTTTTGGGAAGCAACTGGACAAATGGAATAAGTGAAGTCCTAGCATCATTCTAGTTCAGAAAGTTGCTTAACTACAGGTAATGCTTGCCAAATTCCAGCTATCCTTGTAGTCTTTGGGTATCTGCTATGATCCAGAAGTGAAAATGGGACCCTGGGCTAGATAGACCCTTGTTCTGTCCTCAGGTCACTGTTCCTTATGGGACCAAGGCTTGTCCATAGCATTTGGAATGGGAACACGCTTGAGTTCTCATTTACAATGCTTTAAAAATTCTGTCACCATACAGGTTTGAGTGAACCTGTAAGAAGATGCTGAATATGTTGGCAGAGTTCTTACTGATTGTGTAGAGAGAGCCTGTTAGCAGTGAATTTTTTCTCCTCTTGCTGTGTGAGCTGGATTCCGTCGTTGTACTGTTGTCTTGTACATTGAACCTATGAACCTGACATCAAGCATGTGCTGAATGCAACAGGAATACAATGTTATATTTTTTTGTTTGTTTTCTGGACAAGTTTGAGAAGAAACAGAGGTGATTAACTCTAGGCTGTCTTTTTTGGCTTGTTCTGCTTTGCTGTTGCATGTTGAAAGAATAACATGCCTGTAGCCACTTGACGTTAAAGTCAAATCCAAGTATTACTTGTTGCTCTGCAACAAATCGTTTCGAAGACTACACACACAAGCAGAAGCCAGCTTCTGAAAACAAAAGCTCTTATTAGGTCTCAAAATATGCTCCTACACCTTAGATTTATATGTCATGCAGGAAAAAAAGTATTTCTGAAAAGGAGATGAGTAAGAGCAAAACTGAACAGCTGAGCAAGTAAACAAGGACTTCAGCCAGTATTACAGAAAGGGAAGGGAGGAAAAGCTGTGTGGGGCTAACGCCCCGTACAGGTCTACCCAGCCAGTCTGCTGCTTGCCTTTGGTTTGGGGGGGGGTTCTGGTCTTTTCTTTAAAGGTTGCTGTGAAGTTGAAGTCTTGAGGCTA
This sequence comes from Grus americana, assembly GCF_028858705.1. Classification (NCBI taxonomy): domain Eukaryota; kingdom Metazoa; phylum Chordata; class Aves; order Gruiformes; family Gruidae; genus Grus; species Grus americana. Next base: position 9,904,846 of record NC_072855.1, on the reverse strand, counting down.
GAGATGGTTTCTCAGGATGATTGGGGAACACTGCAGCATAACCAGATCATAATGAAGCCTGTTGAGAACTATGGTAATATAAATATTATATTAAGGTTGATTATTAAACTGTAGAAAGGGACACAGCAGTTTTTTGAAAACTCTTAATTACTTAGATTATTGCCAAGCTGAAATGAAATTAGTTTTGTTTGCTAATAACCAAAAGATGGAAGATAGGAAGTATGAGGAATGACATAAAACCCATGAATAACCACTTCTTAGCTATTAAGAATTTGTTGGCATGTCAGCTGCCACTGTTGCGCATGTTGTCCCCTCAGCATTTCTGGTATGTACGTGTTTCCAGAATATTTACACCTTAATAATACACCTTAAATGTATTGAGAGAATTGTTTTTATTGCCGGTGACTCTTGTCACTTTCTCAAGATGCCACTGAAAAAGTGGATGTTACAAAATAATTGTTTTCTGTATGTGAGATAAATAAGGTAAACAAAGAGTTAAGAAGAAGTTTTATTTCAACTTTGTAAGACGATGCATTCTGTTTTATCAGTTCGTTATCAGCAACTAGCTCAATCTGTCAGTTTGGTGCTTTATGTGAACTTTTCCAATGGCAACCAGAAAAGATTTTTTTTTTTCCCTTTGTATATAAATCTCTAAATCTGTCAAAGTCTGCCTTCAGCCTGGCTGTTCATCCATATGCTGCAGAATGCTTAAAGAACAGGAATGCAGCTATTAGACAGAAGTATTGTACTGTGCTCTGGAATGCTGGATGTGGAAGGTAATTAGCATTTTTTGGGAACGTTCTTTGTAGTTTATTATTACTCAGTGCAAAATTTCGCCTGTGTAGGACCAAACAAGTTCATATTTATCTTAGCAGGGTAGTATGATGTTTGAATGGCAATGGCGAACAATAAATAGTATCTTACAAAAAGTTTCTCTAAGCAGTTTAACCTTTCCTCTGTGAAGCAAACAGTCACTGGGGAACCCTATGTATAATTCTACATTATAGTATGTTCTTACGTGTAAACCAACTTCAAACATATTTTTTCCAGTGTGCTGCAGTGGTTGAGTAGTTTGTTTTTAAACTAAGCCAAAATAACTGTAACAGCTCTTCATGGTTATAGAAACCAGATGTCAAGATTCTCAGAAATGTCTAGATGCCCTAATACCGGTATTTGAACTTCTGTTGGTGCTGATATGAACTGTGTAGGATTAGAAGGTCATCTGGTTCTCTAAAACTATTTTGAAGCTATTGTATTAGAAATTTATGTTAAAATACTTCTGCTTTTTATGACCATGTACATTCTGATGAGACTCTACTAGAATTTTGGTTTTAAGGAAAAAATTTTTGGACCACCAAAAGAATAAAGCTGATGGTATGTGAAAACTTTCTTCCCTGTTAAACAGAGTCCATGCATTTCTCCTTCCTTCTCAGTCCTCTGAATTTGCTGCACCATAACTTTTGCCACTATGCCCAGGAGACTTGGTCATTTCAAGGCATTAAGAAAAATAAATCCATTGGTGTATACACTCAAATGAATGCAGCCTGCAATATGTTACCACTAAACCTACTTGCACTTAGTAGAAATAATTAAAGTCCACTGACTAGATTATTTTTCTCTCCTTGATGGGAAGTGTCCTTTTCACTTTTCTGACTTTCTGATGATCAAAGCAACATATGTTCTAACTGCTGGTTTCTTGATGAATCCATAGTAATAATCATGACCTGTTGGGTTTTTTTAGCTTGATGTGAGAACATTGGTATTGTCTTGAATGAGGTATTGCCAACATACAAGTAAGGATTAGTTTTTTCGGAATTTGTTTAGTATATTCAATGAAGCTATATTACAAGCAGAATGGAGTTTTAATCCAAGGTTTTGCCATCAGTTGTAGGAAAAAAAAAAATAGGTAATTCTTAGCTTACCCCAGTAATAGATGCAGTTTCCAGGAGATCCTTCTGTCTTATTCTGCCAATTTCTCTCTGTATCACCGTCCTGCCAGTGTTTTAATCTTGATTGGTTTGATCTCAGTTCATGGACATCTTATATTTGGTTCAAAGTTCTCAGGGCAAGTTTATGGCACTGGCCAACAAAAGCAGCACGTACATTTCTCTAGGAAGTGACTAATAATTTTTCTTGAAATTAATCTTGGTTCTTTACTTCTTACCTGTTTCCTGTGTAAGCTTGTTTGGGGATAAGCCAAGGCTGCTAATCCTTGTGTAGTTTGGAGCCATATCAGGTATGATGTCAACTTTTCCCCTTGAGACATGTCAGCAGGGGGCTGCCTCAGCACCCTGGTCCCGGAGGATGAATGGAGGAATCAAATGGCAAGAGCTTCCATGAATAAACACATCTTGCATTTCAGCAGTATTTTGGCATAGCTAAGCCATCCACTGCACAGAACTGAAAAGTTTTGAAGGCTATATTTGTGTATGTTGGCTTCTAGCTATATTTTGCCCTTGCGCAACTGGTCCTTTTACTTGGCGTCCATGGTCTCATGTGTGGCTGGGCAGCCTTTCTTTTGCAGAGGGGTAGAGTCTTTGGATATGACACTTTAAAACTAGAGCAGATCTGTAATGCTCAGTTCTCAGGGGAACATGGTGTGATATGACTGTACCAAACTTTGTTTTTCCTTTGGACTGCTTGGCGTTATGCTTTTTCCTCTCTCTTCCTGGGGTGCTGGGGCTGTTGATGCCTAAGTGAGATTTTTTTCTTGGCACAAGCTGACAGAGAAACCTAAGAAATAGTCTGGAAAAACTGCTACTTTTGACTCTCTTCCCAGTTAGGAACTGCGCTGATTTTATGAATGGGGAGAAAATCCTCAGAGCGCGTTATCCCAGTCTAGGTGGTGTTTCTGGTTAGGCTGGATATAAGAGTCTAGAAACCTCTGCTTGGAGTCACTAAGTCAAGTGGGAATATGAAGCAATAAACTACCAGCTTAGGAGACCCAGAAAGATTCAATTTCTCACTACCAAGCATGTATATGCATATCTCTTCAAAGTATATAAAAGAATATTAGTGACTGGGATGGTAAATTTGTGATAACCTGTGATTGAGAAGCAAGAGCTTTGTAGAGCACTGAATCCAGACTTTGTTTTGGCTTAAGGGAAAGGGGCACCCCATGTTCATTACGCAACTGAAGTGTAGATACTCAAATTTTAACAGTACACTGCTGGCTAATCTCTGTATGTCAGTGGTGCTCTGACACTTAGGATGTATCTCTCCCAGTGAACCTCTTATTTATCAGTTCCTGTACAAGACATGTACTTGGTGGAAGGCCACTTTTTTGAGTATGTAACTTTCTGATTGTATTTTATGGGATTGTGCAAGCTGCTATGTCTAGTTAGGGTTGTGTCTCCCTTGAGAGTCAATTCATATCTTGTTTGCTTGCTTGTTTCTATTGAGCCTTTTTAGTAATTTTGAGATAACTGGAGAGAATAATACAAAGCTTGATAAAATCATACGTAGTATGATGTGATGGAAAATGAAGAGAACTATACTGCTTTTTGGTTTGGGGTTTTTTAAATTGCCTACTATTGTGTTTCATCCAGCTAAAATGCTGACAGGGTCTAAGACAACCTCTTGTAGCTGAGGTCTTGCCATGATACTAGACTCTTAAAGTCTTTATTGAAGAGGATCCTGATATGATAAGAGACTTGAACTTTGTGTGTGTGTGTGTGTTTGCTGTAGGATTTCCATCCCCCAGCTGTGAGCTGGCAAGGAGGGGGTTATCCTTAATATGAAAATTCTTTATGCATAAAAACATTGTTCATGATCAGATACAGTGAATACATACTGTGTCTTATTATGGTTTTATTCCTTTACTTTTTCTTCAGGTAAATGTAACTTATTTCTCTCCAGGCTAAGCATGCCAGTAACAAAACAGCCTTGGGGATAATAGCAGGTTTTGGAGTGAATATCCTAAACGTGGCTAGATTACTGTGAATACAGAACATTAACCTTGACTACACTTCTGGGTTTGAGCCTGATTTTAAAAATTGACACAGAGAAAATACTTGTTTGACATTAAGTAATTAATTGTAAAGTGTCTAGTGTATCTTATTCCCTCTGAAATTAATCTGATGTTCTAGGTCCCATCCTCAGTTGGCACATTGCTCTTCATGAACTGTTGCTCTCAAAGTAAGTACTGTTTTTCAGGAACCAACTTACCTCCAGCTAAAAGTACTCGCTGGAGTGTCTCTCTGTATTTTACTTTGTCAAATCCTTTACAACACGAATGCCTTGGCTCTTTGAGGAGTAATGTGCTTTGTATTGGCAGGGTGAAGAAGTTTGGAAAATGGAAGAGTGCTGTAGAAAGAGTTTGGAGGTACAATGCAGGCAGATGTGCTTCATATGTGTGGAGAGAGATGGTTCAGTGAAGAAGACCAGTTTGCCAAAACAAATTCAGCTGCATGGCGTCTAGTTGCATCTGGCTTCTAGCAGCCTGAGAGAGGCTTTGGCGTCTTCCAGAGAATGAGTGAAAGCCTTCCTATGTATAGTTTCCACTGTTTTGCTATAGTGTTACTGTTAAGCAGTAAGTTTTTGATAACTGTATTCTGGCTCTAGTGGTTTTTTGGAAGCTGTCAACGTTGAGTTGGTTTGGTAAGGGCAATGTCTTATACCAAAGTGCAGTCTCTTGTATTGAGTGATGCGTGTGGTGAGGTACATTAAGGCCAGGCTTTATTGTAGCATCATCCATTGCAAGTTAGAAAATTGCTTGGCATGTGAAGTGAAATGTATGAGAGTCATGTTGTCTTCTGCTACAATTCATTGCTGCAGTGCGTAACCCTGGGAGAGTTTTCCCATCTGTTGCAAAGGATGATACATGGTTAAAAATATTGAATCAGTGTGGGCCTGGGCAGAATGAAGAAAAAAGGAATTATGATTTTCTTTTTAATTTTTTTTCTCATGCAATGTATCTTGCTGTAAGTGCTGTACAACAAATTTTTATGTAGCAATATGTCCAAACAGAAATTAAATGTATAAGAGTTTTTTCCATTTGCTCTCTGTTGGGAGTAATAAGGCTCTGTGGGGCCACCTGGAATACTGGGCTGAGTTGGGCCAGCTGGGGCAGAAACACGGAGCCATGTATGTACTACATGAGAGGGGGGAGTGAATGGCACCCTGGTAATGCTGGGGTGGCAGGCCTTGGCCTTGTTAGGCTCCTTTGTAGAAATTTGGGGTATAAGGCTCTTTAGGTACACATCTGCTCTTCACAAGTGCTAGCAGCTTTGTGGTGAGAAACATATATAATCAATTAGGAACTCTAGCCATCTCCTGGTTTTTCATGTTTTGTCTAATGAAATTATTTCCTGGGAAATGCAGATGTTTGTAATGGCTCTTCTGGTAATTTGGCAAATCTCACTTCACAGGTAATGTAGTTTTTCCTTTATGGAATAAAATAACTTGCATAGCTGTCTCGCAGTTGTCTTTTACGAAGACAATTATATATATACAAGAGCTGTTAATGTAATTTTCATAATTCAAGTTGCTTCATTTACTCCAGGATTTATCTTGTTAGGAGGCCTGTATTCATCATAGCTTTAGAAGTTAGCTTTGGGATTTGATGCTCAGAAGTTACTAGTAAGGAGAAGGGCAGGGTTTACTATGGAATCTGAAGATGCTTTTCAAAGAAGTGAGGTTTATTGGGCTTATAAATCCATCTTTTCAGTTACATTTTTCCTATATTTGTCCTGTTCTTAACATTAGTACTGGGTTTAACTTCTGTCTCAGCCTGGGTGCTTTCGTTTGTGCTTTTTTGTATCCTGTACTTCAGATTTTATCATTGCCTTCCTTGTTGCAGTACTTAAGCATTCAGTGACGTGTTAAACAATGACTACTGTATTTCACATGTGGATTTTGTGTAATTTAAATGCAGAAACTGCCTGTCTCAAACTGGTTCTTCCTGAAATGATCTGCATTCATATACCTCCTGGAAATTAATTTTTGCCATAATTTTCTGATAGATTATTTTGCTATATATGGAATAAATATATAAATGTGTATCCTCAAAATGCATCATCTCGTGTTGTAATCAGTGGGTACTCTTACATCTTCCTGCAATTATACGCCCACATACCTGTATTAATGCCTCTTCCTTTGTCTTAGGTTGTACTGGAACCTGACCAGTCCTTAGACTGTTGTAGGTAGTAACATGAACAATCGAGCAGTAGCTGCTTGGAGAGTAGAAGTATAATGCCAGCTTGATTTACATTGCTATCTTTTCAGTCCATTTCAAAAACATAATTGCATTTTGTTGAATATAAATAATCTTTGATACTCCTCCAAAATATATGCATATCCCCAAACTTAATCAATTCCAGGCTATATTCTTCTGCCTGTCATCTCCAGTTGATAAATTCTGGACTTCCTTTTTCTCTCAAATAAATCAACAAAAAAGTAAATGAATAAAAATTGTTTCTGAACACATACTATAATTATGGATGTTAGTCATGATTTTGAATGGTGTTTGTGTTCACAGCACAATTTTGGGATGCGATAACATCATCCTCTGAAGTTAATGTGTTTTCCTGAACAGAGTCTTTAACTGGATATATTCTATTTTAACCTAACTTGTAATGATTTTCTATGTATATTGTTGATAATTACAAATAATATAAAAATTATATCAAGGAAAAAAAATCTGAGTTATGTTATATTGACAGGTATATTTGCAGTTTAAAAAATCCCTATCAGTCTCCAAAACATTTTCTTTGAAAGGGAATGCTTTATTTCACCTATATTTCGATAAGGAAAAGCAATGTAGCTTTAGAAGTCGTAAAATATTCAGTACATCAGGAAACTGTTGCCTGACTAGATAAGCTAACTGCTTGGAGGAATAGCCTAAAGCATTTTACTGTAAGACTTTTTAATTAATTGCTTTGATTGTGTTTGCAAATCACCACAGAAGTTCAAAATATGGTTCTCTTATGGTTTTTTTCTGCAGTTGCTTGGGTCATATGTTTTAAAAGTGCGTGTGTGTGTGGGTATGTTTAATAATGCCTTGAGATTTTTTTTTTAGATCTTCATTGGTAGTCCCTGAAGTTCTGCAGGCATTTGCAGTCTGCAGGCTTGCCCACTTCATACATACTGGGTATTGAAAATTAAAGCAGAGCTGTGGCTCAGGTCCGGTGTAACAGTAACCACTGCTGGAGGGAGCAAAACTGCAAAGGCTTTCAGGTACATAGAGCTAAATTCAGATGTAAGGAAGCTTGTCTCAAAGGCAGCAAGTAAGGGCAAAAAAGATTTTTAGTTCAGTAGGTTTGAACAGATGTCTCTCACCTTCAGAAGGAAATTGTACCACCATGCCCGTGGCAAACCTAGAGGGGTCTTTCTACAGCTCTCAGCTTTGAACCTGAGAGTGGAACAACACAGTATTGATTGGGCTGGAGGGAAACTTGTCTGGTTCAAGCAAAGACCGTGATGGGAAAGTACTTCCAAGTTCTGACCTCCACTTCACATTTGTTACACAAAACAGAAAGGCTTGAGCAGGGAAAAACTGAGGAATGGGAAATGACAACTGTCATTTTTGCCTGTTTTGGAGCAAATTCCCATGTTTTAGGCAAGTAATATGATCGTGTGACTGTAGGCCGGACAGCTGCGTAAGTCAGGCTGGATGTGGCTATTGCCATCTATTTGCAGAGTAGTCTTGAAATTATGGGGAATAATTAAGAACTTTGATTTCAGAAATGTCAGAAAATTTTTCTGACACTTTGATTTTTATGTCAATTATTTTCTTCAGAGAAAAATATTTGCTGTTTCAGTTGAAAAGCAATGCATAACTTTGATCCAGGACTGCATGTAAACTGAACCTTCTGTTGAAATGCAATATTCATAGTAAAACCAATTGAACTTTTTAACCTGTTATGCCATTGAAATGTAAGCTATAGCTACTCCAGCAGGTGTTCTTCCCTAAGGTTTTGGAAGTGCTGGAATTCTTTGCCCCATTACATGGGAAAAAAGTCATGAGTCTGCCTCTGATTTTGATATAGTCCCTAGTTATTGTTCATTTCTGTAGTCTAACTGGGGTGTAGAGCAGTGGTGGTAGAGAAGGAAGTTCAGCTGTGGTGGAACATAAAGGTTACTGTTGTCTCCTGATAAACACCTGCAGTAGGTGTCTACATTGAAATTAAAGTGAATTGTACATGTATGAATTGATATTTTTGCATTGCATAAGCATGCTTCATTTTTCAAAGATCAGATTTCTCTTTTTTTTGGTGTCTGTTTTTTGATGCCGCTATCCAATATAACAAAGGAAAACTAGTTTGAATCATATTCTTGCCAAAACATTTTAAATGTTACAATAAGCATTACTGGTAATGTATTTTATTGTTTTTAATGGCAGTTCTGCAATTCCTTTCCCTCTTTTGTCATTCAGCATACTAGAAAAAATACTTGACAACCAGAAGTTTGCAGAATGTGTTTGGGGAAAACCTGAACTTGTATGGTTATAATGTGAAAGTGATATTGCTGATCAGTGAAGAGTAATAGGCAATAGGCTATATGTATCATAGCTTTTCTGAAAGCTGTTTTTTGGGAACATAGGAGAAGAAGCATCTTTTCATTAAATAGGTAGTACCATGGTTGCATTGGTTTTTTATATTTATCTAAAGAGGTCTGAGAAACTTGATCTTGCCAGAAGAGACAATATGTGATTTTTAAATCCTTGTATGAATCACTAATATGTAGTGACTACAGGTTTTTTGTTGTTTTGTTTTTCAATTTTCCCTCTCAATAAATGCATATAGAACTGTCCATTTTAAGAAAATAGCAGAAAAGTATTAATTTTTTTACTTCTGTTTATTTTTTGTGCTTTCTATGTCTTGATGTAAAAGGAACCAGTTTGGAGGGGCAGGGGGAATAGCTGACAACTGATACAGCTTATCTAACGTGCGTGCTGATGAGGAGAAATGGTCAAACTAAAACTGTATGCTGAGCTAGCACAGAAAACAGGAATAGCTGTACAAACCCATTTGTTTCCCAGGAGAAGAGATTTTCTGCGTGACTAGGAGACCAAGGACAGACCTTGAGGATATTGTCTGAAAAGACCCAGGAATGCTTAATTGAGCAAAAAGATTCAATTCAGCAGGGGGTGGGAGCAGGGACGCAGGTGAGCCTTTCTCCAGTTAGTTTACTGTCTTCCAGCAAATACATGCTTTTATCTACTTGACGGACTGTTTCAAAAGTTTTTAGCATGGTTTAAAGTCCTATGCAGTCCTGCTGTTGGTCAGTCTGGTGCCTTTCTCCTCTCTCTCTCCTTGCCCATCTTCTGTTAATTTTAAAAGCCACTATTCATGTTCAAGGATGCTTGGAAAAGGGGTACTAGTCTCAGTATCAAGTCCTTAAAAGCAATGAAGTTCCTGAAAGTTCCCTAAAACTTTAGATAGGTCCCTGCATAGGAGGAGGTGAGGACTTTCTGCAGAGAGGGATGGTGTTAAATGCTCCAGCTGAAGGACTTGAGTGCATTCGTTACTAGATGTGGATGAATCTCCACAGATTGGTGCTGTGGTGAGCCCAGGACAAACATCAACTCAGGCTTGCTGTTGTCTGGAAAACAGAATAGAAACCCCAGTTTGACTGATGATGGCACTCAGAAAGCTACTTGTTTATATGATTTAGCTGAAATAGTAGAAATAAGATCAAAGGATTTACTTACGCAGACATTCATTTGAAGTTATTGTCAGAAGGCAGAAGCTGGGAAAAGTTTCTGTGCTGAGGGCCGTAAGAGCGGTTTCTTTCATCACTGGGCTTGAACAAATGCATTTCGGAACAAAGTTCTGATGAAATCTTTTTGTTGCAATGATTGATTGTGCTAGTGATATGATGCCAAGGTAGTTAAATCCTGAACATCTGGCGAGGTGTTCAACCTGAGCTTATTGAAAACCTCCTACAAGGCAAATGAGGTTATATATGAGCAACTTCACACAGATGATTGTGCTTTTATTAAAATATGATACAGAACACCTCAGACTCATCATAAGCAAGTTTGCTGAGGCAGAGAAAAATAAAAATGCGCTTTCAAGATGAAGAAACCTAAGGAATGTGCTATGCCTGTTACTACCTGAGAGAGACTATGGAGTAACTCTTTTATCATCAGCAGGCCTGAACTCATTGCTGGGTCAGGTTTCCCTCTTGTTAGAGTTTTGTCTATGCCCTGATTAACTAAGACATTTATTTCATGATCCAGAAATAAAATGCCGTATATAGCAGACTGTTCAAAACAGGTTGGTACTGAACAGCGAGGCAAAATTGGCATTCTACCAGGTCTGCTAAGCATGAGCAAAATACTGGAACTACGGACCTGGAGGAGAAAAAAAAAAATCCTATTAGTATAAGCGCATGCTAAAACATGATAGAGCTGAAAAGAAGCTGCAATGCAATCCTTCAACTGCACAAAGTGGTGGTTTTGTTTGGGTTTTTGTTGTGGTGTTTTTTGGTTTGTCTTTTTAATTGTTTTGTTTTGGGGGTTTATTTTGTTTTGGTTTTTTAGAATAGTCTGATCCTGAAAGGAAAAAAGGACATAGCAAACTAAGAGACACATTAACATTGAGGACGTGCCCAAGAAGAGATCATTGTTTGCCTTGATGTTTAGGAATTTTTATAAATACTTAGATGCATCGTAAAAGATGTAACAAAGTAACATTTTATTTGTGTTTATGTTATCTTAAGGTCAAACTCAGGGAGATGAGGTGCAGGAGGAGGCTTTTGGTAAGTGTTTTACAAGTTCAGCGGGGTGGGTTGACCTTGGCTGGCTGCTGGGTGCCAACCCAGCTGTGCTCTCGCTCCCCTTCTCAATAGGCTGGGGAGAAAATATTGATGAAAAAGATAAAGACCGAGAGATCGCTCACCAATTACCACCATGGGCAAAACAGACTCAATTTGGAGGAGATTAATTTCTTGCTAGTTAAAAATAGCCTGCCATAGCCTGGGCGCAGAGGTAACATGGGTTACCCACTCTTCACAGCGAAGAATTGGCTGCTCCGTCACTTCTCACGCCGGCTTAGCGTGTTGGCTTCCCCATGGCAAACCCCTTTTCTCTTCCTGGAGTCTTACCTTCTTTCCTAGCAATTGAAGCTGCAGTTCAGCCACAGGGCACTCCTGTTCAGTGGAGTACATGTCCAAAAGCTTCAGTAACGTGTTCAGCATATGCTTATGTACTTCCCCCAGAAAATATGGATTTGAGCACATGCTTTTGTAGATTAGTATTATGAACACCTAAAAATAGAAACTCTGTGTGGTGACTTAATCCATCATGAGTGAAAGCTGACTGCGTGGCAGTCTCAAATATTTGCTACTCCAGTTTAGTGTAACCACCATCAGATTTTCTTTTTTGAGGGGTTGCTATTATACCATTCCATAGAGGAAACAAAGCACTTAAATGTGTTTGAGGAGAGTGTGCTAGTATTGCAAAAACTCATCCACCTGATTTTTGTTGTCCAGTAAATCATTATTTCACTGATTTTTTAAAATTTTTTTTTGCTTAAGGTGCTGCCAGCATTTTATTGTGTTAACAACCTGTTCACCTTTCTCGCTTGTGCAATGATATTCTGTAGATAAACACAGAGCAGCTGTCAAAGCTTTTACCAGGCTGTAGCTTTTCTCACATTGCTTGTTTTTTTAATAAATCCTCATGACCCATTACCAATCATTGTATTCATCTTGCAGTCCTTTTTCTTTTTATGCATGTGCAACACCAGTTTAAGACTTCATTACATTCTACAAAATATGTATGTTGAGGGATTTTTTTCCCTTTTTTCCTTAACAGATAGCACTTCAGGTAGTCAGTAGATTAAAAAACCCCCAAACAACGAAAACCAAACAAAAAAGCCCCCAAAACAACTGTGCGCTTGGAGTAGCAGAGCTCCTCTTTCATTTAATGTGAAGAAATATTTTTGCTATGAAAAAAGTATAACATTTGACTTTATCAGAAATTTTGGCTCACCTGCCTGTTAGAAAATGATTGTTTCTTATTGTTATTTATTAGCATTTGGAAATCAATGAAAAATTCAAAGGACCTGTCCAAAGGAAGGATGTTAGTACATTTGCTTACATGGAAGGTGAAAAATGAACTGATGTAAGAACTTGCTGGTATCCTTTTCTGAAGAAATACCTTGAACTAGTCATCTGCTAGTTAAGCTTACTAGTGCAAATGTGACTGGTGTAGTTAGTTTTCAATTGGATAAGTTCCTGTCGCTGTAAGTCTGTTATTTTTCGCGCTGGCAATGAATAAACTTGAGACTTTGCACCTAAATCCTATTAGTTTTCAGTAAAACACTTTTTTTTCCTTCTGATGATGGTTATGTAAGTCTTATTTAAGTCTAATTAGCTTAAAACCAGTTGCATGCAACATCAGTAATAAGCTTTAAAAATACATTGCCTCATCCCTGGCTATATTTAAAATGCTTAGGACCTAATTCTGCTTTGTGGTGCACAGAGCATGTGGTCATCTCATACATGAGTTGTTTCCCAAAATGTTAGCTGGTATTTTCTGTACACTGCACAGTAGGAGCAAGTTCTTAGCTTTTAGCTTTTCCAAATTCCCACCTCAAAGGGAACGTGCTTTCACTTGTGAAGTCCCTTTTCCAATTTCTGTGCTATGCAGTGATTGTTTGTATTTGGCACTGTCTGATAACGGCAGCGTTTATTTCAGGGAATGGAACGTTTGAGGTTGATCCTCTTTGGGCATGTGACGATGCACTGCTTTCCTTTCCCCGAAAATACAGCAGTCAACAGATTTAGCCTGAGAACAACTGGGTCCTCAGTAATAGAGACGATTATACCACCTCTTCCCTTCCAAAACAGGGAATCAAAGAAGCTACATAAATGAAAGACAGGTCCACTGATGTGAATGCTACGGCCTTTCTCTGAAACTTTTCACTTTGGCCATTAGAGTTGTAGCATCGCTTGTATCAGAATAGAAATTGTTGAGCGGGCAGTTGATATTTGTTAACCTTCCTGGCTAAGGAAAAGTAGTGTCATGGGGCACCTGCAGCAATTGAAACTATTGCACATAAACTAATGCCCAATATTGTCCTGCAATTTGTTTGTGGATGCAGTTGCTGCAGAGCGTAATAATATATGTACTTGTGTAAAAAAAAATTACACCTTTTACCATTTCCAAGTACTACTTGAAAAGTTACCCCCATGGATGTAAATTTAGTTTGTTCCCTTGTCAAAAAACAATCTGGATTTACCACTGACAAAAATGCATATAACTAATGGTTTTCTGTAGTTTCTTTCTGTAGGGTCAGGGTTTCTGAGCGTGTGGGAGAGACGTAAATGCTTAGTGCTGAAAGAGTGCCAATGAATAAGGGAGATGTGGAGCCTTTCATCTCAGGTCTATGGATTTTATTTTAAGCAGGGTTGGGGTTTAGCTGTTGTTCTGAGCCTTCAGATAAGCAATTCAAAAATTATGAATATTATTTTCCAGAGGATAACTGACAGGCATCAGAAGATAATTATCACTAGCTGGGATCTTGCTCATCTGCACGGTTCCCTTGCTTCAGTCTATTCTTTGGCTGATCTGGGACGATGACGTCTGTGTGGTGGTGGTGGTGGGGGCTCCGTTCCTATTGCAATGTCAGTGGAAGAAAAAGCCTGAACAATATCTTTACTTCCCTACAAAGGATCACAGAAACCTGCAGGAAACGTTCCCTTTAGTGTTCAAATTATGGGCTGCTGTCATTTATGATTATAAGATGATGCATATTTTGTGTTAGTTGAAAAAGCAGCAGTATTGATACTTGAAAGCTGCTGTTAAAAATCATGCAAAAGTCACTTGAAATTTTGTTTCAAAAGGAGAAAATCCTCCCCTTGTTTATTTCTGGAAATCTGTTTTTTTTAAAGGCAATTCTTAAATTCCAGAATTACTGAATGGTTTGAGATTGATCTCTCTGCATCCTGGCTTCTCGCTTGTAGTATCAATTTTCGGTCTAGCGGTTTGCTTCTGTCGTGTGTTGAGAAGTCTGTGCTAGAATTTCTTTCTTTCCCAGTTAGTTGACACTTTTAGTGACAGCTGCTGGTTTTGATAGGCCAGCATGTTTACAAGATGTGAGAATAGCATCTTTTCATCTGATAACATGCAATAAGTAATCTTAGACCTGTCATTTCTCTAATAACCTATAGCTAACAGGGCTCTTAATTTAAGATGCTTTCCTTTTGACAGTCTCTTATAGTCCATATAAATCCTGTTTGAAAAGTCAAATGTGAATTCATTATGCAACAACCTGAACTACTCTAATCCTGGTCGCTATTCATTGGCAGGACTTTACGGGCAAAAATCGAGTGTAACCATTTCAATAGTTAATACAGCTTTTTCATGTGGACAGTTTTAAACTGACCTTGTGGATGGCAGGCAGTTGTTTTCTGATTTTGATCTCTGACCTAATGAGTGGTACCTAATGTAAAGTAAAAATCATTAAAAGAACTATTCTGTGAGTGATCTTTCATAAAAAAGATGAATGATGTGGTATTACATGACATGGCTAAATGTTTTTTAAAAAAAAAAGTAACTGATGTTGTGCTGATTCCTGTCTTTTGACTATCACTTCAGTCAGTACATGCATGTCATACAAATTGGGATAATAAGTCATGACCCACGTATGAACTCATGATTTCAAATCTGTGGAGAATGTGCTCTGTGGTATGGTAAATTATGTGCTGGCAATATAGCTGCAGAGAATAACCTGGACTATTTGGTGGGCTGAATCCTTTTGAATGTTAGATGTGGAATGTAAAGAAATGTTAGACAGGAGGACTGCAGGGTGTATAGAATGAGACTCCTACCTGGATAGCTCACACCCAGGAGGGTGTTGGGATGTTAACAGATTTAAAATAAAAACAATACTACCACACACACAAACCCCCTCCCCAAACCAAAGAAACAAAATCCCCCCCCTCCATCCTCCCAATAATAATAAAAAAAAAATCCTCAAAACATATGTGCAACCTACAGCGGTGATGTGGCACAATGTGCTGCTGCACTCTGGATGCAGAAATAGGTGAAGTAACATAAGCACGCGATGCTTTAGTGGAAAAAGGCAAAGCAAGAGCAGTGTCTAGAAATTGAAGTCCAGCAAATCAAAACAAGAGATTAGATGCAGTAATTTGAGGGAAAGTGTGATTAATTCCTGAAACAAGCTACCAGGATAAGTGGTAGGTTATCTGTTAGGTGCTTTCAAATGAAGTCTTTCTATTAATTTGAGCAGGTGAGGATAGGAATTAGTAACTCTTATTCTGCCAAAGAAGAATAAGGAATTCAGATAAAATTATTTGAACCATATTTTACATAAACTGAAAGTAAAATCTGGTATAGAGCGTGATGCTGTCTTTTATTTTCTGCTACCAATTGGAATGAATGTAATTTAGAAAGTTGTGGTTATTTGCTTTAAATGGCCCCCTGCTAAGAGAGTTAGTTTCATGCAGGATTGGCTTGCCAGGGACCACATATGATTGACACAGTTAATCAAAGATCACGCTACTAATCTGTACTAAACATAACACAGTCGAGAGAACTCAATTAAAACTTTTGTTCCTCCAATTTGAAAAATCAGCCATGTGGGAGCTAAATATCTCAGCCTTACTTATTTTGCTTGAGACCAGTCTTAATAAATGGCCATATTTTGCTTCTGCAGTGCAATTTAGATGCTTATAAATCAGCAGTCACACTTTGCCACAATTCCATATGTGAACTCCTGCATCTTTGGTGGACAACTTTCTAGACAAAGTTTTAATGAAGGTAGATAAGTGCTGAAGGAAAATGTAAGAATTGGAAATAATAAAAATAATTGGATGGGGGGAAGTGCTGAAAGAAATACTTTACTAAGCCTTATTTTGTAAATGCAGAAACTTAGAACTAAAATTTAGTGGATACATTATAGGCTCTCCTTCTCATTATTGTTAATTTTGAATTTTGTTTGTTTCCCTGGCTGTATATTGCAAGCTTTTTCCTTCTCCCTGGGCATCTTTATATCAAGGCTATAGCGAAGACATTATTTAAGACTGTAAATTTTTGACAGCTTACACTTAGGGTACTGCTGAATAAAAGACAATATTGAAAGGATTAAGAGGAAGAAGCTTATGATTGGAAAGGCTCTCTACTTTCTACAAAGTGGCTGTTTAAAGAAGAAAAAAGCCCTAACAGTTTCATTACTACATTTCAACCAATTGAAAAGATATCTCATTTCTGGCTTGCCTCAGAATTTGAATGGTGTGACCTGGTGATGTAGAAAGCCGCTGGGCAGTGTGATGGCTCACGGCAATGCTAGTTAGCCTTAAATTCGTTATAGTAATGCTCAAATAAGGTATGTAGGAGCTGGAGTTGGTGCCTCTGTTTTCAGGGAGGGCTATTGTAGTCTCATTAAATTGCTGAGAACCAATTCAGCATGTAATGCTGAGGACACATTTAGCATCATTTATACGACTATATCTTTTTCCGTAAGTCTTACAGCAATAAAAATACTTGTAGTAGTTAACTCTCTGATTCTGTCAAGTGTGGAGAATGTATACTGTTCTCTTCAAAAGGTATTAATACTCTGTTCTTCCTTTTCAGGGGCTGTACAGCTGTGCAGGTTTTAATGTTGTACTGTGAAGGCCTAAAAGGATTTTTCTGCAGGTTGTGAATCTTGTGGAGACTAAAATAGGGAATTGAACAATATGTTGTGGTACTCTCTGTTGAATGACTTTTTGGAAGTACGAAGCAAAAATAACTGCACTTCCCCCCCGCCAAGTGTTCCTGATGGGCATTTATTGTGCTTTCACCACTTTCTGAACCTGTTGGCAGAGGTTTCCCACTGATCTTTTTGCATGATAGCAAGCAGTTCGTGGATGCGTGCTGCAGGACTGGGTGTATGTGAAGCACGAGATTCAGCTCCCCAATATGCCTTCATCACCTCTGTTAGTGCTTTAAACCCATGGTTTGCTTAGTAGCAGCATTTCTGATCCCACTGCATCCATATGCCCATCCCTTAAGAACTTTGGTATTTTATCCTTTTACAACAGTGGACGTGTTTTGTTTCAGATAGAAAATATTGTGGTTGGCAACATATACTTTCTTATACCCTCAGTGTTTTTGTCTTTTGCCATTTGTTGCATTTGGTGATGTTGTCTTTTCAAGTGATGTTATCTTCTGTTTTGCTGTTGACTAATTTCTTCACTGTATTACACTTGTTTCTGTTGGTACATGTTTTGCTCTGATGTACTTATCTTGTGCATCTTCATTAGCTGTCATTTCAAATGTGGTGCTTCTTAGTAATTTCTATGCTTTTGCTATTTTTTTTTTTTTTTAGTTTATAAAAACAATGTTTTCTTTTTAAATAATGGTTTTCTTTACTTGGAAGTTCTTCCCGATGTTAATTTTTGTCCTCCAATATTTGAGTCTCTTTAGATTGCTTCCATGCATCTTAGTCTTTGTTTTCACTGGTTGTATATGTAACCTCGTCCTTCTAAAAGTATTTTGGTATTGCTTCATTCTTCAGTGCATTAAGAATCAACTTGAGATACTTAGCAGCTGTTTGCTGTAGTATCAGGCATTTTTTCTTTCATCTAGTGACAACTAATTCTAATTCCCAGTCTACACTTAGTATAGCCTTAATGTTTCTTACACTGTGATTAAAACCAACTATGTTCATTTTTATACACATCTCCCACAAACCTTGTGTATGTTTTACTGACTACTACTTTAGAATGGTAAGAGGTTGTGCTTTTCTGAGCCCATGAATCTTTCACCACGTTACTTGCACGTACAAAAAGCTACTCCCTCTCTCCTCCTACTTGTATCTCCACTCTCTTTTAACAGTCAAAGTTCTTACCTTCTCTCTCACACCCCTCCCTGATTTCTGTTATTTTTCCAATATTTTGATGAAAGCTTTCATATGGATCAGAATTTCCAGTTGCTAATGTTAAAAAAAAAAATCCCTTTTCATGGGGCAAACTTAATTTTTTATTAATATTTCTCAATATTTTTTGATTATGAATTCCATTCTTCTTCTTTCAATTATAACTGCTGTTTAGTTTTAATATGGCCAAAAAATCCATTGTGATAATTCTGTTGCCACTTGGAAGACTTGTAGTGTAGCTTTCTCTCTGTAATGCCTTGCTTACTCATGTTGTTTGCTTTGTGATTTTTTTTTTTTTTACATCTGTTTGGCCCTGGTAATGTATCTAGTAGATTCAGTACTTTTTCCCTTCTGTGACTTGATTTTTCTAATCCTCAAAGGGAGGGTTCTGACCAGATAGCACTGTGCATCTTGTTACAGGGGTTACTACAGTGCTTGATAGACTGTCGCATTGCTTGGTAGATTTTGGGGATTTTGTTTGGTTTTAACTTGGAAGGAAACTTTGTCTTGTTTTGCCTAGAACTGAAGTGTTCTTTTGTTTAATAAACAAAACTTGTGACTCAAGTTGTTTGCTCCACCAGATAATTATGCCACAAGTAGTGAGAATGCCGGGATGGTTTTGGAGATAACGGTAGCTGAGTAATACCCCATTTGTTACAGTAGAGATTTTTTTCTTCAAGGTAGAAAAAATTTGTAAATGTCTCAAGATCATTATTTTCTGTGCTGCTACACTACTTATATAGCTTAATTTTTTTAAAAAAAAAAATCGCAATAAATATAATTAGCTGAAGTGGGTTTTTTATTTGCAATAATAATGTAATATTGTATATGTCTCTGTCTTGAATGCAGAGAACAGACCCGCAGCTCCTTGCTCAGTTCTACTATGCTGATGAGGAACTAAATCAAGTAGCAGCTGAACTGGACAGTTTGGATGGAAGAAAAGACCCCCAGAGATGTACACTTCTAGTCAACCAGTTTCGCTCTTGTCAGGTAATCAAAATGGCACCTTCCTGATTTCATTGATATTTTTGTGTACATTAAATGTAATACATTATTATTTATTCTATTAAATAGTTTTTATTTTCAAATTCCTTTAAAATGAACCTTTGGTAGATATATGCCTTTCCTTATTGTAAAGGGTATCTACTTTAAAACACTATTCATAAATTAAATCTACTACATCTCGTTTAAGAGTGTGTTGATGCTTTCCCTTAAATAAGAACATACATTAAAGACTTTGTTTCCTTTATATAAAATAAGCATATAGAGCTTACTAGAATATGAGAAATGTTTCAAAATTTCAGGCAGTGTAAAGTAGCTATGTCTTTTGTAGCTGCTCAGCTTTCATACCTCATGAATTTGGTCACTTTTCGTTAGTAAATAAACTATGTGAAGACAGACAGTAGCCTTGCTGATTTTTGGAAAGAATATTATCTGCTTCGTGTAAATAGTCTTGAAGATGAGAGGAACTACTGAGGAGACAAGCAAAAAAGGGGTTTTATCTGTAAATTATTTCAAAAGTATGAATCTGTTTCTAAGGTTGTGTTGTATAATGTAGTTTACCTAAAAAAACCAAAAACAAACCATTCGTGAGAGAATTTGCTGAAACTATGGCTATACTTTTGAGTGAGACTCGAAGGGAGAAGAACCAGGCTGCAAAGACCAATTCAGCCAAGTCTGGCACTCTAACTTGGATGGTTTTGTGACTTAAGAAAAACAATTCAGAAATTTAAAAACAATTGAGAAAATACAACTTTCCCTGTTATGCTGTATACCATTCTACACAAAGCTTTCCAATAATAAAATTCAAATTTTGAGGTTGAAACTACTTCTGTGGTACACTTGGTACTTGCACAGGTGCTTTGATACTTCTATCCCAGTCACACCCAAGAAAAACACTTTAAACCGAAGTGGGCTGATGTCCAGAACACACCATGCTCAGGTGGTGGGAGGATTTCTGTATGAAAAGTAAATACTTGCTGTCAACTCAGGAGAATTGTAAGTGGAAAGACTATAGTAAATAAATTCCTTTACCTCTCCACCAAGTGAAAAATGGCAGTTAAGCATAAAGGATGTATTTTGATTCACCCCTTGCTAGAATTTCTTACTGTTACTAATAGTAAAATGTACCAAACCTCTTTATGTGGAAAAATTTCATCACTAATCAAGTTAAGATGAGTTTGAAGAACAGTGCTGATCATCGTAGCAAATGTTCACGTTAAGTTAGCTGAGTCTGAAAATAAAAAAATCAGCTACTATGTGCTTGCTTGCAAGAAAACTAAATTTAAAAAGTGCAGTTTATTTGAAGAGCACTTGCAGAGAAAGAGTTGACAGTCAATGTATTGTTATGTCAGAAACAATTTTAATACTTTTGTCTACTTTGAATATCTTTGATTTACTACTGTACTGTCACTAGAGAAAAACGTGGAGTTTAAGGGTTTACCAACCCAGAAACTGAGTTTAGTAACAGTCAAAATTCAGTGACCTGGAGAGAAAAAAATAGGGGTGAGAGTTATCCTGAAAGGTCACTGACTTCAGTCTTCTATGCGATGGATTGGCTGTACCTAGATCACTTCACAAATATTTATCTGACTTGTTCTTATAAACCTCCAGTAATGGACATTGCACAAAATTTCTAGGCAAATTCTTTCCAGACTCTTTATTTAGGAAGGGTTTTCTGATAATAAGGATGGATGAACAATATAATGGTGCAAGATAAAACCACAAACAAGGCGGTTATCCCTGGAGATGACGATTTAGTCCGTGTTTCTCTGTAGGTCCACAGGCTTTGCAATTTGTTTCTTGTGGTATAGGCAGACCTGAGGAGCTGTTCTGTTCCACTAGTAGCTTCTCTGAATGTTTCACCTGTAGGAATTCAAGAAACACAGACTCCAACAGATCCTTGGTCAGTTTGCTTGGCTTGTTATATAGTGACTCACTACCTTGTGACTCTTAATACCTTCTGATGCCTGGTAATTTCTTCTTTTCATTTGTCAAACAGATTGCTGTTACTAAAACAATCTGTTGCTAGAGCTGAAAGAAATGATGGAGATGGGGGGTTTTTTCATGTAGCTATTTTTGTAATTTCTAATTTTCAAAATTTCTGCGGAATAGGTCATATCATTATCAAATGTCATGTTGAAAATGGCTTTGGTAATCAGGACTTAGATTGTTTTGTAGTACTTTGTGTAAAAGCAATGCTTTTTGGTTTTTCCTTTTAAGAATTTGTCATGTAAATGCCAAACAAGAGAAGGAGCAGTGTTTTAGTAAGTACTCAGAATGTAGGTATTTACTAACCAAATATTGCATGGTAAGTGGAAGAATCAGTTTTAGCCTAAGGAATGGTGGAATTTGAGGAATCTGGAGAACCAGCAGCCACCCCTGGGGTCAGAATGGTTGTAATGGAAGGTTGTGCATGTGAAAGGATAGCAGCTACATTGTGCAATACCTCTGTGATATCTGCAACAACAATCACGCAATTCTGAGACCTTATTTATGAAGAAATGTGCTCTTTCTGACTCTTCAAGCAATGCTTTTGGAAGGGAACTTGGGACCACAGAACATAACTAACTAGACTCCCAGTCTTTACGTGATTTCTTTTTTTTTCTGATTTTGTCCTTGTTTTTCCATGTATTATTAAGGTTTCCAAAATTATTCCCAATTTTTATCTTCATAAAGTTTACAGAGGGATAGTCTTTCTATCAGACTTTAGTGTTTTCTAGGGACAAAGATTTCTAAAATCCTTTGACCTTCTGCCTGTTCATCTGGTTTTGGAATTAATTCATTGTTCCTGGGTTGCTTATTTTCAGATGATGTACTGATAGTGTCTGCTTGATTAACAGGTGATGTTTTGAAATTTTATTTTGTTTTATTAACTAGAGAAAAGGAATGTCTTTAAGTTAGTGTGATTTTTCTGAAAGACCAACAAGTCTTACAAACTGTGATTCTTGTTAGAGAGGTTATATTCTGTTGGATCTTAACCGTATCTGAAGAGCGAAGTTTTAGATCTCTGTCTACATTTTCAATTTTTGGTACTGTTGTTAGAGAGCTCCAAGTTTAGTTACTACAGCGTGTGCAGGCAAAACAAAATGTGTCTGCTTAAAGGATGTGATGCTTGATAGTGGACATATTTAATGTTTTCTACCTTAAAAATGGCAATATTAGTCAAGGCAAGTTGAAGGTATTGTGCATTGTGGTGTTCCCATGGATGTGCAGAGAACTCCAGTCATCAGGACTGTTGACACTTCCTTAGTAAAGAACTGCAACTCTGAATGTTGTCTTACACTGTTTTGCCTTAGTACTACTTGATGATAAAAATTACACTTTTTACAGTAAATTAACCTTTCAAAAACTTCTGAACATCTTGCAACTTGGATTTCACGTGCTGTGAGATGACTGTATAGCACAATGCTGAGTGGCGTATATCTAGAGTATGAATCAAGGTAATGTTTTTTAAAGCTTCACTCTTCACTTTCACATTAATGAGAGATAACACTTTTTTCAAGTTATGGTAACCTATGATAAAAAAGACATCCCTTGTTTTGCTTTGCATGTCAATGGTAGAATATTATAAGAACATAATATCTCTTAATACAGTATCTTGCATTTATTGTGCAGTTAATACCTATCTAGCAGTGTAAAACACTTCTTCCTCTACTAGTTTCTATTAAAATTAACAATAAATTAAATGTGCAGGGATGCAAGATGAAAAGCTATATAAGTTTTTCTTAAGAGAAAAAAGATAGGTAGGATGTCGTATTGGGTTTGTTGAACTTGATTGACAGTAATAGAGGGAAGGTAGTTTTTTTCCTTAAAAACATGTTTGCATCAGTGAATCTTGAGTAACATGCAGTGCTGGTTCATCTGAGGGGTTTTTCCCTGCAACACAAATAATTCATTGAAGTATTTTTTTATTAGTGGTATAATAAGATGTCTTTTTGTATGTTGCTTCCAGCATCACACAGTATTTAATTTCATAAGTAGTAATGGTACTTTTTTGTACACTTTTCAATTAATCACTCGTGCATTTGTAATCATTCTCAAAATTAATTTGCCTTGATCATTGCTATTGTCACATTGATTAATATCTTGTTACTTGAGTTGATAAACTGATTTAAAACAATTTCTCAGCCATTTAAATAGATTTAAGTTCATTGTTACATATCACAGAACTTCACTGGTTTTGTTTAAGAGGAAAGAGTAGAAACTCCCTTTGTTTCTAACTCAGAGATTTTGCTAGGACTTGACAGGTAAGCGTTGAACCTGTGCATAAGTACTTTACATTATGAAAATGTTTTCAGGATCATAGTACTTGCTTACTGTTTCAGTATGCTGAGAATTATTTCTGTGTACAGTAGTGAGGTCTCAGAATACCATATGAGACAGTTCCCAGTGTGGTTTTATCAAAATTATTCCTTGAGCTGCAGATTGTGTCTCAGCAATGTGTAATTTGATCTACTAAAGTACACTAGGAGGGAATTTCCCCCTGCAAGGGCACTGACCTGAAGCAAACCGTAGACTTGCCTGGCTCTGTTACCGCTCGCACTGCACCATAGAATAGTAAAACGGGGAATTTATAGTATTTGTGAAACATGACTGTTTCTGGCTTACTGGTAGGATTGAGTGACGCTGCATTCACTGGTAGCATATTATACTGGCTTTTCACTCCTTTCCTGCTATTTGCCTGCTTGGGAAGTGCTTCTTGAATTACTGCAATTGGCAGTCCAGAATTGTCGAGTCAGCTATCAGCAGTTTCAGTTTGCTGTAACATTAGGCTTTAAAATGTAGCCTTTAGTGGGCTGCGTCATGCGTAGGTCACCCTTCTGTGTAGTGGGTGAGAAACAGACACCTATGAATCTGAACCTCATTATCTATCACGGTATAAGTTAATGTTGCTGAGGAATCGGAGCCCTTAGAGAAAGCTGAAGCATATTTCAGTGTTGTGTTATCACTTTTCTGTCTCAATTTATGTAGCAATATAAAATACACGGTGAATGTTATCAAAAATGCTGTGTTTCAGCCACACTTATCTCCGTATTTCTTCTAGCTCAATTTAACAACTGAAGGCATCAGTATGAGATGAGTTGAGATTCAAGTGTCAGTGAAAACAAAGCTTTGCCCTTATCGTAAAGAAGTATGTGTTAGAGTGGTTCGAATCTACAGGGTGAATGAACAAGCTTACTGTAGAGTGTGGAAAGAGGGTAAAAATGGGTTGTGGGAAACAATGAGTAAGATGATGTTAGAGGGTAAAATGCTGGCTGGAGCCCATCTGGGGAATCTCCATTGTCACGGAGTGGCATGCTAAAAATCATAGAGTCATAGAATGGTTTAGGTTGGAAGAGACCTTAAAGATGATCGGGTTCCATCCCCCTGCCATGGGCAGGGACACCCTCCACTAGACCAGGTTGCCCAAAGCCTCATCCAACCTGGTCTTAAACACTTCCCGGGATGGGGCATCCACAACTTCTCTGGGCAACCTGTTCCAGTGCTTCACCACCCTTGCAGTGAAAAAATTTCTTCCTGATACCTAATCTAAATCTACCCTCCTTCAGCTTAAGGCCATTACCCCTTGTCCTATCACTCCATCTCTTCATCTGATACTCTAGTGTGTCATCAAAGCAGTCATGATGTTTCATAATGGATCACTTTAGGAGGTAGTTACCAATTTCTGCCTGATACAGGGAAACCTGTCCAGTTGCCTTTCACCTCAGGTTGCACCATGTATGTGGGCAGATTTCTAGATTGCTTTTTAAAAAACAAAACAAAACAGAACCCCTAACCACAAACAACACCACTGCAGCACACAATGCTGAAGTTGTTGCAGGGTTTGCAAAATGCCTAGTAGAGTCTCCCAAGTGGAGGAGAACCATTACTGAGCTGCAATGAAGCAGCTGTCAGAAAGCATGAGTGGATTTTTCTGTAGTGGAAAATGGAAAGGATCTTCAGAGTGTGACTTTTAATTTTTTTTTAATATATGTATGTATATTTAAAATAAAAGTTGGTATAGCATGGAGTGACAACACAGGTGACAATAATTTACAAGGGAGAAACTGAAGTTAGATTGACAGGTTGCTAAATAATGAAGAGGGAACTTATCTTTGTATACAAAATACAATTAATTTTTTATCAGTGAAAAAAGGGATGTAATTATATGAAATAGTGCATGCTGGGGAAGCCATTGGTTGTTGTTGAAGGGACTGTGATTGCACCATCTGCTTATAATGACCACATTCACTGCATGCAAACTCCTATGGAAAAACCCTGTCTTTGGAAGATGATGTAGTCATCCATTTAAAACATGAGAATAAGATTAATATTTTATGTGTACTTCAATTAGAACAGTATTCTTTTTTTTAGTCTAGGTGTCACAAGTTTTTTTTCAATTTAAAAAATACAGCATTTTCTTCTTTGTGAAAGAGAACCTAGCCTAGAAGGCTCTTAATTTCTGAGGTTATGAAATCTTCTATCATTATATTTAAAAAGATAAGATGAGGTTTCATTTCTTAATGCATGATTATCTGCCCTAAGTCATATATTAAGAAAAATTGACATGTTAGTATCTTGATTGAATACTGAGACAGTAGACATGGGAGACACTGGTGTAACTCCCAAAGCATTTGAAGGTTAAATGAGGACAGTGGAGCCAGATCATTTTAACTGACTTTTCACAGCATTTGTGAAGTATGAGACTATACCAGATCCAGTTCTGTAGGAATTAATGTAATGTGACATGTCTGACTATCAGGGGCCTTATAGTTCTTCCACATTCTTCAGCAGTGCCATCAGAGGATTGATGTCAGCTCTGCTGTATTTCTCCTTTTTATTTTTATTTTTTTACTGTTCCAAAGAAGGATAAATTCTAGTATCAGCCACTGAATTTTTTATGTAGTCTCATGACTTAAATATGCCACTGTTTGCCTTTTTTCCTCCACATACACATGGTAGCACCGTGTTAGCAAGATTAACAATATGTGCAAATTATTTATTTGGTGTTATTCCTGTACTTGGGAATTACATCTGTTTTCTTCTGTTAAAAGCTTTTTCACTTAATCATCTAGGAAAAACCCCTTTCATTTTTTTTTTCTTTAATGCTGAGGAAGTATGGTAAGAAAGACAAGGCAAATTATTTTTTAAAGACAATTAGCAGTGGAATTTAGTTTTCACTGTCATCTTAACGTGAAAATTAAAATAAAGGGTGGCTTTTTCTATAGGAAGTAATTAATAAATCACTATTTCATCTATTTTCAAGGGATATAACACCAATACTATAACACTGTTTATATAATTTTGAATATGAATAATGGATTATTATGAAGAATATTTTGTGGAATATTGTGCAACATTGTTTTCTCATGTGTCAAGTTGTCATAAGTTTTCATTAAACAAAAGGAAGCCTTTAAATGTTTATCTACATATCTTATGCATTGGACTTCTGCATACTAGAGGGAGGGATTAAAAATATTTTGGAGTTTGAGAGCATAGGTGAATTTCAGACTGCCCTATTATTATTAGTGTATAATTTAACAGTAATCTACTCACTGAATGGCTGCAGTTCAAGGTGATGGGAAGAAAAACTGTTACCTGTTTTTGTAGCTTGATCAGACATTGTAACTTTATAATTAAAGAGAAGGAGAAGCTTAAATAGTTCAGTCATAATTCCAAGTTCTTTTTGTGGTGTAAAGATACAGCTTCTGCCTCAAACTTGTGCTTTGGAAAGAATTTGTGTTAGCTCATTGCAGCATAATTTTCTTGGTGGAAAAAATGCAGACTTTAAGGCAGTCATTTACAAAAATTGTTCATTTTTGAAAGAATTACATGTATTAGTAAGTATTGCTTCAGAGAAGTTTGAAATGGTTGATATGAAAACAGCTTGTGATAAGGAAAAGTTTGATGTCAGAGAGCAGGCATGGGATGGTAGGCTGTGTTACTGCATGCTTTTGTATGACTTGCACACAGAAAAACTTCCTATTTTAAAGTCTTTGGGGAAATTAAATAAACACTTGTGTGAAATGAATTAGGTAGAACGGTGTGCTGTGTTGGTTAAGAATGCTTACCTTTTTGCTTATACCATCTATTCTCTCCTGCTGGATTTTCAGTTTTTACAGAGTGGTGATATTTTTTCAACACTTTAAAAAGTAGCATTGAGCTGAGCAGCAGCAGTATTACCCCAAGTACATGGTTCTTCCCACTGCAAAGCAAATAGAGCTAACTTCATTTATATGCCTATACTGCTCCTTGTTCCATAGTTCAGGAAAAAGCCCAGACTTTAGTTTTATAAATATAGTGCTCCTGATACTATCGAATGATGTACACAATATAAATTCTTGGTTTTACCCTGAGAATACATTTTTCAGTTCTCAAGGTTTCTGTCATGAAGATTACTTCAGCAAATACCAACCAACAGATAGTTGTATTCTTTGATTTCTCAGGTGCCCCAGGATATGTGTAACTACTGCTAAAGTCGTTGTTGTTCCAGTTATATAGTGCTCATAATAAAACAGTGCAGTAGTTCATGTAGAAGCATAAGAGATCATCTTTATGCTGCAAAGCTTGTTGAATATATTTGTGCAACAGAGGCATTGAGATAAAAGCTTACGTCAGTAAGACAGTTTATAATTTTTGCTTCAGAATTGTTCTGATACTGTCAAAGGTCTCTCTTTGTTTTTCTTGGTTTTTTCTGGTTAAGTTGGATGTAGTCTTATAAATAAGGATGAATTCTAGCAGGCTTGTGGAGTCATGTCTACTTTTGACTTGTGTGATAACTGGGATTAAAAAAAACATTTTCCATTTTCACACATACCTACAAACCTCTGGACTCAGTGTCAACCATGTTAATAATTTGTACTATTGTCCTCTGGAGGGATATTGCAAATTTGATTGGAAAAAATTTAACCCTGTAGCTGGAATGTGAAGAGTTCTCTCAGTTGATCTAATTAACCTATTTGTGGTTGTCTGGCTTATTCCACAATGCAAATAAGAGTCTAAAAGTACATCATATTTTATAATTGTGAAAATAAAAGTTTGAGGGCCTTCCTCAACAAGGAAGCATTATCTTTACGTAAACTTTTTAGGAGATCCTTAAATCAGTCATTTAAAATAAACAGCTGGTAGAAATGATCCTAGGCCTGAATGCTCTGGGTTAGAATAGAGGTCTCTAAAGATTTGGACTCTGCAGTTTTGAGTTGAAATATTGTTGGATGTAGCTCTACAGTTTACTGGCGGCATACCACCATATTGGCCTTTGTATTTTGTCTACAGCTGCAGAACTTCAACATACCTCTCTCAATTAACTCTGTATTCACTGAAATCAGATTTTCCATTGGTTTTTTTAATGCAAAGTGTGTTCTTTCTCTTCTAGCAGGTAAAGGCTTTTAAACTTAGCAGTGCTGTGGGTTAGCACTGCTACGTTTTATAACTGTATTAATGGAAATGCACAGAGTGATTTCAGGAAAAAAAAAGTAAATTTGAGTGGTTTTGGTTAGAGTCCTATGATAACTTTAGCAGCTGTACATGTGGGATTGCCCAGTCTTTGATTCAAGTAAGCCCTTGGGCACTTGGTAGAAATGTTATAAACATTTTCATTTCACTAAATCTCTTAGCTTTATTGCTTGGCTCTGTGGTTGAGTGTGGGCAAAGATAAATACACTTTGATTTAACAACAAATCTACAGAAACATGTATTTCTGTGTTACCACACGTAGTTCCTTAAGTGTAATTCCAAGGTCCGTTGGCAGTGTCAACTTAAAGGTTTTCCATTCCCAACTTACGCTATTCTTGTTCCTATCCCCAAACATGAGCCAGGGTTCCGCGGTGAGTGAACAGCCACGGAGCGGGTGGGAACACCTGGAAACCTGGTTGTAGCGGAGGGTTTGGTGGGGTTGCTATATCTCGGCCAAGCGGTCACATTGATTCACTGCCCATGTGAATGCATGATGGCATGGAAGTACAGCTGGAGCAGTGTCCACAGATAGGAGTGGAGAGAGGGGTGGGTGTATAGATCCATAGCCAGTTTAACTAAGCTATGGTCAGCTTTAGACCTCTAAGAAACCACATCCTCAGCTGTACCGATATATGTATTTGCAGAGTCATTCTGTGAAT
The DNA here is from genome assembly GCF_028858705.1 of Grus americana. Lineage (NCBI taxonomy): Eukaryota > Metazoa > Chordata > Aves > Gruiformes > Gruidae > Grus > Grus americana. The sequence goes on along the minus strand of NC_072855.1, from coordinate 9,875,919 downwards.
AACAGCAAAATGACCTGGGTTACCGTGGCTCAGCGCACTGAAACCATCCACATATGCCCCCTGTCCAAGTAAGCTGAGAGTGCTGGTGAGACAGCCTGGAGATAGGAAGCAAAGCTGCAAAGTAGGTGAGATAAGGGGCTGACTTCTCAAGCTGGCCTTGCTGCCTAATGCTTACACTGCAAAATGGCCATACGTATTTGCAGCCAGTCTTTGCTGAAAAGTGGCTTTCTATTTCAGGTGTAAAAGACACTTATCTGAAGGTGTCTCCTATTATCAGATAATTTTAAGTAGTATGAGAATAAGGAATCTCTAGGAAAAAAAATGCCCTTTTTTTCTGTGCTTTATCTGAATCGTATCTGTGCTGAAGAGAAAACATTTTTTAAAAAGAAAGTCAGCATTAATTAGCATCCTTGATGAAGGTATCTGTGAAGAGCTGTTAAATAACTCATAGGACAATGCTGGTGTCATAGTGGATTGGCAGTGAATTATCTAAGAAGTACTAATTGTATTCGTTAACATTCTTGACAAGAGCAAACTGGGAGTATGTACCATAATCATTGCGAACAATGAGGCAGTTCAGAGGTGTGACATTTTCATGTTTGATTGCATCTGTCCATCGAAGAACATTTTTGTGTAGAATTAGGCAGAAATAGATCTCATTAAATGAGACAAGTTAGACTAAAGCTGTAAGAAACTCCCTGCTGGATTCGGAAACCTAATGATTGGTTAGAAGTTGGCAAGAATCTATTCCTGATGTTAATTTTGCTAATTGATATAAAGGTTAAACAGCAAGGATTGAGCCAGGAGTACTTTTAGCTAAAGTAATGGCCAAGTCTTTCTAGCCTGCTTAATGTGCAACCCTCAAGACGTTGTATCAGTTATGTTAGTGGAGGTCAGTGAAGGAGAGACAGCAGGGTAGTTATTGGGATCAAGGGAAGAAGTTGACTGAAAGAAACCTTCGTGTTCCCCAAGTTTAGAAACTGTAGTAGACAAAAATATTTTTAACAGTAGGGGGAAGAAGTAGGAACCAAAAGCACAGATCTTCTCCAGCCCATTCAGTCGTACTGGAAAGCTTGGGAGTTACTCATTGATCTGTGGTGAGGAAGGAATCATGCACGTTTTCTGAACTGTACCTGTTGGTGAGGCTTTTTCTAAATTACAACGGAGCTGGTGGGCTCTAGAGAAATTCTAGTAAGGTCTATAGTTAAGAGACTTGACGCAGATGTGGGAAAGCTAGAAATTTGTGCCAGAAAAATTGGGCAGTTGACTGATGGGATAGTGAGCCAAGCCTTGTTCAGAGAAAATTATTCTCTCTTACACAATATCTTCCAATTTAATTTAAGTGGGGACAGTGCCAGTTTAGGAAACTGAGAAGAAAAGCATTTAAGTGATGTCTTGATTAACCTTTAAATTCCAGACAATGCACACTTCTGCTGTATGGTTTATCTGTGATCATAGAGCTTTTAAAGTTTTTTTTCCTATAGCTTCCTCTCCATTTCAGTTGTTTTATAATTGATTATAACAGTTGGCATTTCATTACTCCTAGTAATGATTACCTGTGTGAGTCTTCTCCATGCTGCCTGACATCTTCAAGCAGTTGATGTCAGGTACCAGTTTGCTGTTTTAGGTATGTGACTGAGTGAGAGCTGGTAAGGTTGCTTTTGAAAACATGCAGGCTTGTCGATCCTTTCCTATGTTTTTACTGTACTTCAAAGCACTGGGAATGAAGAAAAAGAACTTCAGTATAATTGTGCTAAATACACTACATAGCCTATACATATCAGAAAAGTTGCTATTTTTTTCTGTTGGGACTCAAGCTACAACTACAGATTTTAAAGTTACCTTTTTCCCCAAAAATTAAGTGATCAATGGAATAATATAGCTAAGTAGAAAACAAAATGTGCAGCAAAAAACACTTCTAACTAGTAAATAAAGTAATTGTGTCTTTTTCAATCTTGTCTGCTTAACAGCTTTCCATTATCATTGGGAAACTTTTAGTCACTTGTGTTCTTTTTCACTATAGAATGTTTAACACTGTGGCTAGAAAAGATGAAACGCTTGGCCATAAGTTGGGCCATCAGTACAACTCTATCAACTAACCAAGATTTTTATTTTCTTTCTGAGTTTTGATTTATAATTGATCTTATCTAGGGAATGATTAATATTGTAAGATATTTTTTCTTTGAAAAAAAGGATCATAATTGTCTGTAGTCCTGTAGTCTTAAATTGCAGTATCCTATGTTAACAAGCTTTTTCATGTGTTTCCACTTGCTCATATGGATCAAATAGGTCATTCGGAGAAACTGCCTGTTATCTGAGACTGTGGGCAGGGTGGATTGAAAATGCTGTGCACTGCAGGTCAGGGAATTAATTTGCAGCAGAGACCCATAGGGAGGAGAACTGGCTCCATGCCAGCTCAGCACTGAATTTGTTGGGGATGCAGGATGCTTTCCCTCTGCAGGAGGGGAAGGCAAAGCAGAAGCGGCAGTAAGGCATGATTATGTTGCCTCCGTTCTGCTCATGGCCTCATCTGCAGAGCAGCTTTGGAGTGATACGAAGAAGGTGCTGCCAGTTCCGTGCCAGGCTGAAATTCTTTCATGCTTGGGAAATCTTGAAGTATATTTTAGGGTGGTTTTGGGGTCACTGTACCGTGGTAGGAAGGCAGTCCCTGGTACTCTTGGAAGAGAAAGCTCATTTTATGTTTATTGCAGCAGATACTCTGTTCAAAACAGATGTCTCTTATTCTTCTGTTGCTATGAAACTATGTAAAAGGGGATGTTAGTGTACCAGGTTACTTACTGGTTTATTTTCACATGTCTTTTAATATAAGACAAACATTTTACAGTCTTTATAGAAAAGGATTAAATGTGTATACATTGCTGTAAGAGCATGTCTGTATCCGCAATGTTTATCTAGTAATATTTCGAGTCACTGTGGACAAAGTTCTTAAGTTATCTCTTACTGATAAAGGGAAACTTGGCTGAAAAGCTTTCTACTGCTAACGGTCTTTCAGTATGAGTTTGGGTATACTCCATTTCAGTAGACAGTCATGCCTAATGTTAGTTAATGGCTTTTTGATGTAGAGGAGTAAACCTTTTTTTTCTTTGTTTTTTTCTTATGGTAGCATCAGATAGCACTTAGATTTGAGATCTGAAAATACTCTTTTCTGCAGAGAGGATGATGCCCTGTAACAATGCTGTACTTAATGTAGTCTCTCAAGTTGGTGTCAGTTATAAACAGCCCTTCTGTAAGTGGGGATTCCTCTTTTATTTACTGAGACGTATATTTGGGCAGGTAGTAAAGAAAAGAGGGAAATGAATTCCATGATGAGATCTTTGTTAGACACAGAGATGCTCAGAACAGATGTAAGTTAAATTTAAATGTAATTTGTCAAAAAGAGTGCACACTGGCTTAGTGAATAAGGTCATTTTAGCCAATAAAGAAATACTATATCTTTGTCAAAGAAACATTTTTATTGCAAACTGCTCAAATATCTGTGACCTCTTTTGTTTGAAAATTGGTGTGCCAGTGTTCACCACTTCATATGTAACAATCACTCCACTTGGGGAGACGTAATTATTCAGTATATGCATAATAAATTTTGAATATATGCAGGAGGTAAGATCAAAATTTCTGTTAATAAATCAGTGATATTTGAAGTTTTTAGTGCCGTCATGAGGGTAGACTAGCAAGACAGTTCAGGAAGAGAAGCTTTGACTCTGCAGTTCCACACAATCATTGTTTCTGGGCTGGGGCGAGACAGCATTTAAATTGCTAGAGATCCAAGCTGCCTTTAATGATGAATTTTGGTACCACTCTATAGAGGGCTAGGTTAAACTAGCAGCTACTGCCCAGAGTTCATACACAGAAAAATCCTAAATTGGTGTTAGAAAGTGGGGCATCTAGAAGTTGACAGTGGGAACTAGTCAAATAGCTGGTCAGGCAAGAAAGAGAGAGACTGAAGGTATGGCCTTTGGGAACTGTGCCAGATGGGCTGGAGGGAAAGCGGTGGAACCTGCTCCTATTTGGAGAGAGACTTTGGATCTCTGGGTTAAACAGCTGTCTGCAGAGACCCTGCTGGGTTCTGAAGCCAGGACTTTTGGGTGTCCTTACATCAAAGAGTATGTCACCTTATTATTGGCTTCTTCTGTTAAAGTAACACATAAAAATCTGAATACTATCTAATTGCTGTAATCGCAGCAAAATCTTCCTTATGGTTGGCCTTAATTTGTGTTCATCAATTGCTTCCGTTTGTCATAAACATGATGTTGAAGGAGGTCTGCAACTTAACATTAAGCCAGAAAAAGAAATGAAAAATGTGAAAGATAAATTTAAACGAAGAGGCTAAAATATCATCTATTAAGCTTATGGTGATATTATCAGAGACTGTGTTACCTTGGCTAGATTTTACTGATAATTCAAAAAATGGGTATTAAAGAGGTACTGAACAACACAGGAAGCTATCTTCTTCTGAAGAAATCTTGCAAAAGACCTCAGGAAGGTCATGTTAAGTTTAATAGCCTGGAAGAGCAGCATAGATTTCATCAAGGACATGTACAAAAGGCTAGGTAAGCCTGCCTTTTGTTGATCTAAACATATGTTCTAGAGCATAAGATGAAGTTACTGGCTTTTCTTTTTGTACCTATTCAGGAAGCTAATGCGGTGGTTGCTGTTAGCTTCATGCTCTGATTACTGAGTATATGGCCAATTACTGCTGGGCCAAAAATAAACCAACTTTTTGTCATCTACTGTGGCGAACTACATGCATTGTCTCACTACCATTCATTATCATAGAATACTAGAATGGTTGGGGTTGGAAGCGACCTTCAAGATCGTCTAATTCTAACCTCCCTGCATGGGCAGGGACATCTTCCACTAGACCATGTTGCCCAAAGCCCCGTCCAACCTAGCCTTGAACACTTCCAGGGAGGGGGCATCCACAGCTTCTCTGGGCAACGTGTTCCAGTGCCTCACCACCCTCACAGGGAAGAAATTCTTCCTAACATCTAATCTAAATCTCCCCTCCTTCAGCTGAAAGCATTCCCTCTTTTCCTATCACTCCATGTCCCTGATAAACAGTCCCTCTCCAGCTTTCCTGTAGGCCCCTTCAGGCACTGGAAGGCTGCTGTAAGGTCTCCCTGGAGCCTTCTCTTCTTCAGGCTGAACCACCCCAACTGTCTCAGCCTGTCTTCATAGGAGAGGTGCTCCAGCCCTCTCATCATCTTCATGGCCCTACTCTGAACTTGCTCTGACAGCTCCATGTCCTCCTTGTACTGGGAACCCCAGAGCTGGGTGCAATACTCCAGGTGGGGTCTCATGAGAGCAGAGTAGAGGGGCAGAATCACCTCCCTTGACCTGCTGGTCACACTTTTTTTGATGTGACCCAGGATATGGTTGGCTTTCCGGGCTGCAAGCATTCATTGCTGACTCATGTAGAGCTTCTCATTCACCAACACCCCCAAGTCCTTCTCAGGGCTGCTCTCAATCCATTCTCCACCCAGCCTGTAGTTGTGCTCGGGATTGCCTTGACCCGTGTCAGTCAGGGCCTTGCACTTGGCCTTGTTGAACTTCATGCGGTTCACATGGGCCCACCTCTCAAGCCTGTCAAGATCCCTGTGGATGACATCCCTTCCCTCCAGCCTGTTGACTGCACCACACAGACTGACTAGCCTGCAGTTCCCTGAGTCTTTCTTTTTTCCCTTTTTAAAAATAGGGGCTATGTTTCCCCTTTTCTAGTCAGTGAGAACTTCACTGGACCACCACATCTTCTCAGATATGATGGATAGTGGCTTAGCAACTTTGCCCACCAGTTCCCTCAGGACATGCAGATGCATCTCCTCAGGTCCCATGGACTTGTGTGCTTTCAGATTCCTTAGATGGTCTTGAACCTGATCTTCTCCTACAGTGGGTGGTTCTTCATTCTCCCAGTCCCTGCCTTTGCCTTCTGAGGCTTGGGCGGTGTGGCTCGAGTGCTTGATGGTGAAGACTGAGGCAAAAAAGTCATTGAGTACCTCAGCCTTCTCCATATCCCAGGTAACCAGGTCTCCTGTTCCCTTCTGGAGAGGGCCCATGTTTTCCCTGGTCTTCCTTTTATCACTGACATACTTATAGAAGCTTTTCTTGTTGACCTTGATGTCCCTGACCAGACTGAATTCTATCAGGGCTTTAGCTTTCCTAACCTGATCCCCGGCTGCTTGGACAGTTTCTCTGTGTTTCTCCCAGGCTACCTGCCCTTACTTCCACCTTCTGCAGACTTTTTGTGTTTGACTTTGCCCAGGAGCTCCTTGCTCAACTATGCATGTCTGACTTCCTCTGTGTTGGGATGCATTGCTCCTGAGCTTGGAGGAGGTGATCCTTGAATACTAACCAGCTTTCTTGGGCCCCTCTTCCCTCCAGGGCTTTGTCCCATGGTACACTCTATCAAGCAGATGCCTGAAGAAGCCAACCTCTGCTCTCCTGAAGTCCAGGGTAGCGAGCTTGCTGTGCGCCCTCGCTGTTGCCCTGAGGATCTTGAACTCCACCATTTCATGGTCACTGCAGCCAAGGCTGCCCTTGAGCTTCACATTCCCCACCAGCCCCTCCTTGTTGGTGAGAACAAGGTCCACCATGGCACTTGTCCTCGCTGGCTTCTCTATCACTTGAGGAAGGAAGTTACCATCAATGCATTCCAGGAACCTCCTGGATTGCTTATGCCCTGCTGTGTTGTCCCTCCAACAGATATTGGGGTGGTTGAAGTCCCCTGTGAGGACCAGGGCTTGTGAACATGAGGCTGCTCCTTGCCTGTCTATGGAGGGCCTCATCTGCTTGGTCTTCTGGTCGAGTGGCCTGTAGCAGACCCCCACTATAGTGTCCCCTGCCCTCCCTATAATCCTGACCCATAAGCTCTTGGTCAGCTCCTCACCCATACCCAGGTGGAGCTCCATGCAGTCCAGCTGGTCATTGGCATAGAGGGTAACACCCCCTCCTCATCTGCCCTGCCTGTCCTTCCTAAAGAGCCTGTATCCTTCCATCCCAACACTCCAGTCATAGCAGCCATCCCACCACATCTCCGTGATGCCAATGAGATCACAACCCTGCAGGCGTGCACACGTCTTCATCTCCTCTTGTGTATTCCCCACGCTACGTGCATTTGCGTAGAGGCATTAAAGTTGGGCCCATGATGAAGCTGACTGACTGGCTGGAACTCCTTTGTGCTGCACTTCAGGTGCTCTCCTGCTGACCTGTGATCCTTGTCCTGGCTCTGGGCATCAAACTGGGAAGAGTGGGATGGATTGAGGTTCTCCTCCCCTGGCAACTTTAGTTTAAAGCCCTCTTCACCAGCTTATCTTTTCTATCAAAATAAAATACAAGTGTTCTCTGTTACATGAAAGACTGAACTTTATTTTCCAGGAAATGAGGAACTGGGAGTAAATCTCAAAGCAGAATCGTTGCAGTGGCTGCCTGTTGTGCTTCTGGAGAACCTAAACAGAGCAGCTGAAACAAAACTGTGCTCATCCCGGTATGCAAATGAACCAAAAAATAACAGATAAAGCCACCAAAGGATACATTAAAATCCAGAGGCTTTTATGTAGAAAGATGGATCATGTGAAAGATTTACTACTTCAATTCCAACTAATTGATTTCTGTTGCTTAAATTAGAGCAAAACCTCAATGCTACCATGTATCCGAACCCATTCGTTCTTAGCTTACAAAGCAGAATGCTGTAATTAACTAAATTGAATGTTTCTTGAAGCTCTTCTAAAGAAAAGACTAATTTGCTTACAATGCATTGGATAGTCTGTCTAAATTGGCTGGCATCCTTCCAGCTTCAAAGCAGCTGAGATTTGAAATCGTTATGGGAGGAAGTATTCCAGATTTCCTATTTTGGTTACTCTGCTCTGGGTGTCATAAAAGAAGGAAAGAAAGTGATAGAGAATTGTGGTGATTTTTCTGTAGTAAGATAAAATAAACCCTGTAAAAAATCAGAGAATTTGGGAAATTGCACATCTTGAAACAGCAAAAACAATTCCCCTTGTAGAATTCTTTCAGCATTTATACGCTAAATGGCAAAGTTCCATCAACTATTCTTTCCTTAATCTTCCAGTATCTCCACTACATGTGCTGGAAAAGATGCTCCTCTTTGTACTGGTCTTTTTCACAGAATGACCAGCTGCCTGTGTGAAGCCACATAACTGCTGCTGGTCCAGAGATTGAGCTATTGTGATTTATCTCCATTGGAAAGTGAATATTAAAATTGTAATTACCTATGGTTTAACTTACTAGTACTGAGCAAGTAACAAGTAACTTTTTTTTTTTAAACTGACTCATGAATTGTGGCCTACATAGAGATGTGTTGGTAGGTCTTGGGTGCTGTGGAGCAGAAGCATCTAGAGATTATAGGAATATTGAAGAAATGAAGAATATTAAACGTCATTTAGGTGGCAAACAAATGATATACTGAAAAACCAGTATTTACTTTTTTGTAAAAAGTTTAATCATCTTTATTATATCCTACTGCCTTCAGTTACAATATTTAAATGCATTAAGGTACAAAATTTCATTATGCTTATAGTAATTACCTCTTGAGATGATTTAGTCAGAATCTTAGTACTTTTTTACAGGTGTAATGATTAGAAAACCAGAATGAAAATACAGAACAGTTATTTGGCCGAGTATGAGTCCTGTTGCTTTATTCCATTTGCATAAAACTTTCTGTGATGTATCAGGAATTTTGAGTGTGTATGTAGATGATTATAAAAATGGATTTCTATCTGTCTTGTAGTTGCTATAAAATAAAATTTCATTTTGAAAAATAATGCATTAAAGTAAAAAAAAATTAGGGAGGGAAGCTTTTCAATATGGGTCTAATGCTATTCTGTGTAGCTTTTTAGGGGAAAAAAAGTGAGAGATTGAAAATTGCATTTTCCCATATTCAAGTTTGGTGGTAAGTAAAATAAATTGGAATATCATGTCCTAAAATGAAATGGAATTGGATTATTTAAAATGTGATATAATCAGCTTCAAATATAATTATTCTCAGAGTTCCCTGCCTTAGTATTTCTTTGTATTTCTTGCAGCTTTTTTAAAATTTAACTGCTAGGATTACTTTTTACCACTGCATCTCTCCAATGCTAAAAGATCTTTGCAAACTTTTATTAATTCCCTGAAAACAGGAATCTGGCTTTTTCATCCTAATGTGCCAACCTGTATCGCTCTGGTGATGAAGTGGGAGCTACAAGCAAGGCACCTGGTCTCAAAATAGAACAGTAATAACTTATTTGGAATACATCATGAGTGACTCATGCCCTTCTACACTTTAAATCCTTTAATCCTCAAGTTTCATTCTTTGCTTTGTAACTTTGGGTAGGAGCTAAGTATTTTAGGAGTTGATTTCTGTATGGGACCTACCTTCAAAATATTTTGGTTCCCCAGCTAGATCTAGCTAAATAATGATGTGAGAAGTATACTCAATAGCTAGAATTAAGAAATGGAAGGAAGGAAAATAGGAAACTTGTTATTAGTCTGCTTTTTCTCACCATAAAGTGTCATAATAATTTGCATGTGATTCCTTGCCTGTCTCCGTTTTATCCTGGAGAGGGGAGAGGGTGGCAGTCTGGCTTGTTCTGCAGCTCAGGATGGCAGTGCTGAAACAAGAGGTGGACATCTTTGCTCTGTTCTGTCTTCTTCCAGGACTGGAACTTGAGTTCCCCTTGCAGTTACTCTAGGGAATGTTGTGATGTTGGCTTTTCCCTCAATGTTGACAATGGGCATCTCTTTGGATTCCTAGAGATCCAAATGCCCCACTAATCCTCGCAGTGTGTTATGCTCAGCAGAGTAAGGGATGTATCTCTAAAATTAAGTTTTTTATATGTTGGTGAATCTGGCTTAATTTTCTTGTCTCTTCTCATACCTGCTGGCCATGGTCTCTGTTGTGATGCGATGGAGGAGCTACAGAGCACTTGGTTTTCAGATTTGTTTGTAGAGAAGGTGGTTGAATATTATGTGTGCCAGTGTGTTTTAAATGTTCGGGGTATTGTTTGTTTTTAACAACTTTATTGAAATGAAATGTTTTACCTTGTGACAGACTTGCAAAAAATACATTTATGTAAAAATGTTTTAATTGTTAACACAAAGCACCTTATACCAAAGCGTAATAGATGATGCCAATGCTTATTTATTTTGGATGAAGGTAACTGTGGTTATGGCATTAATATTAAGATTATTTTGTAGCAACAGCAGTTACAGCAGTCTGCACTGAAATTACAGGAAATATGAATCTCTTTTTGTACCTGAAGTAGGCTTTGTCTTTCGCAGTGGGGAACATACAAGGTTTCTTCAAAATTCCTGCCTTCTATTATTTTTTTAAATGCAGAGCAAAATAAAACAGTAAAGTGTAGACTTAAACCAATTCTGTCTGTTAAACAGTTCAATACAGAAGGATTTGGGTTTATTTGTTTGAAAAATAAATATATTAAATAGAACATGAATTCTGTAAATAGTGGAAAAAGTAAGAAACAGACAAAACATTCTTATTGAAAGCACTCAGCCTTTTTCATGCTCTGAATCTACCTTTATTATGTTAATCAAATTCCATGCAGTTCCCAGCAGGAGTATGTGAAAATTATCTTTTCCATTAAATGAATACAGAATATTTGCTGCATATCAAGAAGCTGTTATAGGTCTTTGATCTTTGTCCTGGTCCAGAGGTAGATCAGAGCAGTTATTAAGATTCTCTAGCCTATGGGGTGTCCCCTTGTCCTCCTGGATGGCTGGGGGTGAGATGGCAGGCAGATGTGCCAGCCCTGGCCCACTGGGGACTCAAGTGTGGAAACCACTCGCTTTCCATTCCCACTGTGAATGTAAGTCTCTTCAGCCCCAATGGTCCCAATATAACTCAACTTCTAACGCCTCCAGGGTACCCTGTCAGGCGTTCTTTTGGGAAAGAATGAAGTGCATATCGTTGGGCTGGTGAGAGGAAATGAGAGAAGTCTAATTTACTTCTAGTTTATTTACTGATATTTTACAGATAGATAGCTGGAGGTAACGAGCTCTTTAAATCAAGCCTCCTCTTCAGAAGCCCCACTAAAGTAGTCAAAGTTAAGTGCAGTGGATCTCTATAGGAAACAGTCTCTAGGAAAACTAGAAAAAGTGACGTTTGCCACTCTTCTTTCTATACAATATGCTCCTCTGTTTTCGCCGCGTGTCTGATGACCATAAGAGTTAAATATTGCATTTTCTGTCTTAGTTGGTGCCTCACTAATAATTTCTATTAAAAGTTAGAAAAAATTTTGTGGGATTTCTGTGGGAACAGTATATATGCTATCCTATATTTTGCTTCAGGATAATGTTTTGAACATCATAAATCAAATCATGGATGAATGCATTCCACATGAACGAGCCAACCGAGACTTTTGTGTTAAGTTTCCAGAGGAAATACGCCATGACAACCTTGCAGGACAGCTTTGGTTTGGAGCAGAAGTAAGTATCTCATATTTCTATTACTTGGGGTTAAACGACAATTTTTTTGTGGTGTAAAGCCAGAAGTTTAATGTACAGCTTGAGCCTTTTCTGAAAATGGTACGTATAATTACAGAGGAAGGGGATTTTTTAACTATGGTTTTGGTATTGGTTGGGCTAAGAGCATACCAGTTTTTTTCATAATTGTTTGCTGTTATTATCACTACCTCTTAAAAACTATTGCGAATTAGCATATCATTAATATTCTTGATTAATTATTTTATCCTGATGGGCCAGCTTGCATCTCATGCTTTGAAAAAATCTTAGAAACAAAGATATATAAGGGAATTTTATCAGGATAAGTTTATCTCCAACAAATATAAGTGCTTCCTGTCACTTTATTTTAGTGGCTATATTATGTTATAACTCATATTAAACATACATAACCTGATTTGTTGCACATAATTCGCTTGTTTCATGTGTATGCTAAAACTATAATGGTTTCTGTGTGAAACATTGAAGTCCATTTTTCTTCTTTTACCTGTTTTGTCTCAAAGACCTGCTTCTACAGCAACCTGTAGGAACAAGGGATTTTTGTAGTGAATAAACTTTAATTGTTTTACCCAAGAGAAGCCTGAAGTGTCAGAAAAAAGGATGTGATATGCAAGATACTTATTCATTAGTCCTGATGTCTGTTGGCTAAAAAAAATTTAAAAAAAAATCATTATGGCATCTTTAATGATAAATTTAGTGTCTTCAGGTCTGAAGGTGACTTTAAGCACCACGGATTTGTTGAGATTTGGGGGGAGTAGTCTACATATCCCCTCACACAATGCGCATTGTGGTCGTGTTTCCAGCTTTGCCTCTGCTGTATTTGAAGCAATCCTTCGGCTCCTGCTATTATCCAATCTTCCCTACCAGTTCCGCCTTTCTTTTTGAAGTGCATGCTCTCCATCAGTAGTTCCTATCTTGGTCAGTCCAATAGGCCTCCGCATGTTCTGGTTTTGACAGTTTTTCATTGTAGTTGCGTCTGAGTCAGGGAAGTCTCGGGTAGAATTTACAAAATGAATTTGATCTGTCAGTGCTTTATAATCCTGTCCTCAGCAAAAGCAGTAGGAATTTTTCTTCTGGTTATCATGTGACCTTCACCGCTGTCATCCAGGTGACACCATGCTCAGTTTTAAAGTGCTGAGTGTCTGACATGTTGGCTTCATGGTGCTTCCTTGGCAGTGAGGTGGGAGAAGATGGGGTAGTTCTTTCTTCAGCCATCCATAATGAATCTCGCAATCCTGTTATCCTTTCTTACTCTAAGGGACTAACAACCTGGGAGTACAGCAACAAACAAACAGGAAAAATGCCAGTCAATGTACTAACTTCTCCTTGCATTGTGGAAAATGCTTGAGGGAGTCGCTGAGACAGCCAGTGTCTTCTAGGAGGAAAAAAGATCTCCCTTATACACTGTTTGTATTACATTAGCTAATGCCTTTACTCTTTCCAAATCAAACTTTTGCTGTCTCCAAATTGAACCAACAGGCTGAAGAGACCTGTTGGTTTCCGAGAAAGTAACATATGCAGTGATGAAGTAATGCTAAGTCGTAAGACTGTAGTCACTGTCCTCCTGTAAGTTGCTGTAGTAAGGAAGACTCTATGGACTGTTGCGAATATACACTTACGTGTCCTTGTCAGTGCAATCGCTCTGAGTTATCAGACTAAGAGTACCCATCAACAGGTAAGACTTGCCTTATCCATGCTTTCCCACAAATACTGCTTTGGCTGATAAGAGGTAAGACCACGATCTTCTCTGAGTGCCCTTAAATCACGAATCGATGCATCAGGCTGCTGAGCAAGGGCTGGGATTGCAGGTCCCCCATACAGAGCTGCACAAATGCCTTCCGTCCAGGGGAGAGGGACACAGAGCTGCAAATGGAGATTAAAAAAAAAAAGAAAATAAGAGAAGTTTGAGACTAGAACAACCTTATATATTTTCAGTTAATAAAAATATTTCCATTAATACAGCAAGTATGACTTGTATCAGTATTTGTTGTCTTCTGAATGTTTCCATAGAGGAATAAAGCCAGCAGCAGAGATTACGAATTAGCTTGGTTTTAATAGCAAGATTTAAAAAAAGATTTATTAATGTGTTAGAGTAAAAGTCTACTTTTAATGTCTTTGTGAGCTAGTCAGAAGGAATCCATGTATAATTCTTGGGGCAAGGAGTCTCTTAAATACTTGCTTTCCAGAAACTGAAAGGGAAGAATCACTCTGTGACCTGGTTTTTATGTTCTTTCCTATAAAATATTTTAATGGCTTCTGTGGGAGGCAGGGTACTGGTCTAGCTGGATCCCTGGTCTGACAGCCAGTGTGACCAGTTTTGCTCCAAAAGTCATCACAATTGCAGAATTTCTGTCCTTTTTGTAAGGAATAGATTTATTTTACAAAATCAAGCTGTCTAGCCTGAATCAACACAGTCCATTGATCATACTCTAGCTAAATTCACATCTCTTTATGCTTGCAATCCTTGTGTACGTAGAGTATATATCCTACCAATACTTATTGCCTAACTAGTGGGAGAAGAACTTTTTAAAGTTCTTGTCAGCTCTGCAGTTCTTGCACTTGAACCTTCCTCCGTTCTTGTGTCTCCCTGACTGAGCTGCTCCCAAGGCTTATGACTCTCAGCATACTTGTTTAATAATTTGCAACAAATTGGGGCTAAGTATTGCCCCCATTCAAAGTATTAAATATCACATTTTATGGGAGTTTTTTTAAACAGAACAGTAACTTTGTAAAAACTAATATTTTCTCTCAATGTATTTCGTAGTGTTTGGCTGCTGGTTCTATTATTATGAATCGTGAAATTGAGAGTATGGCTATGAGGCCGTTGGCCAAGGATCTGACCCGAAGTCTAGAGGAAGTCAGAAATATCATTCGTGACCAGGCCTTAAGGGATTTGAACCTCTACACAGAAAAAATGAAAGATTCGCTCAAGCATTTTGACGTCCTTTTTGCTGAATTTGAATTAAGGTAAAAGATCTAAAGTAAATGTGTTGTGAGTATTGGCTTAGCTACTACAGCTGTTGTGTGGCTTGTTGGGTTTTGGAAGTTGACTGTTTTGTTCTGTTCTCATGGAAAAAGTACATACCTTTTTTTTTATCGTGGTATTTGAATTTTTCAGTAATTTGTTGTTTTGTCAGATATTTTTCCTTTCAGTGTAGCAATAATGAAAAGAAAATTAAATAGCTTTTGAGCAATCAACATTTGCTCTCTTCTACTGAGCTATAATCTTCCATTTGCATACTGGCACATGGCATTTGAGGTATGTTTTCCAAGACAGAAAAGAAAGCCATAGATCTCTTCCCTCTAGTGTTTTCTTTGTCAGAGGAAAGGTGACAAATAAGAGACATTAAAAACAAAAAAGATAACAAATAATCTAGAGATTGAGGTTTTGTTCTCTTGTGCTTAGAGATACAAGCAATATGCACCCAGTGAATTTAAGAAGGCAAATTGAAATCTGATGAGGGAAGTTCTTTTACCCAAGCCATAATTAACCATAGGAACTCACTGATTTAAAAACTTGTGATTGAAAAATGGCTTAGAGATTTATATAAAAAATAACTACTTTTGGGGTAAGAAAAGTAATTGCTTATTGCATCAAAGGTCACAATGACCAAATTTTGCGTTGTGCTTCAGAATTTAAGCCAGCTTCCTGCATGTCTGTTAGATGTTTGTGGTGCTGGACATAGTTACAGACAGTATACTGGACAAGATTATCTATGGATTTAATGTAATACAACCCTTCCTACCCTCAGCAGAACAGATTTCTTAGAGTTGGGCAGTGTTTTAAATGTTTCTGGGGAATAATCCCTAGACTCTCTTGTCTCCCGTTACTGATTGCCCTTCCTCAGTATTCATATTCTCTTGCATGATTTTACTCAGGTAAGCAATTTTTTCTGATTCAAAAAAGTATCATTATACTGTTGCATTGAAAATCATTTTAATTGATAACATTGGCTAAAAATGTGGTTTTAAGTGTGGCTTTGAGTGCAGACACTGATGGTAATCAGTAACTGGTTCTTCACAGTGCCTGCGCACAGTTTCTGGCCTCTCCATACCAACTCTCTACATACAGTGTTTGTCTTTGCTGTTGTTTTGCAAACAACTTTTTCCCTTCCTGGGTTACCAAATAGTACCCTGTAGTCTACAGATGACTGATTAAGCAATACATTGACAGAAAACCAATGTTTCTTGCCTTGTGAATTAGTGCTTTTGCATGTAATTCCACATAAAAATGATGCCAACTTTTAAGTCTCCTAAATTGTCTCTGGCTGACTGAATTTCACTAATACAACTTCAGGTAAAACCTTTCTAGATAAAATGTGCTTTTTTGTATTTCCTTAAGAAAAAAACCTGAGTAAACCATCAAGATGTGGCAATAAAGATCCATCTAGGACCTACCTCCCTGTGCCACACAGTGTGGAGTTCCAATTGCTAAATGTGTGTAGTTATAAATTACTACTGAGTTCCACTGCCTCAATCTGCAATAAGTAAATTGGCTGCATTTCTTACAGATTTGTACACTATACAATTTTCATAGTGAGTGCTGTCAAAATAAATACAAAATTATACAGGAAAGCTTATGTTTGTAAGATGATCTGTCCTAGGTTTGTTTTTAACAAATCAGATTATAAAATAAAGTGTGTAAGACAGTAGTACTTTATTTTATAATATTTGCAGTTATGTGTCGGCCATGGTACCTGTGAAGTCTCCAAAAGAATATTATGTACAGCAAGAGGTAATCGTACTTTTCTGTGAAACTGTGGAGAGGTAAGCATTGTAGTTAAGTACTAGACTTTCATTTCTGTGTTTACTTTCAGTCTGAGCTTTTGTAGAAATACTTTAACTGTAGTCTTTAAGAAGCATCATAAAACACCAGGTATTTTGTTTTTCTATTAAGTATCCAAGTGCAAAGTTAAAAAGCACTAAGCATGCTTGCTGGGCACAAGCTTATGCTTTCTTGTTTTCTAGACCAAAAAACCCCCAAAAGTTAATAATTCAACAATAACAATACTGTTGGTATGCCTAGTTTTAGATGTGTAAATGAAGACTAAGCATTTAAATAAGCTAAATCTGTTCAAGGCATCAAGACTTAATGATATTTCATGCAAGAATACATGGGGAGATGATTCAAATCACCTGTGAACCTCTAATGGTTATCATAAAGAACTTACAAAAGCTCTTTAAAGTCTTAGAGGACTGGAGCTTAACTCTATATGTATGAAGAGATGATGTTAAAAAGACCTCAAACAACAATCAATTCAAATTCATTTAGGAGTATAAAATGGTAACAAAAATTGAATTTGTTTGGAATGTGTGTTGAACCACTTTTCTTTTTTTCTTTTTCCCCCCTGTCCTGTGACAGAGCGAGTAGCCTAGCAGGTGCCCAGCTTTAGTGAGGTTTTGAGCAGTGCAACACTCTTCTCAAAAGGAAACTAGTGAACTGTAGTCTGTGTGGAATTATTAGAGACTAATTGACTATAAAACGCACAAACCGACAAAAGTGTTGGGTTTACTGACATATTAGGAGAGCTTGTGAAATAGGACCCAGGGTCTGGTGTGGTCTGTACTTTCGTTGTGGAATGAAGGAGGACAGAGCACACTGCCACAATCTGTAGATGACGTTGAGATCAGAGGCATTTCAAGCATCTTAAAAGACAGTATTACAACTGAAAATTGTCACAAGTAGGAGGAATTACTTTGATCAGTCAGAGAGCTACTACATATGCATGTATTTGCCCAGTAAGAGGAATAAAAAGGCTTCTCACTTGCAGCTTTGGATAACCTGGCAGTGGACTGTAGGAAAGATCAGGGGATGAGAGTGGGCCACGCACCCATGAGTCCATCTACCGCTGGTGCAAAGCAGTGTTTGCTTTGTGGTCGTTTTGGTGTCCACACACAGCAGTATTGGCAAGACAAGTTCTGACAAGGAATAAAACCAAGTTATTTCTATTTGATTTAGGCCAGTAGGGTCTCAGCAGAACTAGTGTGCAGTTTTGAGCATTATCTCTACGCGCTGATATGGACAAATTGGAGAAGAAATTTGAGGAAGTTATGAAACTTATAAGGAAATTGTGAAGAAACTTGGAAAACTTAGCCAAGTGAAAAGCCTAAACAAATTGGGTTTTAGTCTAAAACGGGCATAAAATATTTGAAAAGCTATTGGAGGACAATGAAATGTCCCCCAAATATTAAATCCTCAGACTTCAATAACAGTTGCTGTATAGAACTGGGTTATTTTAGTTTGGTTTCTTAGTTTAGGGGGGAGTTGACCTAGAAGATTATAGCAAGTTTTACGTGAAAGTGAAATCAAATACTTTCCCCTATTACTTTAAAAATGTTTCTTGTAGCTGAAAAACTCTAAGCACCAGTGGTTTTCAGTAACAAGCTGGAGCTTGGCATGAAATAGTAAATAAAAAAGGAAAATGGCATGAAAATTATTTTGGGTTTGGATGGCTATAAAAGCTTTAAGTGTTCAAAGATTTTTTTCTTTTTTTTAAAGCAGTGACTACAGCAGTCAGTTGTATACATAGTGGTTTAGATTGTGCAAAAATAGTTCATGAGTTAAATACTATCAATTTGGTTTGCCTTAATATTTTTTCAAATTTTTTCCTATTGAAATATATTCTTTGAGAGTTTGATCTCTTACTAAACAATTTTATTCTTCTGCTTAGAGCCTTAAGGCTTGGATACCTCACTCAAGATATGATAGATGACTATGAACCAGCTTTAATGTTTACAATTCCACGATTAGCCATTGTATGGTAAGTAAATTTTTTTTTAAAACTTGCCACTCTGCCTCACTTAAAGACTTATTGAAGATTTTAAAAAAAATTGTTCAGAACTTTATTTTTTCACCTGAGTTTGCTTGTACTTTTTTTTAAAAAAAAAAAGGATTATGTTTTGTTTTGTTTTTTTAAAATCATTACCAGTTTCCTGTAGAATACAAAGGGTAAAAAAGAAAAGAGAAGGTGGGACTCTAAGTACAGAAGGCAGGAACCTGAAACAATTGATCAGTCATCCTCCAGAAAGAAACAAAAAAATTAAGAATATCAGTCTATAGAATGTCACGTTGTCAGAAATTTCTTGAAAGCAGATATTTTGTGTCACTCAAAATAATATGACCTAAGGATATAAGTTTTGAAAACCAAAAATTTTCAGTAGGAATTGAGTCTTTTTCTTAGTGACTCTAGGTTCAAAAGGAACTGTCATGACAAACTACATTGTGACCACTGAGTTAAGCTTAAATCTTTTTCAAGAAAAGTATTAACATGTATACCTTATGTAGGTTTTGTGCCCTGTATTGACCACTCAAGACGACTAAATTAAAACCGGTTGTATGCTTCATGCAGTTTTGGCAATATTGAACAAATTAGATGCATTTTTCATAATGAGTCTTTGTGATTTAATAAGACAGCAGTTTCTCTGGAGTAAAGCCAGCGTATTTTTAATATTTTACCATTGCGAATGTTTTAAAGTTACTAATATAAGTAGTATAATTGAGGGAAATAAGAAACCTCAAATCCTGAGTGTAATATGCTTCTCCTCAGGAAATCCCTGTGGCCCATTGTTACTGTTAAATAGGATATTGTCTGTAACTGTCATTCTAAAAATAACAGTAGTAATCTGGTTATCAAAAGACAACGGGAATGTGAGAACTCAGATTGAAGCTGCTGGAAGACACAATGAAGAAGAATACATCATGACTAACTGGAAAACCAAGGGCTCTCTGGAAAACACATCATATCAATCCCCAATTACAAAGAAGGACAGAGGGCAGAAAAGTTTAACTGTTCCAAAGTATCCGGTGATTTGAAAATAAATCACTGCCATGTGAAGTTCCACAGAAAAGCTGCACCATCCAGACAGGGTGTTGTCTGGAAGAAATGCAAGCCTTTTATTTGGACTGTGAAAGGAGAAGCACAAGACAGGTGCAACTCCAAGTTGCCACGCTGTTGCTCCATTGTGTCTTAATGAGAAGAATGGCTCTGGAGCAAGAAGTGTTGGATCTCTTAATAGCAAAGACTTAAAGAATACTTTTCAGAGTAATTTTTGTCTAAGATTTCTTTTCAGATATTGGTTTACTATGCACGTGATACAGTGTATGTTGCCTAGTGTGTTAACAGGTGTCAGTGAACTTTGAACCTAGCAGAAAATATTAAGACACACTTTTTTCCAATTTTTAATTCTTTCCATGGTAGAGCAATACTCAAATTTTGATTCAGAGCTCTTTCAAAGGTCATATATATATATATATATACACACAGAGAGAGAAGCCATTTCATAATCTTTTTTTGCAGTGCTCTAGCCCTCTTCTATTTTTTAATTTCTTCTGCAAGTTGAACTCTATGGAAAGTGAACTGTACCTGTAAATTGTCAAGGGAATGGTGATTCTGCATCAGGTACAAGTTTAGTGTGAGCAGTCTCAAGCTGCCACTCAGCAAAGAAGTAACATTTTTTTTTTTTAGGCAGAACATTAGTACATGAGTCAGCAATAACTACTTGCTTCATGGCAGCTTGCTTGTTGAAGCTCCGAAAGCTTGGGGGGTGGGGAATGTAACCTTGGTAACAGGATAATTTGTCTTAAGCCACAAAAAAAAGTGACTCGCAAAAGAGGCAACTTTTTTTTTCCTCTCTCCACTTCTTCCCTTTCCTTGCTTCTGTCCTGAAAACCCCAGTCCCTAAAGCAGTGTTGATTGAGTTTAGTTGTCGAATTTCTTGCACCCTCGGTTATATTGACAATTCTGAACTTTCTGATGGCCATCTTCCAGCCTGATGGGAGACCACGGTACTATCCTGGTACCAGTGCATGAGCCAGA
This sequence comes from Grus americana, assembly GCF_028858705.1. Classification (NCBI taxonomy): domain Eukaryota; kingdom Metazoa; phylum Chordata; class Aves; order Gruiformes; family Gruidae; genus Grus; species Grus americana. Next base: position 9,855,613 of record NC_072855.1, on the reverse strand, counting down.
CTCTGGGTTTAGAAACAGAAGAGCAGTATTTCCCAGATGGTAAACAGTGTGTAAGTGGTCCTTTTTTTAAATACTTCAGTGGGATTCATATAACTTGTGATACCAGCGTTGCTGCTCTGTCTCAGAGCCTTCAGCAGTCATGCAGGACACTTGCAAGTGAACAGCCGGTGAGCAAAAGACACAACAGTCTTGTTAGTCAGCCGAGGGTCCCCGTTACTCTGAATGATTTGGATGCAAAGTAGCTACAATACTCTCTGAAGCAACATATAATTTGAGTGAAAGAAAAGGAACACAGTTTTGAAATACAGGCAGCTCTCAGTTACCCAAGGTAAGGGGTAACTGAGCTTGAGAACACACGATCCATTTGCCTCTGAGAATCATACATTGTTTTTGCAGTGGGCAGAGGATTAAACCTCTGAGTTTTAAGCAGAGCGATGCCTGATGTGGGTGGAATCCACTCGCAGTCACAGTGGAATATGATGCAGCAGATAATGGTGAAGAAAGTGAATTTTGTTTAACCCCTAACGCACAGACAGGTTCGGGCAGTCATGATTCAGTTAGGAGGAGCTATTGAGATATCTACAGTGAAGCGCATGGAGACTTTCAGGATCCCAATCCTCTTTCCAGGGAAATTTATACAAGTGCTGCGTTGATTTAGAAGCATACTATTATCGAAATGTGTTTTATGTGATTTAGCAAATATGTTTTCTTTTTTCCTACAGGTTGTATTTATCTTAGAGTTAGAAAAACAGGAGCTCAAGAGTCAACTATCTTACCTAGAAATTATTGAGACTGGAAAGAAAAGCCATTTGCAATCTCTCTCAAGTCAGCGGACTTTCCCCAATTTACCTGATAATCACTTTCTTGGTTTTTTTTCTCCCATGCTTTAGGGGGGGTGGACAGAGAGGAAGGGATCTCTTTCCTGTTGCTTTAAATAGCATTTATTTCTAACTGTGAGTGAATAAGACAAAAATAAGATAATATGTAATTTGAGTGTAGTTCTAATGTTTGTGTACAGTTGCTTTTCTGACTCCTTATCAAGTAGTTGCTCTGTGTAATGAAATTTTCATTTTTTGTGTGTGTTCGTGATGTGCTTGAACTACAGTGGCCTTGTCGTCTACTCTGAGGGACCATTAAACTTGGACCATAAACCAGAAGATATGTCTGAACTCTTCAGACCTTTTCACACTCTGCTAAGAAAAATAAGGTAAGTAATAAAAAATGGTTCTAACTGCTTGTTTTCTGAAGTGAAAATTGGGAGCCTAAAAAAGAACACATAAATGCCTAGAAAAGTGTTTCTGTTTGCTATGTTAACCATAAACTGCATTTTGCTCTCATCTGCCTGATATACCTGTGAAATAACTAAATGTAGTTTTTCATTTCATGGGAGTTTTCTGAACTTATAGTTTCTTTTTTTTCTGGATATCATTTTGTTATATTTCAGGTTTTCCTTATGGTTGGATGATGCCTGAAATACTAAAGTTGCAGTTTATTTTGGGAGATCCTGTTTCTAATTAACATCAATGTTTCTGTTTAACTAGGCTTATTACATTGTCTCGGTATGTTATGATGCAATACTCGGGTAATTCTTAATCTAATAGAAGTGACTATCAGTTTGTTCATATTGTGGATCTGTTTTTACAGGATGGATCATTTTATATATACCTCTTTTCACAGTGCTTCAGTCTTGGTAACCATTGGAGATGTGGGCTTTGGCTCAACTTAAGTATAAAGGGCATTAAAATATTTTTTTTCTTAGTTGGGGTCTTTAGAAGACTGGTCTGTTACATTGAAGAAACCAAGCTGTATCTTTAAAGGATCTTTATCTTCAGTTTTTTGTGTTCACCCTTAAGGTATATTATCTGGGTGTTAAAAGAAACTGTTTTCTAAATCCGTAAGTCCTATTATTTTCTTAGAATTCATTTTTGTATATCAACTGCAAATTTTGTTCCTAGAAATCTCTAGAGACAATTTAGCAGAAGGTTTTTCTTTCCTGTGTCCAATTTTCACCTGTTTATCGCCTTCCCTGTACGTCATGGTGATGGTTTGATGTAAGAATAGTTTTCACGTAGATAAATTTATCCAGATTAATCTCCTCTCACCCATTAGAGGTGAGGCATCTCCTGAGGGAGAATGCAAGCTCTGTCAGGGATGGTTCGGAGAGGAGCCTATTTCTGAAGTTAGCTTTTATGAATATTCAGACCACATCCTTTTGTGTCCCTTGAAGATTTCTTAGTTTTTCTGTCTAGAAGTGATACAGTTTTATTTTTTAGGTAAATTAATTATATTCATATTGAAATCTCAGAATTGTCAAATCAAATGTTCTGGGGTTGGGTTTTTTTTAGTGATTATAGTTTTACAAAACACTGAGTAAAGTCGAAGAACATGAATTGAGGAGCAAAACTAAAGTTAGATGAGGGGAAAAAAACCCCTTTAATTATACTGAAGCTTAAAAAGTCTATTAAAATAATTTAAAATCCTTATTCCTACTATGTGGCTATCACAAAAATTTTTACCAGCACTCTACTGGTTGACTAAAGCCAAAAGTATTTAAAAGCTAATATACTTGTCATAATCTGTACTTTCTGCTTACTCCTTACATTTCACAACACAAAAAATGAAAATCAATCAAGTCAGTTTATTGCTTAGTCCATTTAATTTTCAGTTACTCTGAATTTATTGCTTGGGTTGAAAACACATTAGTAAAATGCTTGTTTATTCAATAACTACAATTTTCAGTGCAAACTTCAAAAACGGAAAAGACTCTCTCAGGTATGTTTCTGGAAAAAGTTCTGATATACTTTAAGACTTACGTCATATTTATTCTTTCAAGTGAGCATTGAGAAATGTGATTTCAGTTGTCCAGCAGACAAAGTTTGTGAAGTGCTCTTAGTATCTATCAGAGCAAAAATTTAAGCAACTTAAGATGTAATGTGAAATTTTATCTGTGTCAGTCTCTGAATTGAAGGAATGTCAAGGAATTTGAATATCTGAAAGAACTGGGCTCAAAAAGATCTTTTAGTAATATTCTTGAATGATAAATATATTGAATGAAAATAACAGGTACAAGTAAGTGTGCAGTTCATGCAGGGTAATTAAATTACTTTTTAAAGTACCTAAGCTGTCTAGATTTTTTTGTTATCACAGATTTTTTTAACTCATCAGGCTGCAATTCCTACTCGGTGAGAATGTTCACAGAAACCTATTAGGGAAGATGGAATGAGATACTTGAGCTAGTCCTCAGTGAAAGGGAGCATTTTTTTTTCCAGGAGTCTTTCTCCGGTCTCCATCACCAATAGTTAAGGCATGAAAATAGATTCAAGTAGTTTCCTGTTAAAACGTGGCGCATCTTGTGTTGCAGTTGTGTGTCTGTTGTAAGAATATCTAACATCTTACTGCAGAATATGATCACATCCCAGTAAATATCTCCATAAGGTTCTATAACTTTTTAGCCTACTAAATATTTTAACTCATGGAATAACACCAAATATACAGCTGATTTTGTACAATTACAGGTAATTTTTAAGCTGTATTATCCTAAACCATCCCTTCTGTTAAAGGCAATGATAAGCACTGTATTTATGTGGATACACATAATTAGAACTAGCAGAGAAAAATATCTATTGGCTAGGAAAATTTTTGGTGGCCTATTGGTGGCTGGCAACTTTGAAAATAGAGATTGTGGAGACTCTGAGCACAAGCAGTAAGTGTTCTTGTTTAGCTTTTGGTAAGGTTGAGCAGCAAATGATGACTTTGAATGTTTTAATTAATACCTAAGCAAGATGCTTGTGTTGACTTTTATTTTAGATATAGCATCTACCAAGGCATAATTATATAGTAGTGTTGTCTCTGTTCCTTTTGAACTATGACATTTGGACCATTTCTGCCAAAGTACTGTAATCTGCCTAGTAAGTATACGAAGCATATCATCTGCTATATGCATAGATATTTTAGTTGCCTGTGACAGTGAACATTCTTGCGATTAAAATATTACTCCTACTATATATACATTTGAGACTGCTATATGGAGATTTTCAGAGGTGAGCAAACTTGGGATTTTGCAGTACTCCTTAATTCTGCCCTTTTTTCCAAGCCCTCTGCTTGCCTGGTGCTTGTTTCTGGGCCATTACAATTGATGGCAGCATCCCCATGGATTTTGGTGGTGCAGAATCAAGCAAATTGCAGATGAAGTAGTGCAGAATCAGAGGATCATACCATTTTCAGTATACCAAAACCTTTCTGTATCATCGACTAGAAATCAATGCAGTATACCTGTTGTCAGAGTGTTAAAGAATGGAGGAGGGCTTGTGAGACTCATATGCTTTTAAAGTGTGCACAGTGATTGAGGGAAAACTGGTTAGTTTTTCCAAGCTAGCTGTGTTTAAAACTTTGAGTTGATTTAAAACTCTTGCACTAAAGGACTACCACTGATATCTGTTACGTATCAGTGTTGGTTTCTCAGAGCTGCGGACTTTGGCGTGCTGAACTCAGTGCAGCACTGCGGAAGCCGGAGGATGCAAATTGCATTCCCGTACCTGCGTCGCATTGTTGTGGTGGCAGCTCCATAAAGGCAGCTGTTTATGCTCTGTTCAGCGCGTGAACCGAACCACAGGCTGACTGTAACAACGATGCTGTTCTCTGAAAACAGACAATTTAAAATTCTAGTCAGAATAGGAGCAAAGTTAATGAAGGAGGCTTGGAGAATGTGAGATGAGTGTACTTGGGGTTTTGTGGCCCTGTCCTCTATTCAGCCAAATTTGTCTTTAAATGGACATCTGGCCTCAGATCTTTGAAGAAGTAATTCCTGCACCCTGGATATTGGCAGCAGAGTAAAATATGGTTATTGGTTTTGCAATAGGCAGAGTAAATTTCTACTACTGCTTGTAACAAGCAGAGTACATCTTGAGAACTTGCCTTGTTTTTCTGCCAGTGGCTGTAGCCACTGAAAGAAAAATGTTCCTTGTATTTTCAAGGCTAGGTTGCCTTCCTGTGATACTATGCCAAAAAGAGTAACAGCAGGTGAAACCCCAACATGCACCTTTTTTAAATTCAGTGTTTTCTAAAGCCTCTGTGAGGAGGAAGCGCACCGCTGCTGTCAGGGTGGATTGCAGAACCTCTCTTTACCTGCGGCTTCTGAATAATGAAAGCAGGAGAAAATCTCTTTTCCATCTGAGCACAGCACTTGCCTGGATCCAGTGATGAGTTACAGACGCTTTAGCAGAAAGGAAATGAACCGTGGAACTAGCTACAGTTTAATTAAACCTTATGGTTTAATAATGATGCCTGATGTTTAGTTATAACTTTCAGTAGTGATTTCACATTTCTTTCCATACACTGCTTGAGGTTAATTTTATTCACAATATCTACATAGGCACTTTAAAACATGCCATGTTTCTAATGTTGGCAGTGAGTTCTGTATAATCTAATACACAGTGTATCAAAAACATAACTGTTGATCAAACATTTGTCACCTTGCAAGGAAATTTGTATTTGAAACAGCCCAAGGAGTCTAAGGGCTTCTTTATGCAGAGAAGTGAAGATAATTGTCCAAACCTCTTTTAGTACAAGCTGAATTTCTTAATAGCAAAATTTCTGGTGTTTGAATTGGGAAATCGAGCATATTTTCTTTGAATTTAGAGCAGGATTATTTCTCTACTGAAATAACAGGGTTGGTGGACTACCACACGTAATCCAACTGATTATGTATAGCAACTCTGCGAGGCAGCATGGATCTGACTCACCTAAAAAGACAAGACGACTGTCAGCTGATTGCACTGACTTTTTTTAATCAAGCTTTATTTACTTATGCTCAAAACTGCACACAGTTGTTCTTAAATTTTGAGGTGGTGTTATTGGCAGAAACAAAGAATTCATGAAGTCAATGAAGCTAGGCAGTATAAACTAAATATGTCTTTCCAGCACTTCACCATGCATGTGTGAAACCTGTATCGGATAGGTCTGAGCAGCCAGGCTCTCTGTGCCTGCAGAAAGGAAGCAGAGTGGCTCTGGGCACCCAGACATCCAGGAATCCTGGGTGCTGCCATGCGATGCTCTGGAGGCTGAATAAAACGCCAGACTAGATGCTGAAAGTTAGAAGACTTGCTCTTTGCTTTTCCCTGGGCATATTTCATTCCCAGTTATGCAGACAAGCTTGGATGGAAAGCAAATTGCTTTGAATGTTGCTGGCATAGTCAATATTTGTAGAATTGCTAATTCTTATCTCGTGTGATTTGAGAAGAGGGTATGACTCTGGTGTGCGGAGAAGCGTAGCAGATGTTTAAGTGGTTGACTGTTGATCAGTTCGCGACATGCATATTTTCATCCAAGGAAGAACAGTTCACCGAGGGTTACTGAACACAGGGATGCCACCTTGGCTCGGAAATCCCCAAGCTACAGGCTGCTGGAAGCCAGCAGGATGCACTCGGCCGAGTTCACTGTGTGCTCGTCCTGTTCTTATGCTGTTCTTCAGAGAATCTGTATCAGAGACAGGCTTCTGTACTTTATGGACCCTGGCCTGACCCAGAAATATCTTATGGTTTTAATATCTTTGCATGGGTGAGGGATAAGCTTAAACCCTTCACTGCTGCGTTTGTGTCCTTACTCTGTTGTGGGTTTTTAAATTAAAACCCCAACTGTTTCTAAAATCCCACATTACTTTGTTTCTGGTTATTAAATTCTACCTCACAGCATTTCTGTAAAAATCGACAAACTGAAAATTCATAATACAAAGCCTCATGGCAAAAATCACGTTAATTCTGTTTTTATTGATTATATTGGTACAATTCTTTAAAAAACTAACAATAACAATACAGCTATTTTTATGTTTACCTTAAAACTTAAACCATTCTCTGTCAGTTTGTTTTTATGGTAAGTTAAAATGCTTAATCTCTTAGAGACTGATTACTGTTTAAATAAAAGATCTGAGTAATAAGATGGTATCATTATACAATGTTTAGGCAAAAAGGAATGTACAGGTCTTTTAAAATGTTCTAGTGTGCCAGATAGCAATACTGGTTTATAGCTTTATCAGGTAAGTGGCTCTAACAAAGATTGCCCATTTCCCTTTCTTACTTATTTATGACTGAAAAAATTGTCAAACTTCAGAGTCGAAGATGCATATGGAATGATTTAAATACTGACTTCTCTAATAGAGAATGTGGAAACAAGTGAAAAGGGGAGGATACAATGGTGCAATTGTTCTTATAAGGTACTTCTGTAAGCTTAGAATTGTTTTTCAGTCTCATATAACTCTTCTATAAAAGCATGATTTTTTTTTTAAATAAAGATGTTAATTGTACGGAATGTATATAACCATAAAAATGTATATTCTATACTTATTCTGACTTCGGTATACTTATCTAAACTGTTGCCTTCTTTTGTAGGCAATTGTAGGGTAGCTGATATACAAGTCAGATACCAGTGATGTATTTTTTGGGCAATTTGATCTTTTAGTGATAGTACTTGAAAAAATATTTGGTCTTTGAGTTAACAAGTTAAGAATGCAAACCATTGACTGGAAATCAAGATGTGAGATGTGTCGAATGTTTCTTTGGCATTTTTTTGGTCCTCTAGACTGAAATTACTTCTTTAAGGGAATACTTTTAAGATGTGCATTTTATTGTTATTGTTGTTCTTGTTAAAGTTGTTATGCCAGCTGTATGTCACGTGCTAGTCAATGATTTCTAAACACATGAGGAATAATGGACTCCTACCCTCTGTTTAAGCAGAAAATCTTGCTTTTCCATCCATTCATTTATGCTAAAATATACTTGCTGGTCTTTGAAAATGTTGACAGCAGCTCTTGACAGAGGGTATTTTTATATGTAGTTTCTAATTGAGAAGCACAGTAAAATCAAATTCAGACTTAAAATCAAGTGCTGCTGTGTCTATGGATTTGTTTTAAAGTTATAAAGCACTTAAGCATAGCAGCCTCAAATAACACTTTGTTTTTAGGTGCTCGTAGTCCTAAATTGCAATACTGAGGGTAATTGATAAGATTGGGGATGCTGCATGTCTCTAGAAAACATAATTTAGTAAATACCTAAATGTTTGTTTTCAGGCCTGCCTGATTCTTAACATTATGCAGAGGCTTAGCTCCCCAATGACTGAGTTATGTGTTTGAGGCAGGAAAGCACCAACTTCCAATCCTTGTTTCAGTGAACAGTCTTCTAAGACATCAGTGTTGCATAAGCGATATTACTATTTTTAATGAATTTTCTTTATCTGACAATATCATGGTGTGAAACTTCTGCAATACTCTCTTGCAGAAAAATTTTCAGAACCTAGTATGAAGGATGACAAATTAGTTAATCAAAGTCAAATTTGTGAATTAAAAAATTAAAATGACAAAACATATCTAATTGTGGGTAACAGTTTTACTATAAGTAGGTGGGGAGAGGGAAAGATCGATTTATGGGTGTGTTTGATTTATTTTGTGGCTTCCTGCAAGGATGTAAATAATTTGGTACCCTGAATTTGCATGAGTAATCTCAAATTCAGGCATCAGCAATCATATCTTTTGAATATGAATGCCAAATGCACCTTGCATTACACAGCTAAAAGTACTCTGTGCCTCCAAGTTCTGGATTTCTGTACTAACAGTAAAAGCTTTTCTAAAATCTGTAACATCGGTGCCTCCTATGATTGTAAATGCCAAGTGATGTGCATATTCCTTCATTTTCAGGGATCTACTTCAGACATTAACTGAGGATGAACTGCACACTCTGGAACGTAACCTCTGCATCTCTCAAGATGTGGATTTTCCTGTCAGAGCGGATCCTGAAGTACCCTCTGTCATTGCACCAGGCATAACTGCGACTTTACCTGCTAAGGAGCTTTCAGCAAAAGCTGAAAACACAGAGGCTGAGCTGGCTTGTTCTATGCAGTATGATGAACAGGAGCTGGAACAGCTGAATAGGATGGTACACAGAGTCGGAGATGAAATGTCATCTCTGCTTTCCCCTCCAAGCATCTGTCAGTCTCCAGCTCACAGACCTACCCTAAGAAATAGTTCTAGCACAGAAGCTTCACCAACAAGACACCATCTCGACAATTTAACTGATGAAGAGGACAGAGTGTTTTTTATGGATGACCTAGATGGAGCAGGAGAAGCTCTTGCCGGGTTGGACTCAGTAAGTGATACTTTTGCTTGGGTGAATAACCCTTGCCACGATTCAAAACAGAACCTGCAATACAGAGACGCTTTGCTGTACGAGAACGGCCATCAGACAGAGGAAACTTTGCTTTTAAAAGATGCTGAAAGTGACTTAAGCAATAATAACAATATTGAAGATAGCAAACAGATGTCTGGCATCTCAGTTCAGAATTCATGCAGCTGTCTAGAAGGTCCGGACTCACAGTTATACCTCAATGGCTGGGATGCATACGCTGATGATGCAGAAATGGCAGAAGTGATAGCTCACAGGACAGGGGGAATGAAAATATCTGCTACTGTAATATTCAATCCTAAATCTCCCTCTAGCTCAGAATCCCCAGTAACAACTCCAGAAGCAGCTATTAGTTGTGTTCCTGGATCTGCTAATCCATTAGCAAATGAGGAGGAAGATGAATCCCATAAACTGAGTATAGCTGCCACAAACTGTCTAATTAATTCCTGTGTGTGTTGTGGCAGCTGTGAAGACAGCAGGGAGGACAGTGTTGAAGGTTTAAAGACTAAACATTCTGCAGGAGGTGTTGTAAATGCTTCATACACGTTAGTAAAGTCTAAGGAAATAGACCATGTAGATAACTTGGACAATTCAGTCCCTGCACAGGAAACATTAAAACCTGAAACTTCTGCTTTGTTAGCAGAAAGAGACTTGGGCAGAGAAGAGCAAAAACTGCCACTCTCCTCTAAGTGCCTGGCACATTCCTCAGGTTCACAGGTAGGAGCAGAAAATGACTCGCAAGGAGAAGCAGAAAGCATCTCAAATCAGCAGAAGTGGGAGAAAAGAAAACAACTATGTGAGAAAAAACAGGACAACAATGAAGATGCTGGTGGTGAAAGGACAGCAAAGGAAGATGTCAAGTCAAGATCTAGTTCAAGGTAAGAGCAACTTGATGTTTTGGTAGTAACGTGCATGAAAATCAATTCCTATAACTTTAGTGATTGGTGTATAATTAATGTCGATTTTAAAGAAAACAGTGTTTTGCAGGATTAAAGAATTTTTCAATATACTTTTTTTTTTAAAGAAAGTAGCTTTGTTGGACTTCATCATCTTTTTTGGAAAACATTTGGAGTGCACCTGAATTTTAATCATACAATGTCTCTATCATTGAAATCTAATCTTACCAGTTTAATGTAACAAAGGGTGCATTGCTGCTAAACATTACCTGGGTCATTACCTCTGTTGTACTCTGCTGTTTTGCAGGAAAAGTGTGTCTGGCAGATACTAAAAAGTTGACTTCTGCATCAGTACACGGGATTAAATTGGGATCTGAACACATCTCACCTTAGCTTCATTTGAGGGAACAGGGTCGATCTGATATGTTGCCTGTGGGCATGAGTGTATTTGAATTTCTGTGTGCTGAAGGAGCCCAATAAAGTGCAGAAATAGCTTTTAAACCTACTGGACCATTTCAGCCAAAGCTGATAACAAAATAGAGGTCATGGATTAAGGTTCTGCATATTTAATGACAGTAAGGAACTAGATAAGAGAGACACGGTAATAATAGTTGTGTTAAAGAAAATGCTATGTTTCAGCCCAACTTAGATTAGACATTAGGGATCCTACACACATCAGTAGGAAACCAGACTTCATTTTGGTTTACTACTTAGAGGATAATCTGGTTTGTAGTGAATAATGCCCTCAGTTCTATGAAGTATTAACATCATAAAGCAGAGGGAAGAAATTAAATACAAGTTCTTGTTTTCTGTATTTCTGTGACAGTTTTCTTCCTTTGTGCCTTACTGTGTCAGTACTGCGGAGATGGTGTGTGTGATGCAGGATCTCTGTTACATGTGTATAGAGTTCAGGGTAGTGCAATGGGGGTAGCTTGAACCATGAAGCATTACCACAATATAAGGGCTACAGAAATAAACATTTGTTTAATAACATACCACTTGATTTACGAAATATTTTACTGGTATTGGAAATAGAATCAAGAATTCTTTGGGCCAGAGTTAATTCATAACAGGTAAAACACAACTTACCATGCACAGAACTCAACTTTTGAGAAAGTAATTTTATCTTCCTCATTATTCTGAGTATTTGCCATCTTGGGCTTGCATGTATGATCATATTCAAGGCCTTGCAACAGAAATTGAGTGGGCTTCATTTTAGGAAGCAAATCACAAATCCCTTTGACATTTCATGCTTTTATAACACTTTAAGTGGAATATTGGTTAAGAGTAATTACTGTATGGTTAATTTACAATGTCCTGATAAATCATACATTGTTTACAAAACTCAGACAACTAGTCTACTAATTTTTTCCTTGTGTATGATATTAAGTAAAATTTGTGAGAACAAGTCTGCAAAATATAATAGAATTATATATAAGCTTCTTTTTCAGCCTCCCATCGTTTGTGTATGTAATAACCTTGTGTCCAGCCTCCATTAATATTGTGTAAAAACTTTGTATGAGAATTGTCCTTTTACACAGTTCTGTAGGTCCATGTTCCTCTCTGTCCTGTTGTTTACTCTTGACCTAGTTCTTAAAAGCTTCTTTGAATAGGTCCTAGATCCTGCCTGGCCTCTCTGCACCAATTGTGATTTTGTAGACCTCAGTCACACTTTGTCTATGTGGTTGCTTTTTTTCAGGTTGGAAAAGTCACAGCCTACTTGATTGTTCTTTGTCCAGAAGTTGTCCATAGCTTTGATCATATCTTTTGTCTTTCTCTAAACCTTTTTCAGTTATACTCTTTAGATTAGATGTTAGGAAGAAATTCTTTACTGTGAGGGTGGTGAGGCACTGGAACAGGTTGCTCAGAGAGGTTGTAGATGCCCCATCCCTGGAAGTGTTCAAGGCCAGGCTGGATGGGGCTTTGGGCAACCTGGTCTAGTGGAGGGTGTCCCTGCCCATGGCAGGGGGGTTGGAACTAGATGGTCTTTAAGGTTTCTTCCAACCCAAACCATTCTGTGATTCTATGATTCTCTTAGCATTAAGTGAATCTGAACTATGCTTACTCAAGATATGAGTAAACCATGGATTTGCACAGTGGCATAATTATTTTCTGTTGTTTTTCCAATGGCTCCCAATATTTGACTTTGAATTTTTTTGCCAAGTGGTGAACTGATGTTTTTTTGAAGTTGTCTGCCAAAGACCCAAGCTCCTGCTTGTGAGCTCAGAGGCTGTCATTCTATATCTGATGCTAAAATTGTTCTCCCTGTGTTTACTAGTTGAATCTCATCTTGCCATTTTATTATCTGTTCTTCAGACTCTAAGATTCTGTGCAGTTTTTCAGTCTGCTCTTGTTATTACCCTGAATAATTTTGCTCTGGTAGCAACCTTTCAGACCTCATTGCTCTCCCCATTTTTGCAGATCATATATGAAAACAAACCCCCAGGGTCCTACAGAACTTAAGCAATGCCATCCTGCTCATGTGAGAAATGGTTGTTTAACAGCCCCTCCCTATTTATTTTAAGAATTATTTATATATTTTGGGCCCCTTCCTCTTATGCTATTGCTCCTTAGTTTTCTTAAATGCCTTTAGTTGAGGTATTTTGACAGGACCTATATGGAAATCCAGAGGCTGCCTACCATTCTTCCCAAGCTTCTTGACCCCTTCAGAGAGCTCCCAAGAGGTTCCCTCTGCAGAAGCCATGTTAATTCTTCCCAGTCAGGTCTTCCTATTATGGTGTACCTATTTTAGCTTTGCATATATTCTGTTAAGTTTCTTGGTACAAACATCAGGCTGACAGAATAAGAGTTGTTTGAATCCCCTTGGAGTCCTTTTTATTTTTAGAGATTGCCATCTTTAAACTCCAGGCATCACAGAGGTTTTAAATGAGAGGTTAATAATTCATCTGATAACTCATTCTTGAGTTCTCCTAAAACTCTTGGGTGAATATTTTTTTAATATTTTGTTAACAAGTTAGTGGGTTTTATCTGTTTTAACCATAGCCTCTTCCACAGTTACTTTGATTCCATCTAATTCTCTCTATTCGTTATTGAGACTACAGTACATCTGTTATTGGCAAATATTCCATCTTTGCAGAAGTGAAGATGGAGGTATTTTGTTACTAGGTGGTCATTCCTTTATTTGGAAATGTTCCGCTATTAACTTCAGTATATTCTGTGAGAGACAGAAATGCTGGGGATCTGCTGAGGACTAGATTAAAAAACTATATGTGTGTAGATCCTTAGTTTTCTCATATATCTATATATAGTTCTTGCCTCTGAATCACTAGTCATGTTATCAGTAAAAGAGAGAATTCAGTTACAAAACTGAACTTTGTGGACCTTTTCTTACTCATGCTGCCTGGGCGGTGACTAATCACTGCTCTTCAATGGTATTTTTAAATTGGAAGATCACATTAGGCTTCTGCGACTGCTCCCTATTACATGCTTGTCAATGCCAACTTAACCATAGGGGAAACGTTGGAGACAGTAGATTATTTTCAGAATGATGGACCCATTAGCTAGAACAATAAGCAATCTAATATACATGGAATAGCTGCAGGATATGCTTATTCATCAAATTGATAAATGTATTTACTTTCTAGTTACTATAAGTCACCAACTAGGAGAAGAAAATTTTCTTTCCCTTGTCTGAATCAAGCAGCTGTCAAATGTGTACACTTTGACACAAACTTTCTTTTAGTAAATCAGTTCTTAAGCTATGCAATGACATTATTTATAGGTGTAATTTCAATGAGCCAGTCAGGTTTACTGTAATTAATCCTGTAAGTCTGAAATATGTGCTATTTCAGGCTTCTCTGTCTAGCCTCGATATTCAGTGGAGTTTAAAAATCAGATGAAATACTCTTCTACTTAAGATTTGTCTATTGACATGTCTTTACAGCTTTGGTTTTTAAGTCATAGCTGATGTCTCGCTCCATTATTTGCTTGTAAGTACCTTGAAGACATAAAACACAAAGGGCACAGAGAGTCTTGGGCAGTAGCATTAATAAGATGTAAATGATGAGAAAAGCACTAGCAAAGTTGTAGTCAGGATCTGATCTGCTACAGGGACAATGTGATAAGTAAAGGCTGTCATGTAGCAAACCAAACTGTTAAAGTAGGGAAATAATGTAAGAATAATAGGGAAGATGATAAAAGTATGACAAAGCAGCATTTGGTGGTTTGGGGTAAAAAAGGACGTAAGTTAACAACAAAACCAAGCTGTAGACCTGTATCTAGTATTCTTTCTTTTTCCACTGGAAGCAAGTAATACAGATCTTTAAAATGCTCATTCTGTCATATTCTGCTTGCTTCTAAGGGGAAAGAAAATTACAGAGAGTGAAGATCATGGGTTTTTTGGTGTTTTGGAAATACTTGGCTTTCTGTTCCTTCCAGAGTTGAAGAGTCCTTGTGAAACTGCTAATTCTACATGTTTTATGAAGTTTGGCAGCTTGTTTCATATTTTCATGCAATGCTAGTGTTTTCATGTCTTAGTCTCAAATACCTGGTTCTGTTGCATGTTTGTTTACCTACATGCTGTCGTTAAAATAGCTCTGATATAAGAAAGGATTCTTAAGTGTAGTTTCTCTCCTTTCTGCTGCAGGTTTATTATGTCTAGCTTAAATTATACTACTTTTGTTGTTGCTGCTGCTGCTGCTATTTTCCTTGATATATATGGTGAGTATACTCTTGAGGAAGCCTTTTACAGTGCACCTGAGAATTGGCAAAAGGAGCTGAAATTGGTACTGAGAACTTACCATCTTCACACTTTCTGCAAGCTCTAGCTGTGTCCGTCGGCTGTTAGATGCTGGCGCTGTTCACGTTTATTTGTGGGGGCTTAGAAAATAGAATATTGTGCCATATGCTTTTGCAGTGTAAAGAGGAGGAATGAGGCATCCTTTGAAAACCATGTTTTGCTGTTTGCTGATCTGTATTGCAATTCTAGAATAAGATGAATAATTTAATATTCTCCAGCTTGATATTCAAGTTGTCCCATTTCTTAGTGTTGCAATTCTGTAGTCTGAAATTGTCTATATTGTAATATATTTAAAATTTCATTTCCTCAGCATATTAGAATGACTTTGTAAAAAGATGAACACCTGTTTTATACAGTTGGTTTCTAATTTTGATTTTTCTGCCTGTATTTTATTTTATTCACTGCTTAGCAACATGTGACATCTGTGCACAATTTCAGTACAGCAACTTTAAGATAAGTCATTCCACCTTTATAAATGCATGGAAAAGAAGCATTTGTATTTTGGGGATGGCTAGCATTTACATTTAAAAAAAACAGCCAAACAACAAAAAACAAAAACAAGCCCATGAAAATTACCTTTCTAGCTTGTCTTTTGGATTATAGCATTTGATTCTATAAGTGCTCTTTTATCAAAACTGGATTGATATTGCAATGCAAATTAACCTTATTAAATGCCTTAAATTCATGCTTTCCCTATAATACTCTCATCACAATAAGACTTAAGAAAATTGTGTGTGTCTTTACATGATAAAGTTGCCTTTTCCATAATAATTAATGGAGAGCTGTGCATGTTCACATAAACAAAACCATTTCAGCTTAGTGCCTTGTATTGATTATTCTTTTAACCAGCTACTCAGGAGTAAGACAACTTCTGATCAGCAAGAAGGAAATAGTAGTTGATTGGGAACAAAATATCAGCCTTTCAACTGCAGAACTTCCCTTAAGCAATCCTTTTCCTGACTGTTGATTGAAATTCCTCTGTTCCCCTTCTGGTATTCTGTTTCTTTGTGCAACTGGCCAAATTCAGATTCAGTATAAATGAATTTTTTCAATCCTTCTTCCTCTTCTTTTTAACAACGCAAGTCTCAAATTAAAAGTGACAGTGTTTGACCTTGTCTATTGAACACTGATTTTGTGTGGTAACCTGTAATGTGACCGCTGTTATGAAGCCTTGGCATGCAAATAAAAGGTGTCAGTGTTTTGTACCAGCTTCCCTTTTACTAGGTCCATATATCAAATGCAGTAACAGTGAACTGCATTAACTCTCAACGTAGATGCCTGAAATGAGTGTAGTAGGTAAAACAGAGTCTTAAAAGCCACTTATTTAAGTGGATTTGGTATAGCTGACATATGAGGCTTTACAGCTGGCCCTCATGTAGTGCAAGATAGAGAAGATCTGTGCCAATTAACTAATGTAACATGGAATGTAATTGTAACTCAAATAACAACATTCATGAAGAAACCATCCCCTGAAACAAGGAGAGGTTTAATTAAAAGTAGGTGGCTGGAAACACATTGCAGTAGAAAAGAGCACACAAAGCAGGATGAAAGTGGCTTTCAATTTGTTTTTAGCTTAGAATAGTTACTTAAAGCTGTTGGCCATTTTTTGTAAATGGTTCGTTAATTCAGTCTGCCAGCATTCCATGTAAAGAGGCAGCCACATCACCCTGTGTCACTTTGCTCTGCTGCCTCAAATCTTTACTCAATATTTTTATCAGAAGTGCTGAAGAAATCTATTTTGATGAGCGTGGATGGTGGTTTTATCCCATGCTAGAATGTAATTTTTAAAATAGCACTGTAGGCGTTTAAGACCTCACAAATGAAACAAACTTTTGCCACCTTACACAACTTGAACAGTCCTATGAATCCCAATCCAACACAACATTAGTTTCAAATGAGCATAAGGTGTGGTGACGTTCAGGTCACCTGTGGGCTGGTGTGGGAAGAAAGGGTTAGCTCTGATCAGCTACAGAATGTGTCTATATGCACATACCTCCTTCTCTTCTTATAATTGTGCTAATGAACACGCACTCCGAGCTGCCATCAGCTGATAACAGGAATCATGAGTTGGGAAAAGCAGGTCAATTCACCTCAGGAACTACCTGCATCTTAGAAAAGCTGAGCAAATCTTCAGGCAGACACTACTGAGAAGAACATTCTACAAAGAGGTATCCTGAATCTGGGTGTACTGCAAAAGAATGCAGTGAGTATGTCAGGAGACAGGTTTTTTAAGGTTTTTTAGAAGAAAAAAGTGGTTATTTAGTATACACTGAGAAGGTATAAAACAGAGTTATTACTGGAATCCCATTTCTTGGTACTAAACAAACACAGAATTTCTCATCTGAAGAGTTACAGCTTGAATATGAACCAGAACTAAACATTGTAAATAATAAATATTATTTCTGGTAGAAAAATGCAATCTGTATTGGTACACAGGAGTGGGAAAAAATGTTTACACATAATAATTGTCAAAACTGCACATCCTTTACTACAACCAACTAACTTCTGTGAGCGTGATTTGTTTCAAGTGTGTGCAGGCAGTTTATGTTGCCAAATGATGACTGACCAGGTGGATATCTAATCCTGAAATCAGCGGATGCCTCAGCATGGCCAGCTTTGTGTACCAAGTAAAAGATGGAGTAGTAGAAAATTTATGGAGCATTTTACAATGGCAAATGGTGTTAAGACAAGGCTTAAAAAAGGTGAGATAGTGGAGCTGATGAGAAAAAGTTATTCTGATAGCGACTGGTTAGAGGTGAGAGGATTCAAATGTGGGGGCGGGAAAAGTGTGGGGAAAAGGTATGCGATGAGGCTTGTAAGCTGATCAGAGAAACATCCGTGTCCACAAAGTTAGCTCAGGATAGAAATTGATTTTGTGACTTGGGACAATGTTGACAATAAATATTATCTACTCTTAAGAGAATTGGATTTCAAATATATCAGGCAGAGCATCACAGAAAGCACTGAAGGACAGCAAACCTGACTTCTTTCAGAAGAAGTGTTACTACCCAAATCAGCTGGCAGGAGAAATTTGGAGATGGCAAGGAGGTGAGAGAGAATAAAAGAAGGTGCTGACTTTGCTACTTGTTCTTGCTTCCTGGTTCTGCGGTTCAAAGATAACTTCATTCCGAACAATACATTTCATCTGTGCAAGACAGCCTCTCCTGCTCAATCGTGCTGTGAAATCACATGCTAATGGCTTTTTAATATCATTTAGCTGCCATAAAACAGATAGTAAAAGTACATTTTAGTAGCATGACCATATTGTCAGATTGGATGGGTAAAGGTGATGAGCTATAAAAGAGTAAGCCTTTGTTTAAAAGCATATATCTCCTCATAATGAGCAGAATTAGCAAGGGAAATTATATAAGACGGATGAAAGTTAAATAGATTTTTGTTCAAGTCTGATAAAATTATTTTCCAGTTGTGACGGCTCTTCTTTCAACTAAAGCATAGTACACTTGGGATTTATTTTCAAATTGGCAATCAGAAATGAGGAACATGAAGGGGTACATTTTCCAAGAGATTAGTGGGAGGTATGCAAACAAATCCTATTATTTCTCAGTGGGATTAGAGCACATACCTTCCGTACACTGCTTTGAAGAATTCCCCTTAAGCATTCTTCCAGACTTCTAGCTGCAAAAATAGCTACAATAGTAAATTTCGTAGAAGAAAAGAATTTGAAACGGAGCTGGTTTGAATATATACCCCGCATATGCCTACAAATCAAAAGAACATAAAAAAAAATTGCTAGTAATTGTGGAGAAGTAAAGTAAAATAATCCTGACCTATATAATTACATGTCTTTTAACTGAAGATTTTTCTTAGGTTTCTCTGTGTTGTCCAAAGATTTCTGTTGACTGAACATTTGAGTTCAGCAGGCTCAAATGGTTGTTCGGTACCGCCTAGAGCCAATACAACTTTGATACCTTTGCTCTAGATCACATATTTTCTTATCTAGTATAATTTATTTTTTTTCTAGCTTGTGGAATTTCCAGTACCTGAGCAGTAAATTGTTACTGAAACAAAAAAATTGGTCTTTAAGATAGTTCTGTAGTGCTTATGAAACTATATTTAATCTTCTAGTTTATGTTGATAATATGATGATCTAAACCGATGTGTTATTTAAAGGTTTCTCATTAGCCCGGGGATGCCAGAGAGAAGTTGTGTACCATTCATTTAAATTATTCATATCCTTTTACTTAGTAGCTAGTGGGTTTCCTCTAAGGAAGTGTCAGTGGTTTGCCGTGGGACTCCTTCCTGCTCACCTGTTGGTGTACAGCACAAAATTTGAGGTACATATATGGCAGTTATAGGAGCTGAGCAAATTTAGGGGTAGGTGTATTATCTGCATCTCCTTCACTGAAGAGTCAGCATTCTGCTCTCACACGGACTTTTTCCTTCCCACTGGAAGGAAACGTAGATCAACCTTGTCATGATACTTCAGAAGTCCTTGACACTAATTGTTTAGGGTGTTTTGGCCTGGAACACACGGTAACTTTATGAACTTTCCCTTTTGTTATGTCTTCATTATAAGGTTAACCGATGCTTCAGCAGCATGGGCACGCTATTCCCTCTACACCCTATGAAAATGTAAGAGCCTTGGTTCTTTCCTGAATGTTTTAACTGTATGACGTGAATTAAATTGAAGTTTTTTATAAAATGTGTGCCCCTGACTTTGCCAAATTGTCTGTCCTTTCGGGGAGAAAACAGAATAGGTTGGTATCGTTTTCTGAAGAGCAAAAATATAACTGCCAGTTTACTCTTATTTCTGTGTAATCCGTGACAAGCCTTGAGTTATCACAGTGCTCTGTTTTTTACCTTTGTTCGCTTCAGCAGTTCATTTTGTTTCCGTATGTTTTTTCAGTTCTCAGGATGGCTTACGTGATTCCCCCCTCAGCTCCATCTCCAGCAGTGACTATGAGAGTGTTTCTGTCACTACATGTAGTCTCTCCAGCATATACGCTCTGAGGTAATAACATCACTTCGCAGTCAGATTTGACAAATGGTATTGGGTTATGCTTGGTTAAAAATTTTCATTGAATTAACAATCAAGTGACAGCAACACTTCTGAGTTTTCTTCCTTTGGAACAGCAGGTGCTTTTTTTTTTTTTTCCTAGCAGTTTTCTTTAGTGCTGTGGCAATTGAGAGGCAACTATTTCCAGAAAAGTTTTAATGCATACAGCAATGAATGATATATGTCTATGATTGCCCTTTTATTTGCCCATATAGTATTTCTTGAGAGACTTCAGGTTTTAGCTTGAAAAGTACCAAATGTTTGTCTTACCTAGGTCTTGGCTTTCTAGAAAACATAGGGGTTTTTTTCCATTTTGTTTCAGCTAGTAAAATGAGGGAACATTCCAGTTAATAATTTAACTTCCACAGTGGTGTTGGCCAAAATTGGTAAGAATATTAATTTATATTCTCATCTTCTGAAACTGCATGAGAGTTTTAACTTTGTTCAGAGCATTTAATGAGAATAATAGAGTAATAAAGTTTAGGGCAGAAAAATGTAACTAAAGCAGAACTATGAGTTCTTTGCTTTTTTCAGTGTTTGCATAATGTGTGCAATGTATTGCATACATTGTATGTGATAATGTGTTTACTCTGGTACAGGCAGATTAAAATAACACTATTTCAGTCGAGGTAGATCATCTTCCACTGCTTCTTGTCCTCCCTTTTTCATCTGTTTATCTCTAGCCAGCACTTCATCTGAACTTAAGGAATTCCAAATTTTGTCTAGGTTTGGGGATAGAAAGAGGGGTAAAATGTCTTTTCTAATAGTGATAGAGGAAATACTACATATAATAATTTTATTTCTTTTAGAATGTGCCCATCTTCAGGTTCAATTTTTTGTTTCATATTTTCAAAATAAGGGCATAAAGATGCAAATAAAATTGTTTTTCATTATTTTCATTTTGAAATACATTTCCTTTCAACTGTTTTTCAAACAAAACCCAGTTTACCTGCATGTGACAGTTGCCCTCTTTTGAATACTGTATACATCAGACTGCTTCACACAGGGCTGTCTGAACGGACAACAAAAGTAACCTGAGTTACTCCTGAGGAATAACTGGAGCAGTGAGAATAAGTAAGTCTTCATTAGTTGCACCACCTCTTTTCAAGGCCTTGTTGTACTGCCTTTGTATGTTAGTATTGTGGTTGCTGCTACATTGATGCTTAGGTAAATTAGATCTGTCTTTTCCCTTTTTTCAAATTTTGTTTTGCTTGCGGTTTGTTTTCTAAAGCAGTATTTTTACATCTGCATTTGTGCTCTTGGCCACTGACTTATAGCATTGTATCATCCCTGGGTGTCATGCAAGAAATCCAAGTCACCTATTTTTCTCTATCTGATTGATATTACTAGAGATCTAGCTATTGTAGTTTATGGTCCAATAAAAAAAGAAAAGCTAAGTGCCTGCTTGAATATACTAATATGAATTTCCCCTTTCGAAATACTTAATTTAAAAAAAGTTTAAACTCCTTTTAACAACTTAATTTAATAAAATAAAGGGAAAAAAACTCCTCAGAAGTCTGTTTCACAGTAGTAGGTTCCTAGATCTGTGTTGCTTTGAAATGTAATATTTAGTACATCTATATGTATTATGTTATTTTTCAGGGGCTCCCCTGTTCTTTTATCTTGTATTACCTAACGAGTTTTATTTGGCTATTAAACAACTTCTCTAAAGTTGCAGTATTTGTTTACTACAACAAGCATGATCCTCGCAGAGACAATCTCTACAAAATGTTATTTTCTGAAATAACTAAGTTCTCCCTGATGTCATGTGCCTATCCAAAATAATACCTAAACTTTTTTATTGTTTTTTTCCTCTGAAATATGCCATTTTAATGTACTTAATTTCTTGCTGTTTTCACTTAACAACAATTAGAAGTTTAAATTTGCAATTTTATCTGAAAAAAAAATTATCTAAACACAGAATTCTTGAAATGCATTTATTTGGCCTTTCAACCTCCTGTGAATCATAAACAATCCCTTTGTGCTGTTGGATAACCAATACTGAGGCTGAAAGTCGTGTTGTCAGATTGTGGCGTGTTTTGGAAATATCCAAGTGCCTTCAAACAATTCTGCTCTGGTAGCAAAACCAGCTTAACTGGAATAGCACGGTCTTGAATGAACTGCTAGTGTATTAAATTGCACAGACTGAATGGATTTGAAACGATGAAGATGGAATTCTATATTGTTTTCCAAATGGAGAACCAGGGAGAAAATTCCCGCTGCTTGGATCCCAGAGCACCCACAGGCTGTTGTTTGCCCTTTTGGTTTTTATTGGGAGGAAAAAGCTGTTAGGACTGTAGGAACCATTTGGGACCTGTTATGAGGCTGCTTTGAATCAGCCTGTGATTTCTTGCCTTAGACTTTTTCCATCATCAGCCAGTGCTGTGTAATTTTTTTGAGCTATATTCATCCCACCTAATTTTAGGCACCAAACTGGTACACCTAAATTAGGTTTGCTGCTGTAGGTTCCCTGTTCAGTCAATGGAGAAAAGTGGAAACCTTGGTTAAGCATGTAATTTGTTGAAATGCATCTAGGCCAAAGATTTTCAGTCTTAAATCAGAACTATGATTGCATACTTTGATTACTGACTGTGCTCACACAGTAATTTGAAAAACACTTTAAAACCTTGCTTGATATTTCCAGAACATTGAAAAAAAGATACAGAGGGCTTCTCAAATGGTTTTGCTAAGGAAAGTTTGATTATTTCATTGGTACCCGATCTGTGTAAAAGGTTCCTCCTTCTAGTCTCAGAGGTCTGATGGTCAAGAAGTTAAATGTTTAGCCCAGTTTGGAAGATGCTTGTTCATTAAGCAGTATCTAGACTTTAGGTTGATCAGTAGTCAACTTTCTCAGCAAAGAATAAGTGTATTCCATGTATTTCAGAAGATTTCAGAGAAATTGTACTTTCACGCAGACTCAGAAGAGAATGCAGAATTTTTTTGTTACATCAATGTGACTGTAGAATAATACTGCTGACTTGCGTGAAAATGAGATGTTTATAACTACAGCAGGGAAGTGGCAATTGATCCATTGGTTATATTAGCTCCAGGAAACAATCCATCCAGTTTTTAATTTTTAATGGCTTCTTTTTTATAAATGTAATTTTTAAGATAATTTTTAATATAACTGTAACTTACTGAATTGTAAATAGGCAGCTAATAAAATATACAACTGGAATCTTATCAATTTCAGTGTTGGAAGTAATAAAGTCAGTTGCTTTTAAAAATAAACTGTTTGCGGGGAATTTGTCTGTCAGCTTTCAACCTGCATTAGAATTACTGGGCAAGATCCTGAGAGAACCATTAATTTGAGTGGAAACCTAAGTGAAGGCTATTCATATGCTAACAGAATGAGATGACTTGATATGCTTAAAGCCAAGAATGAACCCAAGTTCTTTGAAGGACTGGAGCTAGGAAATGGCAAGAAAAATGTTTTGGGAATGATGAGAAAAAATAGGTGGGACAACAGAAGAATAACAACTTTTAAAGCTAACCTTAATGATACAACAGATGCTTTCTCTGGTCAGCAGTCACTTTTTTTTTAGATCCATCATTGTGGCTTAAATATTGGTGTGTTGTATTATATTTTTTCCTACAGTTTTAGAAATTTGCAGAAATTTGTGGTGAAGTTTTAGCCTGTTATTGACAGGCTGTACAAAGAGGTATCTGAAATGTATTGTGTCTCAAGTCTACGCCAAAACAGCAAGAGCTTGCCAGCGAATAGAGTGGGATATTTATCTGGCTATTTCTGTTAGAATATCTGTATTTGCGTACATGTGGGTGGAGCCCAAGGTCGTTGGCTTGCTGGATATAGTCAAAGGATATTGCTTACTTTATTGCCTATTTTGAGTATATCCCTGTTAGTATAAACACACATGTGAAACAAGGCAGGGTAGGTTATCTGAGTATATAAATGAGATGAAATTTTGATTGCACGCTTCAGGGTGTTTTGCAGGAGACTGTTTTGAAGCTACCTTGCCAGTCAGTTCATAGAATCATAGAATACCCCAGGTTGTAAGGAACTTCAAAAGATCATCTGGTCTAGCCTGTTGTGGGAAGGGAAGCCTAGATGAGATTATCTAGCACCCTTTTCAATTGAATCTTGAAAATGTCCAGCAATGGGGACTCTACCACCTCCTTGGTCAGGTTGTTCCAGCGATTGACTGTTCTCAGTGTAAAAATGTTTCTTTTCTATATCACGATAAAATCTCTCCTGGAGCAACTTGTTCTCTCCATGTGGCTCCTTGTGAAGAGAGAGCCTCCATCCTCTTTGTAGCCACCCTTTACGTACTCGAATACAGTGATGAGGTCCCCCTGAGCCTTCTCTTTCTTCTCCAGGGAGAAAAGACCTAACTCCTTCAGTCTGTCCTTGTAGGACAGGTTCTACATCATCTTCATGGCCTTTCTTTGGACCTTCTCCAGTCTGTGCCTTTTCTTGAATTGTGGAGACTAGAACTGGACACAGTACCCCAGGTGTGGCCTGACAAGCGCTTGGTAGTGGGATGATCACATCTCTATCTCTGCTAGTAATGCCCCTGTGGATGCAGCCCAGGATCCGATCTGCCTTTGCCGCTTTAGCGGCACGCTGCCGACTCCTGTTCAGGTTGTTGTCCACCAGGACTGCCAAGTCCCTTTCAGCAAGGCTGCTCCCCACCCCACAGATCCCATCCTGCGCTGGGCTCTTTGCTGATGTCGTCCACAGTGCAGGATCTTGCACTTGTGTCTGTTCAACTCCCTTTGTTCTTGCCAGCTCACTCTTCCAGCCTGTCGAGGTCTTTCTGGTGCATTCATCTCACCACCCAGTTGGGTGTCATCAGCGAACTTGGTGATGGTGCTCTCAGTCCCATCATCCAGATCGCTTACGATGATGTTGAACAGCATTGATCCCTGGGGGACCCCGCTTGTGACAGGCTGGCAGCCTGTCTAAAAACCACTCTGAGTGCAACCTGGGAGTCAGTTGCCTGCCCATCTCACAGACCAAGCACAGTTCTTCTGGGTGGACAGTCTCTTACAAAACCAGGTTTTATACTGTGCTTTTTCATCAGTAGAACTCAGTGAATCGAAAAGGATGCAAGAAGGAAAAATAGCTTGGCCATTCACCAGGACTGTGAATTACACTAGGAGAACTCAGTTTGTTCATCTCATGGTCCAGAGCTATGCTACCAAAGCTACAGCACAAATCACATGCTCACAAGTTTCAGTAAAGACATCACAGCTACCCTGGGGATCTTGTAGAGACGATAGTGTGTAGGACAACCAATATGTTAACCATGTATTTTAGCTGATGTGTCACAGTCTTCCTGATCAGCTGTGTCTCCAGATCTCCTGCCTTGCAGTTCTACCATTGTTAACTTGGTCAGTTTATATTTTTTTAAGCTATGCAAAATGACAGATTAACTCTGCATTAATGTTCGGAGCTGTCATTTTTGCTTTAATCAATGCGTTACTGTAGATTTTTCCCCTTTTTTTTCTATAGAACTGCTTTTTATGGAAAAGACTGCTTGTAACCAGAAAAAGGCTGGTGGTAATGGCTTTACACATACTGTACTGGAATCATGGAAATAAAGAGCTCAGTGAGAAGAGTTGTGGGAAGAGAAAGAGGCTTATACCTTGAGCAAATCAGAATGATTTCCGGTATAGATGCTATTCCTGCCTAATGATTTTGAGCTGCAAACCGTCTGTGTATGTTTTAGGCACTGTGTCTGCTATTTTGTACAGCTCTGTCACTCAAGCAGTGTGAGGGCAATTAATACGCATATTAATACAGTCATAAACAGGCTGCTATGTACCATCTCCTTGCCTTGCTGCTAAATCCCTTGCCCCAACAACCAGCTGAGCAGTACCAGCAAAACAAAAAAGTCAGCGTTGATGAGGTCTGTCAGCTTTTGCTTGTGATTTTAGTCAGCGAGACATATGTGACTGAAGCAGATGTCTCTAGTTTTTCACCGCCAGGACTCTTCTTGATGTGTTTCATGCCTATCTTGTTCTTCACCCCGCAAGACAAAAAAAAAAAAATCAAATCTCCAAACGGTGCAGCATTTTCTAAGCTTAGTGTTCCCTTTTAGGAAATTCCACAAGGTATTTTTGGGTATATTATATGTGTATCTTTGTCTTCAGTAACAAGTGAGTGATGCAGATTTTGTTTTCTCAAGGAATAACCCAGGCAGCTTGTGTGAACTACTTGTTAACAAGTGCTTGTTACAGTGGGAAGGTGAAAATTCAGTTGTTGGAAGTTTTTTGGTCTTTCCCTATTAAAATTATAAACCTCATATTTTAGAGGTATTAAAATGTCTGTTATGGTTCAAGTAAATTAAATATAAAATAAGTTGCTCTCTCTGTATATCAAGTGAAATAGGGCAATATTTTAAGCTGACTAGCATCAGTGGCAGAGGCAATAAGTCTGTTCTAGCAAAACTGGTAGACACCCCAAAATTTGCCATTTGGGGGCTGTATTCCAGGTGGCATGTCAAGCATATCATCTGGCTGGGGACTGATGCAAAGTGATCATAATGGGTTTGTGTTCTTGTTTCTACATAGCTCACTTGTAATTTTCATTTTTAGTAATTTAGCCACATTTATAATCATGTTCCTTTTAATGATGTGTAAAAATCTGTTCTTGAATGTCACTTGGTGTTCCCTGTGCTACTAATAGAACAAAAATTACTGGCATTCAGAAATCAGACTTTATTTTACAGATTGGGTTTTTCCCCCAAAAAAACCCCCTTAGAATAGGAGTTTTGAGATTATGTGTAATTAACTAAAATCACTATAGTAACTGTGGTTTTTGCAGAGTTTTTGGCAATGTCTAAAACCAAGATACATTGTAAAACCACAATTATATTGGAGGGAAAAAGAGAGGATTTCCTCATACTTACAGTGGCACTGAAGGTGAAAAATGAAGAGAAAGCTTTCTTTTCTAATTGTAATTTTAAGGCTCCACCCAATACTTTAATTAGCTTTTCTCAGCTTTGACTCCCATGGCTGGATGCTGAATTCCTAGGGGATTCTCCTAGACCCTAGGATGCTTTAATGCTTCAGCTGGTTGTTCTGTATTATTTTTTGAGGGAACTGATGGAGGTGATATGAAAGCGTTGTGCTAAAAAGTTTCCCTATCCCTCAGAGTTCCTCTTGCTAGAAAACAGTTTTCAGTGCTGCTTCTCCATCTCCATTTCTGCCACACACAGGAGTTGCAACTCAAGCGAGTATCTGCTGGAATTGGATGCTAAATTAATTCACTTCTTACTGTGCCATACAGAATAGTTGCTTGTGTATTGCAGAGGACATTGTTGCCGAGCTATATGAAATTGCTCTCTGCCCTTGGAAGTATTTGTATCCAGCATCAGGTATCCAGGTTCTGTCTGTCCTGTGTCAAGTTCTGGATAAGGCGTAAAAGCTGGAACCAATGCGTTTGTATCCCTGTATCAGATACTAGAGCTGATAATTACATACCATTTCTTCATAAGTGCTGTACTATCTCTGTTTTTCACTTTCAGTTCATGATTATTTTTGACATTTAAATATTTCTGTGCTCTAACTTTGTATTATTTGTCTTTTTGCAATATGATTGAATGTTTCAGATTTTTAAATGCATGTTTGATTACAAGGAAGTGTTCAAAAAACCATCGTGGTGGAATTGAGAAAATCTTAGTAGAACCTAAGCAATATTCTGACTTCTTATATTTTCAGTTCTGTTTTTTCTTGAATTTTACAATATCCTTTTCTTGCAGGTTTTATCCCTTTTTGGTTTAAATTTTAAGAAAAACAGTAAATGTAGTACCTCGCAAGTATCTCACATTAAATTTGATGGTTAGAAAGTAGCCCTGTTGATTAGTAATGCTCTGAAGTTATTTGCTCATATGCAGTCTTACAGAAGTTTTATCTATAATGACCAAAAAAAGCTATTTCGGAGAGAGCACTGTTAAAGTTGACAAATCCTGTGCTGGCAATGTTGTTTATTTTAATTCTCATCTGAAATACAGGATCTTTGCGTTCTTCTGAAAACCCAGGCCAGAGTGGTAATGAGTTTGAAATAAGCCAGTTGTCTAGGTAGAGTATCTTATGGTGGCTCTATTTAACAATATGTTGCTTCAACAGCTGTGGTTTTTGAAAAGTCCGACATGGTAAGTACAAGAATGTTCCGCAGTTTGAGGTGTGAAGAGCTGAGGAAGGATTCAAGATGTTCTTCCAACAGAGTGGGCAGCAGTGGAAGCTGCCAGGACGTAGAGCAGAAGTTGTTGCTGTTGATTTCAAATTCAGTAGTCTTCAAGGCTCAGGAATTTTTCCTAAGATATCATTTAGGAAACATGGCTAATCCCATTAGCCAAATTACTTATTTTAATCAGCTGACCTCAGATTGCCCACCTCTTCTGGAGCAAAAGATGCTAAGAAGGGGCTTCTGCAAATCTTGCAGTGTGTGAAAAATAATTCCCCTACTGTGGAATTCAAAAGGTTGACAGCAGATGGGGCTTTTAGCATGTCCTACCATGTATGGCACTGGGCGTCCCTAATCTAATACATGTGATAATGCTGTAGCCTAGTCAGGTCCACTCCTTCTGTTGGTGCCTGGCTAGATTGTTCCTGATAGAGGGATTTGCATGCAGTTGTATTATTTGTTTCTCAAGACAAAGTTCTGAAGCCTTGGGAACACTTTATGGCTTGGGTTTTTTCCCTCTTTAGCCTTTTCTCTTAAAGTACAAAATACCTGACGGATTGCATTTTAAAACCCTCTTGATTTAATAAAATATTAGGGTTAAAAAGTCAAGAAATAAATTTCTGGATTAAAGCTTTTTTTTCAGTCTACTTTAAATGTAACTCCTGGGGTCATTCCTTAAAATATATTCCTTAGCTAAATAACTGTGCTATTACTCAAGTAATAAGACATGTTCTGGATTTGGTTTAAATGAGACTAAAATTGAGTGTGTAGCCACCCCCTTCACTTAAAATAATTGTGAGAAACCATTAATCTTACAATTTTCCTCCCAACCATATCAAAACTAGTACATGTTAGAAACCAGAGGGTTTTAACCTGCTGTTTGTTGTCTGTCTTGTGAGAGTATCCAAAAAGAAATGCCAGAGGTACTACAAAAAGCAGAATGAGAAGTAGTAATTTTTTCTTTTCACTGCCATGGAGTCGTACTTCTCTTACCAAACCCCTATCATTTTTCTCTTGTCCTTCCTCCTGTATACAACCTTTGCCTTTCCCCAACTATTGTCTGATCTTTTAGATGGTCTTTGGAGCAGTCGATTGTTCTTTTTTTTTTTTTTTTTTGCAAATTGGAACCCAGAGTTGAATACAGCCTGACGAAGTATATGAGTAGTAGCTTGGGAAAGACAGGTTGACAGGTTAGTGGTAGGGTTTCCACTTAGAGCCTACGTGAGTATCGGTGGGATGAACGTACCAGTTACTTGACGTAGTTTTAGAAATTGTGTGCATACAATAACATAGATTTGCCTGCAAAAGTTTTGGTTTGTTTTTTTTTAATTTATTTACTTCAAGTATGAAAAAATTCAGATGAGAGAGAAAAGACCCCTTAAATATCATAGTTTGGATAAAAAGTTTGGTATTGATATTGTACACAGGACATAAGGTGGCCATTGTGCTAAATTTTGTATGAACCAAAATGAAAGCCAGGGAGCTCCTGGTAATGTTTTATGAGAAATATTGTAAGAACTAGAATAGTCAAAATATATATATGAAAATTTATGTCCATGATATAGCTATACATGTAGATATCTTTGTCTTAGTTATTTAAAACGTAGCATTTTGAGAAATGGACGTGAGAGATTCATAAAGGCCAACTAGTGCAAATGAATTGATGTCATTTAAGTCCAAGGAACTGTACTGTTTAATACTTTGTGGGCAGTCTGTCATCAATTTTTTAATGAACTATAACTGATATTTAAGAATCAGACTACTGTTCCTTTATAAAAACTTTCAGCATGGTTTAGAGTTGCAGTGTCCTTTTGTGTAAATAGGAATGTGTAAAATCATAAAAAACTTTGTGAAATTGTCACATTTTCTTACTGTAGAAGGCATCTCACCTGCTTCCATATGGCACGTATGAAATTTTGAAGAGCAACTTTGTCTCAAAGTTTATCACTCCGGTTTTGCAAAGTGGGTAAACCTCTGTATCAGAATAGTACCATTTAATATATGGATTTTGAATTTACTATAAAGTGAATTCACAAGCTTTGAATTCACACAACTGCAGGAAGGTGTTACTTGTTGTTGCAAATAGTAGCATCCTACTTCAACCTATGCTTGTGTAGTTTGCTGGAGATTTCTAGAGCCAGTGAACAGGAATCACTGATGTCACAGGTATTTCTATAACATAGGAAATGAATTCTGTTCACACTTTTCTGCTAAACATTTGTAGTATTGTTCATAGAACTTCTAAGTGGTTTGCTCTTAGACTTCGTTGGGATGAGTTTGTCTTGTTGGAACTTGAGCCCTCTTGGTTTAACGGCACCACGGACAATCTTTTCAAATCTGTATCTGAAAATCAGTTGTAATCAAAGACCTTGCCTGAAATCAGAGACTTAGGGTGAACTTACTTTCCTTTTAAATTTGGTAACATAATTGCATGATCTATAGTAGAATAGATATCTTGGGTTTTCTCCTTTGCAAGTAGTGATGACGTTTTGCTTTTGATCAAAGATTTCTAAACCCAAACAAACCATTTAACCACTTCAAAAGCTTTTTGTGATACTTTTGAAAATATAATAGTTCGGTTGATTTCTTTGTATTTGTTATATTCAATACAGTGAGCTTTTAAATTATTTTGATCTGCCATTGCTCAATATTTAATGTATACTTAAGATGCTCTGAGGGTTTGTTTGTGAGTGTTGAGGAATTCTTGGAGAGAATCTCATACACACTGCATTCAGTTCAGAGCAGAATTCAGGTTTCATGAACCAAATACTTCTAGACAAATTTGGAAGGAAGCATATCTTAGAGTGGTTTGGGTTGGAAGTGACCTTCAAGATCATCTAGTTCCAACCCCCTGCCATGGACAGGGACACCCTCCACTAGACCAGGTTACCCAAAGCCCCATCCACTCTGTCCTCGAACGCTTCCAGGGATGGGGCATCCACAACTTTTCTGGGCAACCTGTTCCAGTGCCTCACCACCCTCACAGGGAAGAATTTCTTCCTAATACCTAATCTAAATCTCCCCTTCTTCAGCTTAAGGCCATTCCCCCTTGTCCTGTCACTCCACGCCCTTGTAACCAGTCCCTCTCCAGCTTTCCTGTAGGCCCCTTTAGGCACTGGAAGGCTGCTATAAGGTCTCCCTGGAGCCTTCTCTTCTCCAGGCTGAACAACCCCAGCTCTCTCAGCTTGTCTTCATAGGACATCTATGAGTGGTTACAGATTTTACTGCTATTGATTATTTTTTGAGCAGAAATGTAAAATATTTAAATTTGGACCAACTTTGAATCTACTTTGGCTATTCAGTTTTAGACTTTGCTGCTTTTACTGTTTTTGGATGAGTGTCAATGCCGAACAAATAGAGCACAAAGCTGTCATCACAGATTGTTACCTAAAATGACTGGCCACTTCTGAAAGTGTCAGTCATAATCTTGTTTCACAGTCCTGTTTTCCATTATGTTTGGATACTACTGCTTAACCTGGCTCACAAAGTTCCAAAGGATACTTAAAGCTATAAAGCAATGTGATTCTACGGGTGAAAGATGATAGTTTACAATTACATTACCGAGTTTTGTTTGCTTGTACGTATTTGTCTAAATTTCACAGTCAAGCTTTGACACCAGGCAACTGTTATAGAGATACATCTTTAAATTGTTTGAACAAGTCTTGCTAGTCTTCTAACATGACAAATGGAGAGTAATTTTAAAATTGCTGGGTAAACGCTAGCCAAGTTAGGTAAAAAGGCTAATTCGTTATATCTGCCAAAGGGTATCTTTTCCTTCATAACATGTAAGCAGGGAATCAACCTTTCACATAATGTCTTATTTCTTGATATTTGCCTTCAGACATGATAACTTTGAAATTATTTTACAATATGAAAAATAAATACATGATAAGCGTTGTTTATACAATAAATATTTTGCAAAGGGAATTCCATGCTTATTTTGGTCTTATCTCTTAACATAATTCCTTGGGTAATACAGGGTTCTCTTCAACCAAGAAGTTGAGAAAATGAGGACTTGTTTCTAACTACTTAGTGTGGCTATTTATATTCTGCAGTGGTACTTGATTCTGCAGATATGGGCAGTGAAACATTCCAGATCTGAGTGTAGTCTGACGTTAATGAAATGCTTCCTACGCGTCTGGTATCAGCTGAGAATTTTGAGCCAAATTATGCATGTTAGATAAGCCAAGTAGGAATGGTATTCCTTATAGAACTAAAAAAATAACTTCTCTGAAAGAATAATTTGGCAAACAGGTAAGCTAAACTTTGTAGATCAAAATTCAGGTTTATTTTCTATAATATTAATTTAAAAAATCAAGAGAGTCTTTAATATTTGCATAGATGCAAGCATTGCTATTTGGGATACCCTGTTATAAGAAAAGGTGGCTCTTTGCTCTTTATCTGAAACAATTGCTATGTTTCTGTTTTTACAGTATTTCTGACTGCCTCTACAGTATTAATTTTCTGGCTCCATTCTTTAACAATAAGATATGCTTTAAAGTAAAGAACAGATGGTCATTAGTCATTCTTTGAGAGTAATTTTCATCTAAATCTGACTTGGTCCTGTTGGTAAAGGTAGAGTAATTGTTTCTATCTCTGTAGGTGATTCTTAGGTCCAGTTTTAAATTATTCTGGAACATTCACTTTTCTCTTTTCCATGGCACAAGCAATCCTGAATAAAAAAATTCTCTTTTCTGAACCTCTTGGATATGGATATTCCACTTTACATGTAACTGTGCGTAGGAAGGTGTGTTATAAATGGGAGCATGCATACGTGCTGACCTTGCATCCCACAGTGCTGAAGCAATTTGTATGTGCTCTGTGCCAGGGATTTTTAGGACAAAAAAGTTCGATCCAGTATTGTGGTGTTACATGACCAGTGTTAATGATGCACCACAAAATCTAACACAGAATAGCCTGGAACAGAAGTAGGTCAAACCACGTTCCTTGGAGGAATTAGGAAGTAGGTAAAACTTCATTCCTCCCAGTTGGAGGAGACTGGGAAAGGCAAACATTGTTATTAAAATTGGTCAGAGCTTGGTCAGAATTGTGGAATAAGCCTTTCTTCCTTTCTGCAAAATGGGAAAGGACAGAGTAGCTCATAATCTTGAAAAGCATTCTTCACAGCTCTCTGACCACTTAACACCTTACTTTGAATATTTATTCAGCTGTGATTTGGAGGGAAGAGTCATCCTTGAATCAACACCCCTGTTTTCCCCTGCACCAAGGCTTCTGCTTATTGGGAATTTCAAAGAGACCGTTGTGTTGGGGTTATATAATTACACAGGCTGCGTTTGTCTCTGTCATGAGGCCCGCACTTGCATGGGAGAGCAATCGCTCTATTATATCACTATATAATATCTATGTCTATAGTATATCACTGTAAGATCAATTCTTTGAAAAACAAAGAAAAAAATTAGACCTTATTTGGCCATGTTATGAGGCGGACAAGCTCCTTTTATCTGTATACGCGAGCATTTGTGCAAATAGGCAATCATCTGCCGTATACCATTACGAATCGGGGATCACCTCCTGGCTCTTACTACCTTTCCATTTACACCTTTGTAAGCCATGTTCTTAATGACAGTTTCATTGTCTTGAACACAGACCTTTCCACATTGACAGGTATAGATAGATACAGATATATATACTATCCCCAATGGAAAAGCAAAGGAAAAATTCAGAGAATTCTCACTCGCTTCTCAGTGTCTTTAATAAACCTAGTCAGTCGTGGTGCTGAGGGAACTGTAAGCATAGAACTAACAGCTTTTTATGAGAATTTGCTTTTGTTAATAGCAATAGATAACATGAACAAAATGAGTCTTCTTGCAAGCCTGTTCTTTACTCTGTCTTTGAAAGAATGGGAAGCCAGTTAAGGTACTTGTGCTACACATTTTCTATTGTTATTTCCATCAATAACTAATCTCCAGTAACTATTTGTTTTCACTTCTGTTTTTACTAGGGCTTTTAAGATTGTATGGTCTAATAAATTCATTTTTACATTTTAAAGGATTACCTGTATAGCCTACAGGCAGAATTTCAAAACTGTATCCCATAAAATTTTGTTATAAATAATGATGTTACCTGGGTGTCTCATCCTGCAATAACTGTTCATGTGTACTGCCATAGGGATGGGATCTGCAAGGTGCTGAATGTTTCAGCACCTAATAAAAGCAGATTGAACTCGGAAAGTGTTAGAAACTACTTCCTTCATTATGCATGCTATTTATGCAGTCAGTAACTTTTTTTTTAACATAGTAGTTGTCTGCGTAGTAGAGTGTGCTGGAGTGTTGGACAGCCAAAGTATGATTGTAAGTAAAATACTCTAGTTTTTTGTAATCCTTAGGGAGATAATTTCTTTCCAGTATGTGGGGAAATGGTTTAGTGTTCCTCTCTCTCTGAATATGTCTCTGAATAGATGTCTTCTTCGCTCAACACAGTGAATCCTTAGGACTTCAGTGTAATTACATCCTGTGCTCTACTTCCAGTTAAGGGTTTGTCCATTGGCAAAGTGCTGCTTTTTCCCCTGAGTACTTCTTTTTTTAAAAAAAATACGTCTTGATTTACAAATACTTTAGGAAATTTCTGATATTTGAAGAAGTTGGATTCCCACCATAGTTTCCCTGCAGTCTCAGGTTGTTTCAAGCTTCCTCTCCATCAAGTGGGAGGGGGATGAGGGGCTGGAAATGTCTGGCAACTGTACATCTGGTTTTTAAAAGAAAATTTAAATCTCTACTAGACATTTGGTGACACATTTTAATCTCTTTGGAGTTGATGATCCATTCTTTTACAATAGTTTGACATTTCATCAGTTTCTAGTTAGGTATATAAGGGGACTAATCTACCTGTACTGTGTAAATTATATTTTATCACTCTTCTCTCCAGTTTTCATGTAAGGTTATATTTAGATTCTATTCTCACTATTTTAAGGTAACATAATTCAGAAATTCTTTTTTTCAAATTAACCTCCACATTAACAAATTTCTAAGTTGACTTCAGAACTGACCTTCTCATTTTTAGGTTGATATTCCCCTTTCGGATTTTTGGTGGAGTTATGGTCTCAGGACTGAGCTTTTAGAAGAAGTTAATGTGACAAATGGCACAGCACTTTGTAATAGCTAAGGAAAATGCAATAAAATACAGACAAATGATTTTCTGCTTAAAAGTTTTTTGCAGCTATGTCACAGAGCGAAAATGAAATGTGATGGTGATTGGTTGCATGTTCATGAACTTCAACAAGAATTTACAGCAATTAGTTCCGGTTTGCAATCGTCTTGCCTGAGTCATAAATCCTTTAGGATTTGCAGAACATCCTGAACAACTGAGTAAAGATTTACATTACTTTTCTTTACATTTTTTTCCCTCTGACAGCAGTTTAATGACGAGTTCTTGTTCATCTGATGACATCGATCAGGAAGAAATCCAGCTCGCTCTGCAGGCTGCTAAAATTGCCACACGAGAAAAGATCAGATCCAGATTTCATGGCAGTAATGATCTTATTCACCGCCTTTTTGTCTGTATCTCAGGTATAAGAGCAGCCTTTTGTTCTGAATGTAAAAACTATTATTCTTTTTTCTTTTTTTGTGGTGAACATAAAGTTATGGTAGAACAGACTAGAGATGATGTTGCAGGAAGACACTGTTTTGCAGTTGTAGTCGCAGACTGGTCTAGGAAGATCTGTTACCTGATGGGAACTTGCAGAATCAGAGATGCAGACATCTTAGACCTGTAGTGGTGACAACTTTGGGCATGCAACAGGTTTGACTTCAAAGTGCTTCCTTTTGCTTGGTGATGCCCTACATGTTCAAGGGAAGAAATTTGATGCAAAAGGAATCTCTGGGTGTTTCCTGCCAAAGGACAAGGAAGATGTGTATCAAATTGCAGGTAGCATAAAGGCCAGAATGTAACTTGGCCATTATGGAAAATTAGTTTGTTTAAATGTTCAATTTTTATTCCTAACACGCGCAAGTGATCCCCTCAAAAATAATTATGAGGCCATTACTGGTAGCAACAGGCAATTTAAATACTTTTTGAAGGGTGGTATAATAGTCTAGTAATGGTTTACCCGTTTTCTCAAACTCCTAGGTGTTGCTGACCAGCTGCAGACAAACTATGCTAGTGATCTGAGAAGTATCTTAAAGACCTTGTTTGAAGTTATGGCAACCAAACCCGAAACAGAAGACAAGGAAAAGCAAAAGAAAGGTAAAGAGATCTAAACATTTGTTTTGTATAGTGAATTTCTGCTGGTAGCCCCATGGGGATCCATGAACTGTTTGACAAGAATTTCCTTAACATTTTGTTAGCTTTTCAACTGGACTCGCTATATAGTGATTTGACCTAAGTTTTAAAAAAAAGCCATGGAAGCAGACTGTAAACAGGTTGAAGTCACTGGAAGTATAGGTACACAGGAGTATAACTTGGAGGCAAATTTGAAAGAGTTAAAGCCTTCAGAGTGCATCTGCTCATTTCCATATTCTGATGTATGACAGAAAAGTGTTTGTAGCCCATATAGTCATAATATAATGTATGCAGGGTTTGGACTTCATAGGGTTTTTTTTTTCCCCCCCCGGTATTGTTTCACACTAGACACACTTTAATTTACCAAAATGAGTAACTTTGATTCTGAAGCTTAAATAGTTGTGTAAAAAGAGCAGACTCTAAGATGAGAATGCTCAGTAAGATGCTGAAATCTGGCCTGTCTTGAAGAAATTGCAGAATGCTGAATTTGACTTCAAAATAGAAAAATACCTACTTCTGAATTCTAGATAATTAAGGTAGTGGAACCAGGACTAGATCATGAGCCAATGCAAGATTTTTTTTTCTCTGTCACATTTTGATTATTTCTTTTTCAAAGAGGCAAGTCTGCTAACTTATCTAAAAATAACCATGTCATCCCAGCAAGACTGCAATTACCTTTGTCCTTTGTTATGATTAGAACTATCAGCATCTGAAGGTGATCAGAGCATGCTCTTTTTTTTTCCTCCCTTTCCTCATGATTGAAAACTTTTGCTTTTCCTTTCTTCCAGTTTCATTTAAAAACATTGAGGATCTTATGTGAAACACTAAGTTAAAAGTTGGTTCAAGTTAGCAGAAAAACCTCAAATTCAACCCAACTCTGCAGTGGGATAAGGCACAAAATGCATTACAGTCCTCTATTACTTGTGGTTGAAACTTCCACAACATTTTTATGGTGGCAGGATGTCATGATGTGAAAAGAGACTGGTTTTTTCATTGGCAAAGAAAAAAATGGTGTTAGACAGAATTGCTAAAGAGAGGATCAAAGAGCTCCTGAACATTCAAATAAGAGTAATAAAGAAACTGGAGCAGTAAAGAATTGTCACTAGGAGATACATGTTAGTCAACAGTACTTGGCTGGAATAATTTTTAATGGATGAACTATTACATTAAAAAAAAAGTGTTGGCAAAAATAAGTGTGAACAAAATGAGTGAGTACAGAGACTCTGGGGATGAAGTTTCTCTGATATATGTGATTTGATGTGTGTGATTCACCTAGGGAATCTCTGGTTGTTCTCATAATCTACTTTGTAAAGCAGCCAAGTTAAGAATTGGGAAATAAAATATAGGATGCAGCTAAACTGCTAGAAGTAAGAGGACTGTGTGTCCTGTAATAACAGCATCTTTCATTTCTGCTGTCATTCCAAAGAAGAGTAGAAGAGACTTTTAAATCACTGTGTCAGGATAAAGAAAAAACAAGCAGTCTAAGAGGGTACATAGACATGCTACTGTAATCTAATCCCCGAAGTCCCAACATGAGTTTTTTAAGTACAAATTAGAAAAATATGAATTTGAGTACTTTTTGGTTTGTTTTACAGTTAATCAGGGTTTAAGGAATGCAGCGTTGGAAGACTGTGCTTTATGTCAAGAAAGTATATCATCCTCAGAACTTGCAGCAAAAGCCAGAGATGGGGACTTTGAAGGTACTTCCTTTTTTCTGAGAATTAAAATGAGAACACTGTGTATTAAAACAAAAAAAAAAGTCATTAAAATGAAAAGAAAACTCAGTTTGGCTCTGGGAAGTGACTATAAAATGTTGTCCTGGTATGGTTTAGAAACAAAGCCAGATGATAAACTGAGCATATTTCTTTTAGATTTTTTTAACAACCTTATAAAACTCTGATCTACAAATTGTCATAGCCAGTATGAATTCCTTTGTATCAGTGGAGAGAGGTTCTGTATAGTAAAGGCTTTAATATAGCATATGGCATTACATCTGACAAGTTTCAGAGGGCTGTGTAAGATGCAAAGCCCTAAGAAAGATCTTCTCAGCAAAACCTTTTATATCTTTTGCTATATGTAGAGGTGCTACTTCTTCCTGCCTTTCATATTGTCTTCATTTTTGTCTTTGATCAAAATATTTTGGTTATTGTTTCCATATTCTTCACCATATTTCTTCAAAGAAAAAGTTAGTTTTAGTTAAGTCTGAGGTTACTTCAATCTCACTGAATATATGGTAAGAGTGAAAAGTGCGTATGTAAGTCTCAAAGTTTTGGTAGGGATTCAAGCATTCTGAGAGCTCAAAAGTTTTTATTACTTTTTTTTTTTAAAGAAATCTGAGCTGCTATGGGAGTACTTAGGAGTCAATTATGGACTATAGTCCTAGTATGGTAAATGTATTAAAAATTGATTAAAAGATACTGGAGCCCTTGCAGTCAAAGAATAAGGAAAGAGAAAGTAGGTGTATGCGATGGAGCAAACAAGAAAGCAATCAGCTTTGATCTTCAGGGCTAAGTGGTGGTTTCAGCACACCAGGACCTCAGTCGTTGGAGCAGTGACATCTCTGTGGCCAAGTGAGAAATACAAGACAACCATCAACTGTGAAACTGTATCTGAGCTTCCCAGAAATTCAAGTGTGCAGTAATTTCCCTGTGCTCTAAAAATTTTATCTGTTGCCGTCTCTTTGTCCACATACTTGTTTTTGTCCTGTTCTTCCAGTGAGAGGTTTTGAATGTAGGATGACTGAGAACTGAGTGATAAGCAGTGTACGTCTCTGCCTGTATGCAGAGGGGGGTGACCAACAGAAAAGAGATGTTGGTTCATGTCATTTGTAATAAAGATCAGAAGTCACGGGGTGGGGGGGGGGGAAACCCTCTTAAAGATTAGGTTTTAGAGTAATACTATGTATTTATAAGTTATTTTGTGCTTATATAAAACCTATGGTTTTGTATTGTCATTCTTCTGAAGCTGTAGGCTGAAGGATCTCTAATCTATTTAGAACAGCAGGGCTAATTCATGTATAATGCACTGTAGAAATATTATTTCTTCTGGAGGAAGATGATTTGGTGGCAGATAAAGAACTATTCAGTAGTCATTTTAATTGATTTTTCTATTGCACCATAATTCAGAATATCACAGAAGGTGCAGTAAAGAACAAATCTTTAAACAAAATCCTTACCACGTATCGGCTGTATTAGAAAAGAATGCAAGAGATTACTCATTTTCTGTTATTTCAGTTCATATTCTTTTGTTTCGAATCAATGCCTGATGCTGTCAGTGAATTTGACTTACAGAAGTTGAAAGCAAGTTATTCTGAACCGCAGGATGCTGAATAACCTTCTCACAGTGGATATACATTTTCTCACAGCAAAGTCACTTTACTTCCCTGGCACATTATTCAGCTTTTAAGGTTCTTCAGCTTTTCGTGGCATCTTCTATTGGCACGGGGAAGGTTTTATGTTTGAAGTGCAGCCTATGGCTTGGGACGTTATTTATTGAAATAGAGGACAACAGTCTGAGTGCTTAGGTGATGTTAAGGCTGCATAGGAGTGCAGTAACAGGAAATCTTTGGAGTTACAAGGGCCCCTGCAGCACCCAGGCAGCGTGAATTGGTGATGTCCCTGCCCTAAGCGAATGGTAAAACCCAAGCTGTAGTATTAATAGCATATGCAGATAACTACAGCAAAAACAGCCCCATGCCTGCACCTTTGTTCCAAAATAGCAGGTGTTTCACGTATGCCTGCGTGACGGAAAGTGCAGCCTTGTGGGATAACCAAGTCCCTTCTGCATAAGTAGACTTGGATGCCAGAATGAGCTTGGCTGCCTTGGCACGATGTTTTCCCATGCTAACACATCCTCTGGAGCCAGTTAGCCAATGCTCCTGCGAGTACTCTGCTTTTGCTACCTGTGCTTGCTCACTGGGAAGGCTTGGGCATGTCTGAATTGGTCTCCTTGCAGACTTGCTCTGGGAGTCTTACTTGGCTTGGATGTAAGTGTTTACGCTGTAAATACCTGCTTGTACAAATCAATGCAGCTCCGCTGACTGTGTAAACTAACTGGCGTAGTCTCCTGGTAGTTGGCCTTCAGATTTGCTGATGGGCAGGAATTTTCTGTATCCGAGACACAGAGTGTGCTGGGGAGCATGGAGATGAGCTCCACCTTCCAAACCAGAACAAACCACAAAAGGTCTACAAAAAGGAGCATCTGAAATGGGTCAGTCTGAATTTGTGGGAACTGTAGAAACACCCGTTCTGTCCCCTCACCTCCAGTACCTTCCAGGCCCCTGTCTCTTCAGGTCACAAGTTGTCATTGCTGGCAACACTGTACAGACTTTTTTCTGCTGAGGTGTATGCAGTGATAGCTAATGGGATACATGGTTTTGCTATCCCTGAGGCATCCAGCATGAGTCATAAACTTACAGCAGTATTTTAACTTCAGCAGCCATGTGCCTTCTCCCCCTTTATAACACCTCCCCACCTACCTCATTGTTGCTGGCCACTGTGGAAGCAACAGCCCCGACTTTGGGTGGTGTTTGGGTGCAGACGAAGGTGTTTGGTGGTTAAGGCAACCTTTGCTGCATGAGCATTGTGCCCTATTTCTTGCAGCAAGCTTGATGGGTTTGTCCTCCAGGCCAAATCTGGGCCACAGGCTAGTGACAGGAGTACGCCGCAGTTATTGCTGTTAATGGACTCAAGGCAAAGTCTGGGAGTGTTGCACCAATCTGCTGACAGCACTG
This sequence comes from Grus americana, assembly GCF_028858705.1. Taxonomy (NCBI): domain Eukaryota; kingdom Metazoa; phylum Chordata; class Aves; order Gruiformes; family Gruidae; genus Grus; species Grus americana. The sequence continues at coordinate 9,814,652 of NC_072855.1, read as the reverse complement.
CACCAAAGTTAATTACATCCTTTTTTGTACATCATTTCTACGCTTCAGGTGACTCAATGATTTCAACTGAAATGTGAAAGTGAAAAATGTGCAAATGAGCACATCAGTAGCTCCTCCCTTCTGCCATCGTGGCAGAAGATAAGCATGTATCAAATTGAGAAAGTCCAGCAAGCTACCTGCCAGGAAAGCTTTTTCCAATTATCAAATAAATCTGTCTTACCGAAAGTACCAAATGTTTAAGACTACATCCAATCAACAGTAATTAAAAAAAAAAAAAGCCAAGAAGCCCAGCAAGTTGAACAAATAAATGGTTTTAAGATTCTACTGGAAGTTCCAGCCTCCACTCAGATTATGAAGATGAATCACTTGTTTTTGTCAGATTTCTCATTCTTACTGTATATAAAACCCACCAGCTGGTCTGGGTCGTAAAACAAATATGAATGTTTATTATGAGCCAAATGACATTGGCAAGGGTATAAGAGTTAAATCCTGTGACCTTCTGAAGGTTGAAATACAATAAACTACAGATTAATTGGCATTCCAAAACAAAAGCATTTTCAAAAGTACACATGAGCCTGTGGTGTATATGTTCATCTTTGCTGTCCTGATGCTCTAAAACTTTTTTTTCAAGGAAGCATATGTATTTATACTTCATAGGGTATAAAAAGCACTATATTTTTATAGGGAGAGAATGTAAAGCAAATACATTTCTATTTTCCTAGAATACAAGATGAATTTATATGATAATCCATAAATAAGTTTTAAATACAGTAAAATTTCATGCCCCGGTTGTACAATGGAGAAGATGGACAGTGGAGACAACGTTCTGTGTATAAACTCAAAGTAAATTGCAGTGGCAGCTGCTCAGAAAAAAACAGGTTGGGCTCTTTGTTACCAGTGCCGCTTGCTCTGAATTGCGGTAACAGCAGAAGGAGCTTGTGGCCTGGGACCTTTTGTGGCACTGCCTTTCTCCCTGTGTCCTGGTGAGCTACCTGCCAGCACGGGGAGAAGATTATTGGGAAGTTCCTGAGCTCCAGCTTGGGACAAACCACTGTTGGATAATAAGCTGAGCAAGAGGGTTGCATGGGACTGAGATTGGGCAGCATAGGTCACACATGAATTAAAGCAAATCTCCACATTTGAAAATGTAAGAAAATTACTCTTGGTTAATCTTGTATAAATGTATCCCTGCCGGGACAGAGCTGTGTCACTTTAAAAAACCCAAACATCAGAGAAGTAGGAGTTTGTCTTTCTGCCGTTATGTGTCTGGGATCTTGTTTCCAGCCCTAGCACAAAACTTGCTTTGTATCAGCCAACAGTTTCCCATATACATATGCACACAGAATAACTTTTTTTTGTCTGTAAAGATTTTTATGTATTCATTTCTTTATCAGTCTGTAAATGTGATCAAGCATAACTCCCTGCTCACCATATTCAGGAGCATTATGTTTATCCTTGTGAGCTTGATGATTTTAATAGTGAACTTCGGAAAATCTGAGTTTTGACCATACGTGTATTTGGGGGTACCTTATTACTCAGATTCAACTGTTGCGACTGAGGGAGAATGAATGTTTTTAATTGTCAATGTCATGAAGTGACAAGCTGGCTAAGAAAGTGAGTTACACTTCTTGTCTAGGAATAAGCATGAGACATCTAGAAATCAGAAGATTTTCTCAAAGAAAACCAGAAAGCATTGTGAAGCTGTTGGTGCTCCATGAAAATATTTGCTGTAGCATCTCAACTGTCTCTGCAAGCATACATTTATTTTCACTACTTATTACTCTAGCATCTGTACAGAGCTGCCTTTCTCGTTGCCACCTAGTTATAACTCAGCCATAATGGATTTGCTGTGGCTGCCAGTACAAATAACTGTTTGTGCCAAATGGTGTCAGCATCTGTTTGCTGCACAACGGCACACTATTTCTCCTTGATCCCTTTCCATCTCATAATATTCCAGCCCACCCACTTTTGTCTAGCCACAAGCCCTCACCGCTCTCCAACCAGCAACATGAGCACAATTTGGTAATTTATGGTCCCAAGGCTCCAGCTCTTGTTCTTCTTGCAGTAAGAAGTCACAAGGTCAAGAAAACCCACCCGTGCTACTGTATGTGCAGTATCTCATCACTGTGACTCTAGAATTAGCTGTCAACTCTAGCTGAATGCTTCAATTTTTCTTTTGTCTTCTACCTGCCTGTGGCTACTCTATTATTTATAATGATGACCAGCAACACTTTCTAAATGAAAGAAGTTAAATTGCATGGTTCAGTGGCCAAACATATTCTGTCCACGTAACTTTTTACTTTTTCCTTATTCAGCAGCTCTGCTCGCACTATGCGAGAGAAGAATTTAACATCAAGTTTTCCATATTGAGGCAATGTTTTATGATCAACTGAGCATATTTAATCATGCATGTAAAATTACAGGATTTTGTACAGGTTTTAGGTTGTATTGCGATGATTTGATCTGACTTGTGTTTTAAGAACTTGCTCAGAGCCTTTTACCTTTTCAAAGACTATCCCTCTCTGTCAGCACAATGTACAATTTGCTGGGTCTTCATTGCAGGAGGAGAAAACATTCCGTAAGTACTATAAAGCACAGGCTTACTCAGCTCCCCAGTAACATAACTGGGATTTTTATTAGGTTTGAAATTTTTTGTCCTAAAACCACACATATTTAGTGTTCTTCTGGCATGTAGTATGTAGATCAATCTATATTATCGGCTTGCTTCTAATTTATAACTGTTGGTAACTCTTACAGAGAAAGACTCCTAGTAACGGTTGTATGGAAGATCCAAGCCTCTGGTCCATCTGATTTAAAGCGAAGATTTGAACCATATCCCAGTGGAAGTCATTGTTTTCTATTAGAGTTGTTCCATTTTATATAAATAATTACTTTGCCCAAAGAATGACTTGCTGATCGCGTACCTGTACAGAATGGACACAGGACGTCATCGTTCAAGGTTGTGTTGAATCAGAGCAGAGGCTTGAGCCCAAGTCTGCAGAGCTCCATGCTCTGGTGAGAGCTTTCTAGATTTGCACAGGAACTGCATCCAAGAAAGCTGTTTGATAAGAGCTGTCCTTGAAGCTAAGAAGTCCGTACCTCTGTGTTCTTCCTCACCCCCAAAATTTTCATCAAATAATATTGTTGAAGCAGAGAATTTATTTTTATTGAAAAATTCCAAGCCAGCTGTAATCAACAGTGAATCTACTGAGCATGGGTACAGATTACTTTGGTACAGCTGCATCCCAGGAATCTCATATAAAAGTCAGAGATGGCCCAGAATGATGTGCGGAAAATTATTTGTGATAAGGGACAAAAAGGTTCATCTTACTGTGGTAGTTGAATTGAGGGATAAAATCACGTCACCCTAGTTCTCTACTTTCCATACTTAAAACTGTGAGAATTTACAGTTCCTGCTTTCATCAGAGGAGCTACAGCTAGCCCATCTGACTTTTATTGCAGCTGTGAGGGTAATGCATTTTGATGGCTGCAGCGGTGTAAGTTCCACAGGCTGCTGTGGGAACAGCCCTCTTAAGGTTAGTTTGGTAAAAGTATCATCAGGGTTATGCATGATGTACTCTAAAATCTAATACACATCGATGCAGGAGGAACTTTCAGTTTGAGTTTAGGAATGTTTGATAAAAACAAGAGACGCAGAAAGGGTCTTTTCGCTGAATTGTCTGGCCATAATGCAAACACTGCCATAAGCTTAGGGTTTAGTAGCTGTTCGACTGGGAGTCCCAGTGTGCATGTCTTCTGACTTGCTTTCTTACCAGAGTATAGATTTGCTAAATTAGGCCTTCTGCAAGCTCCAACAGCTTTTGGGATTGTTTCCATCCTTCACCCTGCAACCCACTCTCTTGTGTCTCAGTGCCACTGGATGAACTTTCTGGTCTAACGTGATTTGAATCAACACTGCTGATGGATCCGGGTCCAGGCTCTCTTCTCCTTGTGTTCTGGGATGCAGAGATGTTCTTGGGTTTGTAAGATTAGACGGGACTGCAGTAGATCTATTGCATATACTTAAGCAAAATGAATTTGCATGTGCTTTTTGACAGTGTTTACAGCGTCTGTGATTTTATCATGATTGAGGTTTTCTTAAAACTCCAGCATCTTACATTTATGTGAGATTTTTGGCTTTTATAGAACAGAAAACTTTTTTAGCTAATGAGGTTGCAGAGACATGTAAAGGTGAATTCTAAAAGCTGCAGCATAAAATGAATAAAAAGGCTATAAAATGTAATGATTTATGGGAGATGGTAATGCAAGATGTTTGAATGCTTAAGAGTTGGGAATACTGTTTCTCCTTTTTTAAATGTCTTTTTCAGTCTTCACACTATTTAATTTTATCTTGTGCCTTTTCCTTTCTCTAAACTTCTTACTCATTTAAATACTTGCTTCTCTTCCTTCTTCTCTGTACATGCTTTTAATGTTTTCTTCTAAAATTTATTTCTCTGGTCTTTCTGTCTCGTTAATCCCTTCCCTCCCTTCCTCCTCCTCTTTGATGTTTGTGCTGTGGTCTTCAGCCGTTTCCCAACAGACTTCTCTTAGCTCTCATTGCATGATAAAGCAGTGGGCCAATTAGCCCACGAACAAGGTTTTTCCCTCCATTCCTTGTACAAATCCCCGAAGCGCAGGCAGATAGTGCTTTAGAGACTGGATGTTTCCATTTCCTACTGCATGCAGAGCTAATGGAGCAGCGTAGCCCGGGGAAGGACTACAACATAAAAAGCCTAGGGGTGCAGTGCTGCTGCTGCCCTGCTTCCAGCACGTCTTCAGCCTAGTGCCGGGGGTTTAATCTGTATAACTCACTCTGCTCTTAGTCTCTGAAGAGCAGTCTCACAAGGGGATATAGCTTCGATACGATTTCAAAAAAACCCCTGTTCTATAAAAAGCCTGATGACTCAATCATTAATATACGTAAGTGAGAAAGGCTGCTCCCAAGGTTGAGCGAGACGAGGGTTGTGAAGAAGGGGACCTCGGGGTGTGATCCCGTGGCCATGGGGGATTGCACGGGCTCAAAAGACTGAGTCACTCAGGGCTTCGTGCTCCCTGCTAGTGCGAGCACTTTGGCTTCAACCTAGGATTGCGTTTAATTTCTAAGTGCTTACTCTCAAAATGAAGCCTCTGTGTATTCAGCGTAAGGACTATTTCAGTCACAACTGGAAGCGAAGGCACGGGGCTAATGGCCCACAGATCCTTATTTTGAATGTTATTTCAAGACTGCACCACTGCATGATTTTGGACGATTCTCTCCTGATTTCTCCCCACACAGACTTACTGACTGTAGCTGGTGATAAGGATTAAAGCAATTAATGTTTGTACAGCATTTTGAATGTTAAAAGCCGTTACATAACGAAGTGTTACTATTTGGGGGTGTGCTGCAGTGCAGCAGATCTTGGTGCAAGCAATTGGGATATTCGGAGGGCACGAAAACCCAGAAGCAACGGGGCACGGGGCTGGCCGTGTAGCCCTGTCCAAGGGCCTTACTCTTCCTGGGTAAGTCTGGGGGAAAATATGCCCTTTAGCTCATTCTACTGATCTGTTAATTTAGTGAATCAGCTGATGTGACACCAGTGTGGAGGTAAAGAGAGTCCCTCTTCTGTGGGAGAAAGTTTTGTAGAGAAAGTTACATATACAGAATGTTTCTGTACATTGAGTAGCGCTAAGGTGTGATTTTTTTTTTTTTAATACAATTATAAAAACAAAGTTTGCAGATGAATTCTTCTGGCAGTCAAGTAATTCTGTAACCATGAGCTATGGATTATATGACTATAAGGTGGTGGTTTATCAAAGTAAATTTGCTGTTTCTCATGGGGGTTTTTTTGCGATTTTTGTTTAGCACTGGACACAATTAAATCCATACATGGTCAATTAAAAAATACCATTTTCAACATTGCACTTCAAGGGCAACAACAGAAAAAAAACAAAACCAAACCCAACCCAGATGATAAACTCCTGATAGAAAGCTGCTTTCTGCCAGTGAGCTCCAGAGTCTCTGTGGTGGGATTGCGTTAGCTCGTAATGTGTCTGGACTAATCACGCTCTAAGGGAAGGAGTGGTTATGGTACTAGCAACTGCAGAAGTCATAGTTCATGTTGGCATGCTGCAGTTTGTACAAAAAGAGCCCGTGTTTTGTGGCTTTTCTGTGAATATTAAAATTAGTAACTAGCTGAATGTGGTAGCCCACATTATAATGCAGTTGATAAAGCGTCGGTAGCGAAGTAGGCATCTTGCTAAAATGCTTCTACCAGCTCTGTGTTCATTTGGGAGGGAGACCTGGTGGCACAGAGCTTGGATAACTTCCTAAATTTTGCTATCTTTAAAATTAGTGAGAATCAACAGGATGGTTAAATGCCCTGAAAACATAATCAAGGGTATGGCAAGGTTTAAACAGGAATATTGTTATTGGCTTGGTTATTTTGTCTGGAATATATGTGAAAACCCAAGGGACCTCCTGGATGGAGAACATGGAGCCGCTCCAAGGTTGGCACACTTGCCATGGTTTCGGGTGGAGATTCCTGTGAAAGTGATACAAAGTTTTCAAAATCGCCATTGTGTTAGGAATAAGTTTAGTGGGCAAGTTACATGTAGTAGCTGGGGAGGTTGCAGAGAAGAACAGCTGCGAAGGAAAATCCCTGGATTTCATTGCTATTAATGCTTTGACTTAGGCTGGCAGTCCTGCATCTCCTGCTGCCGTAGGAAAGCCTGCTTTTGAAGTAGGATTTTGTAGCCTTGTGTCCCCCACAGAACATTTTCTGGTGAACTGTTCCCAGGATGAGGTGAAGGCTGCTATGTGCAGTCTCCTCTTCTTCACCACATCGGTCATTTCTCTGCATGCAGACTTTGGGTTTGGTTGCTGTCTCTGTAATTGTGACCTTTATCAGACCAGTTTGTTCATTCAATGAAAGACTGCTTCCTTAAGCTAGGTTAACTTCCAAAATGGTTTAGAGGAGCCCCTAAAAGCTGACTCAGGATTTGAAGTTCTCTTTGCTTTTATTAATCTGCTTTTTGAACATTTTCTGCAGTGAATGCTATATCCTTTTTACTTTTGACAAATGTTGCAATGTGACAAACACATGAAAATTGGTCACGGTTATGTTTGAAGAATACAGTGGATTTTTCATATAATTATGGTCTGCCTGTAGCTGTAGCCCTCTTGACCTCTGCATTAACTGCACCATATATTTTGTTGTTGGATAATATGCTCCTTGAGGCAGGGATCTGGCTTGTCAGGTTTATAAATCAGCAATTGCATGGGTTGCGTACTGTAAGTAATACTTGGAGAGAAGCTGCATACAGGGAACTCGGGTAAATACGTCCAGCGGTTCATGTTCACCGTGTCCATGGATTCCTTCTGGGTAGAACTTGCTTGACCCTTCATTAGATTTTTACCAACTTTAATTAAGCAATCAGCTACATCATTTCTACACTTGTAATTTTAGACTCTGAGGGTCATGTCAGCCTGTCACTAGCAGAAGCAGCTCATCAGAAGTGAGTCTAATACCTTCCGCTTTGCCAAAACCAAATCATTTCCCTGCTTGGCTTTTGTGAGGAGGTAGAGAGCTCACAGGAGAAATAACTGACTGAAACATGCTGTTAGGGATAATGGTCGAATTCTTCCTCTGCTAAGTCTTGTACACTTGATTTTGTGGTTTTGCTGTAGTTACTGGTGACTTCCAGTAAGAGTCCTAATAGTTTAGCAGACAGTAGTCAGGTTTTGAGTTTATTATCTGTAGAGTCACTTGCTTAATTGCAGAAAAGCAGTCAGCCTTTCTGTAGGGAGGGCTGGAGAGGCTGGGAATGATCTCGGCTCTAAGTGTGTTTTGGTGGCTGGTTGCATTTACAAAAACACCTGTGTTCCAGCTCTGCTTTAATAGTCTCTTGTCTTCGTGCTTTATTTTGCTTATCTCCTTTTCCCTGCCACTTTCATTTGAACGGGATATATTTCATTTCGAGTCCAGAGCTGCCGTGTGCTGTTGCAGTGCCCGGAGGTGGGTGCCTGGCAGAAAAGGGGGGCGTTGAGCCCCCGCCAGCACCCTGAACTCCCCTAGCTGCCTGTTCGCAAAGCACCTTGAGAAACTCAGATGAAAGCAGCTGCTGTTATATTTTATTCTTCCTACTCCCTTGAGGATCTGATAATTGTGTGTTTGTTTTTATTCCTTTTTGATTTATGTTCCCTTTTGTTGCTGTGTTTCTGACAGATCCTCCTGACTGGGTTCCAGATGAAGTCTGCAGCTACTGCACGGCGTGCAAGGCTCCTTTCACAGTCATTCGCAGGAAACACCACTGTCGGAGCTGTGGCAAGGTAATGACTCAGTCAAACATGTGAGAAACCATCCGCCAAAGAGATCAGCAAATTTAAGTGTACCACAAACTCAGCTGCACAGCAAAATGTGTGTGCTTGGCCAGGGCTTCCAAGTCACAAGTGGTTTTGTAGGTCTTGGCTATCAACTGCTGAGCTTATGTTCAGAAAGTGTGGGGAGGAGGGTTTTGACTTTAATACAGCAATAAGTATTTGTCTGCTAAAAAGCAGAACTCCCTGCTAAGATCGTGGAGCAAACACCCCAAATCCAGAGTCACTCTGGACTGCTGCTCTAAGCTTTCGTGAGCCGCAGCAGCCTGCGCTGCGAGGGGCGATGCATGGCGCAGCTGCAGGGACGGCATGTCCCTTTGCTTGCTTTCCAAACCTTTGCAGGAGGACTGCGGTGTGGAGGGCTGCTGCTTTGCAAGTTTGTGGGGGAGGAAGAGGGAGCAAGAGGAGAATAAAGCAGCCATGTGCCTCAGGAAGCCAGAAATCTGCTGTCCCATTTCACTTGCTAGTGTGTAAGTTAAAAACAAAGAGGGTAGAGAAGCTGGTTTTGTTAACTTTATAGTGGACTTGCAGGAGTAGGAACTTTGGAGATACAGATATTCGCCTAGTCTTTCTTTAAAGCCAGTGGAGAGAGATGCTTCTTTTTGTCTCTGGAGCCGCCTTCCCCTGTGACCTGCAGAGTAGCCAGCCTGCCTTGGGTAATGGCTTGGGCACCCACGTCAGAGAGGCTGCGCACAGTCGGATTAGCTTGTCGTCAGGCTATGAATTGCCTTGCCGAGGCCTTTCACGTGCTGTGCTGAGGAGGGTGGTGGTGCTGATAACACGAGAGTCCAGCGCGTACAATCTTCTCTCCCCTGTCTTGAAATCAATCTTTTCCCACCCAGTTCTTCAAAGGAACTAAAGTGAAATCTCCCTCTTGTTTTTCAGATCTTCTGTTCCCGCTGTTCCTCCCACTCTGCTCCATTACCTCGTTATGGTCAGATGAAGCCTGTCCGTGTTTGCACTCACTGTTACATGTTCCACGTCACTCCTTTCTATAGTGACAAAGCTGGTATCTGACATATTAAACTACTGGTGTGTCTTCTGGAGTCTTACACGGACTGATATATTTGACCTAAGCCAAGAATTAACTTGAAAGAGGGACCCCGTGAGGGCGTGTAGGCTTTGACATCCATTATTATAAATTTTGTACAGACAGTTTTTATTGCATTTTACTAAGCTGCTAAAGGGAAGTATGAAGCGTCTGTAGCTCTAAGGCTACAGTACAGTCTTCCATAAATTTCTAACATTAACGTTACGATGCCATATGCAGAACAAATGCACTGTGTGGAAGGAAATAGGGCTCAGAGAATTGAACAAGCATTGCTGCTTATCTTACATGGTAGGAACAGAGTAGCCAGTTAACTAGTCCATCCCAGCAAATCAGTCCCAAAGCTCGGACACTTCTGTGCTCACCACAATACCAGCATGGCTGTGGATGTCAGCGCTTGCCCTGCTGCTGCGGTTTAACTTTTCCACCGCTAGATTTTTTGCTACCTATGCTAGGATTAATTAAAGCAAACCTATTTCAAGTCCATATTTGATATTTACAAAGGCAAAATTTTCTTTGACTCACGTAGGAAGCAGTGAATGTCCTGAAGCAGTCTATTTCTGTTGCCTTTAATTTACCAAGCAGAGCAATAACTCCAAGTCGTCTTCTAAAAATTAAGTTTTACAACTTCCAATTCCATATTTTGGAGTTTTGGAAGTATTTATAATCTGCATCATTTATGCTAAATCCTGTTAATAAAAGTATAACACAGAGCTTTGGTTTCTATATCAGCATTTAAAACTTAAACTTCAGAGGAAATGGTTACCAAATGAATGAATAAATATTAAAATACATATTTTTGAAAGAGTTCAGCAGCAAAATTCAGTAGATGTGACAAATTATTTCTCCCATCCTGAGTTTTTTTTAAATGGTTTTTAAAAGGGCAAATATGTAATGATACATTCAAAAGGTCCTACAGAACGGTCAACCAGAGAAGGGTACTTGTTGTCCACATTTGGCAGAGTAACCATGTAAAATATTGCATACTGTTACTTCACTCATGCTAACAACTCCGAAGACGTTTGTATTTATTTGAAACACCAGGGATTAATTTTTATCTCCACTTGGAGACAAAAGAAACAAAACTCACATGGATTCGTGCTATGATCTTGCACAAACTATTTGCAGTAAGAGCTCCCTGAGCACTGAGGTTTCAAAGGTGTTTGGACACGCTTTGAGTTAGCCACATGAAAAGCAAGGCGGTCTGTGCTGTGGGCGCAGAGGAAGCGACATCGAGAGCTCTTCGCTGTATCCCCTTCCCTGACTCGCAGTGTTACACACTGTGTTTCAAAGTGATAAATACAAAAAAGGATGAGGAAGTTGTTTGCGGTATCATGCTCGAGAAAGGTCATCGTTCAGAATGATGAAGCAAAACTGGCCAGTGTTGATTTTTTTTTTTTAATTTCTTTTTGGGGTGGACATACCCTTTAAGTGGTTTAATAATCAGTGTTAATGAGCCATATAAGGGTACAACAGTTTGGCACTACTGTCATTTTTGAATCAGATGAAACAGCTTCACTTTGTTTATGTGTAATTCATGAGCCTTATGATGCTGTTTGTAGACAATGTCAGCAATGATGTGTTATCCTCACCTTAATTTTTTTTTTAGTAGTATTATTATTATTTCCCTGAAATCCTCCCCATGGAATCCTTGAGTTGGAGTGTTGGCGTTCACCAGAGTTTGGAAAGGCATGGGGTTGGGCAATTGGTGGGAGGTGGGTAATGTGGTGCAAGCAATGATACTTATTCAGGCTTAAATCTCAGGCTTCACATTGCAATGATTATTGCAGTTTTATTTTTAGAAAAAAAACCCAACAAATTTAATGCTTCTTTTATAGGATAAAAAAATACAACAAACTTCAATTGTGAAATAAATATGCACAAAATGTTGCTTCTGTGAAAAGAAAATCTTATTTAATGGACTGAATATTTATTCAAGCTTGTTTTTATTTTGTAAATGCTGTAATTCAGAATCATTTCCATAAATATGATATTTAAAGATCTCAGACACTATAGTTTCTTATGTAAATACAGACTCTTATTTCTCTTACTGAAAAGCACAATGACTATATCAATACTAATATACATTTGCCTCAAGGAAAACTTTCATCTTGTAATCTCTTCAGATAATTAAAGTGTCAGGACTTTCTACTTCCACGTGCTGGATTGCTCTTTCATTTTGGGGTCTGTTTACATGGAGTGACAGCTGCCAGCCTGTCAAACAAACTGGCCTTAAGTCTTTCTCACTTTGCAAATAACGTGAAAGAAATGAGTTTAAATTTGGGAATGGAAGTTGTCGGGACAGAGAAGGGGTGGTAAATCGAAGCTGGAGTACTAGCGTGTCCCTTGACATTGCTTTGTGCTATCCCTTGCCACCAGCTGAAAATCTTCCTTCCCAAAATCTCGTGTCAGTGGCCGCTTGATGCGTTAGGCATATTGGATCTGCCGTGTCACATCAGAATAAGCTTTTCTGGGGGGGGCGGATACATATCTGCAATGAAAAATAATGCTCCATGGATCCACCTGCACAGTTATTCTTCCAAAGCATAAATGCCTGGTGCTGATTTGCTCTGCTTCTTGTATGAGATAGAACTGTTGTAGGTTTTATAAGAATTAATTTTATTTGCTGGAGGACTCAATGCATGGCCTTGGGATGCCATTTCACTTGAAGAAAAACCGTGTTGCAGCTCTGTGACGTTTGGGTCTCAGCTTCAGTGGTGCAACAGCAGGAAAATGTTATGGCAAGCCTGCACGCAATTTTAAGATTCCATTTGAATTAACATACATAATAGTTATGGGCAAATAATGCTGCTTTAAGGTGTGTATAAATAAATGAGCAGTAGAAATTTATCCTAAAGGGACTCTTTAAATGAAATTTACATTGCTTCAGGGTTTTGAGGGAGGAAATAGGGATCTCTTTCCTCCAAACAACGTGTTCCACAGCAGTTTTTTTGTGGGATGCCACAACGGGAGCCATGCACAATAAGGTAAGAGTACCATTGCCAAAGGTGGCAGTAATTCACCTGGTGTTGGACTCTCCCGTATGACAGGTTCCCTCTGAACCAGGGCTGTTTTCAGAAGAAAGAAAAAAAAAAAATGCAGTAATCTCTGAAGTGATCCTTTCCAGATCTGTACAAATAGTACAGCGTGTCCTGCCCTCTCCAGGTTTGTAAAGGGAGGTGGGATAGCAGGGCTCCCTCTGCAATGAAAGGAACTTCAATAAGAAACCCCTCTGCTTCCAGAGAACACCCCTGTCCAGAAAACAAAAATACTTAAAAGCTGCCACACAGCAGCTCAGTGAGGAGGAACCTGGATGGGAGCAGCGGGGGAGGAAAATGACCTTTGTGTGTTGTCTGACCTGGGAGGAAGGAGGAGGAAAATGGGGTGCACGCGTGTGTGGCTGTGTCCGTATGTGGAGGTGGAGGGGACACGGAAGGTGGTGGGCTGTGGAAGTGGTGGAAGCAGGAGACTTGACTGTAGGACACCTTTAAACAGAGCCCCATCGCAATCCTGCCTGCGAGCGGGAGGAAACCACCAGTGTTCTCAGTGTCTCGTCCCCGGCTGAACTCGCTGTCAGTTTATGCAAAGTCAAAGCTGCTGGGTCTGCATCCTCCGGTTTCCGTGGCAACCCCCAATAGCATCTCTCCACCCAGTGCCAAGACTGCAGCACTCCGTTTCCCGCACAGGCAGGCACGGAGGCTTCTGCTTTCTGCTTCGTCAGAGGGATTGTGATTGCTCAAACATCTTTATTTGTAATGAAGATTTATGCTGCAGAGTCAGATGCTTACTGTGAACTCTATTTTCTGATGATAACGTTTTACTGAATTATGCTTTATTTATGTTGCTTGTCTGGAAGAAATCTTCCCTGTGGGCATCCTTTTGACTACTTTTGAGGGTTCTTTAGCTATTTTCCCTTCCCCTCTTTCACCCTTTACCCCACCCTATCACCCAGCTTTCAGTTTCTGCTGTGTATAAACTAGATGTCTCATGTAGCCTCCCTGGGTCTCTTCCAGATAGTGAAATATTAGAGGCAATATAAGACAACTGAAGGAGCTTTCATCCCTATTTCTTCCTGATCTTGCCCTTCAATTTCCAAGGCACAGGCTCATTTCAAACCCTCATTTAGTGTTCTTGTACCTGCAAGAGCATCCTGCCACACAGGTCCCTCCTGACCTCCATGGGGTTTGCACCAAGGCGTTTGAAGTCCTGCAGTATTCCTTTACTTCATGGAGGAGAAAGGATGGATCTGAAATCCCAGGTTTTAATAGCTGTTAGTAGATTACAGATACTGCAAAGACTGATTTATTTTATTTGGCTCTCCTTTGGTCTTAAACCAAAAAATGGCAAAATACTAGGCCAGAAGGATGAAGAGGAGAAGACTTGTTATAGCAAATCTAGAAGTGTGAAGGTGGTGTTTTAATGAAATAATTGGTCTCTTTGAAAACAAGCTGTAACTGCATGTGCTAGGAATGCTGGGGCTCATGCATAAAACAGACCGGGCAATTAGTCTTTCGTGAACTCATTTCACTTTTTGTTTTCACTAAACATGAAGGCTCTGAAGTGTGAAGTATGACTTTCCCTCATGTTTTACTCAAAGGTACGAAGCTGATTTGTCCTCTCAGTTTTTCTCTGCAAACAACCACCAACCTGTTAAAACTCTTGACTGAGCTCATCTGCAAAAGGGAGAATTCTGCTGCGTCCAAAGCGATGCAGCCAACAGCGGGGCCTCCAGCCCTCCTGCCTGCCGCTTCGGACACTCCTGAGCATCGGCGAGGGGGGTGGTGGGCGAGGGGGGTTGTGGGCACCCGTGGGCACAAGGCAGCTGTAAATGGTCCCAGTTGCTGAGCGATGCTGCCAGCTGCTCTTTGCTGTGAGCATGAGGTGCTGGGGTGCAAGGGACCACTCTGCCTGGGAACGGCAGAGCCAGCCAGGCTTTAGCTGTGGCTATCTCAGATGTTACAGAGATTTCATTTTCTGGAAATAACCCCATGCCAGGTACTCATACCACTTAAGCAAGCACTGAACTCTTGTCTTATTCTAGAAAATAGAGGAGGGCCTTGAAGGTGATCAGAGAGCTGGAACACCTCTCCTGTGAAGACAGGCTGAGACAGTTGGGGTGGTTCAGCCTGGAGAAGAGAAGGCTCCGGGGAGACCTTACAGCAGCCTTCCAGTGCCTGAAGGGGCCTACAGGAAAGCTGGGGAGGGACTGGTTACATGAGCATGGAGTGACAGGACAAGGGGGAATGGCTCTAAACTGAAGGAGGGGAGATTCAGATTAGGTATTAGGAAGAAATTCTTCCCTGTGAGGGTGGTGAGACACTGGCACAGGTTGCCCAGAGAAGCTGTGGATGCCCCATCCCTGGAAGTGTTCAAGGCCAGGTTGGATGGGGCTTTGGGCAACCTGGTCTAGTGGAGGGTGTCCCTGTCCATGGCAGGGGGGCTGGAACTGGATGATCTTGAAGGTCGCTTCCAACCCAAACCATTCTAGGATTCTGTTCTATGATAAAATCTTATTTACGTATTTTTGCAGTTTTACATAGCTCTTCACAGGGCAATAAAACGTTGTTACCACCATGACATTTTTATTTGCTGAGTTAATAAAAAAGAAATAAAAGAGCAGCAGGGATGGTGTTTGAGGTGACTGCTTTCTAGGGAATACTTCAGCAGGGGCCAGCTTACAGGTTTTTAGCTGGAATTAGGCTGTGGTACCCATGGGCCTGTCAGTACGGGGGAAGATACTGAGAAGAAATATGAGTAACATTTGTACTGATAACTTCTCTGTGATGATGTCCCACAAACGGTGCTGAAAATGTCTGCTTTTCTGAAAAGATGTGTCTGAAAATGACTCTGAAGTGCCTTCCGTTTGGAGAAAGCAGTCCCTCATCCTTCACAGGTTGGGATGGTGGCTCCACCTTGGGCTGTCCCAGAGATCCTCGGTTGTGAGAAGCTGTGTCTCAGCCATGTTAAAAGCAGTGAGACCGTCCTGGCTTTGTTAGTGAAGGACTTGTACCATGCCATCTTCCCGTGCATTTGGGAAGCCTCCGAGATCAAATTTTGAGGTGCTTGATAGATAATTATTTTTCCTGGCCAAGAGCATTTGTGCTTGTCACTTCATTAGCAGCTTTTCTGTTTATTACGCAGCTGTAAAGCCTGCTGGTCTGGGGTTGTTTTGGTTTGGTTTTTCTTTAAATTAATTTCACTTTCTTTGGCTTATCTGCAGAAAGCTGGAAATTAGTAATTGAAGATGTAAACAGAAAAATAATCACTTCTGCAAGTTCATAAATGTATTTTAAAGGGAACTACCCTGTAATCGTTTTACTCTCAAACATTGGGAGATGGTGCAGAAAAAAGTGAACCCCAAATAGTTCAAAAGCCCTGGATGTTGGTCTCTGAATGGTCTGCTTTTTGTCTAGGAGGACCTCTTGTAGCTACTGAAAAGGGTAATGTGGATGGCTGATCTCTGGGTAAATGGTCTCTTTAGCAGGCAACAAAAACGAAAGGTTTGAATCAGTGATTGTAACCTATCTTTGCCTAGAAATAACTCTGCCCTAATTTTTAAAAAATAGTGAAGAAAATTGCTATGCTCCCCATGTAAAGAAGCTCTCTGTTCAAATAAGAAAACTCAACTAATTTGGTCCAAGTGTGTTGGAACAGCATATAAAGTTACCACAAACCGATTCAGTGACCAATTTTATAGCCTCAAATTGCCATGCTTTTGGGAGTTTGTTTCAGGACAGGACATTTGCCTTGCTTGGAGAAGAAAGTAGGAAAACGTTGCCCGTGCGTACTCCTGAAAGGAGGTTTTCTCCATCATGCTTGCTCGTCACACTCTACTTACTGCCTTTTCTCTTTCTTTTTTCTCTTTAAAGGAATAATGTTGGAGTCTCAGGGAAAATAATTCCATATTTCTTTCCCATAGGCAGCATTTGAAACATGGCTATTTTTCTGTGACTAGTGTCCACCTCAAACTTATATTGCAAAAAGTTGAGGTTTTGGATGTGAACTTATATTTAGATGCTGCCTCCATTGCAACTTTTATCTTACTGTGGAACAAAAGCAAAGTAGTTGCTGCAGTACAGAAACCGAAAGTCAACTGGTGTAACATGTGAAGGCTTAAGGCTTCCTAGGAAGACACTCTTGATGGTGCTGGCTAAAAATACCTGAGTAATGAGCCAGCCTGGCTCACCAAAAGGCAGAAGCCCACAGGTGATGCAGCCCTGAGTCATGGAAGAACTAATTGTGGTCTTCCAGTACCTAAAGGGACCTACAGGAAAGCTGGAGAGGGACTGGTTACAGGGAGTGGAGTGACAGGACAAGGGGGAATGGGTTTAAGCTGAAGGAGAGGAGATTTAGATTAGATATTGGGAAGAAATTCTTCCCTGTGAGGGTGGTGAGGCACTGGTACAGGTTGCCCAGAGAAGCTGTGGATGCCCCATCCCTGGAAGTGTTCAAGGCCAGGTTGGATGGGGCTTTGGGCAACCTGGTCTAGTGGAGGGTGTCCCTGTCCATGGCAGGGGGGTTGGAACTAGATGATCTTTGAGGTCTCTTCCAACCCAAACCATTCTATGGTCCTATGGTTCTATGACCTGGCCAGGCTGAAGGGGGAAGCCAAGGAGCAGCCAGCCCCAGGGACACAGCTGGGGAGGGATTTTTTTTCCTGTTTTTTTCCTAAAATCAAATCCCATAAGGAGCTCTGGGTTGGTTTACCTACCACGTTAAGGGTGTTTTCAAGCAGCTTGGAGAAAAATCTGCTCAAGCACTTTGCGTGTGCTACTCTATATTCCCACCCAGTGCTAACAGAAATATTTGTCCTTGGCAGGTGGAGGGGGACAGAGAGAGGCTGTTGTCTTTACGCTCATTGATTCTATTTTTAAATTTTTTTTCTGCTTGTTTGCTGTGGTAAGAAATGAAAGAAGGGGGAAAAAAAAGAAAAAATGTTCACTTGTTAAAAATCTCAAATTCCCATTTATGTAGCAAATAATTCTCATAATGTGATACAATTGCAAAGTGCAAATAAATACCAATCATTAAATAATATCAGTTTGGTTTAAACAGAAAAATCATTAACGCCAAATCAAGCAATTACAACAGCGCTTCCTCTAAGTACAAATACCTCAGAAGCCATGGAGAATACCAGCGCAGTGCGATAGAACCCTCTCTGCCCGGCGTGCTGCTCTGGACGCTTTCCAACGCTCTCCCAAGGTTCAGATGTTGTCACGGCATTCGCTGCCGGAGGAAATCGGTTCTTGCCAAATCGTATCTTCATTGCCGCTCTGCGTGCCGCTGGGGTTCAGCGCTGATGGCTCTGCAAGCCGCTGCAGGGTTGCTGCTATTTGTGATATTTGTAACATGGCTTAAGCACCTGGCAAAAAGGACAACGTAGCTGAACGGGGGAAGGCGTTGAGCTAACGTACTGCTAAACCCAACGTTTCAGGGGGGTTTTGCTGAGGGAAAAGCCATGGGAATGACTAAGGGATTGGAAAGTGTGCCTTATAGTGAAATCCTCAGGGTTGCAATCTATTGAATGTGTCAAAGAGAAGATTAATTGCACACGCAATCGACTACCCTGTAAACGCCCGCAGTGGGCGCACAGATCTGATAACCAGCGCTTCTCCATCTAGCTGGCAGGCGTCTAATGGGGACCAGTGGCCAAAAGTTGAGCCAACATGAACAAATCCACATGAGAAAGAGGAGGTTAATTCTTGTGTGGATAATCAGCTGTTGAAAGAGTGAACTAATAGTTGTAGTGAACTCTCTACTTGTGATCACCAGAATTTTTAACACGACATCAGGGGCTTCCTACAGGCTCAGTGATGCAGCCACTCGTATTGGGACTAAGGCAGAAATATGAATGTTCTGTGGGGCTGGCATGCGCTGGAGGTCAGGGGAGGTGCTGGCCAGAGTGGTCTCAAGTTCATATATCAGTTTGGGAATTACCAAGAAGAGGGATTCCTCTGTGGGTTTATGTGCGGGAGGGATGCAGCAGCACAGGCGGAGCCACCCGACGCTCCCCATCTCCCCGATTCACCCTGGAGTTAATCCTGTGCCAGGCAGGAGTCACACTGGCGTTGGACCGTTATAAGGACAGGAGAAGAAAAGTAATGGATCAAACACAAGGAAGAAGGAAGTGGGGAAAATATGCTGCCATTTGGGAGTCCAGTGTCTAAGGGAGAGGAAGGAAAATCCCTGACCACAAAAATCTCCCTGTGTGCAATTCATAATCAGCTAAAGGAACCGCTTCCCAGTTTGCCAAGAGCAGTTCTCCTGTCTTTGTGAGCTGGCTGTGATTTCCCGCAGCACTCGTCAGTGCTGGTGTGGGGCCGAAAGCATCGCTCCTGCTAGGACCGAGCTAGGCTGTGGGTACCATCAGCGTGCCACCCATGGGAACCAAGCAGGGCTGGGTGTGTAAAATCACTGCTCTCCCCAACCCAGCCTGCAGCTACAGAAGAAATTATTCTTCCGCTTTGTTTTCCTTCACAACTGCTGGCTGTGACTTTGCTCCGTAGCTGAGCCAGCCCTTGTAGCTGGGCCCTGGGTAGTGGAGGCAGCAAGGTGGGATTTGGGGAGCGGGGACTCGTGCCCCTGCTCTGGGATTTGGGATTCAGGCAGAGCCTTTGCAACCACTTCCAGGGGTGCTGCATCAGTCCCCACAATCATCTCTGTGCCTCAGTTTCCCCACCACAGAGCAAGGAAAATGCTTGTTTGCCTGAGGAACCAGACATGGATCACAGTGGCTGACCCTCCAGAGGTGCTACAGTGAGGTACACCAGAGGATGCAGGTAAATACCATGCACCAAAGGGATTTATTCAGATTCTCACCCAGCAGAGCACGTCGGCCCTGATGGACTGGAGGGGGGAACCATGCCTTTCCCCTGTCTGAGCGTGGGGAGCGGGCTGCTGGCCCCTCGCCGCTTCTGCCGAGCCCCCGTCCCAGCCCACGGGCTCTTCTCTTCCCCTCAGAGATGTTCAGGCCGAAGGGACTGTTGTGAGCGTTCGTTTGGGCACCCCCATCAGAGGTGTTGCAATACTGCGCTGTAGTAGAGTCTATAGGAGATTGTATTGTAATTCCTTCCTCAACCCTGCAAACCGCACAGTGCCCTTATCTTGCCCTGCTAGCCACAGTATCACCATGCTAACGTGCCATCGCACGGGTCCTGCTTATGTCACCACTGCAGGTACGTTATCTCCATCCTACAGAAGAGTTTATTAAAAGACTTGGGAACACAAGATTGGATCGTCCCGTCTTGCTATCTCAACCAACCACGAATAATCCCTTTCATAAGTTGCTCATACCTCGTCCTGGAGGTAAGTGCAGTTTTCTTTACTGTACTCAGACCTTAATCTCAGTAGACTGAGGGTCTTAGAGATGCTGAAGTCTCTGGACTCTGATGTTTTAGTGGCCCTTTGAAGCTTAACCTTGAATCTTGCAGTCAGTCTCTGTTCCTCCTGCATGCCAGGGGACCTTTTGCTCTCCGCCTGTCACCTGGACCTTATCTAGAGATGTGTCTGGCGGGAAGCAGAGAGCTTGTGGAAAACGGCTACGCTGTTGTAAAAGAAGGGTCTTGTGCTGTGTAAATTGAGGTCTGTGGTAGCTCTGGGCTCCAGCCTGAAAATCACAGCTTCTCCTGGTTCTCTGAAAGCGATTGGTGTGCCATAGGTTGCCTTTCCCTTTAGCAGGCTGCTCTCATCCTAAAAGCAGCCTCTGGCCTTTATTTGGCTCGTTAAAACTTCCCAGTTTTTCCAGCTGGACACACCAAGCACAGGCACCAGTGGTGAAGGTAGACCTGTAAAGATAATTTTGTTCTCATCTCCATCGCTCCATCTGGGTCTATAGGAGCAGCTCCGTCTCAGCAGGTATTTACCAGCATCGGAGGGTTGCTCAGCACATGAGGGTGCTGAGTGCTGGCTTGCTGGTGTGGTGTGAGCGTGCCTGAAACAGCGGAGGACCTCTAAATCAGCTGCCAGGGACTGGGCTGGGGAGCAGGGCCACCATGCCGGGCTGGGGGGTGTGGGCCATGGCCGCTTTGTAACTGACCGAGTCTGGAGGACGATGTTTGTGTCTCGAATTAATCTCTTCTCTGGCTAAACACAGCAGAGACTGATTGGTTTGTTTTGTTTAGATGGTAATGAAGCAGTTAATTGCACATGGTGATGGTTGGTTCTGCCTGCTCAGGGAAGCATCTTAGAGGCTTTCCCCACAGTGCCCGGGCTGTGTAAGCACATCCGAGCCGTCTCCCGCTTCCCAGGCTGCTCAGCTGTCCCAGCTCCCTTGTCGGCTTGTTTTGTTCTTTCAAAACACGTGTTTTACCTCCTCATCTCACCAGCCCTCCGTGATAAACATCTGCACCAAAATGCAGCTGGAGAGGTGCCTGTGCCAGCACGGGCTCCTCCTGGGGCTGCCCAGGCACTGGAGCTGCTGGCACCATGCTCTGGTGGTCCCGTACCCGCGGGAGCCGGTGGTTGTGCCGCTGAGTCAGCATATTATTGCTGTGGTGTGTGATTCCCACCACGGCTCCTTGCTGTCCTCGGATGTTTCAGGTGTGCGGAGGCTCTGCACTGCACTGATAAATCTGCACGAGCTCTTCCAAGTCTGCCACATGCTGAAATGTTTCCCCTCCTTCCCACATCCATTGATAGCTCTCTGTCCCCCTGTTCTGCTGGGGCATGACCTGCTGCTCTTGCATTGCACCCAACGGCTACTAGGTTTATTTCTTTTGTATTTTCTCCACTGGGGCCTTTGAGTATTTTTAAGGCCTGGCCTGGCCTCCCAGTCATCTCCCAACAAAACACACATTTCATATTCAAAATGCAGCAGAGCTATTCTTTCCAGGTCGTCTTGCCAAATTGTAATTTCTCCTCCTTTAATGGCCCCGGAGCTCAGGGCGGGGAGAAGGCAGTGCTTTCACCGATGAGCCTGCTCTACCTGCTGCCGCAGCACCAGGGTTTGGCTGTGCGGAGTCAATTATACTTGTAGGTCGAGCGCTTGAGCTGCGTGGAAGCTGATCGCGTTGGGGGCAAGTACCAAGTCCTACTGTTGTCTGCTTAACTTTTATGCAGGAGCGTTAAAGCCTCCATACTCTAACATAAAGCACAGTATTTGGGTCAAATGCAAGCAGTTCAAGTCCTGAAAGCTTTCCCACCTTGCATGCTAGCAGGGGTGATGCCATCCTCTCGGGGCTCTCACCAGCCCTCATCCCTGGGGCCGCGGGGCTGTTGGCACCGGAGCCGTGTCGTTGCAGGGTTTGGCAGGAGCACCAGCGCCTCAGAGGCCTCTGCTCACCCGACGATGCCACCGAAGGAAGCCCCGGCTCTGCAGGGCTCCGCTGTGCTCCTGCCTCGCTGCTCGAGCGAGAAGTTCAATAAGATTTCCAATGCTCCACGAACCCTTCGGAGACGACGAGCTGCAGCGTCCCTTTGGGGAAGGAGCAGCTTCCTCAGGTGGGATAAAAGCTGCAATTCTAATTTTCATTTCTAACCCCTCTGGAACAAAACACAGCCAATCCTTGTCCCCTCTGCCCAGCCCCTGCCACCACCTCCGCATCGCCCCGCTCCCCAGCTGCATCGCCCCGGTCCGGGCTCCCTCAGCCCGGGAGATGGACACGGCTGGTTCGTCCCTATAAATAGCAGCTGCCGGTGACCCAAGCGGCTGATCTGCGGCGGGAGAGGCAGGCAGGCAGGCAGCAGGCAGGCAGGCAGCAGGCAGGCAGCAGGCAGGCTCGGTGTGACACCGTGCGGCCGCCCGGCGCAGTGCCGGGCCGGGGGAGCAGCGCGGCGGCGGGCGAGCGGTGCTTCTGTCCCCGGGGGTGCAGCCGAGGTAACCGTTCCTAAATATTACAGCTTTCAGCCCATTACAGCCCAGTTAACCTCCAGCCTTCGGAAAAAATCCTCCCTATTTTTCTATTCTGTGAATTCAGACACCAGGGCTGGGTTGATGTCCCCTAAATGATCACAACCCGCTTAGCGCAGGGACGCTAGTGCCCAGATCTGAGAACTCGGCCCTCAGGTTGGTCCTTCCCAACAGCCCCCAAACCTGTGTAGCCACGAGCGAGTGCCTCTCCGTCAGCTGAGGTTCCAGCACCATTTGACCTGCTGTCCCCTGTGCTGGCTGTGACATTTAATGGGGGAAAACAGAGACAAGTCCTGTAAGCAGCCAGGCCTCCAGATTCCCTTGGAATTACAGCTGGAGAGAGGGGCGTTTGAGTGGGTTCCCAGTCTCAAAAAGTCTTGAAATGGAAATCGGCGGTTGAGGTTGTTCAGCCAAGACCCAGTGCCCAAAGCGATTGTTCTTTGGTTTCCACGGCCTGGCTGTACACAGCCAGCGGCAGCGGGGCCGCCTCATCTCCTTGCTGGCTACATAAGGACGAGGGCAGGAGCTTTGTGCTTCGCTTTCTCAAAGACGATGGCCGTGCCCACCTGGGCTGATGCGGGAACCTGCTGGAGACTTCGGGCTGGAAAACCACTCAGTCACCAAAAATACCCAAGCGGCTTGTGAATATCTGCTCCGACAGCAGCGCGTACGAGGCAGGTTTTGGAAGTGTGTGGAGCAGGACAGCCTGGGCCAGTGCAGCTCCTGCGGAGTTGTGACAGCTGAGAACAGAAACCAGCTCTGAATGTTTTGCAGTTCAGTCCTCTGAGGCCCAATGTAGAGCCTGGAGAGCGCAGAATGAGTAAGTGTCTGCTGTGCTGTCCTTGCCTGGGCTAGCATTTAACGTCCTCCTCTGTGGTGAGGAGCAGGAGAAAGGTCTGTTTTTCTGTTGCCCTGCCACAAACGCTTGGTCTAGGCCTTTTTTTCCTTTCAGTTCTCCGCTTGTTTCTCTTACCACACTTGTCAGTGGTCTACCTTACGGCTTTTGGTTAGTAGGTTCAGGGAGCAATAGGGCAAGGTGTTCCTCTCAGAGGGCTTCCCCAGCCTGGCGAGGAGCAGGAGCCGTGCAGAACCAGCATGTGCATGATACTTGCGACCATCTTTGCATGGCTTCTACCAAAACTCAGTGTGACATTTTATACCCACCTCATGTGAAATTCACCACATGGCTGGGTGATACCAGGAGAAACTGTAAGGATGGGACTTCTCAGAAGAATGACATTTCAAAGCATCTCATGCTGCTTGTTTGTTAATTTACACTGACAAGTATTTACAAAAATTTCGTGCATCCAGCCCAGAACGTCCTGCTCTCTCCAAATACACCATACGGCGCGGTGCTCAGCTTCTGTTCCAGAAGCATCTGTGCCACCGGGCACAACACATGGGACCAAGGCGCTGACCATGAAAACCTGGTGAGCAGCTGACATGGCAGAGCGGAGCCAGGCTGCTCCACAGGGCTCCTGCTCCCACATGCTGCTGATTAAATACCTCAGCTCTTCCTTCCCCTCCACTTGGAAATCTCACCGTTAACTTGACTTAAGGCCTCCCTGTGGGTTTGCAAACTTGGAGGAAACTTTTTTTTCTTTCAGAGATGAGTTCTCCTTGCCAAGAAGGTTTTAATAACTCACCATGAAATTTATAGCGTTTAAATTTAAACCACACGTGGGAAAGTGGAGCTGTAACAGTTTAATCCAATTTAACCTTGAGCGATCTGTTCCACAGCATTCAGGCAAACAGTTCGCACCACAAGCGAAAATCCTCTGTGGGGTGGCAGACAACTGCTCTCTCATCGTGTCTGTGTCCTTTCCGAAGCACAGAGGACTGAGGTCAGCCATCTATGTCCCTTTGACCAGACTTTTTCATCCTCCTGCTGGTCTATCCCTGTGAAATAGTAAAAGTCTGCTGCAGCTTGGAGCTGGGCATACCCCTGTGAGGAGGCAGAGATAAGTCTTGTTCTAGATGTCATATTTTCCTTCCTATGTTAAAGAATACCCTTTGGATGTCCCAGTTGCATGCCACCTCCTTTCCCTGTCCCATTGCAAGAGGAAGGCACATCTCATGGGTGACCATATAAATGCACCTCCCTGGGGAAGCAATCTCCTGGGGATGTCTTCGATACCCTCCAAGGAGAGAAGGTGGGAAAAATCTCATTGGCAAGTAAATGCTATGGATTGTAAAAAAAATTAAAAATAATTTTAAAAAAAAGCTATGTTACAGTGCAAAGAAAAGAGTTGGGCTGTTTCTGAGCAGTGCTCAAGACTTAATGATGTTTAAAGAGGCAGCTAGCACAGCAGGCAGGCCTGTGTCATTGGTGAGGCAAAGCGGCACACGCTAAGAAGCTCTGACCTGGACAGCATCATCACATCTGCAAATAAATGATCCCTTGATCCTGGTAGGGACTGTGGTAAGGCTATGGAGCTCACTGTAGCCAGCGGTGGTGGAAACCATATCATGGCATAAAATTCAGGTGCTGCCTTGTAGCAATTGTATCCTCCTGAGTGCAGCGCTCAGGGGACCACCACTGCTGGTGCTGGGATCTCTAGAATAACAGTGTTGAAGTTTTACAGCCTTTGACTCCGCAGCCATCCACAACCAGCGAGAGTCAGCCGTATCGTGATTCCTATCCAGTTCTGCCACTGGATGGGCCAAAGTAGTGATGCTGAGCCGAACTGGGAGAGTCCTGGTGTGTTGAGCTCCCCTGACTATTCAGGGTTCTGTCATCTTGGTTGTATGTTTTGGTGCTCACATAAGCAGTTCTGCTGGACGATCAGAAGCTCCTGTATTATGGAAATGGACACCTGTGATTGTGTCTCACGGAAACTAAGGCAATAGTTACGCTGATGGGCTGGTCTCTTCTCCACAGTGTGTGGGTCGTATCCCTTGGCTCACAGAAATGCAACAGTTACAAATCATGATTAGTGTGCATTAAGACAGGTAAGTGTTGAAAGTTTTATTTCCACTGATGTGCTTTGTCTTTTATAGCAAAGTCAGTTTTATGTCAACACTGTTCAGGTGTGGGGACCTGAAAGATCGAATGTACATTCGCAGCACAAGTGGGACATGGACTTGGCAAAAGCCCGCAGAGTGGGGATGTAAAATGGTCGCTGATGCCTGGATGCTCCAGCCGTGGGGAGGATGCACTGGCTGCATACAGAGATGTGTTGGTGGGTTAAACCTGGGAAGGCTGAAGTTCTTGCATGGTGTCCAGCTAAGGCAAGCAAAGTCAGCACTAAGCAGTCACAGCTGTAAGATACACAGCAGTCATGGTCGTTCTAGTGATGAGAACTACGCTGCTTAGCTTTCCATTGCAGTCCATAGGAGGCTATGCCTGCTGGAAATGGGCAGACCTGATGATTTTCTGGGATGGCCAGGTGGAGAATAGAGATCTAGGCTAGACCTGTCATGACTGACTTTAAAGCTTGGAGGAACTGTGTGAATAGCAATGCTGTCTGATCCAACTGAACCAACACTACCTGTGCTTGGTGTGTTTCTGCAGAACCACCCTTGGTGCTGCCTTTCTTGGAGATACCCCAGCGAAAAATGGGTAGACAGCAAATTCTACTTTTCAGACTTTTTTTTTTCCTTTCCCTTGGGCTTGTGCATTTAACAGAAGATCATAAAATAACTTGCTTTGGTGAGATTTGCTTGTTTGCTGTTTTTCTGGAGAGAGGGAACTCATCAGCCAAATATTCTTTAGACATGTTAGATATGACATTCTGAGATCAGAAATGGATTTCATGTTGTGTTCCCTGCCGAGTAGTTTCCCAGGGAGGCTGACTGCTGCCAGGGCAGCTCCAGTTGGAAAATTTGGAGTGGTGGAAAAAAAAATTATCCCAAAACCAGATTCCCTTCCAGCTTGCCAGGTATGCCAGGTGCCTCGGCTGACTCACCAAGGTGGAGGTTTCCAGAATGACTAATGACCAAGCAGGCATTGATTTCTGCCTGTCTAATGGGACATGTCTTACAAGGTCTCCAGCTTCCAGACTGGGTGGGGTGCTTGCCTTTTGAATATCAGATTCATCTATTGTGTATTGAGTTGGCTGCCCCAAAAAAGAAACCGTAACCTTGAGATCAGGTAAGTGTGTCAGCGGTAGGCTCCAGGCTGCCAACAGTCATGCAAAGTGCTGAGGTAGCTACTAAAGCTGCCCTCGTGTGCTCCCATGCCTCACTGTTGACATAAGCAGGGCCTGAATTACACACCAGACTTTTCAAAGCCTTGTATCCTCATGTAACGGGTTAATACACTCCCTAAAATGGAGTTCCCTTCAACCTTTTTTTTCCTGGAAGAATAATACTTGCTTTCTTATTGCCACCTCTCTGCTCTTGCTGAACACACAAAATCTCTACATGCGTAGGCCTGGCCATTCAGTAAGGCTTGAAGTTGTTCTTGGTAGCTCCATGTCAGCTCCACAGGAGACCAGAGCAGACCCTAAGGCTATTGTGAAAACAAGAGCATTGCAACATGCTATGTTATTTCTCATCATAGCTGTGACTGTTTTTTCCTGACTCAGTGTAACAGAAGAAATACAGAAGTTAATTAGACATCTTCTGACACAGAACTTGCCGTTGAGCACCTGGTTAACAGCAGTGGCTTCACGCCTGATCCAGGATGAGGTCTTCAGCTGATGCACAAGTGGGGAAAGTCCAGGTCTGGCTTGTGAATCTGTCAAGTGAATCTGCTGTACCAGACAAAGTTATCTCCCCTAAAGAACACCCACTGGGTGCAAGGAGACATGGGTTTGGGTTATTTTTGGCCCTTCTTGTATTCTGCTTCATTAGTCTCTGAAATTGATTGCGCAGCATCACGCGTGTGTATTTTCCCTGCTCTTTGGGGACAGCCGTCAGCACAGATGCAGCACGTTGTCCCTCTTCCATGCTGTTTCAGAGGGCACGCCAGCGCTGGGCTGCCGTGGGCCTGATGGATGCCGTCCTGGGAGATGCACGGGGAGGCGAGTGGTTTTCCAGCCCCATCTGGGTACCTGTGTCCCACTTGTGAGGTAGATCCGTGGGGCTGGGTGCTGCTCCTGGTTTAACTCTTTGGGGCATCCACAGCTACTCGGCCCCAAAACATGGGACTGTCTCCCTGCGGAGGAGAAATGAAGGCCACTGCTATAATCCAACAAAGGGTCTTTCCACTCCTCCTCTGGACTCGCAGTCACCCCTGCAACTGGCCATCCTTTGGACTCCAGTGTCAAGACCTTTACGGGTGTTTTAAGGCTAATTTTGACTGGGGAGGGGCATCAGGGAGAGTTGAGTACTGTCCCTGTGGACTGATGATAGAAAAGACTTCCAAGCAGCTTTGATAAATATGACTATGATCAAACCAAGCAGTGTTTTGTGGTCTCTGCGCTACACTGGCTACACACACATCGTTCATCAAGCTCACCTTTTCCTAGGAATAAAACTCCAGTCTAAGGCAACAAAGGAAGGAGGGAGCATTAGGCTTTTAAGAAGCTGATTTCAGAGACTGTATCCTCAAATTTTCTGCCATTTAAAATGTTTCCCTAAGGTTTTACCACACGTAAATGAAATGATAATTACAATATTTTAATCCAATTAGCTCCCTTCATGATCTGGCAGGTGCAAATTGGAGATGGATCAAACTTCTCCTTACCGTGGATTTTGCCTGGAGCCTCCTTAAAGCTGCTGTCTGGCCCTGTGTGTACACGCTGTACAACGTGTGTTACACGGGGGACTGCAGCAAGGTCCTAAATTATGTATAGCGTATGAATTATTGCTGAAATGCATCACGAAGACTTCACTCATCAAACATTTCCAGCTCCATGCGAGCAGCATGGGAAAAGCAAAGAATTTGCCTGTGGCGTGGGCAAGGTTTTCATTTGCATGGATTTAAATGCTGTGTGTCACTGACAGAGTCACAGGTCACCCGGAGTTAACTTAATACATGCCCCTACATCTTGAAGGAAATGTATTTTGCAAGCTTTCATCTGATTAGCATGGAAATTACACTGGGACTTCTTTTTAAAATGGGGACAGAGTTGAAAAAAAATACATCTTGATGTGTTATTCAAAAAAAGAAAAGTCTTTGAAGGCCAGTGCAGCTGCCTTTCCTCAGGCAAATGTCCAACTCACTTCTGGGAGAGCATCCCCTCTTCCTTCAACCCATCGAAACCCAGAGCTGCAAGCCCACCCTCTGCAAGGACAACGGCAGAGGGGCATCACAGCCAGAGCAACAAACATGGCCTAAGTGGGCAGCATCCTACAGAGGACAGTTTCATGCTGGTTTTCCTAACACCTGTGGATATGGGTAAGCTAAAAATGGTGGAAAACTGCCTGGCAAAACCCCAGGTCCAGGCAGGGCGTTGGTGTGGTAGTTGGATTTTTGTCTCCCAGTGCTGTCCTGATGTGGGCGTCTTGCCCAGGGATCCCCACAGTGCACTGAAAGGATGGAGAAATTCTCTCTCGACAAAAACCCAATGGAGATGTTTTGACAGCGTTACATTGCCCATCCCTCAAACTGACGCAGGAATAGAATGATACTTTTTCTTTTACTATTTTTTTTTTTTTTATGGAAGTGACTGCATTTGCTGAGAAATGACTAAATCTCCAGATTGGCCACGTTAAATGTCACAACTGTCCCCTACAGGTCTGTACTGGCTGGGCACCCGCCTTTACCGCATGGATGCGATGAAGGAAAATTTTCTTATCTTTGCCCCATTTTGAGTGGAGAAACATTTATTTTGCAGTTTACATTCTGATTTCCCCTCGGAGGACTGCTGCCAGTCTGCCCTGAATGAAAGCTCCCTGCCTTACAGGATGGGAAATCTTGACTCCTTTTAAAAGAAGAAAGACTTTATTTCAGAATAAAGTTTCTTTCAATAGTTGCATTTGAAATCTCTGTATGCTGAGTGTACTGTACCCCCTTTATGTTTCTGTACCTCCATAATCTCCCATCTTCAGGGCAGGTGGAAAGGGAATTCAAACCTGCCTCTCCTTTAGCGTTAGCACCAAGACCCTGGCTGCAAAGAGAGCGCTGGCCACGGAAGGGAGAGGATCCAACCCCACTGAGATGCTGGACCTGAGTTGTGAGGAGTAAGCCACAAATCACGTGAGGTAATAATAATAAAAAAAAGAGAGAGGCACTGAATGTTTTCAAACAAACTGGAGAAAATTGGTTTTTGCACATTAACAGTCTGTGAACATAAGGTGGTAGAATCCTGCCGGCAGTGGTTTACTCTGCTGTCGGGTGTAGAGACGCAGCTGCTTGGTGTGAGTGGGACTGTGATGGCGTTGAGGCGAGAGAGGAAGAGGTGTGTGTTTGAACAAGAGCTGTACCATTAGCACTAGCAGTGGAAATGCTGCGTAAACCCTGGGACAGATGGGAAGAGCCATGCCGTAAAGGCTGTGTATAAAATTGTGGCTCAGCAGAACTGTGCGTGTAGGAATGTGTATTAAGAGCGTAGGGAAGTACCAGCTGGGAAGGATACTTTGGTGGGCAAAGCAAGCTCTTTAATGCTCTGTGGTGCAATACGGTTCTACCTTTCATTTCCAGGGGATGGAGAAATGCTGTCACCTCGAGCTAAGACTGAGATGGAGGTAGTCTGTTACCTGGTTTGACCCTGTGATACGACAGCCTCTGCTTCAGGTGAAGCTCCCCCATTTAATGTGGGGCCAGGTTGACCCCTGCTCTGACCTTCCACAGATGAGGTGCAAAGTGGGGACGTCAGGAAGCAATTTTGGCTGAGAAGGTCTTTGCTTCTGCAGGAAGAGGTGTGGAGGTGAATATTCAAATGAAGATTTAGGTTTAGAGTCCTCAACCACCCCGTGAGATCATTTAGTTTGAGTTCAGCTCTGTTTCTCCACATGAATTTTTTAGTACAGAAGTGCAGAGCACAAGAAGCAAAGCCTTCGCAAGCTGAGGAAACCCACCTAGAGAGAGAGGGAAAATTTTCCATGGTTGGTGAAACTGGAGCTGACAGAAAACTAGGAGCAAGGCAAGGGGCAGGGGACGCGAAAGGTAAGATTTGCTCTAGGTAAGACAAGTAAAATAGTCAAATTCACCAGTTTAGTGAATTTACTTGATAGCTGCCTGAAAAAATCATGTCTTTCATAATTTTTACTGAAAAATGAAAATGAAGTGGGTTTGGAAAAAGGTCTTTTATTTTCTCTGTTTTTACTAACATCATGGTGGTCTACCCCAGGCCTCCTGCTTGGAGAGCTTCCTATTGCCAGGCTAGGAGGAGGTGGGTTACAACAGCTTCTCCTCTGGGAATGGGTCCCTGTCAAGTCATGCTAACTGTGAGGCTTGAGGGAAACCTTTTACTCATCTGTTATTTTGGGAGTGGGGGGATAAATCTGTTCTTTGGGCAAAGAAAGAAGCAGATGCTCATCTGTTTCCCAGGTGATGGCTTGCCACACCTCTGCTCATTTGGAGCATCTCCTTACAGACAGTGCCTGAAATGTCACCTGGGAGTAAGGCATAGCCCAAAAGGTGTGAAGGTATCGGGGTCTGTCTTCTTCACGCTGCACATGAAACAGAACTGGATGCTCAAATGGTGGTGTTTCCATGGACCCTGGAAATCCCCCAGTGATGCTTGCCTTTTCCCCACATTAGTTATTTAGGAAAGAAAAACAACCCCTCAGAGCTATGTTTCTGTGGGAACAGCCCGTTCCTAGAGGCGGCTGCACCGGCTGCATCTCCCAGTGATGTTCTCTGAATGGCAGAGGCTGGCCGTGACCTTCTGGTGGAATGTGAATGTTTGAAGGGTTTCTCGTTCCCATCACAGACCTCCTGTGTTCTGCCAGGAGGCTCCCTCCTTTCCTTGCCCTTCTCCTTTCTGCTGCTGAACTGTGCTTCCACGCATCACAAAAGGACCAGAACACAGCTGTGGTCACAGAGGTGGAGAAAACACTCCAGCCGCCACACCAAGGGAGGTGGCAGGAGGAGCAAGCCCCACCACAACTCCCCTCCACCTCCTTTCTCTGCTACTTTGCTGCCCAGAACGTCATGCAAAACAAAACAAAACAAAGCTGCTCTTGCATGGCAAAGCTAACCATCATCCAGTCTGGGCAGGAGAGGGGTGGTGGGCTGAAGGTAGCTATATGCTGACAGGGCAAATTTCTGGGTACTTGGTCACATCTTTTGTTTCTGCCTCACCACTAACTTCTCAAGAAATTTGCAGCAGTTTAATGTTTTTGAGACTGCTTCCTCTTGCTCAAACCACCCGACGTTGGCCAGTGCAGGCTGTGACGCAGCACGGCGGTGCCACAAGCCCTGTCGCAACCCTGCTGTGCTCATTGCCGGTCCTCGTGGGAACCTGGCACTGTTGGGTAACGCCGAGGCTTCCGCAAGGCTTGTGCTGAAAAAGAAACCAGAATCTGGGACTGCCCAGAGAAAAGTCAGGTAAGCATGAGGGTTTTTGTGATGTGCCTGTGGTCACTGGGGAAGATGGAAGGGCTTTAGGTCCTTGTTTATTTAACAGTGTTACATCGGTGGGGAGGTTGGATTTAGGGTCCTGCCTGAACCTGGGCCTTGGAGAGAAAAATCCCTGAGAGTACTTTGGCTGAGTTGGGGAGCAATAACCACCCTGCTCCCTGATGAAATCCTTAACCCCAGAGAGGCCTCTAGCATAGAGCCTTTGCTTAACTGAGGTGTCAAAATTGCCATCTCCTGACCGTGGCAGAAGGAGATGACCATCTGTTCACAACATGGCTGCATAAATGTCCTACGTGACTGGTCAGACGTCTCTGGAGTCTGCAGTCTGTCTCTTCTCTCCACTGACTATGTAGGGAAACCGGGGTGCCTCCAGGTGGCAGCCCTGTCCACTCAAAACAGGGGTTTGGTTTTCCCTTGTGATGATAAAGAGACATTGGTAGTGGAATTAACTTGTGATTCAGCCCACCTTAGCAGCGCGGTGGTAGGACGGTGCCATGTGTGCTGGTGGTGATGCTCTCTGCATTCATACATTGGTCCAGCACCTGCAGGACTCATCCCAAACCTGAAGACGTGGGCTCTGAGCCCTGCTAGACCACAGACAGGGTTGGAGGGTTGCAGGTCTGACCCCACAGCCTCCGCGGCAGCCTTTGTCCTGCCCAGGACCAGGCTGGCAAGAATCATGGGGACAGAAGGATGAGCATGAAACCAAGCACAGAACTTGGTGATTGTGGCATTCAGTTCACTGGTTATGGACAGAAACCTGGAAATATAACATAAAAATGAAATTAGATTAAAAAACCCCAACCAAACAATCCAAGAAGTATATATTTGAGTCCTACGTAGAAGTGACCGCCACCAGCAGCAAAAACTCTTCTTCTGGCACTGGGTGGTAAAGTCACCATCTTCAGCCCTCTGTGCTTGGGGCATCCCTTACAGCTATTGGGAAGAGAGGTGGAAAGCTCAGGTTCCAGCCAGCTCTGCACCACCAGGATTTAGGTGGTCAGGCACCCACAAGCATGTTCTTGGTAAGAAGTCAGAAATCTGTGGGTAGCAGCTGAGAGGCTCTTTGCAAAACTTGAGCTTGATCCCTTTGTCGATCCAATAAATAACACCTTGAAGGACTTCCTAAAGGAGTTTAAAATAGTAATAAACCATTTACAAGTTCACAGCAGTAATTAAATTTTGATGTTCACAAAATTTGCAGCTCAGTTTCTCAGTTTCCCAAAAGAAGGATCAAAATGTTTCAAGGATCCGGCTAGCTCATTGCTCACAGGTGCTTTATGGCGTTCAGGAAAATGCCCTGTTTTCTCACCAGAAAGGAAACTTGGTAGGCTGATCATGCAGAACTCGAAATTTTTCTTTAATGGAGTGAAAAAGCAATGCAAAAAGCTGGTGTCTGAATTCTGATTAGTCTAAGGGTAGAAATCTCTTTTATTTATACTTTTAATTAAGGATGAGGTTTTGTTTCTGTCACAATGCGCAGAATTATTTCTAAATCATATTTAAGATTTCCAGCAGAAAAGGTTAACTAATATGGTGAACTCACCCACCCGGGGGAGCTCAGAATTAATGTGGTATTTGAGTGGGGAGATCAAAGCACTGATACCAAATGAAATGCCGTTAACAGTTTTGCACAAGCAAAGATCTTCAAGAAATTTCAATGCAAGACATTGGAACTGAGCAACGGCTGTGGATGGGGAAAAGGTGGATTTATCCCAGTGCTGACTTTATTTGACGGTCAAAGCAGGGACTGACGGTAGCAAATCATTCTCTGATAGTTGTGGATGCATCGGCCATGGTCAAGAATGTAACGTACCATCTGAGAGGCTGCAGGGCAGAAGCAAAGGCAGCACTCTGCTGACCTGCACTGTCTTCTCCCAGGTTCCTTGACAAAGACAAACACCAAGGTGTGTTGCTGTAGTTTGGATGGTTCAGCATCCCAGCTTGCACTATGAGCTACCTGCTGCTTTTCCCACATCATATCCCAGTACGTGGTTCAGGAAGCTGCTCTACCCAGTGCCTTTTTCTTCTTTCCTCTTTTTAACTAGAAAGCAGCCCAATTCCCAATGTTCCCATCCAGATGGCAGTTCTGCCACTGGTAGTAAAAGTCAAATTTGTTGAATAAATCAGAATTTGGTTGCCATCCTTTCATCCCTTGTCATTTTGCTAAAAAGAAAAAAAAAAAGTATTGCAGAGAGACTCTGTATTTTTGAAAGCCTCCATAGCTATCTTACAGCAATATTTTCCTAACTCTGCAACTGCAGTCAAGTCAACAACTTATAAGGGTAGGGTTAGGCCACTAATTAAGTGAACACTGTAGGAAAGATTTAAGTGGGATCTACGGGGTTGACCTGTCCTTTTCCAAATGCCAGGTTTATATACGTGACCGTGCATTTCAAATGGGTCAAGAGATCCTGGCTGTAAGTACCCAACACGTTGCTGTGAATTAATATTTAATCAAATGAACAACATAGGGCTGAATATTCAAACTTATCTTTGATTTTGACTTCTATGATTTTCTTGGGTTTCTAAACCCCTCTGAGAATACTTCAGCATTTCATAATAGTGTTACTCATATGATATATTTCTTAGCTGTGATTAAAGCTAGTGAGAATGTAAATCTACAAAGGGAAATCTAAGCATGACCTCATCAGCATAAAGTATGTGGGAGACTAATTTAGTTACATCCCTATTAGTAATGACAAATCAAATTGTTCCTTCTGTTAAATCACTAATATAGCAAGGTTTTGCAACTCAGCATGTAACACACACGATAAATCAGTTCAGTCTGTACACAAATACTGATGACCGCGTTAAATCTGGGTTCACTTCTGATTCCAAAGTTCAGCTGAGCCATCCTAGTTCCCTTAATACCTGGGGGGGAAGTTAATCTCTACTCCTATGTACCTTATATTAAGCACTCAGCATTTATAACCCTGCAGCTGATTGCTTAGCAACACCTGTGGGAGGAACCGCTCACCTGATGCGCTATCGGG
The DNA here is from genome assembly GCF_028858705.1 of Grus americana. NCBI lineage: Eukaryota > Metazoa > Chordata > Aves > Gruiformes > Gruidae > Grus > Grus americana. Next base: position 9,779,990 of record NC_072855.1, on the reverse strand, counting down.
TGCTCCTCTCTTGCAGGGGAAGAGGACGGACGAAATGAGGTCAGGCAGCGTAAGCTTATCCCGTGCTGAGTGGCGTTCGCTCTTCTCCATAATGAAATTAATTAAGGTCATTAATTTGATCCTGGTTTATTGTTATAATTTGAAGCTATAATTGGAGATGGCTCAAAGAGGCACAGTCTTATCTGTAATTATACCTTTATAATTACATTTATATTTTAAAGTAAACATTTTCATGTATTGCTGTAAATAGACTGTGTATGATAGCGAATAATACTGTCTCGTACTGCTTTTCAGCTAGACCTGCAGTATTGAAAACATGGACTGTAAATGGGATGGGAGAGCTATTGACATCAGTCATTTGTGTGCTATTTAATTTGGTTTTATGGGAGTGTTTTACATATCTTACATCTTAATGTTAAAACTGAGCCTAAACCCCTATACAGGCCCAAAATCAAAGGCTAAGGCGATTGAAAGACATAAAGAAGAATTGCTGTTTAGTCACATTAACTTTTAAAAATTGCAGAGCCAAGGCATAAAGATTGTCCTCATCAGGCACAGCTCTAGGCGTTCACAGCAGCTGAAAAACCACGTGCCCGAGACACCTCCAGACCGGTGGTAGTGACAGCAGTGGACAAGCAGCGCGGGACCAGCCCCACCGATCCTGCGGGTGATGGCGAGGAAAGATCGCATTACTCGTTCTGTGTTCAGCATCTCGCTCGGTGAGACCACAACGGGGGTATGAAAGCACCTTTTGTCTGCACAGCCAATTTGGCTGCCTGTGTTCCCCCCCAGGCTCTGCTCACTGGCTGTCTCCGCAGCATGCATATGAGCTCCCTCCTGTCTCTGCTCTGGAGCGAACCAACTGGTTTCTCCCAAAGAGAAACCTCAACAGGACTGACAATGCTTTTTTCCAGGGTTGCCCAGAGAGAGAGAAGAACCTGTCATGAGCTGGACCAACCTCTACCCTGGATGGTCCTCCAACCATCCCAGGAGACCTCATGCCCACTGACCTCCATGCCATGCTGCAGAATCCAAAACGCCTTCACATCCTGCTCCAAAACTGGGACTGCCACCCAGTCCTTTCATCATTTGGAGAATTTTAAACTTAAAGAAAAAAAAAAGGTCCCTGATACAATAATTGTTGACCCAGGGTCCATGAGGTTCTGCAGGGAGCTCAGAGGTGACCCAGGCCAAGTGCTGCACAGCATGACGGTAACCATTGCCCTTCAGAGAGTGCTGGTCCTTAGCGGTGTAGACACAAGCCAGCCCGTAGCAATGAGCAATGAGTTAATGGTGCCCCCAAGCATTTTCCACAGTGGCAGTGAACACGCAGCCTTTGCCAGGTAGCCAACACTCAGCATTTCCTTTCTTCTCCCTAAGATTATTTCTGAACTTTGCAAACCTCTTCTTCCATGTGGCTTAATGCTCTGGCTGCAAAGCGGTGGGGACTCTCTGGAGCTGTAGAAGTGGGTGACGCAGAAGGTCCATGGAGATGGGTCTCCAGAGGCAGAATGAGGACACCGAGCGTGGGGAGCCCAGAACGAGGGAAGCAACGAGCCAGTGCAGGAACAAGAAAAATACAGGGATGTTGCTGGAAGAAACCAGCTCGGAAATTAATCCCAACCCTACTCCATTTTGGAGGAAATCTCCTGAAGCATGTAAGAAATCTGGCAATTTATGTTAAATAGTTGAAAATAAAAAGTTGAGATGTTTTTAGTGTAGGAAAAACTGAATTCACAGATTTAGTGAGAAAGGAGTGAAAGGGTCCTGAGTTCTTTACTTACCAATAACCTTGATGCAGCTACCAGCAATATCTTGAATGTATGTCCTCCTCAGAAAACTAGTGCCAAAATTGGGAGCTGAAATCTAAAGGGCACAGTTGACATTGCCTTCGAGCACCTGGCTCAGCTCTCAGCAAATAGACGTTTTCTGTTTCTCATCTATATTTACCTCATAGTATATATATAATATATTTGTAACCAAGCATCTGTCTATACTTGGCATATTCCCTTCTCTATTTAAACACACACCTGAGAAGAATCATGAACAATTTGCAGTGAAGCCGATCGCCCGTCACCAGCAATAAAAGCATTTATAGAAAATGTTCCAGTCCATCTCTGCAAAATGAATATGTGAACATGGATTTGTAAAAGATGAGTTAGAATTGAATGACAAGAGACCTGGCAGCCACTGCATGAATAAGCCACACAAGAACCTCAAGGCCCAGCCATCAGGTCAGCGTGCTTTATTTTAGTTTGCCACAATTTTTAGAAGTGATGTGATATTTTTGCAACTTTAATTTTTCAGTTTCTTGTTTGAGATGGCTTTATACAAGACTGCTGCTGTGAAAAAGCTTCCTTACCTCCAGATTAAAAAAAAAAGAATTGTCTTCTCAAGATGTTTCAGTTTCAGCACCCAAAACCAACGGCCATTCCTGAAAATTTTGGCTATGGAAACTATATCAGGGCTGGGAGAGAGGGGCCATAAAAGCACTGCGCTCTTCATGCAAGTACTTGTTCCAGGAGGAGACCAACCAGGTACCTTTGGGGCTGGTTTCTCAAGCAGGACAGGGGATTTTTTAAGCAATTCAGGAATATTCTGTTAAATTCAGGAAGTGTGACCGAAATGGGTGCAAGTTCACTTTGACTACTTTAGTCTCCTTCACTTGCTGTGTTGTCTCAGAATCCTTCAGAGCAGGTATCCCCCCTCCAAAAAGTTGTGTAAATTTGTAAAGCCAAGTGATGGGGAACTGGATTCAATCAGGTGAAGCTGGAAAGACTGGAAAAACTTTTTGTGCCTCTTTTCATACAAAGTCTGGGCTGCTGGGGTGATACCAGTGGCTTCACCAGCATGACCTCCAAAACTAAACACCCCATGGTCTCCTGGTCCCTCTTATCCTTCTCCAGCATCTCTAGTAACAACACAGCAGCAGCAACCTTGGCTGTTTGAACCGAACTCTCCCCTGTGCAGTCCGTTATTAAATTCTCTTATGTCTTTATTAGATACCAGATGTCATGAAAGAAGGTGACGTCTCCAGGGAAATCCTGCATGAAGTGTGGGGATGGGATGTTAATGGACTGGGGAAGACGGAAAGTCTACAAGTGTAATGATCTTCTAATGTCCCTGTAAGAGTATTAAGAACCAGATCTCTTTTTTTTTTTTTTTTATTTTCCTCCCCAAAAGAAAAGGCACTTGAAGAATATATAGAACAATGTACTTATCTCTTCCCTACCTAATACTGCTCCCTTCTGTTTTAAGGATGCTTTTGGTGTCTTTTTTTAATTATTATTATTTTGCTGGTCTACGATCTCCATCCCTTTTATCTCACCTGTTGGTACAACCCATAAGTTCTCCTTTCCATGTGACAGTTTCGTTTCAGAGAAAAATGGCAAAATAACTGCAGAATCAGCATTTAAAAAAAATGTTTTTTTAACAGGAGAGGGGAAGACGGATGCACACTGCAGGACTAAAGCCCGAGGAGCTGGTGTGCGGATGCCAGGCAGCATGGCAGGAGGCTGCCCAAGGCAGGAGGCAGCAAACCCAGGGGCCCGGGTAAAGAAATAAATAGGTAAAAATATTGGACTGTATTACATTAGTATTCCTTAATTTAAAAAATGTTAAAATAGAGGTAGAGTTGAAAGAAAGTGGTTTGAATTATTTAAAGGCAGGTGCTTAAAAGCTCAGGAAAAGCAGAGATATAGTTAAACCTACATAGGAGTGTTGCGTTTACGTTAGCCTCAGCCCCCGTCCCTCCTGGCGTGCCCTGGACGTGTGCACGCATCCTGCTCCTTCCCAACAGGCATCTTGTGAGGGGCTGCAGACATATTGACGATACCAGCAGTATTCATAAAGGTCGGTTTTCACATCAGAAACCCTCCTTTCTTTCACCACGGCCACGGGCTCCCGCCGTGCTGGCAGAGTTCACACCAGGTAGCTCCTGCCTGGGCACAGAGCTGGAGGAGGGCTGTTCCTGTAGCCATCTTCTTAACGAACCCTTGTATTCTGCAGCCTGGGCCGAAAGATGCTATTTCGGTCAGGATGAACATTAGGCAATGGGTCTTTTTCCTAGAAGTCTGGGATATATTTAATATATCCCCAGAAACACCCCAGAAGTTTACACTGGGTTTCTCTTTTATTAAATTTCCAGAGGACCAAAGGAAGGAAAAAAAAAAAGACATCTTAAAATCTCTTTAAACTCATTTTTAGCTGTTAGCTAATTAGAAATTTATGGCTAGTTTGAGTAGGAATGCATTCCACACTGCAAGTGCTGCAGCCTGCTGAAGGATGCGCTCTGTCTTCTGCATACGACAGGAAAAGGACCTTCCCTTTCAGTGGAAATCCCAGCCAGCGCTACACGGGGCGAGAACGGCTGGTTCTGCAAGAGAAGTCCACGTGCTCCCGGGTCTCGACTCACACCCCTCTTGTCATGGTTTCAGGTCTGGCTCCAGTTCGCTCTTTGTAAGCAGATTTCCCTCGCACGTCTCTGGACGAGGTGTACGCGCTCGCACTGCGGTCAGACACTATGCGCACCCCCTCTTTTTGGGAAAGTAAGTCGAAGCGCCGTTTGCTCCCAGAGCACATCTCCATTGCAGCTGCATTATTAGTTGGCGCTCGGGCTCTTCTGAGCTCAGCGGTCAGATGCAGCTGCTCGTTAACTGCACAAAAACCTGCGTCTTTACGAGGAAGGTGTGTTGTCGTTGGCCGGGTGGGCTGTGTTTCTTGGATTGCCTCAAAAATAGTTTTCTGCTTTAATGGACCTGAGTGGCTGATGATCTTAACATTTGCTCTAATTGCTGTTTAACTTCAGAGCTGGTTTAATGCGTATAGCAGTAGTAGTTACAAAGAAAATACTCTACCAGAATTTAAATAATTAAAAAAATAATAATCTGAAGCTTTCATATATGTAGGGAGAGATTTTCACATGTGCGGAGCTTTCTAGGCACTGGGTTTAAAACAGTGTAATCACAGAAACTGCACAATTGCCCATAAGGGCAAGAGAGTGGTGTCCTGCAAACCACTAAGCAAGCGACTGTGCAAATTGCTTTCTCATAGATTTCTTAAGGTGATGAAGGCGACTTGTTGGTTAATCTAAGCTACATCGAAGTTTAATTTTTGTTTTGTTACAGTCTATTACTATGATGATCTAGAACTGGTGTAGGATTGCTGGAAAGAGATAAAGTGCTACTAAAGTGCTATTTTATCTTTGATCTGCCTAAGTACGGTATCAGCACATTAACAGCTGAGCTGCAGTGAGGACCTGGTTGTCCTCTTGCAGGAACCAGGGTAAATCTCTGATTCAGCACAGTATTTTGGCAGGAGCCGAGCACTAAGTGTGCAAGAAGGACAGCACAGCCTCTTAACCCCTTTTTAGCCCCCTCACGCTGCCCGGAGCCCTGTGCAAACCTCTCCACAACTGTCCCTTACGGACGAGGCTTTGTCCTCCTGCCCTCGGACCTGTGAAGAGCCGGGAGATGCAGGAGGGATGGCAGCCTCGCGGAAAGCCTGGTCCTCCCTCCTGTCCCGAAAAGGAGAGGGAGCAGCTCTGATGGGGGTGACTGATGTTATAACCCAGCCGAACTGTGGTCCTGCACTTTGGGGAAGCAGAGGAGTTCAGGTCGGTCTCAGCCTGGCTTACAGCTTTTTTGCACTACCAAATATGCGTATTCAAATCTTCTATACTCGGATGTCTACCAAAAAATAATGCAACACCCCTCCTCTGCTCAGTATGTCTTTTCTAAGCACTGAAGAACAGCATAAAGTAAACAACTACCTCGTAACCACCATGAATAATGCCACAGCCGTCCCCTTGCAGTGATACAGGTAAGTGCTCCTGCCACCACCCCTGCACACAATTTATCAGCAGAGTTTCTCTCCATTGGTACGACCCTTTGCGATATCACACGTGAGCCAAATTAGTATTCTCAGGATGGCAGGAAGCACTTTTTCCTCCAAGAGCAGACAAGTTCTGGTGGTGCAGCCAACCTCACTGAGCCCTGAGCACAAGGAACAGTTTTTTTCCCCATCTCCTGCATCTGCAGCTTGGCTGAAGGCTGGAGCATGCTATTACAGGCATTTTATGCCTCTTTTTTTTTTTTTTTTTTTTTTTTCTGCTGGAAGAGCTGATTTGGGATCTTGCTTCTGTGATTTCAGGGTCCCCACATGCCCTTCCCTTTCTGGCCATTGGCCGTCAGCGTGGCTGCAGGAGCTGCTGGAGTTGAAGCTGTCTGAGACACGGGCTCCTTCAAAGACAGAGCAGAAAGGTTTATTTTTTTTCTTAAGCGAAAACTTGCTGTATAAAGTGAGACTTAGCTTCTGAGTTCCCTTGTGTTTTGACTGGCTTTTTAATGTCCTGAGATGTGTATCTTTATTTGCAAATTATTTTCACTGAGAAATGACTGAGGGCCTCTGGATACAGCTGTTCTCTAAAATCAATGACACTTTTAAGCCATCACTGCCTCCATCCCAACTGTAACTCAGCTGTACTCCAGCGGTTAAATACAACCAGGAATTAAAATACTGGATTTGGGGGGTTTTGTGTGTTTTGGGTTTTTTTGGTGGTGTTTTTTTTTTTAATTCTCATTGTGAATCGAGACTTTATGTCTTTCTATCTAATGCTAAGGGAATCATTCAGTGAATGCTACCAAATATTTGTTCAGGATGAGAACCTCCAGCACTGCTTCAGCTGAAAGATTTTCTGCTGTGCACTCCTGACTGACAGAGTTTTCCTCTCCCTTTGTAAAAAGCAGATTTCCATGCTGTTGTTTCAATGAGACTTGAAGGTTTGCACCCCTGGGGCCATTGCGTAGCTGCTGGAGCTCTGCTCTACTGGCAAACTTTGCTTAGAGGTTATTAATACTTTCTTCATTAGCAATTTAACATTGCAAAATGAAAACTGCTTACATCAGCCACAGACTCGCTGGAGATAAGTTTGTGAATGTAAAACATGATCATGTCATGACCATGAGCAGGTAGCAACTGTCTGCTCTCTGCTCCCCCACAAGCAGTTGCAGATCGTCCAGCTTTTTTATCAGCCTGGTTTATAAAGAACCAGGTAGTGGTATCAGCCCAAAAAGTCCTTCATCATCGCGTTTAAGATCCTTCCTCAGATGTTTCCACCCTTTTCCTTTGTCACCCGACCCCCTCCCCTGATCTGTGTGCGTCTGTAAAAGTGTTAATATGGTGACTCATATAAAAATGCCCACGGCTTTAGATAAAAATATTTAACTGCCCTTAAGATGCTGGCCTTGTCCTTCGGGGGAATTGCCTTTTTTCAACTTCCTCTGGTCTGTAATTACCCTGCATGGGCTCACCAAAACCTGGTGAGGTTCACCAGCCATCAGCTGAACCATCAGCTCAGGAACAGGGGCACAGAGACCCATAACCACAGCCGAACATCTGGCAGAACCTCTGGTGCCAGCTGTGCCAGCTCCCAGCTCCTTCCCCTCTGATGGCCGAGCCTTATGGGGCTGGCACAGCCAGCAGCGTCGGGTGAGGGATGTAGGAGATTAAAGGGGAACAAAAAGGAGCTAAATGCCTTGCAGGTGTGAAGCAGAGCGATCGGAGCGTGTCTTTGTGGGGCTGTATCCATGGGTACCGCAGGTCAGTGTGAGCAAGTGTTTCCATTTCTCCGCTGGTGCGTCTGATGTTCTGATAGATCTCGTGCAGTGCAATGTCTGCGACACTGGCGCAGGCACCTACGTCTTTCAACAGAGGCGTTTCATTAAGTTTGAGAACACTAATTGCTTAGGCTGAGCAGGGAGGGTAAGACACCCTTTTGCTTGGGAACCATAGAAAAGTTACAGTCTGGGGCTGTGCAAGCTGAGAACTGTGTAAACAGAACAGATAAATTATCCCCTAAGTTACAAATGGGCTCAGAAGTAGAGCTACAGCCAACCTTTGCATTAGATGGGAACAGCTGCATACACCATAGCCTCCAAATTTCCATAGAAACTTGGATCAGCCATAGATTATCTTCATTTTGTAAATGTTTTAATTATTATGCTATAATATTGTTCTGTAGGGATTGCAATGCGAAAGCCAAGGCTCTGTGGAAGCCACATTTTAAAAGTAGTTTCCCTAGACCATATTTTAAGAAAAGCAAAGCTGGTTTAGGATTAAGACTTATGATTTCTGATAGATTTCATTTTTTTTCCATGCTACTGCATGCACTCTTTTAAATAAACAAACTCCCACTGAGCTTGCTACTCCAGCGGGACTGGATTGAACTTCCCAGGCATGCATGAATTATAAAGTCAGATATATGTTCCTGCAGAGAGGAGAATTACTCGCAGAAACCATCTACTGATGCACGTAGCCTGCCTCAGTCACTTGAAAAATAAAACCCCGGGTGCGTGTGGGTGCAAAGAGCCGGCACCACACCCCAATGGGAACCAGCCCTGCATTGCCCCACGCAGACATGTTGCTCCCTGGGTGTCGCAACCCCTCTGCGTTGTGGCCACAGAGATGGCCCTGCAGATTGCAAAAAGGGGTAACAGGATGTGGCTTCTGTGTGTGTGGCGGCTGCGCCGGCACCGATGTTTACAAGATCAGGTACCGAAGTGGAAGTGGAGTCCGGCAGGCGGCCCTGGGAGATCTGGTTAGATCAAAGGCTTTCCCACGGCGGCAACGTGCCTCGTGCGGCAGCGGTGAGCAGTGAGCATGTCACTGTGCCGTCGCCATCCCCTGGGGTCCATGCATGTCCCAGCGCAGCTGGGCTGGAGAGCTCTTCTTAGGCTTAGCTTTCCTAAAACCAGCTGGAGGATCCAAGCTGCAGGAGTTGCTGTCGCTTGATGCCGCAGGCATCATATAGGTGTATATAGGTTCCCAGCGTGGTACAGAGGCGGGTGTGTGTGTGAAGCTGCCCCGCGCGGCTGGGAGCCTGCCCGCAGACAGCCCTGCCACCAGCCCTGCCACCAGCCCTGCCACGCTGCTGCTCTGCCCCTGCCAGGCTCCTCTCCCTGCCCTTTCTCTGCCTGTCTCCCAGAAAGACAAGGACCCAAGAAACAAACCTACCCTCTGCGCTCAATGAAATGTCCCTTAAATAAGGAATCTGCCTGGGATAGAGTCGGTCAAGTCACTCAGATAAGGTGAATTATTTTTTTTTCCCTTACAGGGGAAGTTCTACTTGCCCTTCCCTGTGGGGCAGGCGGGCAAGGGGCAGCTGAGCACCCAACCCCAAACCTGTCAGCTTTTTGTGGGCACTGGGCCAGCCACAACTCCATGGTTTTTATGTACTTTCTCTATAAAATGCAGTGTCTTGCTGCCCTGCATTACAAGGAGCAGAGATGCCAGTGGGTGGGGGACAGTGCAGCCGAGGAGTCACACCAACGTTCCCGCGAGGCTTAAGTCAACAGAAGATATTTACCCAAGCCCAGCAAACTGTGAATCAGAATACAGCTCCTAACAAAACAGAAATCCTCCTAGCCCGTGCTTTGCTAGTCATTGATCGAGGCAGACTGATGAAATACTCGGCCCTTCTCGCCCTGATAAAAGTGCCTTATTTTTAGAGCACCTTTTAGCATCGCTTCGGCAGCAGGTCCTGCAGGCTGGGCCGTCACCTCCGGCTCCCGATGTGCACGCAGACCCCGCTGTCAGCATGTGCTGGGCTGTCGCTGAGTCCTTCCAGCTCCTAATTTACACTCCAGGAAAACGTGTCACTGCAAAACATGTGCTTTGTCGTGCCTTCATCTCCTTCTCACCTTTTGCTGCCGTTCAGATCATGCCACGACTTTTTGCAGAAACAAACCAGTTTTCCGGTCAGCTGAGCAAGCAGCATACTCCATCTTCACATTTCTCCAATTCCTTCCAGCAAACTGAATATTTTAGGGGCACTTCAGGGGTAATTTGTTAAGACAAGGAAATGCCTGTCAGGATATTGTTGTGTGCAGAGGCAGCTGTGTGCGCAGTGCCCTACGGCTCTGCCTGCGGTGACAGAAACCAGCCGGCCGCGTGCGCCTCGCTGACAGGGCTTTGCGGGAATGCTTAGGTGGCTGGTTTGGGGATCCCAGTGTATCCCAGCCAGCGCCCACGTCGGTGCATGGGGACCGTCCCTGAAAGCTGCCGCCAGCGCAGGCGGCTGCAGGTCCCCGGCTGCTCCAGCTTTGGATGCTTTGGGGCTTTTCTGGCAGCGGTGCGATAACAGCGCCAGGGATGGGAAACTTCGGTATCGGAGTTGTTCTGCTTGGAAATGCCAGTGTTGAGAAATGAATTCTCTTGTAGAAATGCTTTGAATTGGACAAAATTTCATTTAAATAGAAAAACTGGTAACAAGAAAGAGAAATTTTAGTTTCCATTTTGGAATGTTTTGGTTCAATGTTCTTCAGTCTTATAGAAAAATATAATGTATCATTTTAAAGGCCTGTATCAGATTTCGTAGAAACCAAACACTTAGATCTACCTGAAGTTAAACAATTTTGGAATTGCAATCCACAAAAAAAATGATTACCTGCTTTGGAGTGGAAAACAAATTCCAAAATTGCAGATTTTCCCCATAAAACAAAAAACTCCATCCCTGGCTCCCTCCCAGCTCTCCTTTCTGAATGAAATATGTAGCTCAGTTCCCTGCAAAAACACAGAGCTATATTTATGACCAGGATAGTCCCTTTTGCCCCATGTCTCAGGCTGCTGGATCCCCATGTGGGCTTTCTTAGCTGCGTCAGGTCGACTGGCCATGTGCTGGGCAGATGCTTTGCACCGGTGCGATAAATCGGAGGGTTTGAGGACCTGGCAGATCTCCTGCGCCTGCCCTTACCCCCTGCACATCCTGTTTCCTTCTCCTGGCCTTTCCCGATGGCACGGCAGTCCCTGCACCTTTGCTACCCCGTGATTTCTGCCGGCACTTTGGAGCATTTCCAGGTGCACACCAGCCTGCGGAAATCCCTCGGCAGCAGCAAAGGACCTCAAAGTCCACCCAGACGAACTTTCCTGGCAGAAAAAAAGGGGTTACTCTGGGGTGATACCTTAAAGGTCTTTAGTCACAGCATCTTCATTAAGCACAGTTGAGGACAGCAAGTTTACCTTGTAAAACACTCACTTTTTCTCCCACATGCTTTTCCCTCTTCCCTTGCTATAGCTGGTCTTCCTCCACCCTCCTCTTCACGGGTAATTAGATGGCAGACTGCAAAGCTGCTCATGGTAGGGCTCTCTCCCTGCACACTGTGCGCACTGGGAATCATGCTCATTATTATTATTATTTTTATAGTAGCATCTAGAGGGCTCAGGCATTGTGCAGGCGGTTTGCAGACATCGAAGATGTGATGCCGTAAAATCACAGGAAGTGGAAATGAGTTTATCTCAGTAGGTGGGTATTCTTCATGCGTCTAAAAGTATGACATGAGAGCTTTGCAGAATTGCAATCCTGAAGAAGCTTGACTACTCCTGTTCAGAGGCAATAAATAAGATTTTTTTTATTTTTTTTTTTTTACTCTGTTTTTACCACTGATAAAGGGCTGGTGTGCCCCAGGGAAAGCAAGCTGAGGGAGAAGGAGCAGAGGGAGGAGCACTTGAAAATTTGGCTTCAGTAAATAGTTCCTTAAATTCAATGACTCATGATTTTCTTTCAGTGCATGTGGCTGTCTGTGTATAAACTCCAGCCCAGTCAGAAAAATATCCCTCGGTCATTTGTGAGAGCTAGTAATGGTTTCCTAAGGATTAATTCCTCCTAAAAGATACCGTCTGCATTCCTTTGGAAGATGCCCTCCCACAGGCCCTCTCTTACAGCGCTGCACTAAAAATAGTGCTCAGAGCTTCGTTGCGACAGCTCCGTGTTGCAATTTTTATGGCTAGGTAGGTGAAGTCACTTTAATTCACCCTGCTCAATCCACTTACATTTGCATGATAATGTTGTTAATTATCCATATATTTCAAACCAAATAATGATTTCACAAAAAGATAAGACAAGGTCCTGTTTTTCTTTCCTTATATTTTAAAAATGCACATACAGTTTGCATAATTAAAATGTATTTTCTCCGGAATGGAGATTCATATCTATTGCAGGTTGAAGCGCAAGCTCGTCCGCACGCTGAGATGCCGATCTGTGCGCTGAGATGCCTCCCTCCAGCCGCTCGCTTGGCACCCACACTCCAGCAGACCTGACTTGTCGTAGTTTGCTGCCACGTCAGTGCTGACCAAAGGAAGCTGCTGGGAACGTGACTCCAATCCGGGTTAATAATCACAGAAAAAGGCTGTGCAAAACGAGCTGCTGCCCGGCTCTTCCCCGGGTGGCAGCGGTGGTTGGGAAGAGCAGCAGTTCGCTGCCCTGGGAGCAGACCCTTCCTCTTATCTCCGCGCAGATAAAGTGGCCAGTGGCAAAGGGCACTTCCTCCCCATCAGCAAATTTGGTTGGTCTTGGCAGCACGTTTAGTCCTTGACCTTTCCTGCGGTCTGTACAGATGCAGAAATCAGGGCGGGCTGCAGCGCCGGGGCGGGAGCGAGCACCCTCGACAGGCACGAGGTGGGCAGCACCAGGTATCCCACAGCTGCTGCAGATGTTCAGCCCTCACCTAACCCTACACCTCTGGAGCAGGGCACTTCCTTAGAGAGCCCCAAAACCCTTCCTGGCCTGAAGAAATAATAAATATAGGGGATATTTTCCCACTCACCTTCCCTTACATCACTTTTTTAGTGCGTCAGCCCAGTTCTTCAGAAAAACGTAAGGCACTCTGTCTCTTCTGGGTGAGAACAGAAGCTTCTTTCTCCCATTTTAAAAATTACCTGTGGAGATGAGGTTGTGCTCCTGCTTTTCTGTTGTCTGGCTTGGTCTGAAGTGCTCTTCTTGTCCCTTCTCCAAAAAGCATACGAGGTGGCCAAGGACAGAGGAGCACTCCCTGTGCCCATGCGGGAGCAGGAGGGTGCCTGGTCTGGATGTCGGATAGACGGTTAATGAGATTATGGCACTGGGGAACTGAAACTACAGCCTTTGAAAGGGAAAAGATGATCCCTGCTGCTCCCTTTACACCGTTGACTTTGTTTGCTTTGCATGAATGATTACTGGGCTGGCATGTGGTTGGGTAAAAAAATATCTCTTGGCCCTTTGAGATGAGGAAACTCATCGGGTGTTAAAAGGCGGTTGTGAGGAGGTTCAAGACACATCCTTCCCCTGGGAGAGGGGAATGATGCTCCTGTGGGGACCTGAGCGGTGCCCACCACCCCTGATGTATCTGAGACACACAAAGCTCCGTGTCTGCTAGTATTTGAACCAATATTAATTAAAGCATTTTAACGAGGATGTTTTGAGAACTGTGTGTTAGTCTGTGCGTGCCCTTCATGAAATATTAAATATCTCTGCCTTTCAGCGGCATCCTCCTCCCAAGAAGGTCTTCCTGCAAATGGGGTTTGACACTCCTGATAATTTTGGAGCTAAAGCAACCCAGAGAAATAATCTTCTACAAAAATCTTAATGTGATCTTTGATGTTGCAGTCAAAGGAGCACATGCCAGAAAATGTTTTGCTTTCTTCAGTTCATCCTCTGGTTGTGTTTGTTGTTATTTTCCCATCAGGCGCGACAACTAGCAGCTGATTAACTCATTAGCTGAGAGCATCAAAGCACAAGGCAAGAGCATGAAATCTGCTCCCGTATCCTCCAGCCACTCCTTGCAGCTCGGCATTTTCTGCAGGGCCCATCTGAGGTACAAAAAGTTGTCTCAGTTACTTGTGGACAGAAGCGTGCCCTGTCTTTCTTGAGCCCTGTCCCCACACTCAGGGACTGTGGCTGTGCCAGAGCATCAGGTACCCAATGTGTCTCTTGTTTTCCATCTCCTCTCACTCCTACCCCAAGGTCATGATCTCCTGCCCTCTCTCCTCTTCACTTCCAACATGTATCTCCATTTACACCCCACCAGCTTCTGCCTCCTCCTTGCTTGCGCCCCTTGACCTGGTGCCTTGGCCCCAGATGCATGTGGAGCCCAACAGAACTGAGCCATCTCTACTCAGGGGCCTCACCACGCTCTGCCAAAGCTTCTTACTTTGGCTTTAGCAGCCTTCTAGAACTTCCACCACTCATTAAGCGTTAAATGTCCACCCCACCCACAACAATCCACAACTGTGGTTCACCTGACTTCCTTGAACACTTCTAAGGGGAACTGCTGCAACCCACCTCCATCTTGCAGCTACACACACAGGAGCCTTCTAAGTTGAATGGGTAATGGGTTTAAGCTAAAGGAGGGTAGATTTAGATTAGATGTTAGAAAGAAATTCTTCCCTGTGAGGGTGGTGAGGCACTGGAACAGGTTGCCCAGAGAAGCTGTGGATGCCCCATCCCTGGAAGTGTTCAAGGCCAGGTTGGATGGGGCTTTGGGCAACGTGGTCTAGTGGAGGGTGTCCCTGCCCATGGCAGTGGGGCTGGAACTAGATGATCTTTGAGGTCCCTTCCAACCCAAACCATTCTGTGATTCTATGATTCTATGAAGAATGGTCGGTGTTTATGGGCAATACTGGCTTCAGGTCCATTATGCATGGCACTGTCACAAAGGGAAAAGACCAGATTTTGCACCTGCAGAGGTGAAAAGGGCTCACAGAGTAGCTCCTTGTTTTTCTCCTAGAGCAAAGGTCTTTGCAAGGAGGCTGCTCGCACTGGCAGCACTGGGGGATTGAAGCCATTCCTGGAGAACTCATCAGAAAGGTTGATGGGTTGGTAGCATAACCAATGGCAAAATGAAGGAGAGGAGCCTGGCAGGATTAAAGTGTTTTTATATTGCTGAATCTCCCGAGTGCCAGCCCTGGCAGCGGTGTTGCTGCTGAGCTCCTGGGTCTGCGGTGATCCCCTCTCTCCTGCGGCCCAGCCGGCCTGCGGTTCATTTAGCGCCGAGCAAAAAATCAAACACTGAGGCCCTTTGTTTTGCAAATCTGCAACACAAACAGGCCTCTTTGCAAAGACCAGTGTGCACACCCACCACGGGCTTTGTTAGCACCTGAAACCCTCTCTTGACACGGTGCTCCACAGAAGGAGATGTAAGGAGACTTAATCCCAAATGAAGTCATGTGAGGAAATGGTTATATTTTTTTCCTTTACATAAGGAGCCGCCACAGTGCTCCTGAGAAATAGATATCCAACAGCAAGCCGCAGGCAGTGTGAGATGACAGATACATGTTTAAATAATGTCTTTATTCCAGTTCAGCTGAAAAAATAATTATTGAATTTGGGTCTTCAGCCAAAAAGTACCTTTGTTTCTGAGTGCTCATTGATTAAAACATCTTGTGCTTTCAGCTGGGTTCTAATAAAGACATTACATTACCCTTCACACAGAGTATTAAAAAATATCTTTATTTGGGAGGAGAGAGGAATTTAGAGAGTGACCTTAATGTTTCTTGAGATTTGAAGAATTTCACCCAGCCTAGAGAAACTCCTACTTCTAAATGCAGGGATTTCTGCTAGAACAGGAAGTTTCTCTCTCATTGTTATCCAGCAAAACGAGCTCTGGATTATATTTAGCTCCATTCATCCAGCACAATGAAAAGTAAGGCTCCAGCCAGTTTCCTTAAGCAAGTTTATTAATAAGCACTAGTTGGTGGCTGGTCATTTCTAGGCGGCTGAAGAGGACGATATACGCAGCACAACCTCCCTCCCTCTTCTGCCAGTGGATCCAACCACTCGAAGCACTTTATAACCTTTACTGGGTACCTGTGCAAGCCTGGCAGCCTAAACATTGTCCCAGGGACAGCTTCCAACCCTGCTCTGGTCGCTCATGTTTGCTGGCCCATGCTTCACTGGAGCTGCAAACAAACCATCAAGGGCAGTTTAGCAGCTTTTAAGCTATAGCTAAATAATCTTTCAGGGGCTCCTCACTACGGGCTCGAGGCAGCTCAGTGTAAAACTGCTAATGCTGCAACTGCTGAGCTGGAGGAAGCCACACACTGCAGATACTGCAGCAAAGACTGGGAGCACGTGTTGAAGCCACACGCAAGTCAGGAGCTTGGGTCAGTGAGGGCAGCTGTAGCCTGGCTGTAAATCCTGTTCATCCATTGCTTTCTGTGTATCTAAAGACAAATCGCTTGGGGTGTGCGTCTGCTGAGGGCTAGAAAACAGACTTACAGTGGTTTTATGCACAACAAACTTCGAGGCCCATAACTTTTCATCCATTTTGCTGGCTTTCACTTGGTCTCAAAGTATCTGTAGCGTGTTCAGGATATGCTGAGCTCAAAATATCTCCTGCCTGTGCCCAACTAATTTAGACTATATGACTTGAAGTTCGGGCTTGCCCTAAAGGAGCGAGGTCCCTACCACCCACGTCCATTTGTAGTCATCAGGGGGAGAGGTCTGGAGCTGTGTCCCTGCAACACTTCCAGCAGTGCGATATACTTCCCTTGAGGCCTCAAGCAAAATTCAGGCAATATGATGTCTTGGCTTTGCTTGGACAGGAAAAACTCGTTGCTTTCCTCCCACTGGGAGTGATGGTGGGGAAGGGAGTGGAGGCGATCTCTGTGCAGCAATATGTGGCTGTCCTCTCTCGATCTAGGAGCCATGGTAGGATGTCTTCACAGGCTATGGTTGCAAGGGAAGAAAAGACCCAGGAAGCAACTGGGGCAACCACAAACCATCACAGTTGGGGTTCAAATGTAGAGGAATGAGTAATGTTAGCCTAACTTCTCCCTACAAATTGTAGCTGTCTATGTACAAGAAAGAAAAATTATCTGGCACTCTGGAAACCAAATACCAGTCCTGGGAAGGTGGTGGTCAGCACAGTCAGGGGTCCTTTACTGGAACAGCTGGAGCAGTTTTCCCTCAGTGCCCACCTTGCCTCCTTCAGTGCCCATCACATCAGCAGTCATGGCACCGAGACTTCCCAAAACTCAGCAGTTTGTGCCTTTCAGCCTGCAAACTCAGGCATCGCTGCGAGGCACATGTCTCAGCCAGATCTGGAAGATCTCAGCCAAAAGGACTGCAAATGGACTTAACTTTTTCTAAGGCCAGCTGAGACTGTGTGCCACCAGAGCATGGCATCTTCACAGCAGGCACAAAGGAGGTAGGTAAGGCCACCGAAGCCAGCCAAACATCTTATAAAAGCAAGTTATAAAATATTAAGCCACATAATTTCTTCAAATTTTAGCAACTTTTATGTATGTGTACGGTTGGCAGTGCTCTGTTATTCCTGCCAAGCACTCAATTAGCACTTGAGTTAATAAGATGTTTTAATGGCTGTTAAATTAATCAACAACTCTGACACTGCTTTCAGCCCAATTCCTATGTTATCATTGTCACTAATTATTTGTGTTTATTCTCTTTACTACGCCTATTTGATTTCATTTGAAATTAGATACAGTGATAGGGGACGTAATTTGGTATTTTTCTCTAATGTGCTGAATAGATGAGGATTAGAGCTCCACAGCTATGAGAAAATGAGTCCTTATAAGCATTTGCTCAAACAGAAATCACAGAGCCTTTTTTGATGGCTGTCATACCCCCTTTGATTTGCTCTTCGTCAGTGCTTTAGTAAGTTTGTTCACAGAAAGCTTTGCCAAAATGAAAGTATTGCTAAGAGGGGTGAAAACATGTAGTAGTCCAGGAATACCTGTGAAAATGTTTGGACTGACCTGTACCACAGCTGTTTTTTTCTGGTGGTCTGACAGTGATCCAGGCAGGGAAAAAAACAATATTTTGGGGGTTAGCTCATCAGTCACTCAAAACAGCTAGTGTACTATAAATAGAAGGAAAACATCAAGTAAAAGCAATATGCAATATGTCCCCCTAAACCAAGGATTTTAGAATTGTTTCATCCTGAAAAATTAAAAGAACAAAAGAAAACACATGATCTGTGAGCAGTTCACAGCTCTGCCCCGGCTGGGGCGGTGAGGATGACGGTCTCCCACCCAGGCTGGGAGCGGGGTCGGGTTGTTGTAGGTCTCGGTGTGAGATATCTCCCTGGCTTCGTTCAAAGTGATGCTTTTGCTGTGGTGGAATAGCCTAGGGCTGGAGCTGTGCTGAGAGAAATGAAAAGCTTTCATAAAATTATGTCATGTGCTGAATGTGCCAGCCTGTCGTGTAATAATAGCTAAAACTTTCTGTAATTAAAACAAGTAGCTAGTTATGGTGTCTGACTATGATCAAAGCTCTTTTGTCTGCTTTGACAGTTGGCACATGTGAAAGATTTTGGCTCACATGGAAAATACTGTTGTGGTTTTCTCTTGGTTTTAAATGGCAAGAAACATACATCTCGGATTATCCCTAAACTGAAAGAAAACAGTAACGGGAAACTGAGAACCAGAATGTGCATGACGTAAAATGTCTACGATGTCTGGCAGAAGCAGCTCCTCTACCCAGCCATCATGCCTTCGGAGCGGCTGACCCTTTGCTGCAATGCAAACGGTTCTATCGGATCCTTTTATACTTCTGCAGAGATGGGAATAAAGCTCTTGAGAACATTCCCAAATGTCCTGCACTGCCTTTTTAAAGTAAGAATTGTTTTTGCATAACAAATATTTGTCTGAATTGTGACAAACCAGTTGTCTCCCTTTAGAGGATTTTTTTTTTCATTACTTGGATCGTAATTGTTTTGAGACATTTTATGGATAAAAGCTACCTTTCTGTTCACAAGAGAAACCTGCATTATTTTTTCATATTCATGTCTGGTATCCATATTACAAAATAAAGGGCTTGTTGAGTAAATATAAACTGCTTTTGCCCTCAAATTCCTCTTCATCTCTGAAAAAAAAACCCAAACTAATCCAGAATTCCTTTTGCATCTCTGCAAACATCTACTTCCGCTTAGAAGTCTCTGGGAGGATAAATATGAAGAAGTTTTACAAAAAAACAGATGTGAACTGATTGGCTGAGGAACAGCAGCCAATAATATTATGTTTTAAATGTTATATTAGGCAACAAAACATCATCTGAGGGAAGAAGCCAGCAGAGTGTATTGCTGAGCATCAGGATTTTTCTGTCCCTTCTCCTGAAATTGTGAGGTATGTTGTGTGACAATTTGCTTCTTCCACATCATGCGTGCAATCATGTCTTTTTGTTTTTCCTGTGAACTCAGTGGTTACACGATTATGACCTGTGAACTCGGTGACAGGCTGAATATTCCCCCGAATTCAGCTATGTTTGGTGTGGGTCATCTTCTTATCTTGGTCGTCACTGGCAGAATGGGTTCTACCTTCAAGTGTCACTCTGCATGCAAGTGCACCTACACCCTGTCACTTCTAACCAGAGATTTTTCTAGCTTTGCGGCTTATCAGAGATGACAGGAAATCTTTATTCCTCCTTATTTGGATATCTGGCTAATGAACTGATCTTCAATTGTCTTGGGCCACCTCTGCTTCAGAAGGCAGGACTACACTGTGAATGGTTAGAGTCCACCTCTTCGGTCTCTGTGGTCCTTGGAGCAACTCCAACCCCATGTCTGGCCCTTTTGGACCTTCAGCAGACTGCAGAGAACACAGGACCCACTTGTCCCTAGAGCTACTCCCAAATCCTGCTGACCTCTGTGAGAATCTCCAGCAGTTTGTATCTTAGTAATGCCACATGTCAGACTGCACCTTCTCCACTTGTAATCTTGGCTCCATATATTATTGTCTACAGAACGGCCCATCCTTATCTCCTCTGACAATTGTTCTTCTGGTATATGAGGAGGAGATGCTTTCCAAGCGTAGAGACAGCCAACCAGGGTGCTAGTATGATGTGCTCATGTGGCCATTTCAGTAGCACCAGATCTTTGGTCATTACAGAAACAAACCTTTGGCTCAAACATGATGAATCACAGAACCATGCAGGCTGCTGGCAAAGGTGTCATTAACAAACCCAGGGACATTGCCTCCAGGTGACAATGGTCTGTATTACCATCATGTGCAATGCCAACAAGCAATGTGCTGTGACATTCCCCTGTCCCTGGCAGGAAACCATTGACCTATGGAGCTTTCCTATTAGATTAATTTATCCACAGCTCACCTTCAGCAAGTGCTTTTAATTGACAACCTAACTTATCTACCTCTCATGGAAGATGAGCACTGGCATCTCGTAGACTTGTTTCTTGGACTGGAGACATTTGTAAATAACATATTTGCTGCAGATGTCAATGCAGAAGAGTCGAACTTGCTGTCCTCAGAAAGGAAGTGGTGAAAGGCTGTGGCTGGGCCTGTTTCTGCTCCTATGCTCAGTCTGATTGCCTGAATGTGGCCGCCTTGGTCCTGTTACTGGGATTTCCACTGCCTATTTCGAAGAGGTCTGTGGGATGCCACCTCCCTTTGCTGCTCTCTCTGTGCAGAGCTCTGGATCCAGGCTGTCCCCAGCTCCTGATGGCATTTGCGCCAGGCAGCTCTCACCATCAGGACATGCCTGCTCCTCTTTGTTAAGGAACTTTTCACCAGCAGCAGAAAGGGACAAGAAGCATTTACCTGGCACAAGATACTTGACTTTCAGTTGGCGATCTTATGTGCTAAAGGTGAAAGACTTTGGTCTCTGCTGTGGCTCATTCAGGGCCCATATGCAGCCTCAAATGGGTGGAGCATTGATATGTTTACATCACTCCATCCTGAGATTTCGTAAACGGTGATGGATGTTATCCCTTTGTGTCTGGGTACAGGCAAGAGGGAAGGGTCCCTCACCCAAATCCCCATCATAGTGGGTGTTTGCCTACTCATTGCGTGAACGTGCATGTTGACTATACACATACCTCTACCTTTGCTTACCATAACCAGCCTCTCTTTTTGCATACATAGGCTTCTGTGGAGTTATCTCAAGTCCTCAGAGATTCATTCCACTTAATGATAAAACAAAAGATTTGTGTTACTACTATAGCATGAAGTGTTTCTCAATATTGTATTGTCTCACACCAAAATATGGTTAAGTAGGAGAAGATAGAAGCTGTATTTCAAGCTGGCCATGAGAAAACTAGACTGCAATTTGCATGGTTGCATAAGGTACAGGAATTCACTGTGCAGTTTAGCACTTTCTCAAGCTGAGAAACTCAAGAGCAGAAAGGTTCCTTGAAATCCAAAAGCTGAAAAAAATGTTGCTATTTTGCACCATTTAAATTCCTAGGTGATGCGAGCATTGCGCAGACGGTTAGGGTGATGCAGTTCTAGTGGGCAGGACTAGAAAAATGGTATCTTCTGTGATGGTAGCTGGATTTTTTTCTATGATATTATTTCCTATACTGACCATTACCTCTCTCGCCAGAATGCAGCATAAACATTTTTTCATTCATGCCTGTGCGTGTGTATAAATGCAGACACACATATGTACATATGTATGTGTTTATATATACATACACACACACATGGCCTGGGGGACCTGCCTATGTCTGCACAAACGCCATTTGAATTCTAGACTCTGCTTTTATTAACTTTAACTTTCAGTGCTGATTACAATGTCCATTTCACAGCACAATAACGATCTTAGCTCCACTGCAAGGCATCAAGGACCATCAGCGCTGTTCTTGGAGCACTTGGATTTTCATCGGTCTGTTCTAAAGATGCTACTTGAAAAAAAAAAAAAAGAATAGAAAATCTCCAAAAATGAGAGGCATAAAGAGATCACATCCTACTGCAGAAGGGACATATAGCCCCAAGAAAAGACAAGACTAGAACCAGAAGACTGAGAATCATAGAATCATAGAAACATTAAGGTTGGAAAAGATCTCTGAGATCATCAAGTCCAACCATCAACCCAACACCACCATGCCTACTAAGCCATGTCCCGAAGTGCCACGTCCACAAGTTTTTTTTAACACCTCCAGGGATGGTGACTCCACCACCTCTCTGGGCAGCCTGTGCCAATGCTTAAAGGACGAGAGGAGACGGATGGGCCAGAGCTACATGCTGTTTCTTGAAAGACACCAGTCAAACCTCAAAGGACTCAGGAAACAGTAAGTACTCCCAGAAAGGGAAAGACATTCAGCTGTTTACTGTTTTTCAGAGATGGTTTTATTATTTACTTGACTTTTTAAGTATAAAGCAAAGGGGACTTTAAGAAGTTCCTCTGCAAAGCCTTCATGTACATTGATGTGTCACACACGTGCGTTCCCAGTTCCAGAAACTGGAAGAATTCAGATGTTTGAAAACACGTTGGCTCAGGTGGAACTGCTGGTAATATCCACAGCCTGAGAGTTAGATGGACCTGTAATAAAGGACCCAGTAAAGAAAGGATTTCTGAAATGAGTAACATTACTTTTAAACACGACCAGATGCATGACATTAGGGGAATATACATTTAAATAAAAGCTTAATCTTTAAACCTCAAGAGCATACTCCCATGGCAGTCAGTAAAGCGAATGCAAGCTAAAACCCCAAGATAATATAATAAACATGAAGGATTCCTGCAGAGAGGGATCCTGAGGTGCTTTGCAACTGTAAAATGATACCGAGAAGACTAATAATTATCAGTTAGCTGTGAACTGGTGTCTCGTCTTCTGGAAACCCCTGCAGAGAGGAATGAGTAGGTTTCCCATATAAACATGAAGTAATGCTGGTTCGATATTCCTCTCCTCCTGGGCATGAGCAGCTTGAGAATCTTCTACCAGCTTTTTCAGTAAATCTTTCTTCTACTACACGTGTAGTTCAGTCTCTCCTGCTCCTGAGCCGAGCATGGTCCTACTTGCCTGTACCCTGCAGAATCACTGAAGGTGGCTCAGACGGCATTGCTTACACTGTAAGGATTTTTTTTTTTTTTAATTTTTTGATCAAAGTGTATACAATCTGCCCAGATAAAATGATGAGTCAATGGCATAAGCACCTGCAATGAACGTGGTGGAAAATGCTGAGAAGGTGCTGTGGCCTGTGTTACCACGTTAGAGAAAAAGCAGAGTAAAGAAGCCCGGTTGTGTCCTTCCACCTCTGCCTTCCTCAGCCAGCTGTACCATGGCATCGCTCCAGCTCCTGGCAAAACATCTCCCGCCCGGACAATCGTGAATATGTTTCATGTGGTCAGAGAGCGCTAGAGAGACGGGCCAGAAATTCAACCTGTTACGCTAAATCCAACAAATAGGAAATTATCTGCATATAAATATAGTTTATGCTTTTCCACTTGAAAGGAAATCCCCTTATCAGCTCAGTCTCAGATGAAAACAAGCATGAACACTGTCAGCCAAGCCAAGTGCCCTTGCTGAGAGGCATCGGTGGCCTTCCCTGGCAACAGCGTCCATGCCTTTACGGCCCTTTGGGGAAGGACTTTTACCATATTGTGTAAAATAAGTTGCCAGACAGAGCTGTTGAAGGGGAAAATGGAGCATGGAGACAGCACATGGCTGTTTTGCTCAGCCAGATACTGGGAAGTGATGCAAAAGCAGGGAAGGAGATGTGAGGTTGGAACAGATTTCTTGGGTCAAATGCCATTTTTTTTTCCCTTTTAAGTAGACTGCAGCCCGGCTGCCACTGAAATCAATGAAAATGTTGCTATTAAATTTAACGAAAGTAAGCAATACTAGGCCTTAGAATCAGTGAAAACTTTTCCTCATTGCGTGAATGTTCAGATCATAGTCCTTCCTCCATTCTCTCTTTCTATGTTTTTTCATCTCAAAATGCACTGGGTCAAACTCATTAAGTCCTATACAGCTGAAGAATATGCAGGTACAGGTGGGATAAAGCATATTATTTAAAAAAAAAAACAAACCACAACTGCAGTTCCCTGCTGCAGTAGCACAAAGCTACCTTAAAAATGAAAAAAAACCTGCAAACCCTAACCAAAACCCCTCCAAAACCAATTACAAGGATTACAGGGTGGCATGAAGCCCTGGTTAAATACAGTGCTCAGAAATTCAGCACAGCCACATACAGAAGTAGACAGTTCTCCACATGTTCGTCAGGAAGCACAGCAACCCCCTTTAAACTATCCTACGTAACCTCCAGGAAAGACACATTTTTCTGTGTTATCTGATGGCCAGAAAGGTGGGGTTTTTTTACCCCAGAAGCGCAGTGATGTGGCTGATACAGATAGAATTTGGCAACACCTGCTAGTGGGCTCTATGCACATCTCATACAGGGCTTCAAACGTAAATTTTCTCTGCAGCCAGGCTGGTCTGATGGAGCAGAAAGCGGGAGCTTGGTCTTGCTCTCCGGGAGCTGTTCTGAACCGCTGAGCCTCCTCCTTCTCTGCGAGGGCCGGGCAAGCACAGGTGAAGAGCAAGACTTGCTACTCATACAAATTCCCTCCGGCCCCATCAGCATGGTTTTTATGATCAGCTGTGGGGAGTCCCTGTGTCTTTCCGGGGTGACTCACACGCTTCACAGTGGTCCCAAAGACCCTGCAGCGGGCAGAGCAGCCCTGCACCAAGAGCAGCTGAGCAGGAGCAGGGACTGAACTGGACTGGGAGGAAAAATGAGCTGATTGCATGTTCAGGTTTCCCTTCAGCTGTCGCCTATGGTGGAGTTACAAGCAGCATCCGTCGAGCAGGAACGTTGCTTTTCCCAAGCAAGGGGAGATGGTTCCCGGCTCCCCAGGGGACTCCAGCGAGAGCCATGGCCCAGCAGCACTGCCTGCCCTGGACATCGACCTGCCTGCCTCCAGGTAAGAACAAGGCTTGCATGGCATTTTAAGCATCCCTAGGTCCCTGACAAACACTCTGGTCTGTCAGAGCATCGCTCTCCCACCCTTATCCTGCCCTGAAGCCAGAATTTGTTTTCCCCAGTTGCAGGGGAGAGCATCCTACCGCATGAATCCAAAGAAACAATTTTTATCTGGTTTCCACTGAAACATAGCATCATTTTCCTGATTGCGTGGGGTCGGTTAAAGTTCTTGAGTTGTGTTGTGGAGGTTTTCTCCACAAAAGCGGGGGTGTTAACCACGGTGGCATGGCACAGCTCCAGCTCCGCTCGCACCACTCGGCTCTCCCCCTGCTCTGGCAGCCGGGGCAGAGCAGCCCAGCGCTGTTTAAACAGCTGCCTTGTTTCATCTGGGAGGTGGCTGCCCTTCAGTCCTGGGAGAAGAGCTCATCTTCTGGATAGTTTGCATAACAATTAACATTTGTCAGCTGAGATCTGCCTAGTGAAAGATCACTATTTACAAGTAGGCGGTGAGTCTTTTGAGGCTGGAATACTTCTTGAACCACAAAAAAACTAAGCTGAGAGTGGGAGCGAGCCTGAAGGTGAGCTGATTTCACACGGCAGGTTTAGGAGTTTCTTTTGCATTCAGCTCAGAGGTAGAAAAGCAGAGCTGCCGTGAAAGGGGGGATTCTTTAGCTCTTACAGATTTCATTCAGTTGTTCCAATGAAATAAATACATCCGCCTTAAACAATTGAAAGAGGTATTTACTGCCTGTGGTTTAACAACTGTACTAAGTCAAAGGGACCAGTCAACTAGAGCCTTATAATTCTTTTCTAAAGAGAGGATGAGAGAAAAGAATGAGACGACAATGCAGTATTTATAATAAAGATGAAATGAGTGGAACTCAATGGCGCCAGCAGCCCCGGAGCTCCTGCTGCTTGGGCTAATGCATTTTGCATTAGCACGTCTGGATAGCTGGCACTGGAAGGTCCTGAAAATGCTTTTACAAAATAGCGGCATTCTTACAGCAGCGGCGTTTCTTCCAAGCACCACCACCGACTTCAGGCGACTGAGGCCTGCTTTCCAATCACCTCCTTGCAGCCAGGTTGCTTTCTGCCTTGCTCACCTCCGCAGGTTTACGAGTGGCTGCACCAAAAGGGCTGACACCCCCCCATGGGGCACCTGCTTGAGCAGGGGTGGGTATATACAGCGTACCCGTCCCTGCCTGGGAGCGGGGGGCTTGGCCCACAAAGGCAGGATCCCTGCCTTCTCAGGTTATAGTGGGGGCTGCTGGGCAGCTAGACATCACGGTGAATGTACAAACACAAAATTACATCTGTAAGTAGATTTGCTCTGCATTGGCTAAATAAATAACATCTGTGTTACAAGAACCCCTGGATCTGTATCCCACACCACTCTGCCACTCCAACAGCTAACCTTACGTTTGCCTTGGAAGCAATACAAAACCCTCCAAGGAATTAATAGCCAGCAACTGCATGTCACCAGAACGGTTTATTTCTCATTCTTTCCCCCAACAGACTGGAGACATACGTGTCTCTCATTTCTTTCTGAAACCTGGATTTGAAAACCTTGTGTTCCGGCACCTTGCTGTAACCCTGCAGAATGACAACATGAGCAGTAATGAGCAAAGCCCAGCAGCAACCCAGGACAAACTCTGGGGCAGGGGGAAAGCCTGCCTGGGTGTAGGTGTCCTCAGAAGCAGATGGTAAATGGCACCTTCTTTTTAGTAACTATGATCATAGAAAGGGGAAACTCAGCACTTCAAGGTTTTCTTTTGGTTTTGACGTATACAAATGATTTCTTGGCCTAAGAAATATGTGATGTCAGAATCTGTTTCAATAATTCTTAATATATTGATTTGGATATTTGGTTTTCTTTTTGCCTAAGCCTCTCTTACATGAGCTTATTGCTGTACAGAAGCAGCACATCAGTCTGAGGGGGAAAACGAAAATGGTGTTAGAGGCTCCCAAAAAGCATGGGAACAAGTCAATGAGGAGCGAGGCAGGGAGAACAAAATAAATTGATGATGTTGTAGTCCTGGTTGCTGTATGCTCGAGTCTAACTAAGCACAGGACTTCTTCCTTCCAAAAATAAGGCTGATCTCAGCCTCTGACCCCCAAACGCTAGAGCAGCGGGATGGGGTAGCAGCTATGAGCTCTGGCACTCTGATCCCAGCTGAACCTTGAGATCATGGACTTTGGGCTTGATTTTTTCAGAAACACCTCTTGTTCTCAGTAGGACATGTTGGTGCTGAACTCTTTGAAATCTGCTCTTAATATCTTGACCTCATATATGGAAAATACTTCTTAGATCCATAGGATGTGGGCAGGGTTGTTTAGTTATCATAGCACAGTGCCTAGAAGCTGTTCAGCAATGAAAAGTCCAAGCCACGCTACTTTTCTCTGCTAATCTGCTCTTGTACCGAAAGAGAATGGGCATGTTGACTTCACCCAAACTGGAGGGTGAAAAGAACCCAACACCTGCGTATGCTTTAAGACAACCCCGATGAGATGTGTCTCACAAAGGGCAGGCAGAGACTTTCAGAGAGAAGGACAGCATCACAACAGAAGCCTGAGCTATGGAGGTAAATCAGTAAAAAGACCTTTAAATACCACATGTGGCAATAGCTCAATGCCTGGGATATCGAGCCAAAGGGAAGTCTCCAAAGCAGGCAGGGGCCGCAGGCCGTGGCTCCCCACATTTAGGCTGTAGAGGCTGGTCAGGATATGGTTTGGATTCAGAGGTGAGGTCTGGACTGAGGTTTTGACTTGACTTGTTGCTAGTCAGAAGAGTTCCCTGGGGAAAATGTCTTACGCGGAGTAACCTCTGTGTTAGCTCTTCAGTACATCTTAGAGTCTGGATTGGTGTCTGAGAGGAATCTGAAGTATTCAACAGCACGGATGTTGCCGGCTTCAGGAGGATGTGCCGCTGGCCTCGCTCCACAGCTTCCCTGGGGATGGGCTGAGCTTTAACTGAAAGCTGCTCTAAGTTTTGCAGACTGTTTCAGAGGAAGACTGGACACCCTGGGTCTGCAGAAGGTGCATGTCAGGGCAGAGTCCTCCACTTCTTCATAGAGAAAAGCCAAAACGTTGACTCCGAAAGTGATGCTAAAGAAAGCAGCTCTCAGAGCTAGTTCTGTGCTCTCAGGAAGCAGGAAAGCCCCTCGTGTCCCTGCCCTAACACAATCTTGGCACAACTTTCTAGTGGGATGCATTTCAACATTTTTTTCAAGCATCGGTGCCTTCTTACCATCTCCCCATTCCATCTCACGCATTGCTACTTCCTTGCCTTCTTTCTAGCGCAACCACTGGCTCAGAGAGTCTGAGCTGCCGCTCAGCCTGAATGGAGAAATGGCCGTGGAGGGCTACGATTTGTGACAGGTAATTCTGATTTATGCCACTTGGTGCTATCACACAGGCATTTGAAAACGTGTCCCAGTGCAGCCGCATGTATTTTGCTGTCTGCTGTTCTGTGAAGCCTGGAACAGCTTAAGGCTTGGTATGTATCCTCCTCCGCTCGGAGCAGAGAGTATCCTGCTATTGCTAAAAGGCATTTTAACAACATGCATAAAGTATTATCCTTCCTGCAGGGGATCTCAGCAGCAAAATGGACAGAGTTACTGGTCCAGGCTGAGTAGATGTGGCAACAGGCTGTGCTGTGGGAGTTTTAGTTTCCCACCTTTGCTGTTCATGGTTTACTGGGTGAGCTGGGGGCAGCTGGTTTCTCTTCCAGGTGGTGCCTGGAAGCAGCAACAGATCTGGGAATGAAAGGTCTTAGGTGTCACTTGCTGTCCCCTCAGTTTGAAGAACAGTAACTTGTCGCTTTGGTAAAGAACCAGTCCCAAATAACCCTCTGTTACTGAATTGGCCTCAAGGCGGGACAGCAGGAAACCCAGCGGTGCGATGGATCTTCACTGCCCTCAGAAAGGACCCATGTGGATCCCACCAGGGAATGGACATTGCGCAGGAAGGGAAATCTCTGACATGCAGCTCCCTCGGGAGATTTGAGAATCACCTGAGGAAGCATTCTGAAGAAAGCCTTGGAGAGCAGGAGTGGTGGGAAATCTGCATGGGTGAGATCCTGGCGATAGGGCAGAGAGGGGAAAGGAGAGGTGCGAGATGACCTCATGCAGATGCGCACCCCTGCGAAGGAGACCCAAAACAGAGCTCCTAGCTGCATGACATGACTGTACGCAGCTGTACCCCAGGAGCAGGGGAGCGCCGCGCTGACCCCCAGCACTGCCATGCTGTTGGGGTGCTGCCCGGTAAAGTGGCCACTTTGTGAAGCTTTGGCAAGCCAGCAGACCCCGCGTCCCGAATCCTGAGCACTGAGGCAGGGACTCTGCCCTCCTGAGCATGCTGCACGTGACGTGATCTGACCGTCAGAGGACACATTCAGCTGTGGGTCAGTGCCGGCTGCAAGGGCAACCCCGGCTTGAGGTTTCTCTGCTTTGGGGTACGTCACTGTGTTACCTGATTTGTCTCTTTTTATGTTTTTTTTAGGGTTTTTTTGCACATGTTATCATTGTGATGTGCTTTGCTAGTGCAGTCATGTGTAAAAAGCAGTCAGGATACACTACATAAAACCAAGAAAGATTTTGAATCTTAGGGTCATGAGAATCACACTTGACCTAGCAAAGCTACTCGTCCAGTTGCTTTACTCGTACTTGTTTGTTCTTCAGTACTGACAGTGCTTCAAGCCTCTGGATTTCAGCAGCGTCTCCAGCTATGAAGTTTTAGACAAGCGATGGGTCAAGGTAGGTCTTGAGAGGACTGCAGTGAACTAACAAATGACACCATCCCAGAGGAGCTCAGGACTTGCTTTTGCTCTTTCCATCCATTTCTTCTTTTGTCTTGAAATATGTACAAGGGTCCCTTAAAAAAAAATGGTGGTTTCTGGTTCATTGCTTGATTTTCTTCAGCTAGTGAATATTAATTCCCCTATTGGGTGAAATAATAGGAATAATGCAAATAGATCCAAATAACAGTTGCAAATTAGATGATGTTCTAAGTACTTTATTATAAACAGAGCAAGAAGAATACATTCATTTTAACACCTGAATTCATTGTATAAACCAAATCAAGAGGCTGAAGACCAGAAGGAATGTTAAAAGTTGCAATGGCCCTAAATCTAAGGTCATACAATTTGTGCTCTGCTGTTGGAAAACTGCTGCACATATGCACTGTGTTTTAAAAATGACACTGATGACCCTGCAAGAACACTCAATGGATCAACTTCCCAAAATTACATGGTAAAGTCTCTGATCAAAATGTATCACTGTGGCTACAAGTCACAGACATCACTTACGGAAGTCTCCAAACCTAGGTTGAACTTTATAATGGTGCCTAGCCTTTACGAATGCTTTCACTTTTCATTTACAGGATGGGATCACCCTTGCACAGGGTTGTTCACCCCACTTTGGCAGTGGACCAAGCCAGCTTGCATTTGGCATGAACAGGAAATGGGTATGGGAGAGGAAAAACATCTACACCCTGCTCTGCTGCCTCCTACCTACCCTGTCTCACCAAACTCCAAGAATGCCACTTTGCAGCATCGGACCACGGGGAGCTTTTCTAAAGTTGCGTTGCAAGGAAGGAGCAGAAATCCCTTGTTTCAAAATCCCATGTTATCAGAAAACTTCTAGAGTTTCTCAGGCATTCATCGCAAACCCACAATCTGTGGATCGAGTGAGAATGCCTTGCAGCGAGATCGGGTTTTACCCAGCACCAGGTACGCTGATAACCCTCCCTAATCAGTTGCCAATCTCTGCTCAGTGAAAGCACTCCCCGCGGTCTTTTTACTGGAGCTATTTTTAAATGACAGTGTGATATTTTGTTTTCTTTTGCTCGTTTGTCAATGGAAGAACTGGCTGTGCTGTGCGTCTGCTCTGACAAGAAACTTCCAGTTATTTTTCAGCCCATTCCAGCTGGGATGGAGGGAGGGCCGGAGAAAGTGCTGGCTGCAGGCAGGGTGAGCCCTCTGGGGAGCAGCGACCCCACGAACCCCTGCCTGTCGGGATCCCCCCGGGTCCGGCTGTGGGAAAAGCCTTTTAGGTTTCTTCTGACCCTGGCGTTGATGCTGATTTGGGTTGGTTTTCACAGTTCAGGTTGGTTTATGTTTAGCTGAGCTGCTATTTGCATGAATGTTGGGGGTTTTGTTTTGTTAGGGTTGGGTTTTTTTCACTTGAATTGCTCTAGATTTTCAAGGAATTCTATTTTTAGGTTTAGGTTCTGAATGGCCTTAAAGCATGAGCATCTAAAATTTCAAAATGAAACCCAGAAATGTCCAAATGGTGTTACTGTGTGGACGATTCACATTTCACTTCGTCCAACAGCTTTCCCAAACAGACACTGCTGCATGTTCGACAATGGGCTTTACATTTCATTTGTCTCAAGAATGCATTACAGGGTGACAGCAGCCACTTTCAGTCCCCTGGGGGTTTCTTCTGGATGAAGGAAATATAAAATGCCTGCTGGAATTTTCCTGATTCCCAAGGTCTCCACCCTTAAGCACTGTTGGATGACAGTTGGCCCACAGTTTTATACCAAGATTTTCTAGCCCATGAATTCCGACACGAATGGCTCACAGTAGATAAAACCCTACTGAGAAATATGGATTGTCTATGTGTGTGCAGCTATTGGACATAAAACATGCCTAATTAAATCCTGGAAAATTACATTCTCTAGTTTTAAGTCCTCTCTTTGTACATGGGCCCAAGATTTCTGCTTTTGCGCCTCGGAGTAATCCCAAGATTCTTTCTACCACTTTCTCTTACATGTAATACGTACAAAACTGCCTCCTCACACAGCTAATCCCATAGACCTCAGCAAGATTACTGCGCTGGTAGCTCCAACACCTTTCCATCTAAGAAAGGGTGGTGGACCCAGTCTCAGGAGAGGTGCCAGTCTCTGGGGTCAGTCCTAGGAGCAGAACTAGATCTTTACTAAAATTTTCTGCCCTGCTCCGGCAGCTCCAGCAGCTGGACCAAGAGGGAGAACTACATCCCTGCTTAGCTTGAGCTCTGCCAATTCCCACCAGTCATCGAGGCTGGTTTTTCATCGCAGAATCCAGTAGAACTGGATTGAAACCAACACGCTTACTTGGGAATCTGACTGATATTCTAAAACCTCTTAAATTTTCTAGTTTCTAATCTGAAAGCTTTTGGGAAGACCAGATATAGTTTGATGGCCTAGATTTTAAAGATATGTTGGACCCTAATAATTTCTGCTGCGTTTGGTTTTCTGAGGATTCCTGAGGCAATAATAACAAAAGCTGTAAAAATATGTCCCTTATTCATCATGGCTTTACGTCAGGAGTTTGCTGCTCTAATCATTAACTAGCCTGCTGCATTATCTATGAGAATTGCTCTGTAATATTTATGAAATGTGACCTTTGTTAAGTCAATGTTACAAAGTGTTGGATTCATTCTGTTTGCAAGTGGAACAGATTTCCAAATCACTCTGCAATTAGTACAGTTTGATCTCACCAGCCTATCTCTGCATGGGGTAGCCTTCTACTGAAACAGCAGGACTGCTGTCAGAAATGAAATGTATTTTCCATACGGCTGAAAGTAAGGCTGTAACACCTGCTTGCACTACATCATCTTTGGCAAAGGTAATTGCTGAATGAATATTCCCAATAAGGGGAAACAGTAACCAGACTTAGAAAGCTTTCTGTTATGAGAAATACCATAATTAAAAAAAAAAAAAATAGTACGCAGCCAAAAGAGTTTGCTATGTGTAATATCGTAAGGGGAAACCAAAAGCAAACAGGACGATCTCAGGCTGCAGTGGGCACCGTGAGCCATTCCGCAATAGATACAGATAAAGCGATTGCAAGTGACAACAGGAAGATACAGGAGCCCAGTGGAGTTGAGATGCTTTGGTACATGACCCTCCAAATTGCTCCCAAGGCCACCGTTAGGAGGGGATGGTAAGGTCCCTCCCCACCTAAAAAGCCCATCCTCCTGACCTAGCTAACGCTACCATGAATTCCTGATTCTCACAGTCATACAGGACAACGTGTACCGCTTCAGCGTATGTGGTGTGCTGGAGGAACGAAGTTTCATTGGAGCGACAAATGTGCCGGACGAGCATCACGCAGTGCTGCCATGTGGCACCGTTCAATAGCAGATCACCAAGTCTGCAGCATCCCTACCATTCAAATCATATTTTTCCATCCCCAGAGCTCTGTGTGGTCAGTGGCAGCACTCCATTTTCAACACAGGGTAACCAATGCTCACCCCGACTGGGACTGCCTCATGTGACGCACAACGTCATGAACAGAGTTTTCCTGTCCCCATGTTACTCCTCTGAGCTTGTCCACTAGCGATGGACAAAATTAGAGTTTGGTTTCACGAGCCAAGTTAAGCTCTGATGAAATCTCTACGCAGAATCGTAAAAGATACCCATTTGGCCCCTTGTAGATCTGTTTTATTTTCCTCTAGCGTGACATCCGACCGTGCCTTCCTTTGCAGGAAACAAACATCCTCTTGGATAAAGCAGGGACTGGAAAGCCACAGAGACACCACCCGCACACTCTGCTCCCTGCGTGGGAACGCAGAGGGAGGCTGGGGCAGAGCTGGGACGGGACGGGACGGGCGGCAGGTCCTCACCCAGGACAAACCGGTGTGGCTCTGCCAGACTTGCAGCCGCTCCAGCCCGCAAGTCACAGACCCGTCACAGGTCAAGGACGCTTCTCAGGAGAAAGGTGCTCAGGTCTTCACGATGGTCCTGCCTTTCAAACTGGTATTTTAGCACAGTTTTCCCACATATGAAATGGAAACAATATTAACCTACCGGACACAAGCGGTTTGATGGAGAAGGCAGCAGCACAGGCTGCAAAGAGAAAGTCCTGCCCGTGCTCCGCTACCAAAGCCAACCCTCCGCAGTTTGTGATTCGGTCCTAAAATTCAAAGCTGCCTGCAAGCCTAGCCAACAGTGCCTGATGAACCTCCCCTCTCCCTGTGACCTTGACAATGTGCCGGCGAACAAAGGAGCTGCTAAGGAAACGATTGCGAGTTGCGCCTGTGAATGCCATGAGTTTCTTGGCATCTGGCCGAAAATTGTGGCACTCGTTCCCAGAACTCACCAGAATCGGGGAATCCTCCTTCCTCCACGTCACTCCACTGTCCCCCAAGGGAAAGGAAAAAATACAGATGTCTGAGCCGGGAGAGTGCAAGAGAGAAGCTAGAGACACGTACTGGCTGCTGTGATATGGGAAGTGGGAAAAAAACCCGGCTCTGTAAGCACCGGTACCATAAGCATTGCCTGCTAGCGGCAGCGGGGAGAGGGACCCTCTGACAGGCTCCACTCGCCACCAGCCCACCCCAACCTGCAGGTGCATTTCTTTGGATGACCTTCCCATCTCTCAAAATTGTTTCTGAACGCAGGAACATTTGGAAGGGGTTAAATCACGTGCTGTGAACCAACTGGCAAGGAGGAGAAGATTGGAGAGCGAACATGTGAAACCAGGAAGAAGGGGAACGAGCAGCTGCTCTGATGGGATGAGCTCAGCCTCTCCAGGTGTCCCAGGAACACAAACACGTACCCAGCCAGCCACGGCGAACGCAGCGGGTCAGGCAGTGACTGCGGCACTCAGAAGCGGGGCAGCAACAGCACGGGCATAGCTGCCCTCCGGCTTCTTACTGGGGCCCCATCGCATGCATTTATTGCAGTTGCATGTGCCTGCACTGGTGCAGACTGGGTCAGGTCCTGGGAGGGTCTGGTTATCCCACAGCTCCGAGGCAGGCACAGATCCAGGGAACGAGGGAGGCTGAGAGAGAAGCAGTGGTCTGGGCAAAAACGTGTCTAGAAATCCCCGGGCTCCCGCTGGAGAGCAGTGCTAGAGCCAGGTTCCTCCCCGCCGAGCTGAGCGAGTTTCTCTCTGCAGCAACTGAACACAATGTTTTCTCTTTTCGGGATCATGGATTGCTCCATCAGACAAAAGATTTTCCTGCTACTGTGTACTTCCTCAAAGATGAGGCTATCTCTACCATGCACTGCTATCCTCTTCAAGCAAGCACCTAAGAGTAAGTGTGCTGTGAGAGCACCACGCATCTTTGTAATCTCTATGAGATCCCAACATCCCCGGTGTGAAATCCCCATTTGGTTTCAAATCGTCTTTGCCTTTTTTTTCAACCACTTCAGCATTTTTGAGCTTCTGAAGGTTTAGGAGTTTCTACTTTTTTTCATAATTAGGAAATTGAGAGCTGTGGTTTATCTACTTGTTTCCTGTGAAACACAAAGGGCCTGAGAGAGTGTGTGTGCGTGTGTGCGCACACGCGTGCAAGTTGGGGGGTAGGTAAGGCTGCCTAGAGAGTAGCAGGGTGAGTTTGCAGTATCATGAGGAGACATTTTCTCCAGGTCCCACTGGCATAAAGAGAGGACCGCAGCCACGTCCATCTGTGAGTTCTGGAAAGCGCCGCTCACACCCAAGGTGATGTGCTGCAGCTTGCTGTTGCTGCAGCTCTCAGCCTGAGGTTCAATGGCCACAGCAGTCCTCCTCTCTTGCCAAAGGGCACCGCAGTGCTTGCCCTCTCTTCCTCACCAACATCAGTGACATTTTCCACCATTCAAATCCTTTCCTGCATTGCAATGTCTGCCACAGAAGTGTTTTGTTGGTTAGGAGGCGTTTCAAACAGCTGTGACAAGGAAAGGGCACAGTGGGTGTGAGGGATGGTCCGTCCATGAAGATGCGGGCAGCGCTGATGGAAGTTGGTGGCCCCGTCCAAGCTGCCCCTTCCCATCAGCCCTGGTCCTGCTGCTGGGCTGGGGCTGCCCAGCTGGGGAAATGACAAGCAGGCGGAAGGCACGCCATGATTCAGCAGTGTTCGTTTTTGCAACCAGCTTTCCAGCTGCCAGAAGAAGGCGAAGTTCCTGTATGAAAATGTTTTCAGTTGAATATATCATAAAAAGTAATAATAGATATTTCAAGATGTAAACAGTAGCTTTTTTCCTCCAGAAAAAAAAAAAAAAAATCACAATTACAGCCTTTGCGTGTCATGTAGCTGTTTACTAACATAACATAAGATAACTCTGGGGATCAAAAGTGGGGGAAAGAAACTGGATTAAAGGAAATGTGTTTTTTTTAACCTAAAGTGTTCTCCATAAAACTATTATGCTGATAGGATGACTAATGTAACCAGTGTGTGTTTTGAAGCGTGTCATGAACACTTTTTATGCTTTCTGAACACACAAAGAGAAACCCCAGGAGAGAATTAATTTACAAATCTGATTAAGCATAGTGCCTAAGTGGCAAAAAGCATCATACAATAAATAGTAGGCTCCACAGGTAAGCAAAGATTTAAAAAAATAAAACAAACATACCCTACAAAGAGCCCAGTTGTGTGCATTTTGGGTGGTTTGATGTGTTTGATTAGATGTCAAAGGTACGGACAATGAAAGCAGAGGTCACGCTGAGGTATTACTTCCAACCTCTTCTTCATTAAGCCATCATACCGCCTGCCTAGCGTACAGCATGTATCTTAATTTGGGAAGCAAAGGCAAGCCTGTAAACAGAGGAATGAGTCACAAGACAGGGGTTTTCTGCCTGATGTCAAGACAGACTTATAGCGTGGCCCTCGGCCAGTCACAGCGGAATAAGTTGGGGTGGACCCAGAACCTGTCATCCCCCGGGGGTTTTGTCCCCCAGCAGGCAGAACCTATTCCCCCACCGCTGACCCACACAGTGGGGCCAAAGTACCCCAGCACCGACTCTGTCCCCTTGGGTGCAAGATCTGCGCTGCTTCGCACAAGGCCATGGTGAGGTCCTGCCCCAGTCTCCTCTGGCACAGGTCCCAGCTACCCGAGGCTCCACAAAAATCTACCTTTTGTATGGGTTGTGTCAGCCTTCATTCGCTCATATTTATAGAGCAGTTGATGACAGCGTTTCAGAAGTGAGCAGTGCTATTGCTCAGCAATCGGAGTTGACCTGCCTTCAGGGACTTTCTGAGTTCAAGGGAGTTTGGATGTTAATTACAATCCCTTATAGCTGTAGATCAGGGGTGCCTTCAGACTCCAGATAGATGTTTATTAGAAGTTAAAGCTTTAAGTCTCATCAGTGAACCTCTGAATATTACAGCTATCTCTTTATATATGGGAATATATCTTCTCACTCCTGGGATAACTGCCAATATACATAACACTTTTAAACAACCCTCATCGTTTTTCATTCAAAACCAGAGAGGTGACAGAGTGACTTGGCATGACTTAGACATGAGCGAGTGAGTGAGTGATGAAATGCCCTGTCCCAGTGCAGTCGTGGCAGCCATCTGATACGGGTCCACCTTCCACCATCCTTACAACATTCGAATGGGAGGCAAAAGTGAAAATCCATCCCTGTATTACACTGGTCCCAGTGAAGAGAAGGAGGATCATTTTGTCGTGAAAGCCCTGAACTGGACTCAGGGTATCCAAGTTACTAGAGGTATCTCATTACCTCTAGTAACGAGATCCAAGGATTTCCCTGTGTTTCTACTTCCCTCTGCATAGGGAAGATTTATTCATAACAACTTTCTCATGCATTTGTCCATTTTCTCTGTGTTGGCTGTAATGTTTTCACATTAAAAAAACCTCTCTCACTGTGTGTAGATCATCTAAGCTAGTGGGACCTTGGTCTCCTGTAGATACCAAGAGACCAGCAACAATGAAGAAGAGGTGAAGAGCTGTCAGCGACCTGACAAGATAGAAAAAGGAGAATCCATTAAGTAATGCCCTGAAACTTCTTTTCTGTGGGCTGGTAAAACATATGCTCACTTACACAATGCAGACACTGTCAGTGAAGCAGGAAGTCGTGTCCTCGGCATCGAGTCTCTGTGCCGTAACCGCAGGGAGTCCAACACCTTGGACATGGCTCGGGCGGAGAATCTGTGTCACACGAAAGGAGAGGAATGGAACCAGCGTGAAACCATCAGCAACAAAGGAAGGCGAACAAAAACAGGACAGACGGGATCAGAGACACAGAGCCAAGTACAAGGCGAAAAAATAGACCTGTGGAAAGCTGGAAAGAAAGCAAATAAACCACCAGCAATTCTCCATCCTGCCCCCCAGTTCCTTCCACCCCACTTGCACCTCGTTACTGAAGTTTTCTCCCAGTGCTAAAATCAGTGCATCGACACAAAGGATGTGGCGCCCCACATGACACTCGCGTGGTAAACATCTGCCTGAGGATGAAGAGTGCCCTTTGTAATTTTTGCATTTTGCAGACACCACATTTAGCAAACCAGTGCTGTGTGGGTCCCATAAGGCTGGGTCCTAACCACTATGTGCTACAACATCTTAGATTCTGATCCCCCAAAAAACAGAGCAACCTAAGTGTTTGTTGGGGTTTTTTTTGCACAAGGTTGCTTTCAGCATGTTGTGCCTTTTGGAGGCCATTCCTTTTCCCCTTCACGCTGTCACAAAAGTGTTTGGGGGTTGTTGAGCAAAGATCTTCCCTTTGCTGGAATTCAGTGCCTCAAGCAAAGCACCAAAACCAACACTCACCTTGAAGGTTTAGCTGGAAAGTATCACAGGAAAGCACCACATACGATCGTTGTTGGCCAGACCTATGCAGCCTCCCACCCGCAATCCCTGAGAAAAGTGTTCACTAAATCAATTCCATCCACCCA
This sequence comes from Grus americana, assembly GCF_028858705.1. Classification (NCBI taxonomy): domain Eukaryota; kingdom Metazoa; phylum Chordata; class Aves; order Gruiformes; family Gruidae; genus Grus; species Grus americana. Next base: position 9,741,954 of record NC_072855.1, on the reverse strand, counting down.
GCGATAGTTAGTCTGCCAACACGTACATACTCATTAGCATGACTGATTTCCCATTATCTAATTAATTACTGTAGATTTCACATTTTCACGTTACCTGCTTTGCCATTTGTTTAAGAACAGCAAATGGCCCGTCACCACAAGGTGATGGCACTGAATTTGTCTTTGTCACATACTTTGTATTTCTCTCCAAACTGATGCAAAACTCCAATGGGGCACCGGCAAGAGCAGTCCGGGAGGTCTCTGGCTGCTCCATCCCCTGCCTGAGGCTGGAGCCAAACCTCTCGCAGGCTTCTCATGCTGGAGGTGCCAAAGGTCCCCCAGCTCAGTGCCTCGCTGTCCTCACTGTCAGAACATTTTGCTGATATCCGACCTCCTTGCTGCAATTTAAATGCATTGCTTCTTCCTCTCCTGGATGCTGAAAGCCGATGATTTCCTGCTTGCACTGGCTTTTATTTTTTCACATAAGGAAGGGAGCTTGTTACAGTCATTCTGCCTGACTCTTCACTTGGTTTCCATACTTAAACCAATAAAAGAGAGTGGGAAATTGTGCTTGCTTTATGTGGAATAAGAGACTACATAAGACAGTGTGAAATCAAGCCCATAATTTTTTATTCGAAACCATACGTCACAGATACAGTTCCTGTAGAGTACTCATTTAACATTGTTTCATTTCTCCATAGGAGTAATTAGCTTGCAATGAGGAAAATCATTTAATTAGGCCCACAACTGATTAGAGCCTGGTGCAGAGTCTATCAAAATAAAGGAGAAGATACAAATTGATTTCAACATGTTCTGGGTCAGACCCAATCTTCCAAAGCAAATAGAGAGATAAGACAGCATCTGCTGACTATTCACCTGCCAAGTCTTTGTGCTGATCTCTAATTTTAGGTCCTGCAGGCAATTGTCCAGGTTATTTACCACCTGGGCTGTTTTGATCTTCTCTCAAACGTGTGTATTGATGTACAAGCTCTCTTATCTCTACCACGGTAATATTGGCCCAACTATATTAGCAGTATGATGTTCAGGATCAATACTGATTCCTCCCTCATTCATAGAATCATAGAATCGTTTTGGTTGGAAAAGACCTTTAAGATCATCAAGGCCAACCGTTCAGCAGAACAGCATTTTATTTACCTAATTACCAATATCTATTAAGGGCCTGAACTGGAAAATCTTGAAATGCGTGAGTTGGACACACTACAGAAATGCAGAGTATTATCATTATCATACAATATGGGTCACACCTCTTGTCTTCCTGTCACAGATTCACTTGGATCCATCACAGCTAATACAAGTAAGTGACAGAATCCTATGGCTGGTAGTAGATTTCCATCAGCCACATTAGACATTAATTTTTCCCTACTGGGAACAGAACTCAACAATTTGCTTATAAATATGTTATAGATATCTGTTCTTTGATAAACAAAAATCTGTTCTCCCATATATGTACGCACATAGCTTGGCTCCTGGAGAATGGTTATAGGAAAAGACTTGAGGAGACCATCTCTAATTTCCTTCTCATCTCAAAATCTGATTTACCCAGCTTACGACTCAGTTGATTTTGGATGTCCAAGCACGCAGGTGAGCAATCTCCATGCTTAAATTTGTAAATATAACTTTTTTTTTTTCTTGGTTCATCATCTGTAATAAATATTCTATAAACTAATGGCTGCTAACTGCTTTATTGGTCTCCACAGGACACATGAACTCATTCTTCCATATTGAGATGGATTTTCAGACCAAAGAGCAATAAAAATTTGTTGGAGCTTCTTCCTATAAACTCATCAGACATGATTCACAGATACACAGAAAGCAGATCCCTTCGGTAAGAAAATGCTATTTTTTTTATGTTCAGAGGATAGACGCCATTGGGAATCAAGCACTGACTGATTTTATTCATAAAGCCCACAGTTGCCTCCCTGTCCTCTGAAAGCGGACGTTCTGTTCGCCAAAGGCAGACTGGTTTCAGCTCCGTTTGCTACCACGTGTGCACAACCCCGCTCCGTTTCTCTCTCTGTCCTGGACTGCAGCACTGGTGCGAAGCATCAAGGCAGCTTAGAAGATGATCACAGCGAGGTAGAATATGCTTTTACTGCATGATGTGTTTACAGCAGTTACCTAACAAGAAGGCCTGACTGCAAATTTTATTGGATAAAGGAGAAATGTTTAATTTATCAGCTCATTCAAGCAGTGACCTCAGACAGATGCCCATGCCCCCCAAAATCACTCTAACCCAAAGTGGATCTGTGTCATGGTTTCTTCAAAGCCTCTTTGCACTGGACTAGTCTATATATTTTGTGGAAGCTTAATGCAATACAAATGTACACAAGGCCCTTTTCCTATGCCAGGGGAAAGTAATAAGGCCACAACATGTCTGAGAATCAGATCCATAGTCATATAACTAATCCCTCCTCTGCAGTGTATCATAATGCCGACCATGCCGGACTGGGGACTGGGACACCTGGTCATCCTCCCAGCTCTTCCCCTGCCTTTGCCGAGTGACATTGGCCAGTGGTTTCGCCTACGTCTCGTTTCTTTTTCGTCTTTTAAAATGAAAGCAGTGATACCACTGCCTTTTGTAAAGTGCTTTGAGTGTGGCAGCATCAGTGAAGATTTTTAGGATGATGCTATCCAAAATTGCCAGGCATGGTTTAGGCGAAACAGAGTCAAGGCGGAGCAGGATGATGGAGTCAATCAGTGTCTCTCGAGCTTTTCAGTCTATGCCTCACTTCAATCAGTTAAGAATAATTACACGCCTGATCACAGAAATGGCTGCAGGGCCTGGCAGCAGGGTACTGCACGTCTCGCTGGTCGGGGAGTGCTGGCGGAGAGGGGCGGCCGAAGTCCCTGCAGCCAAACTCTCAAGGACGCTAAGATACAAATGTTGTCTTTCATAATACAGCAATTAACAAGAAATGAATGTTACAAGGGACTGGCATTCAGTTTGAAGTACTATTTTTTCCAGATTTGACCTTCGAGCATGTCTGTTCCATGGCATAAACCCTCACCAGGAGAAATTCAATTGTTTTGGGAAAGCCAGTGACTCAAACAACTGGTCAAGAGTGGGCAGCAAGCTGGGCTAGCAAGCATCAAACCAAAGCTAGCAAAGGACCACAACAAAGGCTAGCAAGCCCCCCAAACCAAATGTGTGGGAGCCACTCAGGTCCATAGGACCCCACAGTATCTCTAGTGTTTATTTGTTGCCGTGGTCCTTGGGCCAAGCTACTATGCAAGCCTGCGCTTGGGTACAGTTCAGGGGGTATGACAGGTCAAGGACCAATCCAGAAGGCACATCGAATGAGTTTACACAGACATGATCCCCCCCCCACTACACTGTCTCTCAACATTGTAGCAGCAACTCATTAACCCCTATACCTCACACACCTTCATGTCACATAATCTCAGCTTTAAGCTCTGAAAGCAGCTCTCCGATGGGCTGCCACGCTTCTTCAGGCACTTTGAACTTAAAAAACTCACCCCAAACTAAAAGCAAACCACACGTAAAATCAAGGGATGACTAAAAGCCGCATGTGCACCTGTAGCAGCCCAGAGGAGATGCAAGGCCAAGCAGCTGCAGTGACATCTGCCATTTGAGATCAGGGATGGAGAACGGTCTTTGGCTCTGCTTTATTTGGCAGGGTGGATATCATCAGAGCATCTCAAATTGGGCTTGGGCACTGACAAAATTGTTACTTCCGAAACTTCTTTCTGTTCAGCTTTCAGGTGTTTTGGCTTCTGCATCTAGGAACCAGAGTTAATGATCTGAATCACAGGTGAGATGAGAAATGGGATTTGAGATGCTGAGACAGGGAGCTGAAACTTGTCAGTGCCAGCTCTGAGGGCAGATCCCCTCCTGTGTGGGAAGACAACTAACTCTTTGCTAATTACTTAAGCCTTGCAAACAGGGGGATGGACCCCAAGGCACAGTGAAGGAGGTTATTTCTGGACGTAGGGATAAGACACAGTAAGGAATTTAAAAGATGGAAGAAAGAAACATGTAGTAGCTGCGATGAGCCAAGTCTGAAAAGCATGGAAGGCCTAATTATTTCTCTAAGGCCACACGTGGGGAATAGTGAAGTTGCTTGAATTATGGATCCTCAACTTCAGAGCTCTGCCCACACCACAGCTCAGGGCAGTCAGTGGTTCTGATGTCACTGATCTCACACACCATGTCACGCCACAGGATGGACTTTGGAAAAGAGAGGCATTATAACATTTAAAAGTGTAAATACTACCACTCCAATCACAAAGTGCAGGCAGTGAAGGAACTGTAAACAGTGCAGGTTGCAGGGTGTGGCTGCTGATGGCTCTCCCTTCTGCTTCTAAATATAAAGTTTTTTAAACTTCACCGTGAAGTGACAGCTATCCCTTATCACTGAAGGCCAGCTGTTTCTTCAGCACTCAGCTGTTCCTGCTGCTTGCTCGTAGAAATGGAAAAAAGCTATTTAGAGACACAAATCTGCAAAGCCTTTGAGCACGTGTATATCTTAGAGCTTGTCCTTCAGTTCTTAAAGTAATTCAGCTGATCTTCTTTCACACCCATTTTACACCTCCACACCCATGCTGACACCAGTCCTGGTTCACTGGCACAAATAAAACCAGATCCAGAACAATTCATTCTAAGTATTTTAAAAGTTTTTTATGGTGCCTCCTGAGAAGGACTCAGCTGAATTCACTCCAGGAGAAACAATCTTGGTAAAACTACTCAACGCTCTCCAACACATTGTTGCACGCTGTACAGAAAGCACCTTTGATGCTACTACGGGTAAATGTGTGTCAGCGCTTGTTTGGTACGAGCCAACTCATGTGCTGTCCTTCCTAAATGCATGTGGATTTCATCAGCAGGGGCTCTGTGTGTGGGGTGGGGGGGGTGGGGGGGGGGGTGGTGGTCACACACACTTACAGTTCAAGCAGATTAATATAGTTTATGACTCCTGAGGCCAAGAGCCACCATGAACAGAAATCAGCTCTGGCTTTTGTGACCGCACTGGTCCCTATTTTGCAGTTCTTAAGACCATTGCATGACATATAGTCCAGCTGGCTTCAGTGGGCCCCCCACTTCCCAAAGCAGGGCAGGGTGGAAGCATAGGGCCCTGCAAAGTGCCAATATCGATGTGAAACCGTGCTCAATCACCTTAAAACAACCATCTTCAAAATACTTCTGTCCACGTTTAAAAGCAGAAAGAGCAATCATGCCGAGTCTGATGGTTTTTACCCCAGGAGTGGTTAGAGGTGCTGGCTGGGGTCCCAGGGAGTGCAGAGGAGGGTGAGGGCAGCTTCATCCCAGCAGTCGGACCGGACAGATCGCCAGGGTGTCCAGGGAAGGCAGAGCTCGGTGGGCTGTGCAGCGCAGGCTATGCACCCTCCTGAAGCACTGCCCCTGCGCACTGCTACCCTTGTGTTTCTAAAGGCAGTGGGTGTGTGCTCGTAGTGTGGTGGGGAGGAGTGGGACGAGCCTCAAGCCTTCAGAGCCTCAGTAAACCCATACCTCAGTCTTGGCCTTTCATGCAAGCGTATCCCACTTTTGCCCAGGTGCATTTATATACCTAGCATGTTCATCTTCTTTTCTGGACATACGATGGATTCCACAGCATGTGTACAAAACAGTTTAAGATCTATTTAGACACATATATGAAAAAATACAGGTGCTCTGAAAATGAGGTACTGCTAGATCGCTAGATTGCTGTGGCTACGGCAGACAGCAACCGTGTCTTATCTGTACATCTCTGCATTTTCTTTACTACGTGCCCTATGCACATGGTCAGGCGAAGGGAACTTTCTTTCCTGTGCGGACAACGCAGATCTATGCATATATGGTTTCATGCTATTTCGTAAGAGAAAGCAACATCAACTAGTGTCTAAACCTACTCTCGGTTAAGTCAACAGCAAAACTGCCATAAATTTCAAGGGGTTTACAGTGAAAACTATACTGTCTCACCCACGTGCGGCAGAATTTCAAGAGTTCAAGCAGCAAGTATAAAATGTTACAGCAATTTTTTTTTACCATTGCAATCTATCCACCAAATTCTCTTCTGCCTTGTAATTCATGGAGTCAGACTTCTTCCAAGAAGATACAAAATTCTCTTGAATTACAATTGCAATGCTGCTTTCTTCACAGCCTTGTATTTTGTCTTATCCCTGATGCCTGGACGAAACGGCAGTAAAATGTCATCTGTGTTTCAGCAATGTTCGAGAGCCATGTTACACTTGTGTATCCGAGGCAACAAGATACAGACTAATAAGTTATCAGGTGTAATGTATATGTAGCTTTACCACAATCCTGTAAAAAAGTAAAGCATAATCCTTATTTTAGTCTGAATCGCTATTATCCTCTAAAAGGGAAACTGTAGCAGACATCTTTTGCCAAGGAATAAACATGTAGGACAATATTCTGCAACCCTCCTATATGCTGAATAGCTCTTACTCAAATAGTTCAATTAAAATCAGGGGGACCATTTGTGCGCGTAAGTGCTATTCTGCAGGAGAACTGATTACAGGCTTCAGTACTTTTGGCCTGAAGATGTACCAATGTGTGATCACAGCACAGCTTCAAATGTGCCTATTTTAAAACTACTTGCTTGTGTTAAAACCAACCAGTTTTAGGCAACAGCTGTGCAGCAGCTATCTGAGATAAGGATGCAAAGTTAGTGCAAATAGGATGGCGTGGACAGGAAAGGTGCTGAGCTCCTTCCTGTTCAGCCTGTACACCAGAAGCCAGGCTATTCTGGTAGATGGCTTCTGTGTATCCAGATGACGAAAGGCAGCTGAATATGCTGGCAAGGGTTGGAAAGCTGGCAGTAACTCTTGACTGCATTTCTGAGAGCTTTCCACTGTTTCTTTTTTCAGTAGGTTAGACTATTGTGCAGAGTTTAGTAATTCTTTTAAATCTCTGTGTGTGTTTTTGCAGTACTGCTGTATTCCTCTCTTGCCTGTGCACTGTAAGGGGTCACGGATGTATGTGCCAGACACATTTTTACAGCACCTCTAGCATCCCATTTGTATCGTCTTTTTCATTCCAATTCATTTCTTGCCATACTTTCCACTAGGCGAGCAGGAGGCTTTTCCTTCAGTTGTAGTCATATGCCAACATTCTTCTGACTTACAGCCCTGGTGGTAAGGAGAAACAGAACTGAAATCCACTTGAAATGCCAGGTAGCCTTACGAAACCCCCCACACACTGGTGGTGGTGAGAAATCCCACAGCGGGCACACCAAGAGCCCAAGATGCACACGGGCCCAACCCAAGGGCCTGGTGATGCCCAGGGACCCATTTGCTGACGCCTGGGGAGGAGGTTGGTTTTTGGCCTCAACGCCTGCCAAGCTCCCTGGGCACTGTCACGAGGAGGTGTCTCCTCATAGTCTGCTGCCCCGCTTTCCTCGCCTTCCTTGCAGGGGTCTCTAGGACTACCACGGATCCCGAGCCCCGCTTCCCTACCCATGGCCTGGAGGGACCAGAGCGCTCGTATTTACAGGGAAAAATAATTTTTGTGTGAAAACCGCCGGACATTGAGGGAACAGGCGCACGAGGCAGAGGCCCAGCGGCTGGCAAGGCCCGAGGTCCCTTCCCGAGAGGGCGGCGCGGCGATTGCACAAACGATCCGCGAAGCCGCGCTGCCCCGCAGAAGACACTTCCCCTCCACACGTTTCCTCGCCAGTGAAGCGGATCCGCGCCCCCCCCACACCCCCGGCCCGGGTCAGCTGCCCCCGCGCGCATGCGCAGCCCGCCCAAGAGGGGCGGGGCTTCGCCTTCCCTCAGCGCCGCTCGCCTGGCCGCGGCGGCCCGGGGAACGTTGGCAAAGCGTTGCCGCGGGGGTGGGCAGCCCCGGGTGGCCTTCCCCGGCAGGGAGCCGCTGCGAGCGCCCGTGCCCAGCGGGGGGAGGCCGCAGGGGTAAGGGTCTGAGCCGGGACCGGTAATGAGGGTGAGGGGGCTGCGGCGCCGTGCGCCCGGGGATGCGCCAAGCCGTGCCGGAGCCCAGCACAGCCCGGGGCGGGCGTCTGCAGCCGTGCCGAGCAGGCGCGGTTATGGCGGCAGCGGGTTTCCTCCACAGAAGTCGGCGCTCCCTAGGCCTGGCTCCGGCCCTGCCGCCTAGGGCGGCGGCGTGCGGGGGCACCCGGGCTCCTCCAGCCCCCTCCCCCCCCCTTTTTCCCAGGTCAGCGCCCCGCGTTCCCGGCGGTAGGTTTGCCGTTAACGTTAGTAGCCGCTCGGGCATCAGCCGATGCGCTGCTCAGCCCGGCGAGCGTGTAGCGCGCGGCGGCGTGGGAGGGTGGGCGGCGCGGGTGGAGCCCTGCCCCTCTGCCTGCCTCTTCCTCACAGCAACGCCGCGCCTCCCTTCGCCCATTGGCTCCCCCTTCGTGCCTCCCCGCCTCCTGCCGCACGGCACGCGTCTCCCACCTTATTGGCCCCTTCTCTGCCCTCATTTGCATGGCGCCCCGCGCACCAATCGGCGGCCTGTACCTGCTTAACATGCAAGAAGTTGGCCAGTCAGCGAGCGGCGGGGGCCGGGCCACCACGTGCTGTTGCTAAGCTTCGGCTTCTAAATTGTTACTATAGTGGCCAGCCAATCGGAGGGGGAGATGGGGATCTGTCAACATTCCCTGCCCCAGCCAGAGGAAAAGGGGCGGGTGCTCTGGCCGCCGGTTGGCCCGGCTGCCTCCCTGCATCCCGCCCTCCAGCTGAAGCGTGATTTTCTATTGGCGGCGCTGGCTGCCCGTCGCCTGTGTGTCAAATGTAGGTTGAGAGAGGTGCCTTATAACCGGGGGCTTGGAAGTCCCCCGCGCGTGAACTCGGCGCGGTGCGCGACGCGGGGCGACGGGGGGCTCGGGGCTCGGCTCTGTTCGGCTCAGCTCGGCTCTGTTCGGCTCAGCTCGGCTCGGCACAGGCAGCCATGGAATTGAACTCTCTGTTAATTCTCCTGGAAGCGGCCGAGTACTTGGAGAGAAGAGACCGAGGTACTGGGCGCAGGCGGGCAGTCAGTCAGTCACCCGCAGGCGCTCCCAGCCGCTCTCGGCCTTTGTTGTGTGGCGGCGGCGGGCGGCCTGGGCCGGGGGACCAGCCCCGCTCCCTCACCTGCCCGGGCGCCGCGGGACTGACCCGGGCTTCGCCAGAGGCACCGCGCTGGGGGAGAACAGTGCTCTTCTCTTTGCTTTTTTTAAAAAAAAAAAAAAAATCGGTTATTTTTTTGTCAAGCTCTGGATGGGGATGGTGTGTGTGTTGCAGCGCTCAGGATACCTCACACTTCTCTGTGTGTGGCAGTCGTTAATTGTATGGCAGTGCTCCCCTCCCCCCCTCAGCGCAGCGTGACAAGGGTTTGCATGATCCGCCTCGTTTTTTAATGTGCACTCAAATAATCCTCCTAATTTCGGCACCTTTTTTTTTTTGTTTACCGAGTTGTTATATTTTTTGTCTCGCTTCTTTAAGAGATGCCAGAATAAAATCCAAACAAATCAACCGGAAAAAATTCTGTTCTTTACCCTAGCGTTCCTGCAAAGGAGGAAAAAAATGCATGGAAAAAATATATTGCCACTAATGCTGACTTTGTCCCTAGAAGCAGAACATGGCTATGCATCAGTGTTACCCTTCGATAGTGACTATTCCAGAAAGAAAACAAAGGCAGGCACCATGGCCAGAAAATCCCAGAATAACAGGTAATAGACGTACCGCTTTTTCAGAATGAATCGGCAGCTTTTCCAATGTGTCTAGCTTATGTGCAGTGCATACATTTATTAAAAATAATAACTAATCCGGTGTATTAGTTTTCCCCATCCCGGTAGTCGCCATTTTTTCCCTGGATGGGCTTGGCTCTGTTTTGATCTCTCATATAAACACTGCCACGCGTACACCATCTCCTTAGTACTCACTGCACTTCTAAACCATCCGCCCTCATCGTTCCTTCTGCTCCACGCTCACCGACAGCGGCTTTTACTGCAGATCTTAACACCGTAATCGCCACTCAGACTTCTCTTTGCATGGCACTAATTTCCTCCCCCCCACCCCGGCATTTATTTATAAACCACAGGCAGCGAACCGGCCGCCTCCCCCCATCGCAGCCAGAGCAGATGCAGCCTCCGGTTGCAGCGCGGCACAGGGCTCTCGGAGGGGCAGCATGTGCGGGGCGGTGGGGGGAGACCCACCCGTGCGCTTGAACTTCTCCTGTAGGTATTAAGCAAGAAGGTGCCGGAGTGGACTTGACCTCTCCGGGGCTTCTGCTGCACTGCCAGCCTGCTTGCCGCATGCAGATCTGTCAAAGTGCGTGACTTGGTCGTTATTTATCATGATTACGTCCACCTTTTTCTCGTGGTAGTGGTGGTTTTGTTGTTTTCGCCGCAGCCACTACCTGTGCTGCGATGGCACGAGCGGAGAGGGCTGCTGTGCGCAGGCTCTCTGCAGCTTTGTTTGCTGCTGGGGCAGCGGCTGTGTACGTGCAGGAGGCTGTCTTACAGGGACAGTGCCGGCCCCTGCCTGGGAGCTCCTCCAGTCCTGTGCTGTGCCTGCTCTGTTTTGCTCTTCCAGGGCTGCTCCAGAGAGGACTGAGGACTGTGCCCAGTTGGGCCCGCTTTGCCCCTGAGTGGCAATGCTCTCCCCAGCGCAGGCTCCGCTCTGTACGGTTGTGCTGGATGGTGGCTCCTGTAGAATAGCCTAAAATGAACTCGGCTTGCACGTGACTTGTTTTCCAAACGAGCAGTGAGTCTCAGCGGGCCCACTCCGCTCTCGCTCCTCCAGCGGGCATCCTGCACGGCAGCGGGCAGCTGGGTCTGCTGGCACTTGGGGAGGCGCGGGGCAGAGGGCCAGCGGCTGCTCGTGGGGCACCGGAGGTGCAAACTGAAATCAAAAGCTGATGAGCTGCCTCCCTGAGAAAAACATGAGCTGGTGAGCGCCCTGCTCGTGCCTATCGTGGACGAGAGTGTCTTAAAGATAACTGAGGGGGAGCAAATTGTTCCCCTATGCCCCTGCTCCAACCAAGGCAACCATTTCAGGGGGTATTAATTGCAGTACTCCTACATTTTTTTGTTTCAGTTGAATTCTTTGTCTTGTCTTGGAGCACAGAGAAGACGTCAGTTCATTTTAAAAAAGAAAGTCATCAGGAGTGGGAGGTGTGTCTTGTTTCCTGAGACACTTTGCTCCTGAAAATTTTTAATTATTTTCTTGTAAAGTATGCTTGCTGCCTTTAAAAAAAAATTCGTAGTTAAGCTAATCAGGTCTCGTAGGATTTCCAGCTGTAAACTGCTCATTGAATTGTACGCGTTTCTTCTTTTCTGTGTCTTGCATTCAAGAAATCTTGTTACTTACAGAGCTATTATTTCATCGTTTCCGTTCTTAGGTCTCTTGTCATCTGCTGCAAAATAGTTATTTGTCTGAACTGTAAGCTGCTTTCAGGAGTTTTTAGGAGAGGATTTGTAATCTATCAAATACAGCAGAATTAAAAGATTTCTGATTACAGATTTGCTAGCATTATTAAAGCTAAGGCATACACATCTGCTTGCAGTTACCTTCCTGCTTTTCTTCTGCTTGTAGATTTACATTTACCTGTTCAGTCTTCTGCTCTGATTCTCACTCCGTAGCAGTGGCAACCTTCAAAAATGCCATCCTGCATTGTATACGCAGTGTATACGTTTACTTACACTTTCTTTTCTTCTAGCTGCAGCGATTAGATTAGGGACGAGACATTCGTCTTATGGGACAGGATAACGCTTGTCGAGAATCAGTTTCAAGCATGGCCACCACCAGGATGGTGGTTTTCCTGGTTCAGCACGGACACTGGGTTTGCTTGCTGGCATGGGAAACAGAGGCACATTGCTTTAATGCAGCACCCTGCTACTTCAGGGACAGAGGTGCAGCAGCAGGGCCGTGTGGGCACCTCTGCGTTGTACCTACTGACTCTGTCCCCACGGCTAGCAATCACTGCTCAATTCTGCCTGCAAGCATAGGTTCAAGGGGGAGAAATTAATTATCCTTATGTTTGAACATCCAGTCTGAAATGCATGAAGTACACTAGCATCACTGGTCTATTGTTTTGTGGAGCTTATAGGCTATAGGGTCTGAGCCCCAGACTAAAGTCTGAATTTTTGATAATACAGTTAAATCTTCCTAAGTAACTCAAAGATTAACAGAGGGAGACGACTGGCCAAAGTTCAGAGGATCTGGAGTGGTCGTGGGTGGTGTGAACCACCGGACAAAGTGTTTGTCCATATTGTTCCTCTCGAACCAGTTTCAAGACGCAGTGGCTTTGGAGCATCAGATGTAGGCAGGCATGATTCCAGTCATGTCTGAAATTTATGCCTTATTATTGCATTGTTTTTCTTACATCTAAAAATATGTACTTAAGGTTGGAGGAGTAGGAAAGGAGCAGATAACTGCACATTTCAAAACTGCAGGGGCTTTGTTGTTGTTTTCATCATCTATTTTTGTATCCTGCTGCTTGCAGCATCTGATCAGATTAAAAAATGAGCTTTTATATCTATATATATGTTTGGAGCATTTTTTTCACGCTTTATGAGCTATACATATATAAAAGCATGAAAAACATCTTCCTCTTCATTCTTAGAAAATCAGAAAAGAGGGGAGGAGGAGAAAAGCTGTCAGATGTGAGGAAGCCTGGTGTGCTGTACCCTTGTTCTTTGTTCTCTATTTTCTCCCCCATGTTGCCTGCCTGTGGCAGGGGCAGAGCATACCCCGGGTAGTACAGGTGCGCCCACCAGCCACTGCGGACTGGGGGACCGGGTGGGGATAGATTACAGCTGCGAGGGCGCTGATGGACGCCTCCTTCCTCTGCCGAGGTGGTGGTGATGTTCATGTAAGAAATCGTATCTCAAGATCTCCATCCCTTCGCCAAAGGCTGGCGAGGCCCAGACCTGCAGGAGAAGAAGGGGAGGAAGGCTGCCTGCCCTTTGGACAGGATGCTCAGGTCTGGGCTAAAAGCCTGCCGGCCTCTTGACTGTGATTGAGAAGTAATTTTGAAGGGTTTGGATTCATGCAGGGAAAAATACCAGCAGAATAGCATTTAATTAACTGAAATCTGTAAGCCTTCTGTCCACCACAGGAATTTAACATTTTTGCTTTGTCCACTGATAGCTTTGGATCAAAACTGGAAGTGGTCATTAACAGTTTGTTGCTGAACAATATTCTCGGGGTTATTGGTAGCAATCAGACACGATTTTTAGCCATTTCTTTTTCACTTCTACATTAAATTTACTGGATTTTATGTGTTTTCTTCTCACTCGGTTTCCTATGATGTGCCCTTTCCCATGTCACACAAACCAAACTGCTTTGTTTTCTCTCTTTCCGGTTTGCCATTTGTACCGTGTCCTCAGCTGAGATTCAGACTTGTTCCCCTCCAGTAGTTTTGACCAAAATCCTCTGGCAAATGAAACAATTCTTGTTTTGCAAAGAGGACAGGAAATTGGAGAAAGGCACAAGATTGTCTTTTGCAGGGAGGTAAACCTAAGTCACATCTTGTTACACTAATCAGGTACTTGACCACAGAGCAGTGGCTGTAGTTCCTAAAGCTGTGCCATACACTCTAGTAATTCTTGTTAATGTGTAGCTGGAATTAAAGGCATAAAACAAACAGCTGCATTCAGTGCGGCTGGGCCTTGGAAATGTTAATGACAAATATTCAAAAGTCCCCCCAAGCTTGCCATTTGATCCAAGGAATTGGATAGGTAATATGCGTGCGATGTGCCGAGGAGGGATACGACGCAAATCTGAAATTTGGTGATGTTTGCTCACGAGGTGATGTGCTTTCACAGAAAACCACGTTAGCCTGAAGATACCTGGGCTGTCCTGTGCCCTGGCTGTAATGACACCCACCAAGTGCGGGCTGCTTGAGCTGTGTGTGGGTGTGAGGTGCATGTCTGCCCGTGCACGGGGGAGCTCGGGCAGCCGCTTTGCCATGAAATGGTCAGAAATAAGGTAAAATGAAAACTAAAATCTTAGTGTTAGATGCCAGTCTACTGAGGTCACAGTTAAATTTACTTGCAGAGAAAGGAATTGGACGTTGGTGGTGCAGTGTGTTTGGCCTGGAGCTGGTTTACTGAAGGAGGGGGAGCAAAATAAATGCTGGTTTATAAATATATCTTCTGTATCTCTTAATTAATATTTTTGCTCATGTGTTATATAAATAGACTTGTACTTTGTGCTGTGTGCTGGCGAAGGGTTATATCTAGAAAAAGATGAAAGCTGCATTTGGTGTTTCAAATAAAAACAGAGCTTAATGTCAGAATTCCTCTGTTAATGTTGGCTCATAGTGAGGGTCAACCTGTGGCCTGCAGAGCGAGCCCCTTGCTCTCTGCAGATGTTATTCTGTGCCCACACAAAGCAGCTTAGGGATCAGAGCCTGATTTTTATTTTATTTTTCCTTTTTTTTTTTTTTTGTGGGAGGCAGAGAATAAAACACTACAAACCAGACTGTGCAGACGCGGCTCCTCTCATTTTTTTGCCTGGCTTTCTGAATGTGGTAGATCCCTCTGGGTTTGCTTTCCTAAAACTGGTGGCAGAGGGACAGCAATTGATATCACTGCGGTTGTTTTTAAAATTCATGCATTTTACTCCCAATAAAAAAGATCTCACCAACTGGTCTGTGACCCCTGAGGAACTGCAGTGTTCACGCAATTGAGGAAAACAAATTGTCACCGTATTAGAAGCGTGTTCGGACCTCACCACTGCAAACATGTGGCAGCACAAACTTGAATGACGTACTGGAGCCAGAGCTCTGCATCCAGGCTGTGCCAGTATGCCTGGTTCCCAGATCCCAGCTGAATCTGCAGGGCTGGTTAAATTTTGCTATGAGGAGAATGCAATAGTCATTTCTACTGGATTAATTCCATACAGGCTGTTTCTTCGACAGGCTGTAAGTGATGCATCCAGTTTAACACAAATGGAAAACAAACAACAACCCAGGAGCAGTGAATACTGGGCAGGATGCGTGGTTATGCTCAGGTTTAGCATTGCACCGCTCCTCATCTCTGGTGATTCAAGTGGTGGGCTGTAGTATTTTCAGGTGCATCCCATGGCAGGTTATGTGTGTGGACAGGGAATTCCCTGGATTTGAATCAGGATCTTCCCAGCAAAAAGCTGCGTAGCATACATCAGACAAGACTGCGGGTGTACGAGCTGCGTGATCTTACGGACTGGCGCACTTGGGAGTGGGAATTGGATGCAGACACTTAACGTGTAGCACCTTGTAAAACTTCTTGCTTTGTTCTTGCTCTTTTGGCCTGGACAAAAGGTGAAGTGCAGGCAACATAGTTCACACATGGCCCTCCAAGTGCTGTGCGACTTTAGGTGGAGTTATGTCCCCTGCACATGGGTTGTGCTACACCCTGCCTGCACCAGAAAGTCCTGGCGTAGGCAAGGCACTCTCCCCTGCTTTAAGGACTTCGTTACTTAGCCTGCTTTGCTCCCTATAGCGCTTTAAAATGTGTTTGCAACTGGTAGCGTATTTGTGACTCGCAGCCTGGACCTGGCTCCCATTAGCATTGGGGAAGAAATTTCAGCCGTGTTGCTGATACGTCCCCACTTTTGTTAGGAGCTGTGCTGGTTTCCTTCTGACAAGATGCACCGTCTGGTGGGGCAAATGGATGGAGGAGTAGGGGAAGCTGTCTTAATAATGAGATGGGCAGCGCACTGTCCATACAGTGAAATCACAGCCCAGTACGCATGTGGGCAGTTCCTGCTGGCTCACTCGTAAACTGGTAGAAAGTGGACTTTAGGAGGGGACTTGTCTTTTCTGTGTTAGTCTTATCATCTCAATTACCACCTGTCCTAATTGTTTAGATGTGTCTGTTGAATGTCGCATCAACCAAATGCTCAAATCCAATACCTAGAAATCTTGTTTAGGGGCGCGAGGGTGGTGGAATGGGACAGCTCTAGGGACATGCTGTTGGAAGGGGCACAGCATCTTGCAAACCAACTTGCATTTACTTGGCTCCTCCTTCTTTCAAATCTTATTTGACAATTTATTCACAAAGAAAATTTAACTGCTACTTCATAGCTGGTGAAGTGCTCAGCATTTGCTAGAGGAATATTAGGGCTGTCTCAGCAGCAGCATTGCTGATCTCCTCCTGAATCTCTGATTTTGCTGATGATTTTTTTTATTGTTGGCTTTTCTGTTTTATTTTTATCTGAACCTTTTATTGACACCTTTCCTTCATCGCTGCTACCCCCAACTCCCGCAGGTTTTACCTGGAGATATGGAACCCAATATAGTGAACTTAAGCTAAACAGCAAAATCTTCCTTCTCTTGCAGCTGCTTTTGAAGGGCTGCACAGACCATTTGTCTGAGAACCACAGTCATACCTCTGTCCCTTTTGTAGAAATATATATATACACATATATCTTCTTAGCCCTGGTGTACAACTTATCTTTTACTGAAGTAGTTAAAGAGTCTGTTTTGAAATAGTGTTTGGGGTACTGGTTTATGCGCAGACCAGGTCTTAAAGTTTTTCCCCTCACTTCAAGTTGCATGAAGAACAGAAAGAGCTGGATATTTTTGCAATATACTGCTCTATAGACAGTGAAGGAGAGAGAATATTTAGAGAGAGGTTCATCTCTTCTGAAAACAAACCCAACAAAAACCCAAACCATCATGCTTATAATAGGGTATTTAACCTGTTCTGTAGATGGAGTAACTGTCTGGTAAATGTCAAAATTCTCAGTTTTGGTTCCTGCGTAGGGCCTGATAGTTGAGGCATCAGTCAGCTTCCCTGCACCTTCTGAAATGGTGGTGCCCTGTTTGCACACATCAGTTAGGCTTCTGCATCCCAAAGAGCTGTGCAAAGTGGCACACATTCGCTGCCACTCTGGTAGGTGGCATAACCGGGACAGGCAGCTATGCCCTTCTCAAAGCTGATCTGGCAGGACGTATCCCAGGTGAACACTAGGGTCACCCTTCATGAGCCAGAGGTGCCTTGTAGGCGTGCTGCATGCAGGACTTCCAGGTGCTCATTGCATCCTCTCTTAACCCAGCAAATTACTCTTGTGCAGGCTGAATTTCTTGGGCAGTGGTTCTCCTGCTGGTGCAGGGTCACCATGCACGCTCACCGGAGATGGTTGTGAGCTCCACTACAGCAGGCAGGTTGGAATTGGCTCGTTACAGTGATAGTGTTCATCTGGTGTATAATTGCCAAAAATGTCAGGGAGGTCATGCCATAGGGCTGAATCTAGGCCAGCCTGTATGTCCTCTCTCCAGAGTCCCCCGTGAACAGTGTCTTTGTGCCTTTGACAGGCCTGTTGTGGGTGTTTGGGGAGAATGGTTCCTCCTGAACTTACATTTTCTCTGTGTTTTCATAAACGTTGGCGGATTTGGCATAGTGTTTGTCACTTTTCATGCAGAAAAGGTTTAAGCTATCTCTGTGTGTGTAGGAGTAGAAAATAAAAACAGTATTCCCTTATTATGGTCAAATGGCAAAGGCAGTAAATCACAGCAAACCCAGCCCATCTTCACCTATTAATGTAGCACAGAGTATGTGTAAAAGACTTTCAGTGTTGCTGCATCGGTCAGGAGCACTTCCATGGCACGATAGGAACGCATACGTTACCTGATTGTGGCTTGCAACAAGTTAAAAATAATTAAATTCATAGGCTCTTCAGAAACAGATACCAGGTAATGGTTGAGATAGCCAATGTCTTGGTAACAATACTGGGATGCTTTCCAGTGAAAGTGGATTAATTAACATCAGTGCTGAGCCTTGTACGCATTGGAGTTTTCTTCTACCTGCAGAGGGGCAGATCGCTTAATTCATCATCAGGCTCAAATAAATTGCTTGTGGATTTGTTCCTTGGTTATTTTGTTGCATGAGCTTTGCTTTCTTTACCCTTCTCTGTGGCCAGAGAGATGCTACTGGGCAGGTCGTGCGTTTGTGCAGGAAGAATTTGTCCCCCTGGGATGTCTCTGCTCACTTGATGCACTGTGCGCTTACACCTCCACAAAGCTGTCTCGGTCAGCATGTCATGCCCAGATGCAGGCAGGGGTTACAGCACGTTGTAGGAGAGCTGCTTTGACGTAATCTGCCAGCCATAAAACCTGCCACCGCCTTTGTATCTTTTGATCCTTAAGTACTGGAAATGTTTTTAGCTGGACAAAAGTAAAGGTCCGGGAAGTTGCTGATTTTGAAGTGGTGACAACTTCATTTTAGGAATGTTTTTCATCTCAGCTGTATAAATAAATAAAATCAATATTTCCAGCTGAATCAATTAAAAAAAATCCTCCAAGAAGTTAGGGCTGCCTTCTAATAGCAGAAAAACTGAGGCATCGGTTGGGGGGAAAAAAACCCCAAAATCTTAGTAGATTGGAAGAGAATAGCACACTGATGTGGTCAGTTCAGGGACTGTGATATTTTCTTTTTTTTTTTTCCTCTGTTTGTAGACTCAGAAGGATTTCTCTTTTTTTGCTATTAAGATGTCAACAGCAACAGCAGTGGTTAGCTGCTGCTTTTTCTTTCTGCTTCTCTGTGGGCTGGAAAGCTGGCTTTTTGGGTGCTTTTTACTCTTACCTGTTACCATTTAGATCTTCTAATACTTTCTGCCCCCTCATAATTTTTCTTCACAGATAAAAATCTTGTGGGCTGTTTTTATTACTAACCTGCTCAGTTTTTTTATGTCCAATTCTGTCTCTGAATCTATTGAACAATAATAAATGCAAATTTATTATAATTCCTCCCTAAACCCACAGTTTACTCATGGAAATTAAGTTGATACCTTGAAGTATCTAAGGGATGTAAAAGTGAACCAATTTAATGGCAAAGCTGTTTCATAATCCATATAAATATATGTTTTAGAGAGCTCTTTTGCAACTTATGCAGGTGTTGGCTTTTAAATATTCTAAATCTTGGTATTTATCCTTTTCTCTAATGTTTCTTTTCTTTTTTTTGATAGGTCATCACACAACGAACTAGAAAAACATAGGTAAGTCTTGAGAAAAAAGCAAATTAAAAGATGTATGGCTGACATTAGAATTACCATGCTTACTGAGGAATATTATGTTGAAATTGTTTTGATTCTGGACTGAATAGTTTAAGTTGTTTTTTTTTAATCAACTAAAATCTAATAGGTATAATATTATTTAGTTTTTTTCCTGTTGTTTGGTATGCTGTTTTTGAAACACTGCTGATAATTACCTTTGGACCGATTAATGCTGTAACTGGTTAACCATAGTGTTACTAATAAAGAATCTGCAGCAACCGTTTGCTAGAGGTGTTAAATGCTTTAGGTACAATCAAAGTATTTTGTGATTAAGGTGGATGATTTTTGGGGAACAATATGTCACACAGGGTTATTCTATGTTTTTTTTAAAGTATGCCTAAAGTGCAGTTAATTTTCATCTTGCATGTAAGTACCTACAGATACGTTTTTTCCCCTCCGTCTGCTTCCTTGCTGGTACGTGTCCTGTCCAGAGAGCTATGTGTGAGCTAGAAATCAGCAACTCCTGAGCTGCAGCCCTGGTTCTGTGCAGCCAGAGCTGTGAAAAGCTGTACTTGCTTACCAAGGACATTCATTAGACCCTGAAGACCCGATTTTTAGAGAACTGATGTTTGCACAGTTTTGGAGGCAGTGTTTACAGTCTATTGTATCTTGTCAGAGTTTGTTTGCAGATGGGCTTTTTAGCTGTAGGAAGTCTCCCCGGGGTACGCTGCTGTGAAGGTGCACAGAGAGCTGCTGAGTGCAATAGGTGCCTGTCTTCGCACCGGCTTTCGGTTCCTGGGCTGAGCAGCACCATGGCACCCTCACTGCAGGATCGCTGCCTTTCACTTATTGTTCAGCAGCAGGACAAACTCTCTCTCGGGTAGCTTTTTATTCTTTTTCGTGTAGCCTGTGGTCTTTCGGGTTTCATGCATCCAAAGCAAGCGAGGGATGTATGTGTGAATATGACTTAAACTTATTTGCATGCTTGTAAATACATGAAATGTGGTTGATGGCACAAGAAGATTGAACTCACTGGGGGTTTTTTTTGTGTGTTGTTCTGCGGCTGCAGTTATGTAGCAGCTAGACCATCACTTCCCTTGCATGCCTACAAGCTTTCCTGTAGTTTAATTGTAATATGAGTAAAGTATAGCCCTGCCTAATAGCCACGTGGTCATCCTAGAGATGAGAGGAACTGGGGAAGGCTCGAGCTCAAAAAGGCAGGCCTGGGCTGTAGAACGCAGTACATTGGCTAAGGCGGTGAAATCAGCTGGCAGAAGTGCTGCTGACAGAGTCTTCAGGAAAATAGCTTCACGCAAAATTCTGTCCTTTGGTCACACTTCTTTAAAAAAATTAAAAATGATCTTTAGCCCCAACTGTGCATCTTTCTCACTTTCTCACTCTCATTTTTTTTTCCATCCTCTTTTCAGATACTCTGTTCCATTTTTTCCTTTTCCCCTGCTCCATCGTAACTGACTTGTCATAATCTAAACTGCATATTCCTTTTTTTTTTTCCCCAGTCTTTTTTCTAACCTGAGCATGGAGTTGCCTCTTCTTCCCCCTGCTCTGCCTTAACATGTTTAAGCAGTACAGTAAATGAGGCACAGCAGCATCTGCAGCAGATGCAGGGCCAGAAGAAGGTTCTATTAATTGTTCCATCTCTGTTCTCACTTTCACTTCTGTGTTGTATCTTTGTAGTAGCTGGACCATATAGTATTTGCCTTGCTACCTTTTCTTTCTCTGCCATCTCAAGGTCAAAATCGGTAAACTGCAAGGTATGTCTTGTGATTATACAACTACTATTTGTAACTGCTGCTGCTTGCTGTACCTCCTACAGTTACACTATATTTGAAGCCAGATTTTATTATTCCTGGTGAGAACCTGCAAACTAGTGCAAGATCCTTGTGTGTGCAAACAGGCGTTCACAAAAGCAGATGAGGTGTGTACAATTGTAGTTATGTCACGTATTGGTGCAAAGAACTCTTGTAATTTTTTTTTTACCAACCCACTCCTCCAGCACTGTGGGTGTATGAGCTGATACTACCAATTGTACTGTTTTTCACTCTGTTTTAGTAAAATTGCATTAAAATCCATTGAGCGTCTTGCAAGGTTTAATGGAAGATGCACAGCCATAGTGTGTCCGTGTAGCAGCTGGTCCTTGCAGCAGAGCTTCTCCTCTTCCCCTGGTGCAGCCCTGCCAGCTGTGAAGCACTGATGTTGGTTTTGGAGGTGTATCCTTTCCGGGACCAGCGCCTTTGACTCACCACAGCCATGATGCTTCTGGCTGAGGCACACTTGGTTATCTCACAGGACCCGTCAAGGAGGAAGAGAGGAGATGACTGCTCATATCCTCCTCCTTGCCCAGGCCCTCACGTGGTGTCTGTGGGCTGGATGGAGCACTGGAGGGCAGGGAAATTGCTTCCTCATTTACAAGGCCTTTCTGTCCTCTATGAGGGCAGCCAGAGCTGCCGCTAACCAGAAAGCCATGGTAGTCATGTACTGGTACACGGTGCTGTTAGAGGTGCTGCACAGGTTTTGCACATTAGAGGTTTTATCTCTGGTTTTGATGTCAGTGGGAATGGCAGTGGTTGATCTCTGTGTGTGTGGACTCGGTCATTTGGCACCACTATTTTAATTTGCATTTTTTACTGCTAGGTCTCCTTTTGTGCCCTCTTGAGGGGATGCTCAGAGATAGCAGAGACATGGCTCCAACAAAAACTCTCATTATGTGATAGAATTCAGACTACAATTACGGTAGCAATTCATACATAAAATTGCTTTTTCTCTGCTTTAAGTTTCCCTGGAATACCCTGCTCAGAACGTCAGTGTGTGTTCATTATAGTGAAACTCTGTAAGGACTCATCCCTCTAATGGCAGTCCTGTTTTGGTCCTGTGTGATTAAAGTTTGCGTCTCAGAGCCATGAAGCAGGAAACCCCCTAAACAAAAAATAAGAAGGCAGGAAATCTTCTATCCTAAGGAGAGATGAGGTTCAGAAGATATTTTAATAGTTAGAGACAAGTCAATCAGAATGGTACTCGGATATAACTAGTTCCTAATGACATATATACATGTATATTCATGTATATATTTTTTGGTTTTGTTTCCAGCCAGAGCATTATATCAGTCGGCTTTCACAGAGCAATGTAAATAGCAAGTACATTGGTAATCATGACTTTGCACTGGGATCTTCACACTGCTCTGTAAAGGCAGTGAGTCCTCTGCCCTCTGCCATTCACGTGTGGACTTGTCTCCCCACTTGTGCAGGACTGTGGGAGGAAGTGACACCTCCCTGCCGTGGTCCATCCTTTTTTTGTGGGAAGCAGATGGAGCCCTGACGAGGGATACTGGGACCGACCCATCAGGGCTCCTTCAGTGACAGTCATTTCACTCCTGCCTGGCTGTGAGGAGCTCTGCTGCAGGAGGAGTTCAAGATCTTGTCATTTCTATGGCCAGGTCTTTGAAAATAGCCTGTGAAACTGAATGATTTTAAAGAACAGCTTTTAAGAATTAATGAAGAAATTAATAAAAGCGTGCCTCGAAATCAGCAGGCCACGTGTTGCTGTCCCCAAGCTGGCACTTGTGTGAGCTGAATGAGTGCCTTTGCTGGGTGACCATGGTACGGCTTGATATAGATGGACAGTTATCTCCCGTGTCTGTCAAACATTTGCATTATTCTCTGTGGGGGTTTTTTGATGTTTTTTCTAGTCAAGAAGGAGGGAAGGGGCAGATCAGCAGCAGTAAAAATCGTCCCACCTGCATCCCACAGAACAGTAAACACCTGGCACACAGTGGGAGTATAATTAGAAGAGGGAGCTGATTAATGCCTTTAGGCAGGATGGACCAGTGATCTTGAGCACAGCAGTGCTCAGCAATGCAGCATCTGAGATGCTCGGAGGAATCAGCAGATCCCGTCCCAGGTCCCTAGGCGTAGGTTTGACAAAAGCTGGCGAGCTGAGCCGGGCGGAGGTAAAAACCCAGCATTGCTGTTGGGAGGGGTGTGCTCTGGGGGCATCTCCCTGGTTTCCTGTGGAAGCTGCTCTGAGAAGAAGTGCACAAGTGTTTAGCTCAGTCACTAGTGTTGCATGGGACAGGGAGTGGTTCTTTCTTGTACAGGGCTTGCTAGTTTGTCTTGCAGAGAGCTGAGACTGCTGTGGAGATGGCCTGGATCAGCTGAGTGGGACAGACAGGAATTTTTGGAAGTGCAAGACCAGGATGAGGAATACATTAGACATGACTTGTAAAACCTTTTAGTAGAAGAAAACAAACCTTTTCTTCTTCCCAAATGAGCCTACATTGTTTACAGTGCTGATCGGGGGGAAGGAAAGTGTTCCAGTGCATGCAGAAGGTAATCCAGTGTTGAGTTTTAGATAGTGCTTTGTGTAGTCCTTAAATCTAAAATCTTGCCAAGCAAAGGTTGTTACATTGCATCATCATGTGTATGAAGTAGATACCTGTACATAAATGTAGTTTGTGATGAAAAGTATGTATTTTGATGGGAGCATTATGATGTACGTTAGCTGATAAAGTAAATAGAGTGGGTGCCTCTGGAATTAAGTTCTAATAGGTAGTCAGTTTTCTCATGAAAGAAGTGCAGATGCCAGGAGCACAGTTACATTAATTTCACCCACCAGAGTTACTAGGAGTTTAAAGTTTATATAAGCTGAGAGAGTGCATAGATGGATGTCTTGAAATTCTCTCTGTGGTTCTTCATATTACCAAATTGCAGGGTTAATGAAAAGCATGTAATTGCCAGTTGCTGATAAACTTGGAAGGTTTGAAACAGAACTGAAAGGTCATTGAAATGATAGCATACCAAAAAGTTTATTTTTATTATGGGCTGCCTTTTCAAAATTGCAAATTACCATTGCAGTTAGTACTGTTTTGCAGCATAAAGATATAACTGCATTGATCCATCATGTTGAATGGCTCTGGTGCAGCCACCAGCTGAGGAAATCCCTAATGGCCGCTGGAGACAGAGTACTTCCAGGGAAGGATCACCCAGTATGTGTCTCCCTGCTGTGCTTCCATCACGGGTTTACCCCAGCGCAGTGTCACGCTGCTGCTGCTGGGTCCTGCTTCCTGTGGCACAGGAGGGAGGGGAAGGCTTCTTCAGCCAGTTCATTTTCCTGACCCAGCCCAGCGTCACAGGCACACCCTAGTGCCAGCACAGGGAGAGGGTTGGATCACTTCTTTGAGTGACGGTATTGATTTACAGTACAGAATAGTACAGTTCACTTCTTTGTCAGTTTACTATTTCTCCTAAGCATCCAGTTTTAGCCGCTGTTGCCTGGAGAGTGCTGCACTGGATGGGTCTTAATGACCTGGTACAGATCTCATTGTTGTAATGGGTCTGTAAAGACTGCTGCCATTTCTAGGACGTGTCCAGGTTATACATAAACCTTCCAGATAATGTGGCTGCTATGTTACTGATGGGAGCCACCTCATCTTACTAACAGAACTTAACCTCTGTATTACATCTGTTTCTTCTGTTTTTCTTGTCAAATAAGGAACTTTTTACACCATCTGGTTGGTGTGAAGTGTTTTTTGCAATTCAAGTGAATCGCAGTAAACATACCTTTGCGCTGCTTTAGCAAGGTAATGCCTAAAGAGTTTGACTTGCCTTTGTGAGAAGACAGCTGCCGTGGTGCCGTGGTTTAGGCATTGGCTCCCCCCCCCCGCCCCGACCCCAGCTAGGACTTCCTCTCTAGGGGTGCCAGCTGTAGTGCTCAGGTGAATGGGGTTGCATCAGCCAGTGCAAGGCTGAGTCTCAGCTCAAACCCCCTTTCACCTGTCATTTAACCTTGGGTTTCCAACAGAGGGGCAAAGGGTATGGTGGCATTTGTCTCAAATTGCTGCAATAAGTTCTTTTGCGGAGCTTCTTTAGCAAAAACTGGACCCACAGAACTGAAAATTTAATCCTGTGCTTTTGTTGAAATGTCCCATGTTTGAGTCTGATGAATCCATGGAATTAAAGAAATTAGAAGGTTTCAAGTTTTGCTCTGAAATGCTATTCTTTCCTCACCTTTTCCCCACCTCCAGGCAGTCAGCAAGTGTCCGGACCTGTGGCTTGTCCTGTGCTACATGCTGCAATAGCTACTATAAATGCCTGTGCACTGAACTGCTGTCTTTTCAGTGTGCACAGCAGCATGAATCTGATTATGCGCTCCCAACAACAGTGGTTTCCCACCTAGACTGGTGGTTTGGAAAGGAGGGGTATATTAGAGTAGGTGAAATTTGGAAATTAATCTGCTCAAGAAGTTATACTCCAGATATCAGAGATGCACACATCCTCGTGCTTTGGACAAAGCTTTTATTCAGCGATGCAAAATGGACTAAAATACAGTCTTGACTAAATTGTAATGTCCTTTTTCCCACTGAAGTTAGCTTTGGACTGCAGGGCCTAAGTGCAGTCTTGGGTCTGGGTCTTTCTCCTGCTTCCTGGCCAGCCAAACAGCCAGCAGAAAGCAGACGGGTGAGAAACCAAGTGCATGCATTTTTTTCCACTTGGATTTGTTCATCCCTCTCTCCAAACATAAGTCCATTGTGCGTTGGCCCCTAATGGACTATGTGAAAGGTGGTTTATGTTCTCAACATCTGCTAATTGACCTGGCCAGTTTTTATCCGCCGTTGTAGAAAGAGTGCACTGGTCTTGTATAAAATGGAGATAGGCGGGCCAGACTTCCAGGTACTTTCAGATACTTTCAGGACCATATAGACAACAACGAGGTGCCGATTCCCTGCAAATAGGGTAAGAGATGCCTGATGGTAACTGCTGTCTTGATTGGAGGAAAAAAAAGATCTGTTGACTTTGGTATTAGAAAAAAAAAAATGTTTTCCTTTTAAGCTTGCTTAGCTACATCTGGGCAAGTGAGCTGGAACTTGATTTTATTTTTTTTTAAAGTATTTAGGCAGCTAATGGACTTTAAGAAGCTGGCCTCTGAAATGAGTCTTATGTAACGCAATGGGAATCGTTGGCTGAATCCCAACCAGTCAAGTCTGTGGAAGCCCACAGATGAAAACTGGGTATGCAGAAGTGGTACACTAAGGGATCAGCCTAGGCTGGAGGAGGTGGTGATATTCTGTGGGTTGCTTGTCTTATCCCTTCCTCTCCCTGCCTTCATACTGACATCTCTAGCTGTTTTCAGCGCTCCTTTCCATGGGCTGCTTACCCCGTTTAAAGAACTGGATATACGATGGCCTGGTCCCAAACTTAAAATGTCTCTTTCTAGATGGAACAATGTGTACTATCAGCAGACACTTGTGCTTAGATTTACTACACAGAATTCCTTCACAGATCAATTAATTTTTAATCTGGTTTGTTCCCCTCAGTACACATGGTGGTTTCGCATGTGGCAAGCTGTGGGCCCAATTCTGCGCGTTGCTCAGGGGATTTCAGTAGGAGCTGCGCGTGCCTGCCTGCAAGCTGAACCCCACATTACAGCCAGGCAGCTACAGAGGATGCAGTTAAGGTTTCAGAAACTACTGAGTATGAACATTTAGCCAGCAGATCCTAAATGTGAAAAAGCATAATGCTGTTTCTTCCCAAGAGTTTAATTTGGGCCTTTTCTGAAAACCAAACGAACAAAACCCCCACGCATGTGATCCAGTTAAAACTGACTTTTCATGTCCTGAAGGACTGTGCAAGTCACAAGTATGGATAAGATATTCCTTTCCCCCCGCCTCCTATTTTTGGAAGGAGAGGATTGTTCTGGGACTTCACACAGAGTGCTGTGTTTTGACATGGAAACTGAACGCGTATACCGAGCTATGTACACATCCTGCTAGAATAGAGCAGAGTGACGGGACTTGTCAAAGGATGTCAAGTGGCTAATATTATTGTTTAATTCTAGTTTATGTTAAGCAATTTTTTTGCTATACAAATTAGCGTAACTAATTATGTAGTGCATGGAGATTGGCGTAGCTGATACTGAAGAGGTGTGGGCTTAGATGTATGTACATGAGGTCATCTGTTGCAGTGCTTCTAACTTGAAAACTAATAGCTCTAGTTACAGGCTACATGCCCTACATTAAGAAAGCCTGTATTAGATTCTACCTTATAGCAAGAAAGCAGAAGATTTGGGGAACAAAGACTACATCTGAATGTGGTAAAACATCTTTAAAAGACTGGAGAACTACTTGCGAGTCCTCTCCTCCCAACTGCCACCTTGGGATAATGCCTAACAAATTTATCTGCTTTTCTTTCATTGATGTTTCAATTTAGGGAACTAAATGAAGATACAAGGTGCTAAACAAGGGGCCTGCCTGGCATGTAATTGCTGCCAGAACTCAGCAGCTCCTGTTGAAGTTGGGAGTACCATCAGTGTTTGCAAATACTGGCTGCACAGACAGACTGTGTCTTACATACCCCATTAGCTGGTATTTACAAAACATAAAGGTAGCAAACCCTGTAATTCTCCCAAGAAAGCTGACTTAATCCCGATTGGTAAGTGCTGTTGTGTTGACTGCTGAAATGAGGAGCATGGGTGGAGCAAATAATTTCTGGTAGGGAAATTTGGGAGCTTGTTGTGTGTGTTTGGCTAGAAGCAGTTACTGGGTTTAGGTGCTAACAGGTATTTGAAATAGACTGTCAGGTGTCTTGGTTCCCACTGCCTGA
This sequence comes from Grus americana, assembly GCF_028858705.1. Classification (NCBI taxonomy): domain Eukaryota; kingdom Metazoa; phylum Chordata; class Aves; order Gruiformes; family Gruidae; genus Grus; species Grus americana. Next base: position 9,714,445 of record NC_072855.1, on the reverse strand, counting down.
CTTTACATACTCACATGGCAAGTGGGTCCAAACTTCTGGCTCTTCCTTCCATTGCCAGATAAGCTCAGGACACTGCACTTAAGAAATCTGGGCTGAGTTTTGTGGGGAAGAAAGAAGAAGGAAAGAGGGAAAAGTTTTGAAAAGCTGTTCGATACCTTATTGTCCCAAAATGGATCATTTTCAGATTCTGCTCAACTGCGCCCTGCCTGACTCAGAGACAACCAGCTTTGTACTGTTCAATAGAAAGGGAAATAGAACGGAAATTAAATTATAAACAAGGCACTATCTGTGCTGCGGCGAGCTAAATCTAAACTTTGAGGCAGGACTGTCAGATATCTGCAACTCCACTGTCCCGTGACGCCAGACTTTGTCGTTGTTTGGGGGGGAAATATTACATAAGTGTTGCTGAGCTTTTAATTCATATGAAAGTAAGTCTTGGAAGAGACCATCTTTAATTACAGTCAGTGCATTTAATCCTTCCCCTAAATTTGTTTATATATACACCTCACTGTCTTTTCTATCCACCTCTAATTACAAGTTTCAATGATGGAGTTGGAGACGTACAGCAAGACATTTGGGGACGTGTATTCTTAATTACTTCAGGGTGATTTCTTTTCTTCTTTTCCTTTGGTGTTCTCACTTGGGGCCTGAACCAGCCTTTGGTTAGCTGGAACAGGCATCCTGCTGTCGTCCCAGGCCACCCCAGCTGTCTCACTGGAGGACATCTCAAGGATCTAGAGCAGTAAAAGACAGCAACACCGAGCACCTCCTTTCCCCCAAAAGCCAGTTAACTTCTCTCGTGCATGCTCAAGCCGCCACCATTAGCTACTCACTCTAAGATGGCCACGAAGCTTTGGTAGGTACAGGTGCTGAGGAAGTATTAGCAAAAGCAAAAACGGAAGTAAGACTGAAGATCCCTTTCTGATATTTAATTTCCCGGTCAGAGCTCACAACTTCCTACCTCTGAGAACAAGAAAGTGATCGTTTAGGTGCTGAAGTGGAGATATAGTTGCCCTAACTCTGATTAGCTTTCAAAACTGTGGTGGGAATTGCTGTTGTTTCTTTTGGTGCCTCATGCATGTGGGAATGTGGAGTCCCTACTAGCGTTTGTCAGGCTAGTTAAATTGGACGCTTGGTATTTACTTGGCATTTGGATATAGAGGTAAAGCAGACAACAAAATCACGGTCACAGGTATCCAGTATTGCAGATATTAATGCCTCACACTCTTAGTTTTACTAGATGCAGGGAAAAGCTGCTTAATTCCGACTGTCTGCCATCCCAAGGCCTCGCACTCAGTGTGTGATGGCAATGCATGTTTTTAATTTAGCTAAAATAATTCAGCTTGACTTGCCTCTCCTTTAATTTGGCATCATACAGTGGTGTAAAAAATAATAAATCTTGAACACATTTCTCCCCTCATTTGACATATGTATAAAATAAGTAGGTCTATAGGGAGTTTTAAAATTAGGCAGAAAAAGCTCGCTAGGCCTTGTACTGTGCTCTCTTGACATAGTGCTGTGCTACAGCTCAACTCCTCTAGGCTTCTCTAAGCGTAGTCACCCCCTCCCTTTTTTTTTTTTTTTTTTTTTTTTAAGATCCTTCCTGTTGGCAGCTGTCCTGAGACACGATGTTCTTGCTTAGCATTTTGATGTGGGGAAACAGTCTGATAATTAAAGCCGGTTTCAAGCCATGAGCTGATTTGTAAGCAGTGACTTGCTCTGGGGTGTTGTCAGTGGCTAAACGTGTCGTTTGTGTGCGCAGAGCCACGCTGCACCTTGTGCCTTAAGCACCGCGTGAGAGGAACGTATATACTCCCCGGAGCCACTTGTGGGGGACACTGACTGTATCTTCTTCAACCACTATTTGGTGAACGGTTAATTTGTGGAAAATTATAGTTATCATCCTGTTTCCCTTTGCGTGTAAACCCAGTGCAAACCCGTTGTTGTTACGCATCTTGTTTAAATAAACACAGTTCTCTTCAACCTGTGCTCTACAATCCTCAACAAATTACTTACAAGAGTACCGTGAAAGGTAGCAACTGAAAACACAGCTATTGCAGAACCACAGACCGATGTCGTGGGCTTGGATTTGCTGTGCAAATTTGCTTTGCGGTGTTCCACCACCGGCGAGGACCAAAGCAGCGCTGCGCTCATTGAAACGGCGGCGAGTCCTAGTCCGCTCTTGGGGTTTCAGTAAGAGTGTGTGTAAGTAAGTACATGTGTACCTCCATGTAATTTCAAGTGGGAGTTAAAACTGCTTGATACCAGAATGGCATGATCTTGCAGTGGCACTTTCCTTATCTCATTGGGTCTATCACTATTCCGAGGTACCAGACAAACTTAAAATCTTAAGTCTCCCTGCAGCGTAATCTAAGAAATTTGAGTGCCAGTAAGACAGATGGATTTGAGAGGTCTAATTTAGGAGGACTACTAAGTTGCAATGTATGCATTTTAATGTGTGAAACAAATGGGTGGAAGGCTGGATGAATGAAGTATTAAATAAGTTTATTAAAAGCATGGCTGATTAGTTTTTTGTGGACTCTGTTTTCAAGTGTGTACGTTGGTGTTTCCATCACTTGTGTGTTTCCCCACAAGGCACTGTTGTTCATCTGCCTGTATTAGGTAGGTACTGTGTGATGCTGAGTTCATGGAACTGGGTGATAACAGCTCTTTTGCTCCTGCTTAAAAGCGTTTGAGAGGTAAATGTTAAAAGATGATCAGTAGATAACAGGGTTAAAAATGGGAGACTCCTGAAACAGAAATTCCTTTTCTATAGGTGTGAGAATTGTTCATATTTGTCTGACATTGAAGGTTTAAAATACCGAAAACTCCTTTTTATAGATGAGCACAACCTGAAGGCTGAAATGCTAAATATAGGTTGGAATCTCCCTTTTTTGCAGAGGAAAAGAAATCCACACAAGGGCAAATAATGTTTGATTTCTGTTGCCTCACATTCTTGCAAGGTCAGAGATTTTATTGCCTCTGGTCAAAGGATGGAGAGTCCTATACGTGTAAATTTGAGATGGTCACCATCCAGGAAAGACAAATGGTATCCAGCTGCCCTTATGTTTGCTTGTGATGCTTTTGGGAATCCCTGTATAGCTTGTAAATTCCTATTGACATTTCCCGTGAAGCACATCTCAAATTTCTGCGTGTTGCTGTTACTTATCGCTGAGACCCAAGACAATGAAGGGCCATTAAACCTTTCATGGCTGCTCTTCAAATAAGAGCAGCTTAAGACAGGGGGCTGAAGCCTGGGGAAAGCTGTGAACCAAGCCTGGCTGCAGGGAGGAGCCTGGAAAAAAGCAAGGAGAGGAGATGAGGGTGGTCAGATTTCAGTCCTGCAGCTCTTAATACTGCGGAGCCTGAGGCTATGGTTCCCCAGCAGTTAAAACTCATACCAGTCAGAGCTGCTGGTGTCCCACCTGTCCCAGGGTCCTGCCTGTGTGTTGCCTTGCACAAGTGCTCCTCTGAGTGCCTGCCAGGAGTCAGTGAAGGAAAAGGCCTGGTTCAAAATGGACCGCTGCATTTTGGTTTTGTCATCTTGCTGCATTTGTCTGCATGCAGTTTAGGCACATGGATGAGCGTGCAGTGGGGTGGCACCGGCGGGGGAGATGCCTGTGTTGCACCTTGCATGCCTCTCTGACAGCTCCTGCTCACTCCTGCAGCAGGAGGAGAACTTGAGTGGGAGAAGGTTGAGGAACAATATGGCAACAGGCACTAACTATGCCACAGGGCTTTTATTTCTTCTGCTGGCCAAAGTCAAATGTGGTTCTGGGACCCTCATCAGTCTGTCTGTCTGCTCCTGCTGTCAGATACTCTTCTGAAGGGACAGCACATGGGTGATCTAACCAGCCACCAGCTTCTGAGGCTCCGGTTGGGTCTCACACTGGTGTTGTCCAGGTTGCTTTACAGGGTCATTCCAGCCCAAAGCAAGCTATGGGAGTTGCTGTCATTTGCCCATCCTAGCTTACTGCCCCTGGCTTACAGCAGTACTCGGGCCACCACAGCTCACCCTTGGTGGGAAATGGAGCACAAGGAGCATGAAAGTTGGCTTGTAGGCATTTTGAGAGATGAAGAAATGTCGACGTAGCCCAGTGCTCGTAATTTAGGATGGGCAGCTGTCATTGCACTCGGCAGAGAGCTACTGGAGGGATGGGGAAAGGAGGGAGAGGGAAAGAGGACAACATGGGCAGCATGGTCTGCCAGGCATCCCCTCGCTTGGGAGTCAGCAGCTTCCCTCTCGCAGACCAGTACTCACCTGTCCCCAGCTTGCATCCCAGCTAGCTGCATGCTGCTGCCAAGAGGCTTAGCTGGCCAAAAATGGATACGTTTGTGGCACTGCAAATACTTCCCTTAACTTATGTTTGTGGAAGGATGTAGGAATAAGTTCTAGTTTAATGCATATTTTCTAAAACGTAAGTAAGCTGCGACTTTTGGAAGGTAAAAAGGCAAAGTTAAAGTGTGGTGTCTTGGCTTAGCAAGTGGGCTGAAGTGGCACTAAGTGAAAGTAAATAAAATGCACTGTGAGTGCTGCAGTGTACATTTTTATGTAGTGAAATAGAGAACTTAAGTATTTTTCAGAGTGCTAAAATGCACAAAACATTGAAATAATAAGCTGAATAATAGGTGGCAGAGGTTTTCTTCTGTCTTCCTTAGCATTAGGAACAGCACCAGACATTTCTGAGCAATACTCATGTGAAAACTTGCAGAAGACCAAGTTTGTAGCAGCACTTGCTCTTTGAAAGCTAGCGATGGTAAGATATGCTTGCAGCCATTGCCTTTGTAGGCAGTTGATGTCTTGTGTTTAGATACTTCAGAGGTACCCCAAGACCACCAGCCACCTGGCTGCTAAAGCTATCTGGCTGGTTTCAATTTAGGAAAACAGATGCACAAAAATATGGAGCACACTGAAAATGCATCTAGAGGATGAAACTCCTAGTTAATACTAAACCAAATAAAGCAGGCAGTTGCACTGATTGTAGGGCTACCGCATTTAACTCACTAACAATCACTGCAATTAGGCACTCGCAGCTTTTTTTTTGCTAGGCTTTGCTGCTGAATTTAGTTGCAGAGGCCTCTATGAAGTGTTAGACATGGGCAAAAAATGCTGTGTGGAACAAACCTTGGATGAATCTTCACCTGCAGCACAAACTTCAGGATTTTGTTCTTAACATGGAAAAAAAATGGCATCTATTGCAGAACACTGGTGTTTGGCTTATCTTTTCTTGGATAATAGAAAGCCAAGGGGTCTGCTGTAAGGGTGCTACTGAATTTTCTGATTTTCACTCTGAGGCACTCAGCTGTAAGCAAGCATTTCACACATCTTGTAGCAATCGGCACGCTGGGTGCCTTGCTATGGTACAGTGCTTTAGTACTAAGAGGTTTTCTTTCCTTTTCACTAAAGCAAATTTGTTGTGTAGTTGAAACAGATTGTGCAGCTCGAGTATAAGCTAGAGCCTCTTCTGGAATAAAAAAAGTATTTGAGGTATCCTTTGTAGAGTAGAAAGTATTGCAAGTGTTTCTGACTGAAATAAATATGGAAGAGACAGGATTTTATATTTTGGTGGAGGGTTGTTATCTTCCATGGTATGTAATATTTTGCTGAAGATATGCTAAATTCTGTCTGGACCATTAATAAATAGGTTTTTATAGAACCACTTTTATATGATTGAATTTCTATGATTTCTTAAGATGGAAGTTTATATATAATCTCTTTAAATGTCTTTGTAAACAAATGTGTTTTAATTAGTACAGGATCATCTTTGGTAGCTTATAAAAAGTATTGTGGAGCTGTAAATATATCATTCCTGACACTTGCTTTAAGAAAAGTGTTAGCTTAAGGAGGAGTGAGGCAAGGATGCTTGAGTACCAACTTCTACTAAGCAGAGTGGGGTATATAATTATGTGATTACCTACGTTATGTGTATGACCATGATATCCAGGAATATTCAAAACATATTTAATTTTCAGTACCATTAAAGCCATTTGCAGCAAAATTCTGTCATCACTCTAGAGTGTGACTGTGCACAAAATAAAAAGAGCCGAAGCCCTTAAGAGGTCTTGACTTGCTGTGTCAAGCTCTAGTAAGAAAGGGTTGATGTTGGAGTCAGAAGGCAGGCGGAGTTCCTCTCTCTGATTTCACCTTGTGGCAGGTGAATCCTGAAGTTGCAATGGGGAAGTTTTAACTACTGGTATGCATTTTTTAAAAACTTTGAAATAATGATAAAGTTACAAATAACAATGCTGTCTGTGTTCATCCTGACCAGTGCATATCACGAAGGACCCTGAGCTTCTGTGTTTGCCGATTCTATCTAAAACTTGTGTGTGCTCTGTACGCAGGTATTTGCATTTCATAAATAAAACTGTGAAGAGTCTTCCTGTAAAAACACAAGCATCTTAAAATTGCAGTTACCTCACTTCTGTATTTTACGCTGAATTTCATGTCTGTAGGGAGATAAAAATCACCTTTCTGTAGGGAGAAAACACAACTGTTAGTTCACTGCAGGAGTCTCTGACCCAGAGTTGTGGGCTCAGCCCAGACCACTTTCGTTCACAATGTACCTGGAGAACATTTGACTCCAGAAGTGAATTTTTGGTGCAGAGATTCTTCTCTGACTTTATCCTATATACGTTATTAAGCCAGATTACACAGTCATTATGCAACAATGAAAAATTTAGTAACTGCTCTATATTTAAACCTTTGTGTATTAACTTCATTGCACAGCACCAGGACAGGTTTGAATGTGGAAAAAAATATGAAACTTGACAGAAGGAATTTGAAATGCTTCAGTAACTCTGTCCAGTTTGTAATAATATGTCTTTTTCTAGATTTATTTCAAATAGGTTTATATTCTTTGAAGTAGGGGGTTTGTTTGTATTAAATTTGTACTGAATTTGCCTTGCGATAGGGTCTGAGGCTGTCTGGTTTTTGGACTGAAATAGTTAATTTACAGAAATGACAAATTTTTAATTTTTGCTACCATTTCGAATATATGTGTTGTTCTCACTAGTGCAGCTTGTAATGATTGCACTTTCAGTGTCATTTGAGTGTTTGATCTATAGTGTCCTTTTCTTTTCAGAACATCACCAAGCAAGTATATTTAGCAATTGATTTGAGAGTATGTCAACCTCCTGTACACACAGCTAGTTTAGTAGACTAAATTTGGGACATCTGAAATACAGACACATGTTCAGCCACGCAAGCATTTTTAGCATTAAAGCATCTTCAGAAAGCACAGTTAGGGCCTTCTTCTGAGGCAAGCATTGTTTCATGCCCATACGTGCTTCGGTGATGCGCTATGGTGTGAGAGGTATGTTGGGTTGTGGGTGTTGAAGCAACAACACCCTGTCTAACCCAGCCAGCTTCTGCTGGAGCCAGCAGGAAGGGAAATTCAGAGCATGCAGTATGGGAATGTGGACATTGAGGGGCTTTTTGTCCATTTCCTGGCCTTCCAGATCCTTGCTGCTCCTCAGCTGGACGTGCTGCAGCTCTAAGCTGCCTCCCAGTACGGCCAAGACAGCCCCATGTCTTCACTGGGCAACCTGCTAGTGGGAGTGAGTGGCTGTGGACCAGAGCTGTCCTGGGACTTCCCATGGGCTGACAAACTTTGCTGATAGGGAGAGTCACTCCTTCCATTTTACAGCCAAGTTGAGAATAGGTACATGTGAGAGTCGTTCTTCTAGTTTGGGAAGGCTGTGGACTGAGACCTCGAAGATGCGCAAGGTGAACGCTGTCATGAATTTGACTTCTCTTTAGTGAGTTTTATGCTTTTGCCCATGATGGCTGAGAAGCAGATGAGCATGGCTTTTTTGACCCTTTCTGCAAATGATCTCTGGCAGTCAGCAGCATCGTGTTGTTTATGCCTTCTGATGCAGCTTCGAGGAAATGCCTACCCCGCGCTACCTCCCGTAAACTCAGGGAAGGCTGTCAGCAGCTTTGTCTCCATGGGTTGCCCAGCCAAGGTGTTGGGATCGACAAGCATGCGTTTCACTGTCACGCTGTAAACTCTTATGAGTGTCTGTGGCCATTTAATTCCACCCAGGCCTGGCTAAGGCATGCCGCGCTGAGGACTAAGCAGCTTGGTTTGGACATGCACTTGCTGAAGGTAGGCTTTGCCTTTCCAGCTGGCTTTGGGCAGATCAGTGGCTTAAACAATGGATGTTGTTCCCTCCCACAAATTAGGTGTATAGATTTATGCTTGTATGGTTTAGGAAACACGCCTTCACTGCTATCACTGAACAGCTGTCTGCTGTCTGACTAGCTGCAGGCCATTTCTATCTGCTGCACTTGGCCTAAAAAAGCCCTGGAGAGCCCCTGTGGAAAGACTGCAGGTGGATCGGGTCACTCCACAAACCTGCCAGTATTGTATCGTTCAGACCGGCACAGGTTTAAGTCACACAATTGGGGTTTTTTTTCTGTTATGTGAATGGGAGCAATCTTGTGAGTTGAATGCTATGGCTTTATAAGCAAACTCTGATTTAAATGCTTATAGAAATGTTGATTGGATGGACCTGGGAATGGCATGGCTTTGTCTGAGTACGTCTTGAAAAACCTCCAAGGATGGCACTTCTACAGCCTTTCTGCCAACCTGTTCTGATTGTGCCCTAGTAAAAAATAAGTTGCCTAATTACAACCACCCATCAAGTAGTTGTAGGAATTTCTTGGAATTGTTGCAGTTTCCTTGGAATTAAGATTATCCAGTGTGAACAATAGGGATTTTGTTTCTTTTTTTTTTTCCTCTACATCTTAGCATTCCATTTCTTGGTGTGCTACAATGGATTTGCATCTGGGATTTCATACATCTGGGGAAGCTTGTTGACCATTATCTAGTAGACTCACTTAGCACGATTTTGAAATTGGTTAGAGTCAAAGATCTTAATTTACTTTTGCATGGCAGCCTTTTTTTGAGAAGTGGTGAACTGTAGCTTCTCTGCCCAGCATTGCTCCTGCCTTCCCATAGCTGAGCACTGGAGCAAACTGGAGTCTCTGAGAACCCAAGTCAGTGAGTGGTCTTCAAAGGAACTTCTGGTGGATGTCCTTGTACTACAGAGAAGCTCCTAACAACACTGTGTGGCTGCTTTTCCCTCCAAGTTGTGGGGCTCTAGGGTTCATTTTGTTACTGGTTCTGAAATACCTGCCAGTATTGCCCATCACAGCTTTCATGGATTCAAAACCACTTCAAGGGAATTCCAGCTGGTTCCTGTTACGTTAGTTGTCAACAAGTTACGTTGTCCTTTATCTGAACGTGATAAGCCACCCGACCGCTCTGGGACGTGGCCACTGTTGTGGAACGCTGACCAAGTCTGTGGGCTTAGTAATTAATAGCTCTTGTAATGCTCAATAGAAATAATGCAGATTTATAGGATCGTGTTGTGAGCTCCCTTATGGGGAAACACTGAAGTCTGGAACATCTGAAACCCCTTTGTCTTCTGGCAGAAAGGAAAACATGGCAAAGCAGAGACAGGTCACCCACGTGCCTCTCTCCACGCGTGGGGCTGTACCCAAAACGGAGAGCTGCAGGTTTGAGGATTTGGATTTTGGATGGCTTTTTTTAGATCATTACCTTCCCTGATAAATTCAGTAGCAGTGATGACGGGGATATTTCTGTGCATCCACATGAGGTGAGAAAAGTGCCCGCTTCTGCAGGCACCAGTGTCCTGGCCTGACACCATGCTTTGTGTGGGCGAAGGTGTAACAGTCGGGTTTCGAAGCTGGAGCAGAGCATAATTACCAAAACTCCAACCACATTTCATGCACAGAGATCGTTACCCCGTTACTCTGAGACCAGGCTGCTTTTTTTGCTTATTTTCTAGGTGGAATTTAAGGCATGAGCTGCAAAACACAAAGCGGCTCCGGCTGCGATTACCTCTGTGGGTGCCTTTCCCTCCTCCAACGGTCACAGTCAGCTGAGGAAAAGCGAAAGCTGTCAGGTCCCTGCAGAAAAAAGGAGAGAAATTAGTGCTGGCAGAGTCTGTACGCGACAACTTATCTGCTCTGAAGTTCGAGTCCCCTGTTTCTGCTAGTGTGATCTTTTAACATAACATGCCTGAAATGTTTTCTTACATTCTTACAGTTTTTTTTCTAAGATGTGCAAAATGAAAAACGTGGGGATATTTACTCCATTACCACAGGAATTGTGGTGGGCTGGTTTTCTTTTTTTTTTTCTTTTTACTTCACAGTCTATGCCATCGATTATGCTGTTGTGTTATAATATATGAATTAGCCACATAAACATGCCTGCGTTTATGTAAAGATCTATGTAAAGCTTATGCATTAAAATCTTTAATGGATTCATAGGTGCTGAGTAATCAAATGAAAGAAAAAGTCCCTTAAAAAAAAAAGTGAAGTTAGAGCAGGTCTTTTAGTAAGTAATAATTGGTAGTGCTGAGAATGCCTTAAAGCATTTATTTTTTTTCCATATTTAGCTCTTTTTAACTCTTCTCATTGGTCAGTTAAAATACTCTTCTTAGCTTCAGACCTGTGTTCTTCATGGCACTTCTCTAAAGTCCTGCTTTACCTGGCCGGCAGATAACAAAAAGAATTAGTGCTTTAAAAAGACACACAGCCGTGCCGTCTGGATCTTGGTAACGTTTCTGTTAACTCCCCAGCTGATGGTAAGGGAGTGCACTAAATCCTTATTTTCTCCCTGTGGTAAGCAGACTTTGCTTCAGATAGTAATAGAGGCAGATAAGTTGAGTATGTAGTCTGGTTTCATTAATGTTTTCCAGGATTAATACTAAGTAGATCTCAGATCAACAGCTCTTTATATTCCTTATCAGACTTTTAATTACTGCAAGTATATTGATCGTTCCATTTCAATGTATTTAACTCTCTATTTACTACTTGGATACTATTCTTGTCCTCTTCCTTGCCACATCCTCCTTTATCTTCAGTCCCCACTTTCTTGTCAGCTGTCTAAATACAGTTGCATCCAAGTTGTGCTGAGTGACGCAGATGATTGCGTGTGTGTTTAGAGGCCATTTAAAAACCAAAAAGATTAATTCAATGTAGTTCCCTGAAGCAAGTTTTTTTTTTTTTTATTTAAAACACAAAACCAGTCAGACAATTGTTAGAGATTACAGACACAGAAATAAAAATTTACCAGATTAGGATTTTCTGTATAAATAGCAGTAGTCCCTAATTCTGGTATTTCACCTTTGGGATCTATTTACATTAGATTCCAGTTTAAATGTGCAGCCACAGAGGTGCTCTGTGATCTGATGGGCATATTTTTGTGAATATTTACCCCAATCTTTGTAGCTGTTGTTTAAATAGAAGCATATAGATGGTTACATTTAGAGCCTTGTCTTTAAAAACAAACTCCAGGCCTAAACAAAGAATCTGTCATCAGTTTTCTCTTGAGAATCAGATTTTCACCAATATTTTTTTTTTCCGAAGTGGCTTGAAGAAAGAATTGACAATTTCATAGAAATGCTCTTTGAATTGCTACCTAATACATTGCTGATTTCTAGGCAGCCAGAACTAAACGTGTGAGTGTGTAGTCGTTACAATACTGTATTTTAATTAGATTTTATTTTGCTTTGGGTTTTTTCCCCATTAATTTTCAGGTTGCTTTCACATTACACTAATCATTTCAATTACACATGTGTAATTTGTCATTTGGTGCATATTAAATTCTCTTCAGCTGCATTTCAAACACTGATGCTGTTCTGAACCGATTTGTTCAAAAGAAAGTTCATTCTTGACCAGAAGCGTTAAATTTCCTGCAAAGCTTGTTTGCTTCATGCAGCATCGAGCAGATTTGAAAAAGATGATTATTCATCTCACACTTGTGACCCGCTTCACTGGTTATTACTGCTTTGTGGGGGATGCAGGCATGCCTCAGGTCATCGCTTTGTTCAATCTATAACAGACTGGAGAAAGGAAGATGTTAGAGATGTTGCTCGTGTTAGCGCTTCTGCATCCATTTCTATCTCTTCACAAAACCGAAAGGTGATTTTGTACGGATTCCTGTTCAAGAATTGTGCACTAAAACCAGGAGGGATTTTCTTTTGGGTTTAACTGTAGAAACACACTTGTGTACTGTTGTTGCTTTGCCACTGCCTGGTTTTGGATGGTTGAAGCAACTGTCTCACCCGCTATTGTATTGCCCACCTCTTTCTCAAAGACAGCCAAAATGTTTGGAAACCATGTATCTGTAGAAATATCACTTTGTTTATCTTCTTTTCACTGTTGGATTTAATGTCATTAGCACAGGTGAGAGAGTTGGGAGCAGCAGTAGTGCTACTTGCAAAGGAGTAATGGCGCAAGCAGGACCCAATATGGCTGGAAACATTTGCTCTTGTGTGTCTCTACTAAAGGTTGTCCTAGCTGTGCAGTGAGAGGAGGAACGTCTCCTCCTCGGGGGGACTGTGGGTCAGCAGATGGGAGGAGAAGGGGGATCAGGACCTTCCTCTTACATGGATAAACCATGTCTGGAAGCAGCTCGGAGCTGTGCAGAGCTGCCTGGATGCCCTTGCCCCACATAGCAGGAGTGTGTCCTACAGCATCAAGCAGGGCTAAGGGGGGGAGAGGGGAATCGGGGTCTGCAGCCTCCCTGCTCCCTCCCACAGCTCCCTCTCTGCCTGCAAAATTCACTGGGTTGGAGTGACGCCCCAGTTTTTCTTCCTTACCCAGCCCTGGATTCAGCCTTGCCTGGATTTCTCAGATCTCTGAGCGTACTCCCCCTTCGTTAAGATGCGACTGACCAGACTGAGCAAACTGCTTTGAAATATAGGTATGAAACCACTATCTGCATGTGCCAAGCAGCATTACTGCGTTTCAAGTGACCTTTCGGTCTGAAACTGTGCCAAAGGGAGGGGAAAGGAAGCCACCGTTGAATCAAGTTCGGCACAGAGATCCTGCAAGCAGATGGTGTTTGCATATAGGATGTGCTGTTCGGGTGCAACTTTACTACAACGCTCTTCATTTTTAATAATTTCAGGCGGGCTAAACTCCGGCTATATTTGGAACAGCTAAAACAGCTTGTGCCTCTTGGGCCGGACAGCACCAGACACACCACTCTAAGTCTGTTGAAAAGAGCTAAGATGCATATCAAGGTAAAAACATTCATCCATATTTCTATTTCTTTTAAACCAGAATCTTCCAGAATGTGTATCCATAGAGAGGAAGCTAATTTTCACACAAAATCCGTATCCATATGTCCAATCTTCTGGATATATTGGCCTTCATTAGTTGCAAGGATTTCAGTCACAGTATCAAGGTTTTGTGCTTTGCAATTTACCCTGCGGTCTCAGATATATAAAATGGCAATTTTGGATTTCTGCTTAGTTACTAATGGTTTACACTGTATTTAAAAAAAAAAAAAAGTCAAAGCTGTTCTTTGATTAATATATTTATTTGTTAAGGACTGAGCAAAGTAGCATTGTACTGCATTGATTTCTATGTAAAAAGCCAGATCCATTCATGATCAAAAAAATTAATGGAGTCAAAGGGATTATAGCTACTAGTTAAGCCTTATCCCACATCGTGATGACCAGATCCTGGAGCATTCGACAATCATTTAAAATAAACCAAAAATGAAATGCAATCTCCTGTTAGTTGCCGCTCCCCTCGCATGTTTCATGGGAGTAACAAGTTTAAAACCAAAACCAACCCAGGTGATTCAAAGGGATTTACTCCTTAGGCCTCCTCTCCCCAAAGACACCTTCGCTCCCATTTTCACTGTTGTAGTTTTCAGGGAAACAGGGTTATATGCAGAAATTAGACAAACAGGTATTCAGATGTAAAAGGTAAAGAACAGGTTTCGGCTGCTGCATCCAGGACTGTAATTTTTTCAGTGTTACAGGGAAACAGGTCAAGAAAAGTGGCAGGAGAGGTTGAACACTGCCAGTAATCTTGGAGTATTTTGGAGAACAGCCAAGATTCACTACAGTTGCAGAAAGGGGTGTAATTCATATGAAGAATTAAAGATTAATTTAAGCAAAACCATTCTTGTGAATAAGTTTACTGAGCTACTTCTGTAGCTCTTGTAAGCACATTTAGTCCAGCTGGGCAACCCCTGTTTTTACCATTTGAGATTTTGGCCTCTTGTTTATAATTCAGGCTAACATGCGTGAAAGGCACCGCATGTGGTTTTTGTCTTGGGCTGCCCCCCTATCATGGGCTTATGCATACAAATTGAAAAACTGTTTTTACAAGTGGCAAGTGTGAGAGATTAGCCGTGTAGTTACCATTTCAGCTGCTGATAAAAAAAGCTAGGAACAGATTCTTTCCAAGTCCATTGTGCACGGTACCAAAAACTCATTTTCTGAAAACTGAAACTGAAGTTTAGCTTTCTTTTTAAGATTTTAACTGAACCTACCCTAACTGGGTTGTCACTTAATTGCTCCTTTTTGTCAGGTCACCGCCAGAGCATGGCAGTGCCTGTCTGCCATTTCTAATACAGTCATTAGTTTTGAACTTTTCATGCACCCTCCCCATATATTTAAACTTGCCCTGAAAGATTGGATGATTTTGAGTCTCCTGGTTATGAATCACTGAGTTTGTTCCTAAAATAGTTGTTAGAGTTCAGGATTACAGCCACAAAAATACAGGAAAAGGAAATCTGATCAATCAGGCACATTTGGTTTGTTCTGTACATGGATATACCAACCCGTTGTCTTATTATAACATTGTGTATCCACATATGAGGCGTATCTACATAGTGTATTGCCTGGGAGGAGGCTTAACACGAGGCTGCAGAAGTTACATTTCATTAAGCCAGGAAACCGCCCAGTTCAATAGCGTCAGTTATTTTTTCAAAGATGAATACTTTTGCTTTTAGGCTTGCACTGGAACAGCAAAATCTCTGAAATCGTGTTGCTTGTGGTTTGCTGTGCACTGTCCCACCCTGCTCTCCTCAGAGAAACAAGCACAGGTTCATTCAGATGTTAGGGAGGAATCGTCAGCAGCTGTATTCACTCCCTGCACATCTCCTCAATCTCAGTGGTTGTGTAAACACAGCTCACAGAGAAATTTGGTCTTTCCTATAAGCGCTTTTACTGCTGCAACCTGTAATTTGCTTAATCAGATTTTTTTTTTTAATAATTTAAGGTGTTTTGATTTGTGTGTCCTTGCTGCTTTTGATCCCATCATACTCATTACACTTTCTTCCCTAATTATATAGTCAATTTTTTTTAAATGGCTATCAGGGATTTGGAAGAGGGTTCAGCTGAAATCTGAAAAGATCCTGTGTCTGTTACTGCATTTGGACCGACAGTGCAGCACATTTTACTGAGCTATTTTTTTTATTTCCAAAATCAATACCTTCTTTTAGTCAAGCAGAGGGGAGATTTTAGGTACATGCATGGAAGGATCCACTTCCCAGGCTGTTTGCTGAGAAGTTTTGGATTAATACCACTGATTTTGTAGGAGGTTATCAAAGAATTACCATATTTGCTCTGCAGAAGTTCAAGGGGAAAAAAAAAGCAAGAATAAAGGGAATTGTTAGTAAAATCATCCTACTGTATATAATTAACACTGCTTAGTGTAAATGAAGCTTTTTAAATGGTAAAAATTTCCATGGCCTGCGGTAGGAGGGAGAGCACTCAGGAGGCTGGCAGTGGTTCCTTTATGGTGCTAAGTCTCTTTTTTCACCTAAAGAGGCGTTACGTTCTGACTGAAACCTGAGCAGTGCTCTAGTTATCAAAGATGATGCCAGTTTTGCCTGAAAAAATTACTTAAATATTCCCCACAACCAAGGCAACAACAGTTCGGCTTTAGCTGAGGAATGTCTGCTAGTGGCAAAAGAGCCTCTGAGGGATTTATTCTCCCCCCTGCCCTGTATCCGTGTATCTTATTGTGAAATAAATTCGGGTCTGGCCTAGCCTGCTTAAATTGTACTGACCTCTACAGAATGGGAACAAAAAGTTCAAAATTTAAAATTTAAAATTTAAATTAAAATATTTAAATTGCTTTAAAATTACTGTTATAAGGAGAACTTAAGTTACTTATGTTTTAACATGAGTAAAAACTGTGGGCTTACTGTCTTTCTCTCCGTTTAAGAAATTGGAAGAACAGGACCGAAAAGCTCTAAATATTAAAGAACAATTACAGCGGGAACACCGCTACCTCAAACGCAGATTGGAGCAGCTATCCGTGCAGGGCATGGAGCGTATCCGCACTGACAGTATGGGATCAACAATATCCACTGACTCTGAACAAGGTAATTGAAGGAGGGCTTCCCAAGGGGTGTTGCGGGAGCAGGAAGGAAAAGGGAAGTAGGGAAGCAAGAAAACCTTATTTAAAACTAAAATCAAGCTTTCAACAAAACCCAGACAAAATTGTTCCATTATGTGATTTGCAGAATAAAAACCTACTGCATCTTTTTTACATTCTTTGAAAATTCTCTTTTTTCTAATCAATTTTGAAGCTATTAATACTGCATGTATTTTTAAGGCTATTTATACTGCACATTTTTGCCAGTTTTTTGAACAATTACCATTTAATGTTCCGAAGTGTTAGTGTATTTATTGGTAAGGCTGGCATAATATTTTCTTCTTGGGGGGAAAAAAAAAAATCTTATTGGTCTTCATTCATTTCTGTGAATAAATTAATTCCACATCATTTATTGTGAAATTTTAAGATATTTCCATGTAATGATCACCAAGTGTTCTCTGCATTTGGTTCTCATTTAGGACAGAGCTCTTCAAGCTGCCTGTCACCATTTCTTGCTTTCTCACTTGAAGTTTTTCTGTGCCTGAATGCTCGCACAGGCTGACTTTTCCAGGGCCGATGGGAGATGAGTTGTCAGTCACGGTGCAGTTACCGGTGGACAGATGGCTGCTCCACGGTCGCTACTAGCCGGCACCTGTATAGGTTGGAATTACCAGGAACGGTGCTGCAGTATTGTGGCCTCCGAGGGCTGTTTTTTTGTTTTTTTTTTTTTAAGATCAGTGTCTTGTGCGCAGGTTGGAACAGTTCTGTGACAGCATTTGGTACTGATGTCATGCAGTGTGTTTATGTGGCTGAGGACAGAAGGGATTTTAATTCTCAGGTGGACAAGATGATCCTTTCCTCAGGAATTACTGTTCCTTTTTTTTTTTTTTTTAAAAATTACAGAAAATGTAGTATGATTCAGGTTTCACCTGAACATTGATTGACATAGGCAACACTGGCCCATGATTACTTGCTACAACCGCTGCCTTTCTCAAAATGTGCCTTCTTATCTTTCCTTTAGAAGTAGACATTGAAGGAATGGAGTTTACTCCGGGTGAAATGGACAGTATTGGAAGTGCCAGTGATGCTGAAGACCACTACAGTTTGCAAAGCGGTTCGAGTGACGGAGGTTACACACATTCCCGCAGACTGAATGCCAGGCTCTCATAGTGCCTGAGTTACCCCTTCGACTCAGGACCATCTGACTGAAGCACTTATATATGAATATTCCAGAGGTGTCAACTGCCACTCTTCCGGGAAACCCCAACCACAGTACTCTGACATGGAGGTTTCTTACCCACGGTTCCCTGCACTGTAACCACAATATTAGATATTGTAAATCATGGGTTTGCTGCAGAGAACTGTGGTTAGGTACAGTTGTGACTTAAAGCTAGCTTGATGTAGCCATACTGCAAATTAAAGAAAATAAATGATGTCATTCCATTCGACAAGTATTAAATTCAAACTGTTGGAAGCATGGCGTAAGGGAGTTTGACAGTTATTTTGATTTTTGCAGAGACCATTTTCAAACACGGAAGAATAAATGCTATCTACAATGTGTTAGTGATTCGGAGATACAAAAACCTAAAACTACTTTTTTGTGGTATTTTTTCATGAAAAAAACACCCCAAAACATATATAGCGGGCTCTGTAGAATAAATTCTTTCCGCAGTTGTTTGGGTGAAGCAGGCAGATAAATCTTCAAATCTCAGATGACCTTTAGAAAAGGTCATCTTTACAAGTCACTACTGTACTTCAAAACGGGGGAAAAGCCAGCTCTAATAATGACTTCATGTGGGATGATCTCAACTTTCTTTTGCTTCTTTTGTATTCAATATCCAACCAGCAGCAAATCATTCTCTCCATGTTAACAGGAGTAGTAGAGAGCAACACTGCAGTTTTAACCTGTTATCGTGGAATGGATGACATTTGAAGCATTTCAGTGGGTTTTTTTGGGTTGATTTTTTTCATTTCTTTGTCTGAAGAATACAGAACTCAAGTGATCCAGTTTGTGATAGTTAATTTTTCCTTGCAAGGAAATGAAATCTCTGTTTGCTTGCATTTTTTTTTCTTTTCTTCTATTTACACATGTCAATACATTTTTATGGAAGGCATGGCTTAAAATTACAGTATTCAGCTAGAAAATAATTAATCTTTTTTTCTTTTGCACACTATAATTGCATTTTCTATTCTTAAAAAAGTGCAAAAAAATAAAAATGTATGCTGTAAAACAGCAAAGTTTATTTAGTACTCATCAAGCTGTTCAGAACATATTTACCCAAATTGTAGCAATACTATGAAGATGTATTTTAATACAACTTCTGCTTAGTGAAGTCATTAGAGCTTGGCTTGCCGGGTAAGAAAAAAATGGACCAGTCTTTGCATTATCTGTTTAAAGAAGGTCTTTTAAAAAAAAAAAAAGAAGAAAAAAAAAAAGAAAAAAAAGAAAAAAGCTATAAACACTTTTAGGGAAGTGATTTTAGCAAGTGTAGTCTATATTTCCTGTAAGAGATTTTGTATTATATTTTCCTAAATGTTCTCATTTACTTGTATAGGGAGGGGAATGGTACAGACCCAGACCAGAGTCTCAGGGACTCTTCACCTTTGTCATATTGTGCCTTGGTGACCATTTATGTATGCCTCTCCTTTTCATTGTTTAAAGGACAACTAAGCTTTGTTTCCAGACCCGCTCTCCGAATGGTCAGTTGTCGACCTTCTTATGGATGAAGCAGAGAGGTGTATTTATATCTTCACCCTCTCACAACTGATTCAGTGTGGCTTTAAGTAAAATCATAAAATTAGGTTTTGGTGCGAGGGTTAATTGTCTTTGTATAAGCCCTCCCTTGGGTTCTTCAGCACCCGAATCTGTATTTTGTTAGCTTATAAAGTCAGGGTCTCTGTGAGACCAGCGCTCGGTGGCTAGGGAAATGCAAACATACTGTGTAAGTCTATGGGATGTCCGAATGTGGTGCCATTTTTAGCATTCAGATACAAGACCTCATGACAGACTGACCATAATGATCAAAAACAAAGATTCAGTTGTTCTTTCAACATCTGACATACGTGTCCTCCCTTTGGCTCTTACAACACGGAGTAGAAATATGAATACATTTTGTGGCAGCTTACAGATCCTTGTTTGCACTCTCGCTTACTGCTTGGAACTTGCCAACAAGGAAAACATATATGTTTAATTTACATAACCTAATGGACGGCCGCCCCTACTTTGGCTCTGGGGAGGGGCCTAAGGTTATAAACTCTGGCAGCTGAATAAGAAAACAATTAACCTTTTCTGTGATGCAGGTTTTGGTATTATGTTCTATACACCTTGCATATTACTAAAATCCTCGTTGGGGAAAGCACACAGCAATATACTCATTGTGTGTAGCTGACAAGCAGCAGAAATTACTAGCTCCTCTGGTGCATATGTAACTAATTTCCAAATCATGGAAAAAAAAAAAAAAGAGTTTACTTTAACACACGACTGTTAACAGGAAAAAAAAAAAGGCTAGTATATTGTTGCTGTTCATTTATTATATAATGAACACATTCATGAATTGTAAAGTGTTTCCTTTCATGACAAGCAGCTCTTGCACAGAACCTCCTAATGAAAAGAGATTTGAAACTTACAGAAGGAAAAACGAGATTTTAAATTGAACATTATTGTACCTTAGGTCGACCTGAAATTTTCCTTTTAAAGATGAATGTGCTAACTTAATGAGTTCTTCCACGCTGGGTATCCATGGCTTTGTAGATCTTATATTTTCAATAAAAATTACTCGAATAATCTTGAGTGGAAATAAAAAGGGTTTATTTGTTTTTACTTTTTCAGTTATTACAGCTGGGGGCTATTGCACCGGTAAAGAAAAATGACACCATACTGCCTGTGTCATTCTCCCTCAAGCACAGCCCAATTTAAGGTGGTATTTTCAGGCAGAGCCCCATTTTCTGCAGCTCGGACAGCAGCGGCCCAGCGGAAGGCAACGGCACAAGTGTTTCAGGTGTTTGGCAGCTGCCAGCCCTCCGAGCAGTGCTGCTGTCCAGCCCTGCCCCGGCCCACCCGCCACAGCAATCTGGGCTCCGGCATTCCTGTAGGGACATCATCCACCTGCTGCTTTGCACCTTGGGATGCAAAGCGTGCTCTAGTTTTCTTAATTTTTTTAAGCTGGGTATTTGTGTGCATGCTCCATGTGTGTGCGTGCACACGTGCATCCATGTGCGCGCATGCAACTGTATCTGTAATCACAATGTGACTGCAAAAAGCATAGTGCTTGCTGCCAAATTAAATGCTATCACTGCCTTGGCAGCTCTGCCATTGTGTCATGACTGTGCTTTTAGCCGGTGAGGAGATACCACTGCTGGGTTAACCTATCTTCTCTGCAGTTGCCCCACGGGAAAAGGAATGCGGACAAGGTTACAGAGCTGCTAGGTCTTTTCCTCTGTGGAAAACGCTCTGGCGAGATGAAGTCATCACAAAGTTCTTTTTATGGAGATGTAGAGGTTTGGCCTGTTTCCTGGTGGGAGAGGAAAGGAAGGGTTTTCCCTTGCGGCACGCAGGTGTCGGGAGGATGTACGCCTCCTCCTTGCTCCTGGGTTAGCTCTTCCTCTAGCTCTGTGAGTGTACTCTCTGCCATCACAGGAGAGAGGCATAAATAAACCAGCCTGAAATCATTAGCTTTTTCTGCAGATTCTCCACTGCAGTTCAGAGGCTGCATCCTTCTTCACGCCCATCCTCTCCGCTCAGCACGTACGCCCTGGCCCATTGCAGCTTGTTTATTTATCTTCTGAAAAGAGCAGGGTTTGGCCAGTAGAAACTCCACAACACATTGCTACCCAGAACCTGGATCCTGTCTTGTCCTCTGCAAAACCAAACTCAGTTCAGAGTGAGGTCCATCAGGTGGAAGCAGAAGTAAAAGGCCCCCAAAAATCCATCAGAAGGACAGTTTTACAGCTGGTGTTTACAGACGAGTTTCTATCCTAAGTACTAATTTCTTAATGTAAGAGTTGGAGTGGAAAAAAAAAAAGAATTGAAGTCTAATACAATTTACATCCAACTTAAAGAATTAAGACTTTTACTGACCTTGAACGGTGATTTGTGTTGACATTGAGGAGTTATGGGTTCAGCTATACCACACACAGCCTATCATCATTTTGTAAAAAAAAAAAGTTCTTGATCTACAAATAAATTACTGTGATAAATACCGGTATTCTGAGCATCCTACTGTGCACTTTGCATAACCCATTTCAGTGGATGAATGTAAATGCCAGAAGAGAACTGGGGAACAGAAAGAGGTGAAGTTGTGTGCGCATGAGTTCAGCCTGCAGACCTGCTCCTGCTCCAAGCCCCGGGGTGTGTTCAGCCGCAGGATGTACTTCTGCTTTTCTTGGAGGTATTTACAGCACGGTCTGCTGCTGTGACAGGTGATCTCTTTCACCATTTTACCAAATTTATACCAGACTGGTAATTATTGGTGAATTTTATCATCCTCGCAGATCAGCCCTGTGGAAAAGAAACGCATTTTTTAAAAGAACCACATCATCACAGCTTTTAATCAAGGAATATTAATTTTATACACTTCTATTTTATGATGGTGTTGATAATGGAATGTCTGCAAAACTAAATACTGTTTCAGAAATCTGGGGGGGGGGTTGGTTTTTTTACTACTAGAGGCCATTGGGTTTGTGTGTTGTACGAGCCAGTGACAGTGTTGATATTTAATCCACTAACTTGCACTTTCCAAAGTTGGTGGAAGGACAATCTAATCCCTTTAGCTACTTTTAAGGAAGAGCCATACTTATACTAATACCAACTAAATGCACTGTTGTTAATTGGTAGCTGCAAAAGAAATGTCCAAGAATGTTGTGTAACTACCTAGAACTAAAACACAGGGGATACATGAAACAGAAAATATCAGAAACCATTTGGTCACCACGGCTGTTGTTTCTATCTGCAGTGTTGTAAACTAAGCTGAGCAGAGGGTTCCCGGGGAGGCACGGCCAGCCAGGGACTCGCCTGTTGGCAATGCAGAGCCAGTTTCAGAATGTCTTCCTTCCATTTTGCACGAGAGGCATTAAAATGTGGTTACACATGATTTATGTCATTGAAAGGGTCTGTGCGATATGGATTTTTAAGTGATGACATTTTGGTGCATGCGAAGCACTGACAGAGCCTTCTGCTGTTTACGGGTCAAATTGTTACCTAAAGGTGTTGTTAGCGAGTGGTTCGTGTCCGTGAGATGTATTACACTGTACAGATTCATTTGTATGCACGTACATGGTGCTTGCTACGTTCTGTAGTGCACAGACTATTGTGTTGTATCATTATCTCGTCATAATGTAAACACAACTTCTTATACCTTTTTGTTGTGGTTTTTCAGGTTTTTAAAATTTTTCATCATTTGGGGTTTGTGTATAGCGTTTCTTCTCTTTGCAAATCTTTTCATATAGGCTTAGCGACTATTTCACAAGGAGCTCACTGAGTTTTAGCAATTCATATTAATAGTATGGTATGAAGGTTGGAGTGCTATTTAAATTAAAGTTCTTTTACATATATTGGCCCAATGCAACCCCAATAGTCATTAAAGTTATTTGTCTCTAACCACGGGTGTTGTATAAATTTCCACTATTACATTTCTGAAGACAAATCAACCTGTAAAACAAAGTGCAAACTGAAATGCATTAGTGTCTGTTCTAAGTAATTATACTTGAAATCACTCCAGCTCTGCACAAGATGATAGGAAAAAAACGGCATTAAAAGGGAGTGTACAAGTCCTGCTTGGGTATTTTGTCGAATATGAAAGTCACATCGCAAGTGATGTACAGCCAGGCAAAAAAAAGCATTTTAGTTTGTTACTAGGAGATGAGAGGAGGGACAGAACTGAAAAGCTTCTGCAAATTGCATTGTTATACTCTCAGCTGTAGTGTGTGACATCCGCTGGTTCTTGTTTGTTTGTCAAGCATGTTGCATTTAAATACAGCGATGTCTTTAAAATACAGAATTAGTAGTTTGTAGCCGAAATCATGGCGAGTAGTTTGCCAATATGTTTATGTTTGATTCAAATAAGCTGACCTGCTGAATCAGTAAAAATACTCATGTGCACAGCATAGTAAACTATTTTTTTAATCAAAGCTTTCTTTGAAATGACCACTATCACAGAATAAGTATAAAATACAATCCAGCACATCACTAGCTTATTGTATCTCCAAGAGGACAAAAGCTATAATAAACATTTAGCAGTGATATATTTTGGGACAGCACCACATTTTTCAGCTCAAGAAAGATTTGCATGGGGTAACAGAATTATGACAAATGTGGTGGCACTATTTTTGTCAATCCTGTACAGTTTATGACCTGTACAGCTTCTTTCCTGATATTTGTAATGTCTTATCATTTGTTTAAAAGAAAAGTAAGTTTCCTCATTTTGCTAGTGATGGATGTTTCAAATTTAATATTAATATTAAAGTCCAGAAGCTTGCCTTGCCTATCAGGATGAAAATGTTTTGTCAAAGCCTATTTAAATGGAAAAGAGCCTTAAACTGTAATTAAATTCATGATGAAATAACCATCAGCTTGCTCTAAAAGAGGTAATTTAAAGTGGTTTCAATGGCAAAGTTCTCAGTTATTGTTATTCTAGAGACTGTGAATTACCTAGTGTTTTTAAGGACCATGGCGTGGCAAGAACGGTAGGATTATGGTGTGGTGGACAGAAGAGGAGTGGAGGGTGGGTATTCCTGCTGCCAGAAGAGCTGTGTTTGGATTGCTGCTGGTAGGAGGCTGATTCCCTTTTGCCCACTATGATTTTCCACTCCCCAGGCTGAGGACGCAGGTCTATAAAAGCCTCCCTCCCTCCCAAAAGCTTGTTCTGCTGTGTCACTGCTGTGCAAAGGAACCGCTGCCCCACTGGGGAGGAGCTGGCTGGAATCTGATGGGAGAGAAGGAGCAGAGCAAGGAAGCAAGAAGGATCAGGCTGGTCCTTCACAGACCCCACTGAGGCCCCTGCTGAGTTCTGGTGTATGTTCCCACACAAAGGTTCAGTTTCTTACAAACAAAACCCATTTGCAAACAGCCCAGCTGATCAGCCCCGCTCAGGTTTTTAATCCAATATAGGACAGTCTTACAGAAGAGTAAACAAAGAATTTCCTAGGGAAAAAAAACCAAAACCAACCTTGTGCATCATATGCCTTAATACGTTAGTAGTGTTGGCCCAAACGTGTAGGCGCTTCTTTTATATTTATGGCATTGAATCCAAGAAAGCTGAAGAAAACTAATCACTTTGACCTGCTTTTCTGGGAATACAAGGTCCCAGAATGAAATCTGCTGTTCTTCTGGAGAGAAGATACACGTGCTTGTGAGAGAAAGCAAGCTGGTGCCAAATTTCTGTCTTCTGACTTGGTTATAAGAAAAGTTCACATGGCACTTCAAAAGCTGCGCTTAATTCAGAATATAAATTTGCTTAAAGCAATGAATTACCTTTTAGGACAGGGTGTTTCCAAAGAGTGGTTGGTACTCCAGCAATCTGTAGCTGCTGCTGCTACGCGCAGATGTGCAGTATGATGCAAAATGAAAAAGCTTCTGCACTGTTGCAGCTCATCAGCTCAAAACTTATTTCCATGTCTTCTCTCTTCATTTTTGGTTTTGTTTTGTTTTTCACAAACCAAACCAAAACCCTATAAAGCAATATTAAGCAAAACACTTTTATAAGAGTTTTTTATCTGGCAGATGTATCCCAGTGGGAGGGTTTATATAGGCCAGCTGCAATGCCTAGATGATGGCAACTGCGCTCCTCGGCTGTTTTTTACAGCCTTGACCAATGGGTAACTGATAGCTTCTCTCTGAGGTATCAGGCACAACGATGTCATACTTTGCAGTGGAACAAATGTAACATGGCATCGATGGAATAGTGCAGAGCTTGCAGACATCCTTCCAAAAATGTCTATGTCTTAATCTGCTGGAATCCACCATAAAATGCCTTGTAAAGGCAACATGCTATCTAAGCAACGTCTCTGGTTCTCAGACACAGATGCAAAACTGCTCCTAGCATGGAAAAAAAGGGTAAGGTAAGCTTTTAATTATGTTTTGACTGAGCACAACCAAGAAAAAAAAATGAATCAAAGTAAAACAATCTTGACCTATAAGGAGCTGCAAAAGCAAACCCTGAAGCACTGGGGGCTGTGGCTGGGTGGGGAAAGGGGCTGTAAGAAATTTTGAAGATAGGTTTGTAACGTGTTTGTAGGGGAAGGCTGTTGTTTAATCTCTGCCCTAAAAGCCGATCAATGGTCTAACAAATGAAAATTTGTTTCACATTACGGGCTTGTTCTTTCAAAATGAGAAGTTTAAGTGCACAATGTTCTGACCTAAAATATTTCAATTCTAGCCTGAATTCCTATGCCAGCGGGGATTATGAGATCATGCTGTCTGTCAACTCCTCTTTCGTCCATCTGTTCCCCTCCTCCTTTCCTTGATAACTTTTCAACCTTCAGGCTAATTTTCACCAAATTTGACAAAGCAGAGATAGGATGGAAGCTACAGCGATAATCCGTGGTGAAAACTTCCAGGAAAATTCCATGTCTGGGTAGAAAGAGAAATAAATCATTTCCTGCACTGACCATGACCGAAGGCTGGTCCAGTTCAGCTCTTCACTCTTTTTAGAGGTGGCTACCAGTGCCAGCACACATGTAGCTCCGAACCAGCTACAGAATGAGCATATAGTCCTGCTTGCCCAGCTAAACAGATGGGCACATAGGTTTTGTGAAAGGCCATGAGGGAGGTGGGACATCATATGCGTGTGAGTCTGGAAGGAAGGAGAGGAACCATCACGCAGGGAACTGAAGGCATTACTTGCAGCAATCCAGATAGACAATTGGACAGGCAAAAGATAGACAATCTTTTTTTCAGATGTGTCTTCTTTCATCTAGGTTGTGGACTTCAGTCACAGAGCTGAATTGCTTTCAGGCCAGGAGAATTTGAGAGTTTTCTAGGTGTTTAAAGTTTGCTTTTACTTGAGCATTTTTTACATGAGTAACACCGATATTTATGAAATTAAAAGGAAACAATACTGTGAGGGACGAGCCTCCAAAATACTTCTGTAGGAGAAGCTGATTTTAGTGCAAGTAACTGACTGAACTGAAATGGCTTCATCTTATGAAAGAAGCTACTGAAGGCTTTTGTTCCTTCCCCATCGGCAAGACGCAATGCACTCTGTCTGCAAGATGATTTGAAAACTTCAGCTAGCCTAAATTGCAGCCGCATATCAGGCTGTAATCTGATGGTGAGGAATTCAACAGTACAGCTCTTTTTACCCATGAGAACTCACTGCCAGGTCAGGGTTTAATTTAAAAATGTCTTGCACAGACCACGATACCAGAAATCAACATACGGCACTTTGCAGGCAATACAGGTGCTGATCTTGATCTAGAAAACCTCATGCAGGTTAGTCTTAGCTGTGCCGAGCTGCCAGGTTGCTCATTTCCCTGTGTTGATTCATTTCAACAATTGCATTAAGTGAGATTAGAGAAGCTGCTGCACATTTAGGACATGTGGTGGGAGGGCTCAGCCACCTACATACAGGCTGGGTCAATGCCTCATCAGGGTGAAATGTAGAGATAACATTTCTGGATGCAATAAATGATTTCTTTAACTGGCCGTAGAAACCACAAGAAGAAAAAAAACAAAACACCATTCTCAATTTAGTCTTCAGCAGCACAGAGGATCTAATTCAAGCTATTAGTGGGTGAGCTGCTCCATAGTAGCAGCCACAATATAATTAAGCTTAACACTGTCAGAAGAAAGAGCAAGACAAATAAAGCAAAGCGATACTCAATTTTAAGAAAACAGTCTATGCAAAAATGGGCAAAAATGCCAGAAAACCCTAAATGAGCAGTTCAAAAGATGTCTACAAACACCCAGAAGGCTTAAAAAATACTGGACTAGAAGCCCAGGTGAAATGTCTGATGCAAATAGAAAACCGTGGCCTAAGCCTCCCCCCTGCACGACTACATGAGAAAGTTAAGGAGGAAATCATGAGGCAAGCAGGGAAGCCCTGAAAAACATGGCACGTGAAATGTAAGCAGGAAATAAAGATGGCTAACCTCGAGTGGCTGACAAAGAATGCTCAAACTTAGTGAAAAGTTTACACGATGTTCAACTCCGAACCAGCCCTCATGATGCAGAAGAGGTTCCGCAATCATTGCCCAGAGCTTTCTGGTGGGTCCGTGAGCAGCAGCAGCAGCCAAAAAGCCGAGAAAACAGGGAGCATCGCAAGGAAGGGCATCGGAAACAAGGATTTTGTAGGAAATCTTGGGGCACCCACACCTGGAGGAGCGCGTGCCATCTCGTCTCTGCACCTCGAGCAAAGCATGGTGATGTTATAGAAGTACAGAGGAGCACAACTGAAATCATTGGGGAACGGAGCACTTGCTTTAGAGAGGCCAAATTTCAGAACTCTCCGAAGTGGAGAGGGCAGAGCTGAAGGGAAATTTATTTGTGGCGTCTGAATTATGTAGAAAGCTGCAGGTAAGGTAAGTGCAGAGGTGGTATTCATCAAATCCTGCAACATTAGAGCCAAGAATCATTTGATGGGATTAGGAGAGGATTAAAAAACAATTAAGAGTTTTTCTAAACAGCATGTAGTGACATTCTGGAATTTGTTGCCTTGTGAAGTTTTGGGGGCTATCAGCAGGTTCAAAAAGGCATTAGACAAATTCACAGACATAAACTCCATGACAAAATACTAAAAGGACTAAGCAGGGATAAATCACTAATACAGCAATTGTGGACAGAGGGGCGGTAGAAGTGGCCACCATCAGCCATGTCTCTCAGCTTCCGGGAGGCTGGTGGACACACAGCTCTTGAGGCCCGGTTTTGGTCAAAGCTGAGCAACGTCAAATCGTAGTCAGGACTCCCACAAGCTGGCCGCAATGGGCCCCAAAAAGAACGATCCCAGGCTGCGGCCAGGGAAGCAGAGCGCAGCCGCACCAACCCCTCCCAGCGGCGGGGCTCAGGCGACTCCCCCTGAGGGGAAGGACGGCCGCGCCGCGCCAGACCCCGCCCCCGCTCCCCGCGCAGAACCCCGCCCCGCCGCGGGTCTCCCGCCCACGTGACGTCACTGGTCAGCGGGCCTGCGCGGAGGTTGAGGTTGGCCAGCGCCGGCCCTTCGCCCCCATTGGCGCGAGGTGGGCGAGGCGCGCGTGCGCGGGCGGCTCTGCGGGCGAACGGGGGGAGAGGCGTGTTCGCGCAGGCGCAGTCTGCGGCTGAGAGGTGGCGAGCTGCGCTTTGGGGTGGGGAGGCCGCGCGAGACTAGCGCGTGGCGGGCGTTTCGAGCCTTTGGCGCTGCTAACGGCCGGCGGCCCCGCCCCCTCCGCGCGGGGCTCGGGCCCGGCTCTGTCTGCCTGGGGCGGGGACGCTGCCGACGCGTTTCCTCAGTCTTCCCGCCATTTTCTGGGTCTCTCCTCTCCCCTCCTCTCTGTGCAGTCGCTGAAGCAGAGCCCTGTGGTGAGTATCGAGTGATGTGGGGTCGGGGCTCGCTCGCACCGGGAGGGGCACAGCCACCTCGGCGTCCCCTCTCCCCTCCGTCTCCTTGTCCCGCCCTGTCCTGCGTGGGGTCAGCTATTAGCTGAGATTCCCTTGAGGCTTGTAGGCAGCAGCTGCCTCAGAGTTGGGATCTGGCCGGTGGGTGTTTGGGCTCGTCGGCGCTGGGAGAAAGCCCTTGGGGGGCCCACTCGTGCGGGCTGAGGTGGTTCTAGCGATCGGGCGTCCCCGTGCTGGGGCCGGGGATGGTGGGTATCTTCCTCGGGGGTCCGAAGATACTATTTTTGGTGTTTGATGACGGCTTGAGCGGCATTGTCAGCGCGCCTTAATGATCTGCGTACACATACATACATAAAGCTATGTGCACTCTCTTTTATTTATTTATTTTGATGACAGCCCTTTTTTACCATGGAAAGCAGAGGGCAGTTGGAAGGCTGCCCTGTGACATGAAGCTTGCATAACAAATTCTATTTCTTATATAATCTGTAACTCTAAACTACATGAAATGCATCTTTCTGAAAGTCTGTATGTATTTACTTGTTCAGCCCTCATGCCCTCCTGGCTGGCTGGCATAGTGCGGTTTACTGGTGGAATGTATGTTTTAGAGACAAAGTATTAAGCAATACCAATTTAAAAAAACCCACCTGGATATTACCAGAATATTGCAGACAAGGTCTCCTGACTTTTTTGATAATTCATGCTGTTCTTAGCTGTCTGTTTTGCTCTTTTTAGGATTTCAAAGCTAATGATTTGTTTGCTGGGTAACAGCAAAACAGCAAACTCCTTTTTCTTGTAACTTTTAGGCTATGACTATTTTCACAAGAGTATTTACACTGATAACAACTCAATTTAAGTTTTTTATAATTGGTCAAAGAACTGCATTATTATGTGGAGATATTTTTATGTTAAAGGATTTCTTGTTCCATTTTCAGAGTAAACTTTAAAATGAAGGTTTAGAAGACAAGATTCTGCTTGCTGCTGAAGTAAAAAAAATCTTTATAAGCAAGATCTTGAAGTGCAGTGTAACATCACTGTAGTTTTGTTTTTAGAACAAGCTGAAAGCTTTCATTTTGGAAGAGTTAAAATGACTGTGGGTGGGGGTTTTTATTTCATATGAGGAAAACTATTTAAGTAAATAACTTTTGCAGGTCAATGAGTTAATATTTACACCTGTTGCTTTTAAATTAATAGTAGTATTCTATTTTAATAGTAAATTTATGTGAATTAAGGAAAAACATAAGTGTTTGCAGAGATCAGGGATTTAATTGATGTAAAAATGTGTCCCAATTTGATGAACAAAACACATTAAGACATCCCTGAAATAAAAAGTGGTTTCTAGTCTTTGAATAGCCACTCTAATCCAGAATAGCATTCAGTTTTGTGGTGTGATCTGATACTTCCTTTTTCCTGTGCAGACTCTTTTTATTAAAATACTGAATATTCATTTAAAATGACCAAAAAAATACAACTGGAATAATACCCCAGATTTTTTCATATCTTTGGATCTTTTGTGCTTACAAAAATATTTTAATCATGAGCTGTGGAAATGATTTTGTGGAAACTCTTAAGAAAATTGGATATCCAAAAGCTGATGAGCTTAATGGAGAAGATTTTGACTGGCTGTTTGAGTTGTCAGAAGACAAATCGTTTCTGGAGTGGTTTTGTGGAAATGTAAATGTGCAGAATGTGGTATCTAAAAAAGAAATGCAAGATTTTGATAGTCTTCTTGAGTCTGGTAAGCCCATTTTGGAAGGAAATGCACTGGATGAAGTCCTTAAAACATTGAAGCCTATGGATTCAAAGACCAGTAGCCAAGAGGAGGAGGAAGATGAGGAGGAACTGAAGAGATTAGAGGATGAACTTCAAACTCTTCAGAAGTTAAAAGAACTTCAAATTCATCGGCATAATAAGCTTCAAATGATGGTTTCTGCAAACAGCCATATGTTACAAACATTAAAAAGCAGAGAGGAAGAAGCACATAAAGATTTGAAAGAAGGCCTGGAAGTGTTTACTGCAGCAAATAAGAAGCTTAATAATGAACTGCTGTCTCTTACGGATGCAGCTAAGAAACTGGCCTCTTTCTTCACTGCTTCAGATTCAGACCAAGGATCAAGTGCACCTCTGGTGTTTTTTTCCCAACTTTCTTTGGACAAGTATTTGTCTCAGGAAGAACAAAGCACTGCAGCACTTACCTCGTACATAAAAAAACATTTTTATCAAGGTATGTCTGAATGGGTTGAAAAATCACATGAAGACAGCTTTCAGCTTGTGGATATAAGCAAACAAGTCACTTATGATGAGACTAATAAAGTTTGTGAAGAGAGTCAAGAGCTGGCCAGGCTCCAGACAGCGTATATTTGTGCTCAACATCAGCTAATTCAGATGCAAGTTAAAGATGAGATCATGAATTCAGCTATAAAATGTGCAGAGAGCATCCTGCAGTCATTGAACACGGTAAGCTGCAAAAGGTGATAGAAAGTAGGGGGGTTTTAAACAGGCAAGTGTGTTCAACTGAATCTAGTGAAAGGAATTGCTGAGGTTTTGCTATTTCAACTATTTTTACATAGTAAAATTGCACTTTTATGAAATTCTTGTCTTGCTCACAAAACTCCTTTTGTGCAATAGCTCCAGTTTCTATATTTAGAAATTCTTTGGTATGGCAGAGTATCTTTAATTCTACTTTCCAGAATTATTACCTTAAAACCCCTAGAATTTAGTAGTACCTTTCCAGTTTAGTTTAACTTTGACATTTCAAATTATAACTGGCTCTCAGTTGTTTGCACAAGAAACAAAAGCTTAACTTTGGTTGTAATTTTGTGGTATCGAGGAGCTAATATGATAAATGTATTCCTGTTTATATTCCATAGCATAAACTTGAAAAGTTTTAGTTCGCTGAACTCTTTTGAAACTCAAGTATTTGTAATATGGTGGTATTATGATGATGTGTTTTAAATACCAAAGAAATGGATTGGATAGTTGAAGCCCCAGAAATCTCTCAACAAGTGAGTGACAGGCAGATATGACTACTGGAATTTAAGAATGTGAAGAAATCCTAACAGAAGGAAAAATATTAGCTTACGCCAGTCACGGACTAATTTGAGGCATTATGTCAGTTTGTATATTTACATTTATGGATGACTAGCGTATAGGACTTGATTGATTAGAGTAATTTGAAAAAGATTGATTCTGATAGCAGTGTTGA
Source organism: Grus americana (assembly GCF_028858705.1). Lineage (NCBI taxonomy): Eukaryota > Metazoa > Chordata > Aves > Gruiformes > Gruidae > Grus > Grus americana. The sequence goes on along the minus strand of NC_072855.1, from coordinate 9,682,558 downwards.
TGGTCATCTGACTGAATATAAAAAACTATGTTTGTATGTGAAATGTCAATTAGACATGCTTGAAATCTGGGTGCTAAGTAAAATTATAGCTCTTCTATTTTTTTTTCACAATAAACTGTTTTTCCTGGCCCTGCAATGGAATGAAATGACTATTTATTGAAATACATTTTTTCAATATCTACTTTTTAAATCTGTATTTGACTTATCTTATAAAGTTCTGTAAAACTGCTTGTGGAGTTTTAATTTTGTAAATACAAAAGATGTAGTTATTTTAATGTAACGTAAGTACATCTTGTTTGAACTGAAGAAATGTCTTAGGGAAGTGGCTTGAAGGGAACTATGAAGAAATTGACAAGTATTTTGCTTTATGCAGGGTATTGGAAAACAGGAAAACCTTGTTGCTAAGATATCTCATTTAAATGATGAAATTTCAACAATTAGACAAGAAATAATTCAGATAAACAAAGAGCTGCTTCCTCTTCTGAAAGAGAATGCACGCCATTTGAGCGCGCCAGTGGTGAAAGAATACTTGGATCGTCAGATTGCTCAGCAGGACTATCATGCTTCAAGACAAGATGAAATATGTAGGCATTTGGTAAGACAGAAAGCATCATTTGAACTTATTGAGCTAGCCTATGAAATGGAATTGAAGAAACACAAGGAGGTCTGCTGTCAACTTGAGAGTTTAGTAGAATCTCTGAAACAGAGCAGTAACGAGTTGCAAGAGAGACTACAGGTGATATCTGAGCAAACTCAACATGCCAAGCCAAGAAACACAATTAGTTCAAAGGATGGTTTCTCTTGCAGGTGAGCATTACAGTCACTGTTGAACTTTGACTTACTTTGAAATAATATTGAGGAGATAAAGGCTTAGGCAAGCTAAGCCTTTTCTAGTGCTAAGTTCTTAGCTTGCTTTAGCTAATTAGTATTTTGAATTCTCCAGAACCAAAGCTTTCAAGGTATGAGATTTGCCTCTTGCTTATCCTTTCAAATTATGTTCAGGCTTGCCTGAGGAAAAACTGGTCAATTGTCAGTCTTGTTAATATTGCTGAAGCATTCCCAAGCAATATCCAGAATATAATGAATGTTAAAGCCAAGCCTGTCTTATATGGTGCCCTGATCTAGGACCTCTTGAAAGGTGTTGTAGAAGTAGAGATGTAGAGAGCTGTTAATAACATTTCCCAGATCGTGTTCATGGCCTCATCAGCTTAGCCTGCAAAAACCCCCGTGTGGTAGAGGAGAGGAACAGCTCTGTGAACGTATTTGTGTGAAATGTGTTTAGCTCATTTTTTACTGCTTTACTTGCCATCTGGCTTCAGTGTCCTGTCACCCGTGTAGGAGCCTGCTTTTTCACCATCTAAGTAATTCAGTCTCCTTGTAGCTCAGGTGATACATTAGGAATGTGTGCTGTGTTGCTGTTGCTTCAAAACTCTAAACGTTTTGATGAGGTGTATTGTATAATTATAGGTGACAATGTGAGACTTTTCCTCCTTCTTTAAAATGGTGCTTTAAGTGTTTTTTAATAATTAAGTGATAGCTGAGTATGGTCTTGCACATTGAATAACTGCAAGAATTAGGCAGCATTAATTTTGCTCCCATTGTGCATTTGCATTGGCAACTTATAACATTTTTGTTCAGGTTTATTATTAAATCTCCAAATCACTGCATTGGAATGTTGTCTGGCTACATTTTCACTCTCTTTTTTTTTTTAATTTAAAAAAAGGCATGTGTTGTTGTTCATGATTGTGAAGAGAAGTTAAAAAAGTTTAAAACCCTAAAGGGTTTGTAAGCAGAAGACACTTGAAAGAACTCACTTACTTTTGAAATATAGCTCCTGCTCTTATTAAAGCCAATCTGATTCTATATTGGGGCTCAACTCCTGAAGATTTTAATATGCAGAGGTGGTAGTAGCAGCTGAGCAAAGTTATCTGTAATCATATTAGACTCTTCCTGATGCAGCATAAGGGTACAGTTTGGTACAGCAGGTATTGCTGTGTTTTTCATGACTCGTAACTAATTGAAGAATTTCTTAGCAGTCTCTTCATAGATAGAAAATGGGAAATGCTCCAGTAAGCTTGAAAATGTTATAAAGATTTCCCTTATTTCTCACTGGCCATTGAAGTCTGCTGCTTTTCCCCACTTAAAACAATCGGATCTTTGCTGTCCTTGAAGTGTCGGGAAATAGTTGGCAAAAGCACACTGTCAACTTCTGTTTGCATTCATTGTGTACTTTTTAACCGTTACATTGGTATTTCATTGCTGTTAATTTAATATTGAAATATTTTGGAGTCCTGTTAATCATGTACTAGCTGTATATAGATAGAATCATGAAATCAGTGGGAGATAAAGCAGTGTAGTAAGAGTACCCTGAGCAGTACTGTCCTTTACTAGTCCTCTGACTTCTCAACGTGAACATCTTTTGACTAATAATGACAGTGGTGCTTAGGAAACTTAAAAATGCTTGTGTGTCTAACTTTGTTACAGGCTATATCAGCTTCTGGAAGGAGAAAATAAACAGCAATTGTTTAAAACATACAAAAACCTGGAGAAGATGGCTCAGAAGTTAAAGCAGGACTGTGCTACAGTACAAGATCAGCTAGCAGCGTCTTCTCAAGAACAGTCTCTCTTTTTGTCCAAGCTAAAAAGTGATGTAGATACCCTTCAGGATGCTCTGTATCGTGGAGGAAATGAGATACAGCTCAGTAGTTGGGTAAGCCCTTATTTAGTTACTAAAATTATTACATAAATGTGCATCATGTTCTTTTACTGAGAAAAATCTAGTATGAAGGCGGTAGAAACACAAACTGGCTCCCACGTGTCAGCCACTAATTTATTAGCATAATGATGATGGCTCAGTATTTACATTGTTCTTAGCACATGTTAGATTTTGTAAATGTTGGCAGGTAATAACTTTTTGTTTCTAAGAAAATTGTTGCATCTAACTTTTAATTTCTTTCAAAGGCATATACAGTCAATGTATTACTAGTAAGTTTATGGTGTGGGAAATGTGTTATCTGTATATGGTGTCACTGGAAATTTTGTTTAAATTTCTCTATTTCAGATGGGCTTTTTCCCCACCCCCGTAACACCCAAATAGTACAGTTTAGCCCCTTAAAAAGCCTGGCCATAGGTGGCTTATTTGGACAAAATAAGAATATCAGAATTTTGAAGGACAGTGGTAGTAGGACAATCCTGCTACAGAGCTCCCAAGTGTTGGGTTTAGAGCTTCTTTTAAATGGGAATAGGGGTTGTTAAATGCAGCTTGTTAGAGTTTTTAAATAACTGTAGATATCTCAAAGTGGATTGAGGAAAGTCTTCTCTTACATAATACTTCTTTGGTTAAATACATAAAAATATATTTAATAATTCCATCTGTCAAGTGAATTTGCAATGCATAGAACAGTTTTTATTTAAAAAATGAAAGTTTGTAATTGGAACAATAGGTATTTAAGGATTACATGTTATTAAATCAATCAAATACCTTTTTATTGATTGGAGCTACCTTTTAAAACATACTGGCATCTCTTCCTATTGCTGCTGTTTATCAAGAAAAGTAATTCCTTTAATAAGGAAATAACGTGCAAGTAGGTGACTAGCCTACTTACACTGAACTATCATAAAAATGACAGTTGGGAAAATTGTAGCTGGTAATTAATGATTTAATTTTAAAATCGGATTGGCTTTTTTCTTTTGTGGTTTTTTGTTCCCTTTTAAGATTTGACTAGCCATGAAGACTTGTAATTGATTGAAAATGTCATTTAACCATCTGTCTAGTTGAGGGCCAGATTCTTATGGTTTTAACTCATCTGGTTTAGTAAACAAGTAAATGAAATTACATTTTCATAACCTGATGTGAGTACTGTTACATGGAGCTCAAAAGTTACATAAATAGAATGGAATACCTTATCACCTGTGTTTCTGGTTTTTGTGATGTCTTTTCACTTACAAACAAAAGTGGCTTCCAAAAGTAAAAAACTTTTCTATATTTTTTAATACACTAGCTGAACTAGAAATATAAGTAATAATTTTTTGTCTTGTATTTTTCGTTAGGAACTTACTGAGCAGTTTCATCAACTGGAAGTTGATTTAAATAAATTAAATCAACTCCTTATGGATCTGATTGCTGATGTGAAGTCAAAGAGAAACTTTTTAGAGTCCAGTAAGCTGCATCAGATGGAAAGAAACTTGTATGTGTATTTTTTCAAAGATGAAGACTGCTTGAAAGAGATGGTAGAGAAGCTTGAGCAGCAGTCTGAGGCTAAAGCCAGTGGTCTGGAAGATTAGAATTTCACCAGCACTGAAGTTCTTAATGTTTAAACTTCAATGTACTCTTAAGAAAGGAAAACATGTTAATGTAAACTGTCCACAAGTTTATGGAATGATAAGTACTAGCTTATCAAGGCTAACATTTATCTGTCATTGCAATGTATGTTTAACTACCACAGATATCAAGTTTGGATTGTATGCTGCTTTATGGCTTTTGGCATCTGCCCACCGAGTTCAAATCTCAGTTTTGTTAAAGTTCTTTGACATGAAGTAATATGTTGGTTATTTGAATTAATTACATTCAGGCTGCTCTGCTGCTAGCCTGTGTGTTAATTTCCACAGTATAGCACAAAAAGGAAGAATGCTGAGAACCTTTGATATGTGAACTGAAACATAAATGCAGAGAAGGCATTCCAGATTTTGGAACATGAATGCAATGTGCGGCTTCTGAAGAGGAGAGTTCTCCAAGGCAGATATTCTGTGATTGTTTCCCTTACAGTTCTCCTAAGAAGATTAAGTTTTGTTAGAAATGTGTTGGGTTATGTACCCGAAACTTTTTTCAAGTACTTTTCAAGACTATCTGTTTTAAGACCTTTCCGATATCTTGGAATTTAACTTATGGCCTGTCTTCTCCATTGAAACCAGTCCATACTCATACTGGACTCTTCAAAGAAAAATAATTTTAAATTTACTTTTTAGACTCCTGAATTTGCTCTGTGATTTATTATGATAGGCATTTCAATTCAGAATCCTGATGCTTTCATACTTCTGCTTTCATGTGCATTGGTAGACTGTTATCAAATTTTTATATAGCTTCCTAATATACTAGTGGAACTAGATAGGCTTTTATAGTATGATAACTTCCAGTCTTGTGTATTTTGATGGGATCAACTGTGCTTTACATATTGATGAAGGTTAGTAAATTAGCTTTAACTTCAGTAACAGTAGTCTTAAAACTGTTTTGATGACAGACTTGTATGTGAGTATAACATTTTTAAATGTTTAAATTTCTTTTTAACTTACTGGTTGGATGTCTTTATATCTGGATTTCATGCTGCTTAACTCTATACATTGTGTTTATTATTAAATGCCAAACACTATAAATTCAGTTCAGTGTTGTCAATATTTATGGTGAATCTGTGTGTTGGTTTTAGGCGTATTCTCATGAGACCTGTCTTGTTTAGTCTGCTAGGTTCTCATTTTGATATGCCCCTGAGGCTTTAAGACTACTGCTTCCCACCCTGAGAACTCAGGAACAGTTTTTACCCTGTGTAGGAAAGAAGTGTTGCTCTTCATTATAAAAGTTAGGAGGAGTTGTGCATGGGGAAAGATGACTCCTGGAATGTCAGGGAAAAGAAGGCCATTCTGCCTTTCTCACCCATTCACATGCTTACAATAAAATTCAAGGTAGATAGATATAGCCAATACTAATGCAGCCTGATGGATGTTCCTCTTTGAATCCGGATACAAATGTTTGTACTTGTAATTATTCAAACCTGCAATCTGCCTGTGGTCTTGAGCTAAGAAAATATTTCCATGTAAGCAGAGGAAATGTGTTTACTTGATGGATAAACTTGACTTGAAAGTCTACTCATGCACTGGATTTAGTGGGAGAAGACCAGAGTAACAGGACTCCGGTTATTAACTTGTCTAGGAATTAATTTACTTAACAGCAGTTTTTAGTAGAGCAATTGACTTGTGCAGGTTGAATCCTTTAAATATTTTGAAAATGTTGGGTATTTATCTTGTGTTTATGGTAAGCTTTCTGCATTGTTCTGGTCTAACTATATGAAGTCAAGGAAGTCACTAGTATGGACACCATTGTTTCTATTTCTCCAATATGTGTTGTATCTAGGGGCTTTCCAAGTATTTTGTATATATTATAGAATATGGCTACAGGCTAACTGGAAAAGCAATTGCTTTTCAAAAAAGGATAAAATTTAGAACAGCAATAGCTGCAGTCGAAGCTTGTAGAGACTTTAGATGTTGCTGACCTGTTTCTTAAATTGACAAACTATAGTAACTATTTTAATGTTATTAGTATTTAATAGTACTTGAATACCGCAATTGTACAAAGTTTAAGGAACAGAGGTCTTTTACGACAAGTATTTTCTGAAACAGCACATCACTAATGTTTGTGTATCATGATAGTAATAACTTGGTTTTTTTCATCTTGTGTCGGCTCTATTTCGGCAGTTACTTGAAAAGATTTTTTTTTTCTTGATAAAATCTGAGCACCAAAAATAATAAATACATGCATATGAACTAGTTTAAAGATGTTGAGGAGAGGGGAAGTATTTCAGACATAAATGATAATTCTTGTTTTATTTGCCAGATTTTTATTTTTTTAATTAGAAGTTAGCTTTACTTAATAGGGCTGCTTGATTTTTTTATTGGTGTATTAAAACATTATTTCAAAGTTTCATTTAGTTTTTTTTGTAAATTATTATAATTTGCTAATTTTTATTTAAAATACTTAGAAACTGATAGGCATGTCAGAGAGGAAATATCATCTTCTGTCGAGTAAATGGTTGAACACATTCACTATATTTTGTCTTCAATTTCAACAGAATGTAAGTGCAGATTGTTCTGCGGCCCTGATATCACATGTAATTTATGTGTGTTCTGTGTTTAGGTTTAACTTTAAAAATGGAACGGTACACTTCATACATAGGATGTGAGACTTCTAAAGTGCCGTTATCTGATATCGCTCAGAGGATTATGACAGCTTTGCAGTCTATTCCTGTAGGAGAAGTTCAGACTAGCACAAAGAATAACCAGAGTGAGTAAATCTTAGCCTATTTAAGTGTTTCTATTTTCAGTTGAAAAACTGAAATCCAAGCAAACCAATATTAAACCTCTAGTCCCTATTTAAAAAAGAAAAAAAAGGTGAGAGTGTAGGTTTCCAGTTTTAAAAAAAGAATTAAGCCATAACTCTGACATTTCCTGGGACTTTTCTGATTAAATAATGCTATGTGAGTGCAAAGAACTAGAGTATTACCAGCACACTCAATTTCATTGTGGTTTTTTTTTCTTCCTGTTCCTGCTATGTGATATAGAAGTAGAAGAGAATTTCAAACTGTTAATTAACTAATACTGTAAATTAAATGTATATGTTAACTTGATTCTGGACTACATATTTAAAGATCACTAGAGGTACTAGGAAGTTGCCAGAAGGTCTGTGAACTCTCCAAACTCATACCTGTCCTTTAAACACATGTTTATTAGCAACTCACACCTTGTGAGATTCTAGGGGGAGGAGAGAACAAAAGTCCCAGTGGTAGAACAAATTAGGTGATGTTAAAAATGCCTCAGCAGATCTTAGGCTGTTGAGCAAATCTTACTCAGAATGTTGTGGATACTAGGGAGGTTTTGCAAGATGGAATTTTTATTCTCAATTCTGTGCATTTCATAGTCTGCCAGTCTCTTCCCTTCCTTAATTTTCCTGTGTAATATTTTGTCTCAGACTGTGGAACTCTGTACTGTGTGATATCTATGTTGTGTTATGTTGTCCACTCTTGATCCATTTGCTCTTTGTCAAGCTGTAAAATTACAGATTCTCTGTTTTTTTTAAAAACACCATGAAGGTGTTTGGTATCTTTAGCCAAATAAGCTTGCTGTTGTCTTTGTAGTGCTGCTAAATCCTTACTCACTGGGGAGCGAAAGAACAGTATAAGCATTTAGTGGCAGCAGGTCACATGACTAGCTTTTCTTGCTCTTGTTTTCCATGTAGTAATTACAACTGTTTCTAGTGTACAGGCTTAAGAACAAATTTATTTGAATTGCTTTTAGGAAATTGCCTGTATATATAGCTTTAGCTGATCAGAGTGGATCTGGAGAGAACAAGTTTACCTGCCTTAAAAAACCAAACGCAAAACTTGTCACGCTGGTTTGTTTCAAACTGTATTGAACTGTATTTTATTGATAGATCTTTAAAGATTAAATCCCACTTAGTGGACAAACTGCCTTTAGAAGGTAAGTGCTGGGTTCAAATAGGACAAATATCTGTGGTGTCGAACTAGCGGGTGAAATTCTATGGTTATCTTGGCAGTAGAGCTTGTTCCATCTAGCCTTAAGAAGGAGTTTGAAGGCAAGGATGGGTTTCTACTGCCATCTGGTGATACTTTTTCATAAACCAGAAATTTGAGGTTGCCTAGATCTTTAGATACCTGTCATACTGAATACCGTGTGCTGAAGGAGACAAATGCAATCCTAATCATCTTCTTGGGAGGGTGAATTTGTCAAGAAAAAGTATCTAGCTGTTAAACGATTAAAAACACTGAATGTAAACTTGGTTCCTATCATTCTTAAATTATAATTTTATTATTGTGGGAAGCGTCGAGAAAACCAAACCTGAAATGTTTGAAACTACAATTACAATTATGCCATATTTGCTATTCTAACAGCTCAGCTTAGAAGTCTGAGCTGGAGATAACTGATTATATACATACACCAACGTGAACCTGCATGTAATACTATAAAGTAATAAGCTGAGTTTCTTTTGGAGACTTAGTCTTTGAAAATGCTTTTTGTAGTTTTTTAAGTACAGGGTCCTGGTTTGCCTAGATAAAATTTTTTTAAACAGTGTCAGTAAATAGAAATAGATCACCTTATGCTTTGTTTGACATTGGTCATCAGCACATTAGATTTGGAAAGTGTCTTGCTGCTGGTAATGCAAATTTCGTAGCTGAAAACAGCAGTGGAGTGTTGTACTTGGTATGGACCAGGAGTTAGAAGGGGACAAAATACATCTTTTGCCCATGAGATGTCTTTTGGCTGGGCAGTAAAAGAATCTAGGGATAAAGGAATCCTAACTAATTGCAAACTCTGGAGAGACCTGTGCTTCAGTGGAGTTCTGTTTTTCCCTGTTCCTCTTCCTGTACCTACTGAGTTTGTAATTATTGCTAGCCTGTTGCCCCTTGTTTCATTCCAGTCTTCCCTTCCTTCTCTTCTTGGAGCTGCTGGGCAGTGTTGAGGGCAGAAAAGAGCAGGCATGCCCTAACTTTGATTTAGCATGGTGCAGAGTCCTGAGGTGCATTTACAAAGCCACCTTTAAACTACAGCATCTGTCTGCTTTCAGAGCTGTAGGCTAAGTATCTCTGGTAGTTCAGTGGGGGGCCCAGGCTCACAGCTGTGTGGTGGCACAGGGCTCTACCTTAGACTCAGCACTGAGAGCCATCCTGCTTCTTGTCGTGCTAGTTATTACCTTACCCTTCTGTCAGTTGGAGAGGTCTGAATTCTCCTTGATCTCTGTTCTTGTCTGGTCTTACGGTACCTGTTCTGTTGTGAGGATGAATGATGTGAAAAAATTATCCTCTGCAAATGAAGCATAGTCAGTTCTCTGTAAGGCATGGTATGCTAAAGATGTGTATGCAAGTAGTGTTTTACTGCAGAAAATTATTGTGGAATAATACTGCCTAGTTCCAAGAAAACAGATAAACTGTGTGAAGTATGTAGAGGTTTTTTGATTTATTTTTCTTCCTTCTTGCCTGCACCCCCAGCTTTACTTTGACCAAGATAGGATGTGTTTTCTTGAAAGAAGGAAATAAGTGTATTTATGGTATTATAATAATGCCTCTTTGGAATACCGTGGAAAATGTTTGTCTGCTTTGTAGCAAATTCAAATTAATTTTTTCTTAATGGGGACAAAGCACAGTTTTGCATATGCATATTTAGGAACCTGTGGGGCCCTTTTAAACATGAATAATATTAATTTGAGGAAAATGGTTGTCATGGAAAAGTTTATTGCAATTAGGTTTGGTAAAAGTGTCAGTAATGTAACACTGTATGTAACCTAAGTTATATGCACGGCTCTGATTCATTTGTATTGTAAAATGTTTCCCATTCTTTTTTTAAAGGTATGGAGAAGACAAAGGAAAATAAACTAGGTGATAAGGATGCATATCTGAAAAATGAGAAGGCAAGCATTTTGTAAGATTGAAGACCACTAAAAACAGTCTTTTTATAGCAGGTTTGAAGTTGTTAGATTGGCTTTTTCATAACAAGCTTTATCACAATATATTGCATACACTCATAGTTAAGATAACTTTCTTCTGTCTTATTTTGCACTTGGCATCTATTTACCTATAAGAGTCTTGGCCCTACTTCTGTTATCCTTTTTGTAGGAAGTTAGTCTGTTGTGACAGATTGATCAGAAATAAATGAGGTTGCCACATCTAGATAGTTACTGGGGTTTAAAAATGTTCTCAAACCTCTGTCACTGATGGTCACTAGCACATAATCATAAAGTGAGCTGATTCATATGAAAAATTACTTTGTATTAGGAAGTTTAACTTTTGGGTTAATCATCTCTCTAAATTTGGTTTAATGTGCATGCGAGTGAATGCCAGTATAAGAATGGGAATGGAGAACTGTGGCAGCCCCAACTCAGGCTGCAATTGTAAGATCCATTGAGTTAATTGGTGAGTTGCAGATACTGCAAGTGTACTCCTGTCCCAGCTGCAAATTTCACAGCCTTCCTTACTCTGACTCTGGTGCACGTTGCATGCTTCAGCAAGTCCATTCAGGTTGTTCAAGATGCAGAAAACTGGTTTCTTTTGTGAGGTGGGATAGTTTCCTACAGATTAAATTGACTCATAGATAAACATGCAGCTGTGGGTGCACATGGATAGTAGTGGAACCCCTTTTTGTGATGATTAGGTGCTAATTTTGATCAAATGCATCTAGTGAAATTTTCCTACATCCCCATAAATTATGAATCTACGTCCCAGGAGTTGTTTTTTCTATTTCCAGCCATGTCATTATTTCTCATAGAAGATCAGCTTTTCCTGGAAGCTGCTGCTTCTCTGTGTGGTTAATTGTAGTTCCAGCTGTATTGTTCTGACTTTAAAATTAAATTGCCTTGTTCTTGTTTTTGAACCTTTAAAAGCGAATTGCTTATTCCTGATTCTATAATTACTTGAGTGTCCTAATTCAAATTCTGCAGTGTTAAACAATAAAACTATTTGCAGTTTGACTGGAGAATACACTTGAGTGAATTAGTTGTCTTTCTACAGCTCTTACATATTTGGTCCTTCTGTGGTATTATTTTTCCACTAAGGGGAACTTTTTATAGTTTCGCATTTTGATTTAGCATTGCCTAAGTCCAATTAATTTGTCTTTGTTCAGAACAACCACTGTTCATTTTGGTAGTAGCAAAAGCTTATTTAGCTCCCTTTCTCTATTTACTTAGAACCTGTTAACTGTACTTTTGCTGTAGAGTTGATTCTGTGAAGTATAATCTCAAGCAGTCTAAGCCTTTTTCATCTTTTGACTCTGTAGTTTTGAGGTTTGGGAATACGGCAACTAGGTTAAGGAATATTGCAAAACCAGGAAAAAAAAATACTGGCTTTGTCATTCTGGCTTGTTCAATCAATACAGATTGAATAGAGATGGATAATATCCTTTGATCTGTGAAAATTGTCATCTTGGGGAGTGGATGGGAGCCCTGCACAGCAGTAACCTGTGGTTCTTTCAAAGTCAGAAGGCCTTGGTTTTTGGGAATGGTAATGCCAGCAGAGGTACTGAAGGAGACTGGCTGTGCTACTAGAGCAGAAAATGTAGGAATTATGAAAGGCTTCAGTTCCTTTTCAATGGAGTGGGTGAATATTACGCTTATGCATGATGCTGAGACTAAAAGTTAGGAGACATCAATGGTTAGAGAACTCACAAGAGAAATTGTTTTTTATTAGATTCAGTGTGAGATCAGGTTCAAAATCTCCCTCCTGAAAGATGCTCCGATGGGCTATAATCTTTCTGAGGCATTAAAAGATAGTAAGTCACTACGGGAATGCTTCACTTCAAAAAAGGAAATTACATAAAAATGAAGGCGCTTTTAAAAGAAAATATATGGAATTTCGCCTCCAAAAACAAAACATTTGTAGGTACTATAGGGATTTATTCAAAACAGAATATTGGAGACTTAAAATAAATACTAAAATCTTTCCAGGAAAAAGAACTATGGCTAAGCATCAATATGAAGGAGACTACTAAAAAATGTCAACATGCAAAAAGCTAAACTTACTAGAATTTGTATTCTTTTATAGTTGCCTCACTTGAGAAGTTAAATGTAAATATACAATAGTATAGTCCAAATAAACTTTGAGAAACAGCTGTCAAATGCATCACTAATAATATATCATTTTTTCAAATGCCTCAGGAGTTGAAAGCTTGCCTGTAAGACCTGTTGATGATCAAGGTGTAAGAGGAATATTGAGGGAAGATACAACCCTGTATATCTGTAAATAGTTAAACACACGTTTAACTTAATCTTGGAAATGTTGCTGGTTGCCATTCCAGAGTCGTCCTTTATGAAATCTAGACAGAGGATCTATCTCAGCTGAAGAGGTTGTAGAAGAAACTAGCAAAATAAACAGTAAGGAAGATACTAGCACCAGTAGCATACCACGGAAACTTCTGAAGGCAATCAAGGATGAAAGAGTAGAATCATTACATTACCATGCAACTTCTTCCTTAATGCTATTTAATAGTGTGCTACTGTAAAGGGATCCAGGGACTATCTGGAGTAGGAAAGCTGTTCTGGGCATAGTGGATTAAACAGAATAGACTAGAATATGATACTTATTTATACACCTGACAATACTTCTTCAGTGCAACTTTTATATGTATTTTTGTTACGTCTCACAATCTTGTAATTTGTTTGAAGAAACTGATGGAGATCCAGCTGACTCAGTGTACTTGAATTTCCAAGGCAGTCATTATGGTCCCTTGCCAAAAGTTCTTTAATAAACTAAGCTGTCATGAAAAAAACTCTGAATATTGAAGCTAAAGATGGAAATGAATGGTCTCTTCTCTCTTCAGACAAAGGTCACTGTGGAAGACAGGCTACTGGACTAGATGCATCTTACAGTTGTTAATTTGCCATTTTTAGTGCTGCACTAAAATTAGATTTAAAAAAAAACAACAGTGGTGGTCTTGGATATAAGCAATATAAATCAACAAAATCATCTTTCCTGATACATACTTGAATTTTGCTTTATGTAATGTGATTCCCCTAAATTGACTTTGTTTTGTTAGTATCAATATTTTTTCCATAGAATATCACTTCTTGAAAAGCTTATCTAAATTAACATCTATTTTTATTTCTCCTAATAAGTTGAATAATTGGTTCACTAAAAAACTTCCCATTTTCCCAGGAGACTCATGATTCCACAATTGCCTTATTGAAAACATCTGCCAGCCCTGAAAAAAGTACTGGTGGTTGGATGGTCAGGACAATACATACCGATGAAATGCTTTGCTGTCAAGATGCCAAAATAGTGAGCTATTACCAGGATTTAGACTTTCCAACATGGGGATATAGAGAAAGAAATCTTTCAATAGAAGCAAAAAACCTGAGCAATGGTGAAAAGAATATAGCTACTCCCCTTAAAAGAAAGCAGGATGTGCCTACGTCTTGTTCAGAGAAAAGGAGAAGATTACTTGTAAAGACCTGCGCTTCTTCATGGGAAGGAAGATACAACTGTACATCTGGACAAACAGAGTCTTCTGAAAATTATCCCTGTGACATCAGAAATTTGGGATGTGAAGAAAAAAGAGAATTGCTTGCAACTATAGAACAGGCAGTAGCTTTTGTAACTACTATGATATTTCAAGATGGTTCTTCACAGCTCAGCTCAGAGCAGGTTAGTGAATGATGTGTTTTGTTTAGAGTCAGTTTTGTAGAACTGTTGGAACTGTGCGTATGACTGATAAACACAAACTTTTGTGTTCATTGGGAACCTAGAATCTGGACCAGTTTTGTGTATTATTGCTTACCAAAATATAAATGTAAAATGTAAAGCTTAATACTTCTGACTACATTGTATTTTTACCTACCAAGTAGAACTTAAAGAAAATGAAACCGCTTGGGCTAAACAGGCATTTGTATACTTAGAGTGAGACTGTTCGAATTAGAATATTTTTCTTCCTGCTTTGTACTGTCACTGTGGATTTTTGTTTCAAGGCTGAAACTTGCATGCTCCTCTCCAGTGTCAATGGTGTATGCAAAAACTCTAGTGTACATAATAGATTTCATATTGTAAAATATTGGGAAATTTTCCTTATAGGATTGCATAAAATCTGTCAGAGGAAACACTATTGTAATTATATTTAACAGGTCTTAACTTCATCAGTAAAAGGAGTTGTTGTGTTAGTGAAGAATCAGACTGATCGCCCTTGCCCTCCCAGTTACTCTTCAACAGACTGTACTTGGAATGCTGCTAATGAAAATGATAAATTAATTTATTTAAAAACTGAATGGTCATATCTTTGGGAACAAGAACAACAGGCTCACAAGAAATTTGCTTGGTGAGAGTATGTAGGAAAAAAATACTATTTTGCTTTACATATGCTTTTAGTGACAGTGATGTTGATTACATGGCACAGGCTTAATCTCATTACATGTCAAGCTCATTGAATTTCATATTAGCTGTATTAGTTTTGTGTCAAGCCTGGGCTAATATAAACCAGATAAAAATAGACTATTCCTTTGGGCTCAGCATATCACTAACTGCAGCACTGCAGAACTAGGCTGGGATTCTGGTAGGAGCTGTTTACATTCACCTAGAAATCCTTTATGAACAGCTTACAGCTACATGGCATCAAAAAAAAAATAGGATTCTTCCAGGTTTATCTTTCTTGTATCTTATCTTCCACTTCCTGAACTGCATTTCTTACCCAGTATGTTTTTGATTGTTATATGCTAATATTTTTAATTTCTGAGCATGAGAGGCTTTTTTAATGGCTTTTGAGACCCAAATGAGGTTTTCCTAACATTCAGTAATAACGTTACATCAAAATTACAAGATCATTTTTAACATAAATGCTTTGTGTATATGCTTAATAGTTGGACTAAATTTTTTTTAAAGTTGAGTTATATTTTAAACTTCCAATTAGCATAGCCAAAATCCATTTTTATTCCTTATTATTAACTTTGAAATAGTATCCCATAAAGGGAGGAATGAGAACTGAATCTGATTCTTAGATATAATAGTCACGTGTTAAAACTTCTTCAGAATATTTTAGAGCTTTAAGTAATAACTGCTTTATTGTAAACTACTGAATTTGGGTTATTAAATTGTAAAGCATTCATTTTCAAGATGTTGAACTTGGTTGTTAGTTGCATCTCTGCTGCTGCTCCACTGTGACTTGAAACAAATCACTTCACTTACCTGTACTACTCCAGCTGTAATAGTGGAGTTATATGACAATTAGTTTAGTAACTTGTTAGTTTGAATATAGGTTGTTCTGAATTGAGAATAACATATCAGTAAAGCATGTACATATGAACAGTAAAAATTCAATAAGTTGAATAAGCCTATTACCTTTAGGTTTCTTCTAAATGTTAATTATTTCTTGTTTAATTGTGGATCTACACTGTATACAATAATACCTTATGATCTATGCAATTTCTATTATGTCCAAAGACTTGGTACTTTGGCTTCATACCACCAAAGATAAACTTGAAAGCTCTATAAAAATTATTTTTCTATATTGCCCAAAATAGAGCTTATAAAAAAAAAAAAATGACACAAATAATTAGTAAAATGTGTATACTAATACATATAATTATTAAAATCTATTTAAAATAGCATGGATGTGGGGACTATAGACATTTTCAAAAGGAATGGAACGATGTGACAAAGATGAAGCATACTGGATTTAAATAGCGCATTAACACTAGGCAATTATGGCAATTTAGGTTGTCTAGTACCTTTTAAATCGTAATTTACAATATGCCATTAACTCGGAAGCCTCTATGATCTTATTTGGATATATTAAAGTATTACAGGGATGCCAGTTGCTCTTTTGGATTAAGATTGCATTTAATTTTGAGTATCAAATAAGGATTTGTTTTCTTTATGAATGCATGATAAGGCATATCTGCCAGGATCTTTAATTTATTAAAGAATGAAGCTTCAGGTGTTATTGAATTGAGAATTTAATATTCAAATACAGTATTCTGTTGTTACAGGAATAAAGAAATGTCTTGTGTTCACTGTTTAGTATTAGGTGCTAATTAAATGTATAAAGTAAATAGATTCACTAAATCTAGTAGCAGTATAGTGTATGTTAATGAACTACTTCTGTGCAGGCAAGTGTTGTTTCAAATGCTACACAGCAAAGTTCCAATTATTTGCTTCAATGCAAAAGATTTCCTGAGGACTCTACTGCAAGTTTATAGTAATGAAATCAGCTGGAAACAAGGTAACTATCTAATCTA
Source organism: Grus americana (assembly GCF_028858705.1). NCBI lineage: Eukaryota > Metazoa > Chordata > Aves > Gruiformes > Gruidae > Grus > Grus americana. The sequence continues at coordinate 9,666,069 of NC_072855.1, read as the reverse complement.
TAATCTAATCCTATAATCTCTGTGCTTTTGATGTTTCTGTTAAAATCGCTGTAGATTTTAGGTGTAGAAGTAACTAGATTGGTGGGTAAGTAATATATTGGAAAACAGAGTTTTAGTAACCATGGAAAAGAATAACCTTCTTGGGGGAGGTTGTGGCCAGAGACTTGGCATGTCAAGATGATGTATTTCCTCTCAGAGTAGGAATCAAATAATTAAATAATTTAAGGATAACTTCCAGTAGAAACAAAAGCTCTCAACTCAGTCCTGACTATAGCTGAAAAGGTCAAACTGTTACATGTTCCCTACAGAAACTTTCTCTGCTCAAGAGGAGAAGCTAAAATAAATTCCAGAGGCGGTCATAGTTATCAGAATTAGTAATCACTTGAATGGGTCTGTGTGTTTTTTTGGTAGGAACAAATAAGACACTTTTGTATGGATTTAAAAGAAACTACAAACTGAAGGTATATTAAGATGTAAAAATAATGATTTTTTTTTTTTTAATTGGTTCTATGTATCAGATTACTGCTGACCGAATTACAAAAATAAGTGTGACATTTCAGGAAGGACTCCCTCTATGGGAGAGTCTTCAGCATCTTGGGTTCAGCATATGAAAAGTTTCATCAGTAAATCACAGTGAACTGATGATTTAGAATCTAGCATGAAGATCTACACAAAAGACAATTAATTCTGGGAAAGGGAGGAAGAAATTTCATGGTGGTTCTGGCTACTAGTGACAGTTTTATAGCCTGTACACACAGGAACTACTAGATCTAGGTTAGATCTTACCTGATGCATAGGATTTGAATCTGAAGCTTCTAGTATCCAAGTATCTAGTATCTTGTCTTGTGGGGTTTTTTGGTTTTTTGTGTTTTGGTTTTTTTTTTTAAATGTTGGAAGTTGATGCTTTCTCACCCATTATTTCTGCTATGGTAAAAAATAACCACAACACACAAACCCTGCCTTTTTTAAGGTAAAATGCCATCTTTGTAAATAAAGCAAACACTGAAATTCCTCTGTATGTCATATTGACTGCAATCACTTGAATCATTGCACTCATTCTTAAACTAGTGTACTTACCAGTGGAATAGACACAGATACATTAGCCCTGACTCGTAAAATATGGCATGCTTTGCCATGGGGATTCGCTAATGTTTTGGAGTAGAAGGACAGGACTCGAGTACAGTTTCACAGTTTTCAGGAAAGTATGCTTTTATCTGCACAGACTCTTCTGTTCTCTTTATCCCAGCTTGACCCTGGTTTTACTTCACTCCTTTCAGCTTTTTTCTGTCTCAGTTCCACATGTGCTGCCTCCTCATCTTGAATGTGTCATCCTCTTCCCAGGACTGAACTAGTGGCTATAAGTCATTACTGCTACTCTCAGCTTTGGTGAAAATTTTAGTTGGTAAGGAAGGGACTGATGGTTGCGTGGTTTGATTCTTCAGGTAGAGACTGTCTCGTGTTCATTGTAAATAGACATATGAGAAAAGGATCTTTGAGATATCTCGGAGACTATTTGCTAACAGGAGTCTCTTCTTCCATGTGTCTTTGGTAAGATGTAGTTATTGTTATTAAAAAAAATGTGCTTATTTTATGCAGTCTTCACATGAGCTTGTGAATGTCCAGTATCTCACTGGACAAAGCTTTCCTGCAGCCTCTAGGCACTTTCCAACTGCCATCAGCTGCCAAGTGTTACTGCCCATCAGTGAGGCCGAGTTGCGTAGTCTGCCTCCTCACAGTGTATCATTTGGGTTCATGGCAAATCTGTTGCAGTTGTCAAATTTTCATTTAATTTCTGTAGGGATTAATTCCTACTGAAAGCAGTGGAAATCCTGTGGACACATCCAAAGTTTGGTTTTGGAGTGGATTCAGAGTTTGGCATACTTTCTTAGTCTTAGCCTTGGAATCATGAAGCTTGTCCTTCCAATCACAGAAAGACTTTCTTAGTAGTACTGTCAGAAGGGTATCCTTGGGACAATTTCCTAGGCTGTTCCTTCGCATCTGTTGGCTTCTGAGGCGAATAGCTGTTCACATTCAGAGAAAAGGATAGTGAGCTACATCAAATCCTGGTATGAGACCATGCAGATGAAGTGTCCTTTGGTTATCTGACCATGCCAGCAGAGCTCAAGCTGATTCAGGGGCAAGACGTCTCCTTCCCTAACATCTACTGAGCAGCCACATGAAGTTCTTTTCCAGCAAGTTTTATCAGTAGAGGTAAACAAGCCTGGTTCTCTTTAGGTTAGTCCTGCAGCTGTAACTTGCATTATGGACATTAAAGCTTGCTTCCAGGTAACTGAGTCTCTAAGGTTATGTGGTGTGGAGTTCTCTAATCTACAAATGTACCTGTGGGTTGTCATTTGCATGTAGATATAGGTGTCCTCTTCAGTAACCTCTAAGTAACTATCTTCAAATATATCTCAAAGTATTCTAGTTAGCAGTTTCTGTCTTTCTTTGTAGTACTACAGTACATATGTTGAGATTGTGGTTAAAAGGGGAATGAAACAGCACTAGGGTTGCTTCATCCCATGTATCTACGTGAACATGAGAGAAAGTGCAGCGTAAGCACATAAGATCCTATAGGACAAAAGATTCTGATTTTTGAGAACAATACATTGTACACCCATATGTAAATTCATATATACATAGATCTCAGAAATCTGATTGATAGGAAGTAGATCATAGAATCATAGAATACACACAGAATCCACCTCTCGTCCCTTCACCGCTATTTCACTCTCAATCTACGTTCAGTCAATGTTTTGCCCGTTACCTCTTCCAATTACTATCCTTATCTCGATTTTTCTCATGCCCCACGTTGGGCGCCAAAAAGGACTGTGGTGGGTTGACCCTGGCTGGAGGCCAGGTGCCCACCAGAGCCGCGCTCTCACTCCCCTCATTCACTAAACAGGGGAGAAAAGGCATAACGAAATGCTTGTAGGTCAAGATAAGGACAGGGAGAGATCACTCACTAATTGTTGTCACGAGCAAAACAGACCGAACTTAGAGAGGGAATTCATCTAATTTATTACTAGGCAAAACAGAGTAGAGGAATGAGAAATAAAATCAACTCTTAAAACACCTCCCCCCACCCCTCCCATCTTCCCGGGCTCAACTTCACTCCCGGCTTCAACCTTCCCCCCCTCAGCGGCACAGGGGGACGGGGAGTGGGGGTTACGGTCAGTTCATCACACGGTGTTTCTGCTGCTTCTTCATCCTCAGGGGGAGGACTCCTCTCATTGTTCCCCTGCTCCAGCATGGAGTCCTTCTCACGGGGTGCAGACCTTCAGGAGCAAAATGCTCCAGCGTGGGGTCCCCCACGGGGTCACAAGTCCTGCCAGCAAACCTGCCCTGGCGTGGGCTCCCCTCTTCACGGGTCCACCGGTCCAGCCAGGAACTTGCTCCAGCGTGGGCTTCCCGTGGGCCGCAGCCTCCTTCAGGTGCCTCCACCTGCTCCGGCGTGGGGTCCTCCACGGGCTGCAGGTGGAATCTCTACACCCCCTCATCCTTCCTCCATGGGCTGCAGGGGGACAGCCTGCTTCACCATGGTCTTCCCCACGGGCTGCAGGGGGATCTCTGCTCCGGTGCCTGGAGCACCTCCTCCCCCTCCATCTGCACTGACCTTGGTGTCTGCAGAGTTTCTTACATCTTCTCACTCCTCTCTCCGGCTGCAAAAGCTCTCTCTCTAAGTGTTGTTTTTTTTTTTTTTCTTAAATATGTTATCACAGAGGTGCTGATTGGCTTGGCCTTGGCCAGCGGCGGGCCCGTCTTAGAGCCGGCTGGCATTGGCTCTATCAGACACAGGGGAAGCTTCTAGCAGCTTCTCACAGAAGCCACCCCTGTAGCCTCCCCGCTACCAAAACCTTGCCATGCAAACCCAACACATTTGGGTTGGAAGGGACCTTAAAGACCATCCAGTTCCAACCCCCCTGCCATGGGCAGGGACACCCTCCACTAGACCACATTGCCCAAAGCCCCATCCAGCCTGGCCTTGAACACTTCCAGGGATGGGGCATCCACAGCTTCTCTGGGCAACCTGTTCCAGTGCCTCACCACCCTCACAGGGAAGAATTTCTTTCTAACATCTAATATAAATCTACCCTCCTTTAGCTTAAACCCGTTCCCCCTTGTCCTATCACTCCACTCCCTGATAAACAGTCCCTCCTCATCTTTCCTGTAGGTCCCCTTCAGGTACTGGAAGGCCGCAATTAGGTCTCCCTAATCTTCTCTTCCCTAGCCCCCAATAGCAATTGTGTGGTTATCAATCAAATTAACAGCAACAACGCTGTACCAGAGGGAGATACCCCCAAGAAAAACTTCAGTTTGAAATTTTTCATTTATAAGAAAGAGAGGCTTTTACAGTCAATCTTAAGAACCAAAGGTTTACTTACATTTTAAAACTTTAAAAAAACTCAACAAAAAAACCCCCAAACAAAACCAGAAAAAACCCTGTTCAAAAATATTCAACATTGAACTTACTCCTATGTAGTCATGGTATTGACTGTATGTTACAGCTACCAATTCAGTGTTTAACATTTTGTATTGTAAATGCTTCTCTATTTATGATATGTGTCTACAGGAAAGATGGGCAAGACTCTCGAAGTATTTCTCGATATGGGAGGTAATTTAAATGTTTTGATTGTCAGAAATAACTTATTTTTGTAGTTGCTGATAGCGTCGTGTTAGATCCAAGGATTGCAGCATGGCTGATAAACCCCAGCGACACAGTTCCCTCCTTTGAATGTTTAATACAGAAATATTTTGAAAAGCCTTTTTCTGTGGGAACAGTAAATACAGATACAGGCGCTTTGAGAAATGCATTGGTAAGTAGTTTGTTTTAAATTGTTCGTGGTTGGCTTAAAAAAGGAAGGAAATGATGAAAGAATTGCTTTTGCTTACAAAATATTGAAAAAAACACAGATAATACTTTTCCAATGGAAGAAAAATATTATATTAATACTACTTGTTGTAAATCTAATTTTAAAGGGGAGCAGGGAAGAGTTCACTGCTTTCTACTAAGATGGGATCATATTCTTCAGGAACAGCTGTAAAATTCTTCTTCAAAACCCTAAAGTTCAGTAGCAATATTAATTGCTATATAATCTGTTGGGTTTTTTAATTTCACCTATCTGCAAACTGATTTGCAGCTTTCCTTCCCAAAATGTCTAATGCTATGTTCTCTATTTCCTGTGAACTTGTAGCCTCTATTTAGTTAATTGTTATTAAAAATTTTGCTGAATTTCACAGCTGGTAAAGACACCACGTCATAGGCTGAGTAACAGTAGGGAGTCAAACGTGAACCTTCAAGCACGGGTATGAAAAATGTGTGAATTTTTATTCTCAATAAGAGAGAATATGTGATTAACTTCTTAAGAAGTTATTCCTGGCACTATACAAATGTCTTGCTGTCTGTTGAAACTTATTTCCTGAATGTTATAGGATTGTTATTTGTATTTTGGGCCATGGTGATCTACTCTGGACACAGCCTTCAGAGATTGTTTGGATGATAAAAATAGATGTGCAGCAACCTAAATGATGTTTTTTGAAACTTTTAACTTCTCAGAGGCCTTGCTTGTTCAGGCATAAGTATTGTAACATGATTATGGGGCTTCTAGGATACAAATCCACAGATGTCAAGTGGGCTTAGAGCATTGACAGAGGTCAGTTGTATCAACACTTACCCATCAGTATGGACATTTCTGAGAAAACCAGAGCCAGTTTGCTTTAAAATGCTAGATGTAAACTGCAGTTGTTCAGAAGCCACTTCATGAATTAAGCTATTAGTGTAGGGAATGGACAGGCAAACAGACAGAAACTGTAAACTTGTTGGTTATTTCTATGGGATGTCCCCTCCTGTGATTCAGCATCCTTAATCTTGTCTCTTTCCTTAGCTTGACTCAGTCTTTTGTTCTTCATATATCACATCTATTCTTAGTTATCATTTCTCATCTTTGTCATCCTGATTCCCAGCTCTGAGTTAAATACTGAAGTCTTATTTCCTTCCTGCCCTGCTTCAGGTCTAGTTTGTTTCCTTGCCCCAATCATCTCCAGTGCCTTTATGCTGACCTGTTCACCCAAGTCCCAGTTAATGTCTCCCTCTACCATCATGTGATCATTCCTCCCCGCCATTCCTTATACAATTAATTTGTTCCCTGGAGTCTCCCACTTTCCTTTTGTCTTCTCTGTATGCTCAGTAAATCCCAGTTCTTCCTGTGAATCTTAGCTCTTTGCCAGAATTATCCCTTTAACTTTCTTACTCTGACTTTACTGGGAGGTTCCTAACAGTTGTCTGTACTCCCAGAGGGACCACCAGTGCATCTAGATATTTCAGCTTTGAAGAGAGTTCTGCATCCTACCTTCAAGGGCCGACCCCTTCTAGTCTTGCGAAGTTTAAGCCTGCTGTAGGTAAAGGGGAAGCCTGTATGGTAGGCGTCCATGTGTCTACTCACAAATGACCAGCACAAAGTTGAAGCTGGATAGACTAATAGCCCTTGAGCAGATGGGCAACCTGCATGGGCTGTCAGTGAAATTCATTACCCCATTTTAACTCGTTGCTGCTGCTGAGGCTTTGCTGGGATATGCCTCCCACTAACAGACATCAGCTTATGTAGAATCTGTTTAGTTTTATCTGCTGTTAATCTTGACTCATATGGCCATTTCAAGATGAAAACAGCTATTGTCCTGACTTAAGCACGTTCTGAATGACTACAGCACTAGTGCCCCCATTGCTTTTTGGTATGTGGTAGGAAAATGTGTCTGCAGCAAAGATTACCCCAAAACTGGGATGATTCTGGTTTTAGCATGAAACATAACTTCCTGTAACTAATAGGTGTCTCCACGCGCTTCTGTTACGCTTGGCACTTTTCCTCTTTTCTTAAAAATTAGTTGGACCAATATGAAGAAGTTCCTGTGATGGTTCTTCCCGAGCTGTGTACCAGAATGTGTGCCTCTGTAGCAATAATGTGTTATAATTTGTCCTAATATAAAGTAATTTTCAGTCAGTTCTGGTTCTATTGTGTTTGTGCAGCAACAAGTAATTTGGATTCCTTCTGCATTCTGCTTGGATCAAATAATGGATGAAGCATTGTTCTTGTCAGTTTGCATCCGCTATAATGTTTTGGTTCCAGACTTCTGTTTTTCTTCAGATAATGGGGCTGTTTTGCAAACAGGCTAAAATTGTGAGTTTTGTGTATAAGGCAGATTTTTATACGCTGTTGGGAGGATGAATTATGTTCACCTGTTGATTTACAGCTGACTCCTGTACTATGAGGGCACAGGACCAAGTGTTTAGATGTACTGATGTCTCACTCCTCACAAATACAACCAGGAGGTTCTGAGAGTCATCCTGATGACAAGGAGGAGATAATGGCATTCTGGAATGCTGCCCTAGGTTCTACGGTTTATGCCCCAAAAAATTGACAGGATAGTGCCAGTGGTTTTGCACTTAATGACTTGGATGCAAATTTATTGCATAATTTTGATTGTTCAGCCATCATTGAATATACAGACTGCAGGAAAGAAAATCTACGTCTACAGCATTTTTTACATTCCCATCTTTCCTTACAGGACTTTAGTAATGAAAAACAGCACTTCAGTGTTTACATTTTGTGTATTAGCCTGATAACAAATTTAATAGGTTGACATTACATTTATTTTTGGAGGTAATGATCCTATTCTTAGTGTTTGTATGCATTTCAAAACTGTCTTCTGGCCAACTGAATGAGGTGACACGGCTCTGTGCAGAACACCTCTGGAACAGAAGGGAAGGAAGTGAATAGTTTGGGCACAGAAGAGGGGCAGTACTGGTAGGAGAAGGAAAATTGCAAGGAGTTTTTCATCATTTTACAAGTAGTAATAGAATTCTGACTTCAATGTCAAAGGCAGGGTAGTGATACTATTTCTTTATACTTGGTCTGTGCAAAATGTAAATACAGGAACAGGTAAAATCGTGAATATTCATGACCTGTACTGCTTTGTTCATTAATTGTGTCTGTCAGAGGTGGTATTACTAAAATGTTAAATATAACAGGAGACATACAGAAAAATATTTTTATATAGTTTAATACCTTTTAAAATAGTATACTAAATATTTTTGTTAGCATTAAAATTATTGATTTTTTTTTTTAATTTCTTTGTATCAGTATCAAAACTTAGGTGTGAACTTGGAGAAGCTTTATAATGTAATGATGGACCTTGCTCGTGACTTACAGGTAAGATATAAAAAGTAATTACTCAGATAAAACTTCTGAGGTATTATCATGAATTGAAGAGAGTTAGTGATGTGCTTCACATTCAAACCAGAATCTCTACTTGAGTTAAATAGAAGGCTTCAATCCTTACTGATTTACAGAGCTGGTCAACATTTAAAATAAAGTTGTCCATCAAATTTGCCATTGTTTCCAGAAGGAGGAAATGGTTAGTCTGAAAGTTAATCTTTAGAAGAAACTTTGCAAGAGTTAACTAAATATTTACATGATGATTCTAAGAAGGGAAATGCACAGAATTTTGTGACTTTTCTTTTGGTATTTTAAAGCTATATGAAACAGCCTAAAAGTGTTAACAGAGTTAAAACAGAGTGTAGCTGTTTTGGGGGGTTTTTGTTATGTATTCCTTGGGTACAAAAACTCTCAGCATATCTATTGCTGTAGGTTGTATTAGCCAAATACTGCTTAAACACTGGGAGAGGCTTCCTAGAGAGGTGGTTGATGCACCAACCTGCCAGTGTTTGAGACATTTGAATAATGCTGTTAACAACATGCTTTAACTTTTGGTCAGCCCTGAAGTGGTTGGGCAGTGGGAGATGATTGTTGTAGGTCTCCTCCAAATGAAACAGTCTAGTCTATTCTAGCCCTTATTTAGCAGTTCAGAATGCAGCTCAAGAAATCTTTTAGTAGTTTTTGTGTGTGTGTGTGTGTTTTCTCCCTGTAATTGTATATCTGGAAAAGTGTCAGAATTTAGGGACATGCGCAGGTTCTAGTGGAAGGTACATCATAGGATCCATGGGGTTTGCCTTGAAATTGACGGTAGCACGTGTAGGGCTCAGACCTTTAGTTGACGGGGCCATATTAATCTGGATATCTAAGTGGCCCAGCAGTATGATGAGACAATCTGTGAAGGAAGGCAACACCAAAGGCACAGAAACACTGAGAGCCAGTCTACAGGAGATTTTAGACAAGTGTTGCTGTCTGCTTCATTTGGTAGAGAAAAAACAGACTTCCTTTTCTTTGTAACTAAATAGATACCCCTGTCATCTTTTATTTTCTTCCTAATGAAAACAAATTTGAATGGTTGCTTCATTGCTCAAGTGAATAAAGAAAAAGGGATAACTCCTGTGTCCTATTATAATAGAGCTTGCTCTAAAAATAAACCATTTAGAAAAATGACGCATGTATATTTCTTTATTACTATTTCCGTACAAAATTATTACTATTACAAAATGTATTACTATTCCCCACAAAATGAAGTGATAATGGACTGCAGTATTTAGATGCTATAATTCACACTAAGTAGTATTTCATTCCACAAACAGTGTTGTCATGTAAAAAGGGGTGATACAGAAAGTGAAATACTGCTTACTGGAAAATAGGTCCACATATTGACACTACTATATGTTTTAAGATTAAAATTGGTTGATACTGAAGAATTTATTTGTACCTTGCTTTACAGGTTCAAGGTTTGTGGAAATTATTTTGCACATTAGAGCTTCCACTTCTCAAAATTCTGGCAGGTATGAAAGTTCAGTTCAAAATATGAATCTTCACTTGTTTCACACAGCTGCTGATTATGTTCAAGAAGAAAGTTTTACCTCAGAATACTAAATATTGTCTTAGTCTCATAACAGCTGTGTGAGTTTCTGTTTCCATTTTACAGTATAAGAAGCATGTAAGATTGAAATTGTCAATTGTAAGTGTTCTCAGTATATAATTGTGTTTACAGTGATGGAAACACACAAAATACATGTGAACAAACAAGAACTGAAAAAAACATCAGAGATTCTGGGGGTAAATTTTGTCTTTATTTTTTCTTTTGGAAATTGTATAGCATCATCTTTCTGCTTTTACTGATGATAACTGATTAAAAAGAGGAGGAATCTTTTTCTTTTGTTTGGGGTTTTCGAGTATTTTCATTATTATAAATATAACTAATGATATTTACATTTGAGATACTTCCATGTTTATTTAGGTAAGCAAAAAAGAGACATTTGCTTCATTAGCCTTGCCCCGGAACTGAGAATGCTTTGCAAAGTGCACAGGTCCTTTTGGGTTATGTGTTGTAGAGTAAAAATTGTAATGACTCTTTCTGAACTTATAGTTACCGGTAACTGTCTTCCTGAGAAGGGATAGATATTTCTATCTCTCTTTGTAAATAAGACACTCTTTACAACTTAGGTGTGCCGAGAGTTCTAAGTTTGCCATTTCCCCATTGATAAAAATAACTACAAGAGAATCCTGTTTTGTAGCATAAAATCTGACTAGATGATCATAGTGGTCTGATGGATTATTAATTTACCAGAATAATTTGCATAGCTCTGTCTCAGATCTCTATAGTCTTCAGTAAACTATTTTCCTACAAATTTTGGTACTTTTACTACTGTAAATCCCCTTCCCAAATCATGAAGAAAAACAGATTAAACAGTATTTAAGCAATCTAGTAAACCAAATGTTGATAGCCAGCAATGACTGCGCATTGTAATCGAGTACTCTATTTTTAAATAGAAGTCCAATGTACTCATTAACCTAGGAAATAGCAGATATTGAAGAAAATAATAATGTAAACAGAATAATTCTGATGTACTAATTTATAGTTGCGACTCAAAGATCTTGAACAGGAAGCTCATCAAGTTGCTGGAGAACGATTTCTTTTGACCAGCAGTAGTCAGCTCAGAGAGGTAATATTTATACTACTATTATTACATAAGTTCTAGGTTCTGTAAGTTGTTATTGATACAGAAGAATTATAAAGCATATGAAATAGTCCTTGGAACTTCAGAATTCTTTTTTCAATATTAATTATCTTATTTTCTGATTTTAAGGGAGTTTTCCACAAATCTGGCAATGTTGGATAACCTGTATTTGAATGTATTTACATAAGTTATGCATTTGATTTTAGTAAATACACTACTTTTTCAATAGCTCAGAAATAAAAAAATTATCTTTTCAATTCTGTGTTAGTTCTCTTTGCTACAGGATGCTCAGTTTTTCTTGAAATGTGTTTTCTAGACGTAAGTTCAGGCACCAAATATTTTTCCTCTCTGTTTCAGCACTCGAAATGCTGAAACATTTCTCTTATGTTTTTTCTTACTGTAGGTACTATTTGAAAAGTTAAAACTGCATACACTGTGTGAGAAAGTTCACAGAACTGAAATGCAACAACTTGTGTCCACCTCAGAAGTTGTGGTGAGATGGGGGAGGAGTTTTAAAACAATCTGCATGATTTAGCAAAACTTCTAAGTTATATTCCAGTGAAATAGTCATTTGTGTAAAGTTTTCCTAACCATCTTGATTTATTTTTGTATTGTACTAACCACACTTTCTTTATTTATGGCAGAAATGAAAGGTGCAGTCCATTAGATACTGTGGCTAAACTTTAGTTATAAACCAGGGTTAAAAACTTTGGTACCAGCATGTATGTGTGACCATCTCCCTCAAAGGAGGGAGACTTTCTTACTGGTCAGAGTTTGGTAGCTCAGTATGACTGACTGGTTGGGTGAAAGAGACCACTGGTGAAAGAAAACAACATGAATGTAAAATCTACTGGTGAAGGAAACAGTAACCCAGACTTTTTCTTTGCCATCAGGAGATTTAGACTCAAACCATGTTGTCATCTTTTGATGGACTCTTAACTCATTCATTCATAATAAGTAGAGAGATCTGTAGGAAATTATTTGATACCTATGGTTTGAATTGGGAGTGGTCACTTTCTTTGTATAGTCTAGTATTTCACTTATGTGCGTGAATTTTCCTCAGGCTTATTTTTTCTCTGTGGAGATGCGTGTCTTCAGTAAGAGCAGTTGCAGAATCTTGATAGAAGCTTGTTCCCTTATAGCCATAATGACCAAACAGTTTAGGTACTTTGATACACCTGTACAAGAGATCAAATATATCTTCAGATTCAGTGCAATAAATATTGTGCATATAAAGCTTCTCCAGTTTTTTCTTCTGTTAGCGTTGGAGCAGATAATTTTCAGCAAAGCATATGTTCATGTGTGATCCCAAACATTTGTCTAAAAATGATGAAGTCAAGACCAAACTGCAGAATTCTTGATGACTTGAGGCAAATGTGGATGCCCCTTCCTTTTTGTAGAATCATAGAATTATTTCAGTTGGAAAAGATCATTAAGATCATTGAGTCCAACTGTTAATCTAATCCTGCCAAGTCCACCACTAAACATGTCCCTAAGCACCACCTCTACACGTCTTTTAAATACCTCCAAGGATGGTGACTCAACCACTTCCCTGGGCAGCCTGTGCCAGTGCTTGACAACTCTTACAGTGAAGAAATTTTTCCCAATATCCAATTTAAATCTCCCCTGGCACAACGTGAGGCCATTTTCTCTTGTCCTATCGCTTCTTTACCAAGAGACCAACACCCACCTGGCTACAACCTCCTTTCAGGAAGTTGCAGAGAGTGAGAAGGTCTCCCCTCAGCCTCCTTTTCTCCAGGCTAAACAACCCCAGTTCCCTCAGCCGCTCCTCGCAGGACTTGTTCTCTAGACCCTTCACCAGCTTTGCTGCCCTTCTTTGGACACACTCCAGCACCTCAATGTCCTTCTTGTAGTGAGGGGCCAAAAACTGTACACAGTACTGGAGGTGTGGCCTCACCAGTGCTGAGTACAGGGGGACAATCACTTCCCTACTCCTGCTGGCCACGCTATTTCTGATCCAAGCCAGGATGCTGTTGGCCTTCTTGGCCACCTGGGCACACTGCTGGCTCATATTCAGCCAGCTGTTCAACAACACCCCCAGGTTCTTTTCCGCCGAGCAGCTTTCCAGCCACTCTTCCCCAAGCCTGTAGCGTTGCCTGGGGTTGTTGTGACCCAAGTGCGGGACCAGGCACTGAACCTTGTTCAATCTTATGTAACTGGCCTCAGCCCATCAATCCAGCCTGTCCAGATCTGTCTGTAGAGCCTTCCTGCCCTCCAGCAAATCAATGCTCCTGCCCAACTTGGTGTCATCTACAAACGCACTGAGGGTGTACTTGATCCAGATGACTAATAGATAATTTTGTTAAGATAATAATAGTAATGGAATTCCTTCTTAGAAGAGAAGCCTCTGTGTAGCTGCACCTGTTTCTGATTTGTTGCCACAATTGGTTTACATGGGAGTCAAACTAAAATACACAACTCATTGATGAGAATGAACACCTCTGGGGAAGGTAGAAAGGGAGTCTTTGTTTCTCATGTGTGAAAGAGGAAATTCAACTTCTGGACCAAGTGTCTGAACTACCAGATACGATCTCTGAGGTAATGTCAACAGTATAACCAGAAAAAACAGACACTACTCAAGGAGAAGGACGTCTCATAGATCAAATATGTAATCTTGGAGAGTGACAAAGAGCCTTGGGAGATGGGACGGATCGGTGAAATAGAATGTGTGTCATCTTTTTGTGGGAACATAAGATTCATTGCAGTGATCAAAGCAATGCTTTTATCTAGTCCAATACTCTGTTTCCAACAACTGCTGAGACTTGGATATTTAAAGAAAGATAGGCTGAAACCTTCCAATAGATAAATACTAGATAATTAATATGTTTGTCTCTCCCTGGTAGCAAGAAAAAAAAAATATCCTTTTAAATCTCCATTCCGGTACAGTTGCATCTGTTTTTCACCCTGAACTGTTGTAGGTCCAGATATTTTTGTTGTACTTATAAATATCCAATCTCTTTTCTAATAATTTCATTTTTTTCTTAACAAAGTTTTGTAGCAATCAAAGTAATCAGAAACATGCTTTATTTTATTGATTTTTTTGATGTGTGTGTATATATGTATTATTTTGTATGATTTTATCATGTTCTGTCTTGCATTGATGCTATCTAGCACAAAAAATAAACAAAGGACCATAAGTAACACATACACACCCATGCCCCAGTATTTTCAAAGTTGTTGTGGAAAAGTTTTTATGTCTGCATGTTGGTTTTTTTTTTTTCCCCTGTCTGGGACAGGAAGGGAAATGAAATGGGAAGGGGTAATCTCCACCTCTCCTGCTGAAGGCAGGAAAGAATGAAGGCTTCCTTGGGCCTCGGGTGAGATTGCTTAAAGGACATTATTCTTTAGCCAGTATTTTGTCCATTCAGCTTGGCAAGGAAATTCCCTCCTCCAGAACTTATTCTGTTAAGATTGTTAAATAATATAACTTAACAGAAAAGTATATCAGTAATTCATGTTCTTTATTTTGCAGCTAAATAAGTTGCAAGATCTTCATCCTTTGCCTAAGATAATTTTAGAATACCGTCAGGTGAGCTGATATTTTTCACATAATGTAGCTGCACAGAAGCAAACTTATCAAGAAAGTAACATATTCACAGCTAAATAAATAAAAAAGTTGGCTCTAAGTTCATTCAACTATTCATTTAAATTCTGAAGTTGTAGATATTCTTAAGATTTTTAAAATTTAATGTTTATGCTTCTGTTTTGCGCTATGTTAGATTATACCTAGCAAACAAGTCAGTTGCAAAAACAATTGGAAAACTTCACTGTTAAATTTGTCTTGTGCTGTAAAGCACACCGTTAGAGCAAAACGTGTTTTTTGAGTTTTGAAGAAATACTCTGCAGAAAGTGAAGGAGAGAACTAGCTATGGCTTTTGTTAGGTGACAAGCCTCCTGAAAATCCAAACTGACTAGTTAATCTGCTCTCACACTTAATGTTTGGGTTTTCAGTGGATGAGTTTCCAAGATTTTAAAAAAAAAAGTATGGGTTTGTTTTCTGTGTGTGGCATTTTTGTGTAGTTTATTGACCTGGGGATATAAGATGTAAAAGAAAAAATTCCAATAGTTCATTTACTAGTATCTGCAAAGACCTGGCTTTAGGATATAACTGAGTACTTACCTAACTTATGCTATTTAGTCAAGCTATTAGTGAGTATGCATCCATTATTTACTAAGATAAAACTGTCTTTTAAAAAAAGTCTACAAAACAAATTAATATGCATTTGGAAATTAAGATCCTTAGTTTGAGAAATCTCCTATTTTTATAAATAAGCATTTCTCTAAACTTTTATGTAATTTAGGTTCATAAGATGAAATCAACTTATGTGGATGGACTACAAACGTGCATGAGAAAGGTAGAAATATAAAAAGTAGCCTGTAAAATATGGTATTTCAAATAAATCATAAAAGGATGTGAAATGATTGCAGTGGTTACAGTTTAAGAACTTTTATACATAGAAAATTATAAAGTATTTCTTCTTGATTTCACTGATTGCAGTGAGTTTTTATTACTGACACATTAAATAAAATTTAGATGTATGTCTTCATCCTTTTCTTTATGGGGATATTTACTTTACTTGACTACAGGGCTTTATTTCCTCTACATGGAATCAGACAGGAACTGTCACTGGCAGACTTTCAGCCAAACATCCAGTAAGTGACCTTATAAGAAGATTTACATTTTAATTAGAATTAAAAATTAACATTATTTATATAAAATATGTGATGTTTTTAACACATTAAATGTTCATTTTCATCTAAGTCTAGCAGTTGCCATGCTGTATGTAAATGGTAGACAGAAAAAGTTTATTAAATGGGTGTTTTACTTTAGAACATTTATTCTTATGAATATTTTCTGTTATCTGTGTATCAGAATTTAATATTATTACCTGAAGTAGAGGGGTAGAATTGTGAGCCATGCATGCACCTTCCAGAGTTATCACAGACTCATAGAATACCAGGTTGGAAGGGATCTCAAGGATCATCTGGTCCAACCTTTCTTGGCAAAAGCACCGTCTAGACAAATGCACGGCCTAGACAAGATGATCCAACACCCTGTCCAGCTGAATCCTACAAGTGTCCAATGTTGGGGGATCCACCACTTCCCTGGGGAGATTATTCCAATGGCTGATTGTTCTCATGGTGAACAATTTTCCTCTAGGGTCCAGTTGGAATCTCCCCAGGAGTAACTTGCACCCATTACCCCTCGTCTTTTCCACATGACCCCTTGTAAAAGGGAGTCTCCATCTCCTTTGTAGCCACCCTTTAAGTACTGGGACATGGTGCTGAGGTCCCTAAGCCTTCTTTTCTCAAGGCTGAACAAACCCAGTTCTCAGCCTTTCCTCATATGGCAGGCTTCTCAGTCCTTGAATCATCCTGGTGGCCCTTCTCTGGGCCCTCTCCAGCCTGTCCACCTCTTTTTTTTGTATAGAGGGGACCAAAACTGAGCACAGTATTCCAGGTGGGGCCTGACAAGTGCTGAGTAGAGTGGGATAATGACTTCTTTATCTCTGCTGGTGATGCCCTTGTTGATGCAACCCAGCATCCTGTTGGCTTTCTTTACTGCTGCAGCACACTGTTCACTTATATTGAGCTTGTTGTCCACCAGGACCCCATAGGTCCTCTTCCACAGAGCTCCTCTCCAGCCAGGGGGATCCCAGTCTGTGTTGCACTACTGGATTATGTTTTCTCAGGTGCAAGACCTTACACTTGTCCTTGTTGAACTTCATGAGGTTCTTGTTAGCCCACTCTTCCAGCCTATCCAGGTGTTCCTGCAGGGTGGCTCTCCCGAAGTGTCTACTTCCCCACTCAGTTTGGTATCATCTGCAAATTTCATCAGGGTGCACTTGATCTCATTATCCAGATCAATTTTGAAGATACTAAACAGCGTTGGGCCCAGTATCGATCCCTGGGGGACCCCACTTGTGACAGGTTGTCAGTTTGAAAAGGAGCTATTTACCACCACCCTCTGGGCCTGGCCTGTCAGCCAGTTCCTCACCCACCATGTGGAGCACTTGTCTACTGTCTGTGCAGGTACTAGCCTTAAGCTTCACAGGTACAAATGGCATTAGAAGCTTCCTGCAGTCTTGGGAGAAAGGCCATGGTCTTCCACAGTTCTCTCTAGGAGTAGAGATGTTAGACATAATGGTTATGTTATGACCTTTTTGCATGTGAGGGCTCATGTGGCTCTGACTGGTATGGTGACTTTTGGAGTTCTGGCAGAAACCTGTCCTGGGAGGTTCTCATACACTACTGGTGACTTTCTTAGCTCTTTTACTGATCTTCGCAGTTCAAGTTTCATTCATATCTTCTTACCCTCATGGTACATATTTCCGTACAATTCGTCATCAAACAGTTTATAGGAAGTGCTTATGCTTTTTGATGAGTAAAAAAACCCAGTGTGTAGGATTTTGAATTAACAATGGAGTGGAGAAGTGTTACTGCTGCTCCTGCTTCTCATGCACCCAGATGGGGGAAGTGATGGGAGAGAATGGAAAAGATGCTCATGAAGGTCACAACTTGCTAAATATTCTGATGTGATGCACAGGCATTTACAAGTCAGAGCTGAACAGACAGCTGTCTTGAACAACTATATGCAACACAAAGTGACCTTTGGCCCATCATGCTAAAAATGACACAATATCTACTCTTCTTAAAAGTTGTTTTTCTCCAAAATAATGCTGCTAAAGTTAGCATCCAGGGTTGCCTAAGGCTGTTTTTTCCTTATAAGGAAAAACATTGGCATGGCTTGTTTTGTGTGAAATGTTTATGGAACTTATACCATCTGTTTCTGAATCATTTATTGATATAAAAGATATACTGCAATGCCCAGTCACTTTACTAAGTGGTAAAGGATTGGGAAGATTCTTGCCAGAAATCATAAATATTGTAGATATTTTTGCAGTTACTATGATGTTATGTCAAATTATAGCTGAATATTTGCTGAGGTAGTTTATTTTTAACTGTGTTTTAAAATGCTTTAAGGAGTGATTAAAGCAAAAGAGAAGTGTAAATCAGATAAAGTGAGAATTGAAATAGAAAAAAAATCCCATTTACTGCAATAGTTCTGGGAGATGGGGTTCAAACAAAGGTCTCTTTATCTTTCATTTGTTTTGTAAAGGTAATGGATCTATCTGTCCTCTTTCCTCTAAGGCATTAAATGGAGTCTAGGATGGATTTACTCACAGGTTTAAGGAGAAATGACCAGACATTAGGTACAGAGCAGGATTTCTTTTTCAGCTAAACCTTTCTGTGATCTTCTTTCAGATAAATCCACATCTTATGTATGAATGATGTATATTTTTGGCTTTATGTGGGTTTCTCTCAATAGATAAGCTTATTCACTTGTGTTGCAGCAACTTAGAGGGAGTTTCTTGGTAGAACTTTACTTCAGTGGCTCTCCATCTATAGCTTTATTTTAGTTAAACTGTGCACTCCATTTCTTCTCATTTGGTTTCTTCTTCTACAATGTGTGCTGCATAATTAACACATTTTTCAGAATTAACAAAGTGTTATATAATAATATAATACATTGTTAAACAGGGACACATTTAATATTGTAGTCTCCTGCTTGGCATTGTAACTGTTTGCTACTCCATGAGAACCTGCGTATCTGAAACCTAAAAGTAAATATAAACCCTAAAATTCTTCAGTCAAATTATTTTGTAATATATCCATAGGCTAGTTATTTTTTCCACTCTATAATGGATTGCTTATGACTATTAGGGGAAGTTAATTAGGTTTAGTATTTGAATGTTATTTTTAATTAATTTTTGTATGAATATATTAGTCTTGTCTACGTTAGGATACTCCTTTATTATATTGTTCATAGATAACTTTCCTATTAAATATATTTATTACATTCATAAAGACTTGCTGATGTTCTCCAAACCTACCTTAAAATACCACTTTCCAGCCTCTCACCTTTTCAAGCAAAAATAAGTCATGACAAAGGTGGAAAGGCCTAAAGCCAATTAGGATCAAACCTCTTTCAGAATGAACAGAGAGAAATCCTAACGTGAGATGTAACGATTGCATGTAATTGGATGTTATAATTTGGTTTAAGATATACTTTTCAGTGCTAGAATCAGATATTCTGTGTTAAGGTTTTTTTTTTCCTCCAGGCTTTTGCAGCAGATAGAACTGAAATGCTGCTAATGAGTTCGCACTTCTCATTTCAGAAGATGTTTGTATCATTAAACTAAAAAGCATAAAGTGCTGGGCTTTGGGGGGCATTTCCTTCCTTTTAGTAACAAAAAGTTATGCTGAAGATAAATAGAATTTTTTACCTTCTCAGGCCAAGTAAAAAAAAATAAAAATAATCCTATTTCTCCCCAGGAAAAATGCTTTTAGTAGCTTGTCTAAAAAGGCAAAGAAATAAAATAATTAAACCTGTCAATCAAAGAAGCATGCTAGCCTTTAATTTGGAAAGCAGGAATGTAATTTGAAAGAGAAACTAATTAGGGTATGTCAAATGTTAATGTGCTCAAAAAAGGACCATAAAAACCCTGAAATATTGAATATACCTCAGTCTCTCCAACAGATATAAGTAATATTTTCTGATAGTGAAAGCATGATAGAGAATTGCATGCTTATTTATTAGAAACTATGTGCTACTGATAATGTTTGGAATATGAAAAATAAGTTACCCATCTAGTTTCCATTCTAATGGGGGAGAGAATCTCTTGAATTGCCCTCTGAGCAATTGCTGTCAAAAATGAGTTTGTTCTGTCTATTAACTTAGCAAACCAGTTTTTCTGATTATCCACACTGTCTCTGTATTACTTCCCTTCTGGGCTGTCTTCTGGAGCGAATGGACTAATTCTCTGTGAGATAAAACTTAGATGTACTTTTGGAATAGTTTTGGGGTTGTTTATGGATATAATGGCAGGTTGTCTTAACAAAGATGAGAATGTCTATGCGTTTTCTCGGACCTTTGCATCAAAGCAATTTAGTGTCATTTTCTAGTCAGTACAAACTACTATCACTCAAATGAGCTGATATGCTATTAGAGAAAGTGCACATGCCATTTGTTGTGGTTGGTCTGTCTTCTCTGAGTATCTCTTGTATTCAGAACGTATTTTTGTGCCATGTTTCTTTTCAGTGTATTTATTCCAATATTCTTGAGTCATATGCTAATTATGACTACATTAATAGCACTAAAATAGTATTTCATTTTATGAGTATTTAGAGTTTTGATGTTTCTACAATCTCTTTTGTTACTGCTTTATTTTTTCAGAAGTATTTTAGTGAAGGCTTTAGAATTTAAAGAAACTGTATTTACAATTTTGGAGACAAGTTCTCTATTTCCTCTCTTCCTCACTCATTGCGGTTTTTGTTTTATGATAGGGAAATCTTACTTAAAGATGAGTGAATGAGCATGTTGACAAGACTTTAATTCAATTGCATTCATGATGAAAATTTACACGATGTTAACATTACAATAGGATGTTCTTAGTTATTGGTGTGACAACTACAGTATGAAAAGTCACTGTTAGTCATATCATAACACTCATGTCTGATGCTTCAGAACATCATCATGTTGATTTAATATCCAAATGCAGAAATAAGGTTTCTGCATCATAGACCTTTGTTCCCTTAGCATCTCGAGTACACATAGTATCCTTTTCTATGATACATGCATAACTTTGGCATTCTCTGTAGTAATGCTCCTAATTAGTATAAATTCATTAACCTGATAGTTATCCCAGAAGGCCAACCGTGTCCTGGGCTGCATCAAAAGAAGTGTGACCAGCAGGTTGAGGGAGGTGATCCTGCCCCTCTACTCGGCTCTTGTGAGACCCCACCTGGAGTACTGCATCCAGCTCTGGGGGCCCAAGTACAGGAGAGACATTGAGCTGTTGGAGCAAGTCCAGACGAGGGCCACGAAGTTGATCAGAGGGCTGGAGCACCTCTCCTAGGAGGACAGGCTGAGAGAGTTGGGGTTGTTCGGCCTGGAAAAAAGAAGGCTCCAGGGAGATCTAATTGCGGCTTACCAGTACCTGAAGGGGGCCTACAGGAAAGATGGTGAGGGTCTGTTTATCAGGGAGTGGAGTGACAGAACAAGGGGGAATGGGTTCAAGCTGAAGGAGGGTCGATTTAGATTAGATATTAGGAAGAAATTCTTTACTGTGAGGGTGGTGAGGCACTGGAACAGGTTGCCCAGAGAGGCTGTGGATGCCCCATCCCTGGAAGTGTTTAAGACCAGGTTGGATGAGGCTTTGGGCAATGTGGTCTAGTGGAGGGTGTCCCTGCTTGCAGGAGGGGGGTTGGAACTAGATGATCCTTAATGTCCCTTCCAACCCAAACCATTCTATGATTCTACAGAGAGTGTGGTGTATCCAATACCTGAATACATAAGGTTTTCTATTTGGCTCAGTAAAGCTTGGAGCATCATCTGGGCTGTAATTCTGTAGTAACAAGAGCAGTTCAATCGTGTATAGCTTCTCTTCTATTTGAGACTATCTTTGTATGTAAAATTGTTCTGTGTGTTGTTTAAAGAAAGATAGTGTAGCCAGTATAAATGTCCTTCTATGCAGTAATCAACACACAAAATGCTTGCATTTTATTTATGCAGGATAAGATAGGGAGTCTGTCATTATTTCTTCTAAAAACTAAACATAAGCACAGAAATATAGAGAGCAATTAACAGCTCAAAAACGAAAGTTTCTATACAACTCAGAATAATATCAGCTAAAGTATTTTTAGCACATTATGAAATATTGACTGTGGAGGCTGAATTCCTCCTTCTGTCTCCTTTAGTTTCTGGAAAAAAGCTCCTCAGAGAAGCTTAGGCTTGTAGAAATGGGAGAAAAAAAGTTCTTATAAAATTTTCCTGTGCTAGAGAGTTGATGGCACTGCATACTTCCACTTGTTTCATTAAAATTCAAAGATAATACATTTCAATACACTATGTATAAATTAAGTTGTCAGCACTTGAGTGCCTACTGCTGTTGAGTGGTTAAGGTTAGTTATATGCCGATTCATTTTATCCTTTGAATGGTCTTTGCCAGCAATGTTTTGGCAATGCTGCAGATACAAGCCCAAACTATGAATTGATCATGTTTTAGAAATCCATGCTGGAATGTAGCTAGTGCTACTGCCAGGTTACTTTTCTCTAATATGAATGTGACTGGAGCACACAGCTAACAAGAAACAAAACTAGCGTCATCTTTCATCAAAACAAGTGATTTTTCAGCTATGTAGCTTTCACTACCTTACAAATTAAAAGGTGTTTTAAAGTGAAGTCATTATAGTAATATCTCTTACTTGGAGTACTCAGTTACAGAAGTTAATCTGTACACTGTGTTGTGTCTCTTGGAATTTTCTAAAATTACATGAAATCAGACTTAATAAGAGTTTTATGAAGTCTGATTCCACTTTTCTTATGCTTGAGATTGGTGTATGCCAGCATCCCCTGAGGTCTCAATGTGGTCACAGTCATTGTACCTCTGTACTGAGGAGTTTAATAGCACCCATGTCCTACCGAGTTTATTTTCACTCTCCTCGTCCGTAAGACAGTTGCTCAATTGAATCTTCTGCAATGTGCAGAAATGCATGTATGATCTTTATATTAGTTTAAATATTTGTGTGCCTATTTGTTATGAAGTTATCTGTTGGTACCTCTTGCGAGTTGATTAAGATTTTAAAAATTCTGCTTGAAAATTTTTTTTTCATTCTTCGTAAGTATTCCATTAGTGGGATTTTTAGATACACATTTAGGAAATACTTAAAGCTTGAAGACTTAAGTTCCAAGAGGACAATTTAAAAAAAAAAAAAAAGGCACACAAATTATGTCTTGTCTTAAAAGCTCTCAAAAGTGATAGGTGTTGGTATATTCCTCTAATGGCTAAAATCCTTTTTGCAGGGACAAAATATAGTCTAATTCTGATCTCAGCATAGGTTTCATTATGTTTTAACATAACAAAAGTATTTAAATAATTTATTTTGCTATGCTGTGTTCTTCTACTGTACATTGTTCTTCTCCCATTCTGTATCTCAGTCAGCAAAAATTGCTTCAAAAAAACTGAGAGTTCTGACAAGACAGAAAATGAAGGAGACAGAAATGAAGAATGATATTAAGAGAATAGATTATAGGGGAAGATCAAAAGTTAGGTACAGCAAAAGAGACTTCTTATCTTGGATGGTCCAGTTTTCAGACAGTACGGATTTTCAAAAGCTTTGTCATTAATATCCCAAAGAATTTCAGGAAAATTATCTCTGCATCTCTACTTGCCTATTACATTCAGCTTTCTCTGCTGACAGTTCTTTTTTTTTCTGTGTCAATGAGTGGAAAATTTGCCAATTCTTTATTTCCTCAGCATTCTTTTATGAAACCTCAGGAAATTTCACCCAGAGTTTTGAAGATGGATGCACTCTCTGAGGTTAGGAACAACAGCAACAAAAAAGTAGTGATTCGTATAAGGATCACTGAAGATAGAATAGGACAGAGGTCATGTTGCTCACTCCCATGTGGCCTTGTTGTCCTTAGTTCTCCTGTACTAACATGATCATCTGCTGGCTGTGGCTCTTAGGAGCTTCTGGCTAAGGACCACTTTCATCAAATCAAGAATTGTCCTTTCCTCACTGTGAGCAACGAAGGAGACATTGGTTATTTAGGTTTCCTTTAACTCCTTCAATCAGCCTCCTGTTCACAGTCTTTTGTAGCCTTTTAAGAGGAATTCCCTGCCAACATATGCTCAGTAAATTCCTCAGTATGTGGAACAATCTTGTTTGAGATGCTAAATTTTACCCTTTCTTTAATCAACTGTCACATGTTTTCTTTAGACAGTAAATTCCTCCAGTCTGTAAATCTTGTCATTTTGTATGTGTTTTAAGGTCTAGTATTTGTACCTTTGGGCAATATTCCCTTGACACCGTTTACTTTAAAGCTATAATATACAGCTAACATACAACTAGTATAATATTTACTAGCTCCAACTGTCACTCAAAGGGTTGTTATCTCTATGCCTTAGCACTATATTTTTTTACCAAAACCAAATCATGCTTCTCAGAGTTCATCCCAGAGTTTAATAGCCTCCCATGTTAATGAACATCAGTTTATCAGAGCTTGTTCTGAGTATAATTTTCTTTCAGCAAAATGAAATGAAATAAGAATTAAATTTAGTCAGTTTATATATGGGAAACAAAAGCAGTCTTTGTCTCTTTGAAAGATGCATAATGCTGCATATATACAAACTCCCTTGCTTGTTGTGCAAAGGTTAGTAATCTGTCACTATATAACCAAGCATCTGGGTTGATCCCATGATTTGACAAAAGAATTTGTCACAGAACATGTCAAATCAATAAGTTAGCAAAATAAAATATTTTTTATTATTTTAAAAATCACTCATTGAGTCCTTTCTCATGTATTGCTACAACATTATTATTTGAGGTCATTGCCAGGACTAAATTTCAAAGAATATGGAAGGAAGAGGATTAGTCATAGGAAATCAAATACACTATTCTTATGGACAATTCTCTAAAGTACAAGTCAATATTTTGGGTTGTCCCTTTCTTCTTCCCTTGTATTCATTTTGAAAGCTGCTTCAGCTTATGGGAAGGTGATGAATTACTTCCAAGTCTCCCACTTGACTGACATCTAGAACCTTGATAATTCTGTGCTGCTCGGTAGGGCAAGAGGGGAGTGCATTGCCTTTGAATGATTGTTCACTGCTGAAAAACAGTAACTGGTACCAAAAATAAATCTTTTACCAGAAGTCTGTCTGATTCTGTGTGGTTTTTGACAAGGAAAATAGATGTCTTTAATTTTTAACTAGCCACTAGGTGGCAATTGCAGACAAGTCAAGATTTGCTTAGGCATGCACGTACACATACATACCAGGCCGGTATTGCTACGGTGACCTTGTTAATTTTCATTTTTTCTCTATTTATTGAGCTGCATGCTGTATTTTAAAAATTAGATCTTCAGACTGTTTTGAAATTGTGTCTCATACAGAAGTCAGAAAATAACTTTATTCCTTTACAATAATAAATGCTGCTATGGACAATAATTAAATATGGCAATTTTCCAAAAGAGAAATCAGGAAGGGTTATTTTATTTACTTCTGCTGTGTAATTTCTCATGAGTGAGTTGCCACCAACTTTAGAGATGCCAGACAAATGAGGGAGTTTGATGTTGTGAGTGCCCTCGGGACTCGTAGTCTTGTTATCCTTTGCAAGAATACTACTTTGGGCAGTGTGCAGTTTTCCTCGCTATTTCTCCAGCAGCTTTGGCCTTCAGCAAAGGAGCAAGCTTGTTGATGGTTTAAGGACATAGCTCACTGAACTTGTACTTACATTTCTTTTCAGATTAACTGAGCTATGAGAGCACAACTTAGCAATCGGTGCAGTCCCATGTAGAGCAAGCAAAGACAACTGAAAAAGAAGGAAAAGGAGTGAGAAAATTTTGAAGCAGCAAATAAACAGGGAGAAAAATCCACTACAAGAATAAAAAGAAAAAAATAATTAGAGATATAGAATGTAAAGCTCAAAGGACTTGTCATCTACCTATCTAGTATTGTTGTAGTGTTTCATTGTGTGGAGCTGAGCTCTTGTTCAAAGAGAACAGTTGTTATCTAATTATTTTCATAAACTTTCTGGAGAAGAAGCTACTAAGAAAAACTCCAGAAACTTTTGGACTTACAATGCTTCGGGTTTTGCTGGAACATTTCATGAGATAAACTAGAATTTTGCTGCTCTGAACTTTTTCAAGCAGATGAGAAAATCTGTAAATTTCTTCAAGTATTAGGAAATAATTGATTTCCTGAAGCAACAGCTATGAGTGATTAAATCTGAGACGATCACATTCCCAGTAAATATTCTTGCTTATAAGAAATGCAACTCGTTTCTGCTGTTTGCTGGCATTGGTAGCCACCGTAAAACAATATTTAATTCCTCTATTGTCTTTATTTTGCTCTAGTGTTTGGCAATATGCCTCACTGTTACAGCAGGTGGATTAGTCGCCACATCAAAGGATATATATCTTATAACTTTACTTGGTCTAACTGCTTCCTTATATCTTTTCAGTCTAACTTCTTGGCTGTTTTTGATCTTCCCTTGTGACACATTCATACTATATATGTTTTTGAATGGGTACTCTTAACTCAGTAGTAAGTTTTATCTCTGGTCTTACTTTGAAATAAGTTCCTAGATCAGTGCAGGAATTAATAGAATCAAATGTCCGTAAGAATAGTCTGCAGCCACCGCTGTGCATTTGCATTTCTTTCAGTAACTTACTGTTGTGTTTTGGGTTTTTTTCTGTTCCCCTCCCTGCAGTTCGTATGTCTTCAGACAGACATATTCCATAGATATCTAGAAATGCAGATCTGAGCAGTTAGTAGATTAGATAGTCATTTTCTAGTAAAAAAGAATATACATATGACTATAGATGCCTTTCTATACATATATGGACATCTATTTTAAGGAGTTATCAGGGTTGACTGAGGTTATTTGCTCAAAAAATAGCAATTTATGCTACTGAAAATGTATGTGGAGAGGAAGAGAGAGAGATGGGTTAGCTGAATCAAGATAAATAACTGAAAAGGGAATTTAACATAGGAAATATGATCAACAACCCTACCTGACATACAGTAAGAAATAATTAAAATGCACCACCAGCCTCTGTGATTAGGTGAAATCTAACTATACTGACTTCAAAGGTAATTTATCTAATAGATATCTGTATACTGTAATCTTTTGAAAGAACCAAAATAACATACTGGTTTTTAACCTAGGAAGGAATAAAAAATCAATTGCAAATGTAGATGTAGAATTTTGGATACCAAAAATGGGAAGCTCAACAGAAAGTGTAACTGATTTAGAATAAACTCATCAAACTAGGAACTGTATATTATTTGTTGGATTTTGATTAGGTTTTGTTTTCATTGATAATGCTACTCTTCTTTGATACAATGAATTTCTTTATGGATTAGAGCATCCTTTTTGCAAGGCTTGAATGCTTTTTGAGAAAGCTGTGTTTGTGAGGCTCTAAGAGAGGCATCAAGAGTCCATCAATTCTGAGTCTCCTTGCCAAAGTGAAGTCTGTCATTGTTTCCAAATGACTCTGCATACGGAAGCTAACAGCATAGGCAAGAATCTACAGCGTCTTCATCTGAAATAATAGACAAACTTTTGACAGAGGTATTTTCAGAACCAAGAAAACAGATTTCTAACCTGGGCTAAAACACTAGAGTAAGGAATACATCAGGATCGTCAGTCAGGACAGATTATAGTGGCAAAAAAATCAGATTATGGAGGTAGGAGGAAAGAAATCAGAAGTCTTTTTTTCAACATGTACAGTTTTAATCTAGTGTTCCTAGGGACATTTTTTTTTTCTGCCATGCCTATGCTCCCTGCTTTTCCAGCATGATGTTTTCTGAAGAGTTTAACTAAAAAGAGTGATCCATCAACCATTTAGATGCTGAGAAAATGTGTCAAGTAACTGAAATTTTGTAAAAGAGGTGATGAATTGATGAAGTGCTAGGTTCCTGTGTGGTAGGTCTACTGCCAAGGAAAGCTGTCAGCTTTGGACACCCAGGCAAAAGACAGTCAGTCTGTGTTTATCATACCCAGAGTGACTTTAGTGCAGATCAGATTCAGTCCTTTTTTAAGTTCGATAACTATATTAAAAAATTTAATCTTTAATGATTTAAAGCTTGTAGCGGGGGAAAAAAGAAGGGTTGTAAGGCTGTGGGTTTTTTCAACTTTCTACCAGTTGTGACCTGAGATTGAACAAGGTTCAGTGCCTGGTCCCGCACTTGGGTCACAACAACCCCAGGCAACGCTACAGGCTTGGGGAAGAGTGGCTGGAAAGCTGCTCGGCGGAAAAGAACCTGGGGGTGTTGTTGAACAGCTGGCTGAATATGAGCCAGCAGTGTGCCCAGGTGGCCAAGAAGGCCAACAGCATCCTGGCTTGGATCAGAAATAGCGTGGCCAGCAGGAGTAGGGAAGTGATTGTCCCCCTGTACTCAGCACTGGTGAGGCCACACCTCCAGTACTGTGTACAGTTTTTGGCCCCTCACTACAAGAAGGACATTGAGGTGCTGGAGTGTGTCCAAAGAAGGGCAGCAAAGCTGGTGAAGGGTCTAGAGAACAAGTCCTGCGAGGAGCGGCTGAGGGAACTGGGGTTGTTTAGCCTGGAGAAAAGGAGGCTGAGGGGAGACCTTCTCACTCTCTGCAACTTCCTGAAAGGAGGTTGTAGCCAGGTGGGTGTTGGTCTCTTGGTAAAGAAGCGATAGGACAAGAGAAAATGGCCTCACGTTGTGCCAGGGGAGATTTAAATTGGATATTGGGAAAAATTTCTTCACTGTAAGAGTTGTCAAGCACTGGCACAGGCTGCCCAGGGAAGTGGTTGAGTCACCATCCTTGGAGGTATTTAAAAGACGTGTAGAGGTGGTGCTTAGGGACATGTTTAGTGGTGGACTTGGCAGGATTAGATTAACAGTTGGACTCAATGATCTTAATGATCTTTTCCAACTGAAAAAAATTCTATGATTCTGAAAACCAGAAATTTCCATTTATACAATCAAGTAGTTTTTATTAATTTTGTTGCAGCTTTACAAACATTATTTATGAAGCTTGACTGTACATTTTTGCATGCATTTTCCCTAATCAAGACAATACAACTCTTTTTCTCAGAGCTTGCATTTTAAGACATAATTCACCAGCGAACTATAATTTCTGCAAAATATTTGTTTCTGTCTTTAATGTTTGAATTTTAATATTATACTACAAGTGTACTTTATATACATATATATATCTTTTAAAAATTGCTTGGAATGAAACTGCCCATGTCTTTCCACTGCCTCGTACCATTGAAGGCTTCAATTCTATCTCAGAAATCATGTGAAGTAGAGAGAAAGCAATGGGTTGGCACTGGGATACATAGATTAATCAATTAAAATAATGTTTTAAAAACCAGAATCGTAGAATCACAAGATAGTTGAGTTTGGACAGGACCTCTACAGTTTGTCTAGTCTACCACCCCAGCTCAAAGCAGGGTCCTCTAGAGCAGGTTTCTTGGGACCATGTCTAGTCGGGATTTGAATACCTCCACGGATGGAGGCTTCACAACCTCTCTGTGCAATCTGTTCCAGTGTTTGACCACTGTCACAGTAGAAAATTTTTTTTCTTATATTTAAATGGAATTTTCTGTAATTGTTTGTGACCACTGCCTCTTGTCCTGTCATTGGGCACCAGTGAGAAGAATCTTGGTCCATCTTCTTTACACCCTCCCATCAGGCATTCTGAGCAGAGAGGAAGGATCACCTCTCTTGACCGCCTGGTGACACTCTTCCTGATGCAGCCCAGGATGCCGTTGGCCTTCCTAGGTACAAAGGCTCATTGCTGGTTCATGCTCAACTTGTTTTTCACTGGGATCCACAGGTCCTTTTCTGCAAAGCTGCTTTCCAGACAGTGAACTCTGAGATCCTGATAGCCCATTTCTCCAGACTCCTGAGGTCACTCTGAATTGCAGACCAGCCATCTGATAGATCAACCACTCCTCGCAGTTTAGATTGTCTGCCATGTTGCTGAAGTTGCACTCACTCCTGTTACCCAGGTCCTTAATGGAGTTGTTGAGCAGTATTGGCCACTGGGCTACTCCACTAGTGCCTGGCTTCCAGCTGGTCTTTGTGTCACTCATCAAAACCCTTTGAACCTGGCAGTTTAGCCAGTTTTCAGTCCACCTCACTGTCTACTTATCTAGCTTGTACTTCATCAGCTTGTCTGTGAGGCTTTTAGGAGAGATTGTTTTGAAAGCCTTGCTAAAGTCAAGGTAAACAACATCTGCTGCTCTCCCTTCATCCACCGAGCTAGTCACTTTATCGCAGAAGGCTATCATTGGTTAGGCACGATTTCCCCTTTGTAAATTCATGCTGAATACCCCAGATCATCTTCACGACTTTAATATGTTTGCAAATGTTTTCCAGGATTATTTGCTCCATCACCTTTCCAGGAACTGAGGAGAGGCTGATTGGCCTGTAGTTTTCTCCATCCTCCTCCTTGTCCTGGAAGAAAGGAGTGACACTTGCTTTCTTCCAGCACTCAGAAACCTCCCCTGATCATCACAGCCTTTCAAATGTAATTGAAACTGGGACATTGGCTTCACCTATCCTGTCCATTGGAACTTCTGGAAATGAATTTTGGATTATGATGGTGTTTTTTGTATGTGTTTGGCTTTGGGCGTTTTGTTCATTTGTTTGTTTTTTTAACCAATGCTAGGGTTTTTTGTTAATAGAAATAGAAGAGCTTGAATTTTTTCCCCCTCATTTAGAAACAATGAAGAGAGGTATTAATTAACTTTCACAACCAGCTTTTCCATCACATTGTTTCAAGTATATTCCTTCTTGTCTGTTGGAGCATAATTGTTCAGAGAGCAATTTTGTTTCTCTATAACTTCTAGTAAGATATGGATGCCCTTTTCTAACAATAAGGGATAACAGTCATAGCTCAGATTGGATCTGTGAAGGTTTTGCAGAAGTATACTTGAAATAAATATATAAAAGCAAAAATACAGGCTGTGTTATGTAGTCCAAGGTGGTAATAGCCATTTACCAAAGCCACGTCAATCTTCCACTTCTGATACAATAAAACTGTTACCTAATTTTCAGCTCAAGCAGAGGAAGGTTTTCCATTTGGAAGTCTCTTCTGAGATTGTCTATTTTTCCATCCTTTTAAATATCTAAAGTAAATTTATCTCATTGTATTTGATAATCTAAATCTTAGAAAACATCATCTCCAGGAGAATCTTAGGTGAACTTGTTGTAAGTATGTGTCGTAGATAGATTGAACTACCCACTGGAGATTCTTGTCTTTGTCTACTGACTATAGAGGGATTCTAGACAGCTAGTTTAGACCAACGACTAGCCTAAAGACATCTAAAATTAGATGAGAGGAATCTATTAAGCTATTCCAATAGCTTAAAGATGAATGTTACCACTCTCATGTTTCTTGAGTTTCTTCTTTTCTGAAGATTTATTCAAATTATGAGTTGTTAACTAATTTACAAGTGAAAGTACATTTTGCACTTGCAATTACTTACTAGCGTTTTTCAGAATTATTAGTAACACTTCTAAAATTGTATTAAAAGCAGACTTTCTGCATATGCTGTCAGTGAAAACAAGATGGCAATATAGTGATTTATTTTTACCATCGTAGATAGGTTTTGAAATAAATCTTTATTTATTTCGATTTGTAAATTTTGAAGCTAACAAGTTAAGGAACAATAATCTGAGAGTAACTATAAACAACTCTTTGACCTGTGCTGGAGGTTATCTTATTAAGTACATGTCAATACAAGTATAGAGCCCAATGAAAAGTCCATACAATGATCTCTACCATTAAAATGATTCAAGTCAGAATTAAAATCTTATGATTTTGTTTTTTGAATGTGCAAAATTAGGCTCCCACATTCATGTCCAAGTACATAATAAAGGAATTAATTTTCTAAACTTCTGAAAATCTGCTAGCTTCCATGGCTGCTTAAACTGCATATTATTCATACAAACAAGCACTGATCCTCCCCAACTTATTGATAGAAATCAATAGTTATCAATAGAAATGTTAGGTTTGTGCACAGATTAAATAACATATATTTCAAAATATGGTTAATAGCATTAAAATAAGCATTGCCACAACTGTATTTTTAAATATTTCTAGAAACTGAAGAATAAAATATTAAAGATGGCGAGTGTTTCTTCTGGATCAAATTTCATATTGATGGATTGAGAGCAGTGTTCCTAGTTTACCCATGCTGTGAAAATATTATGTATATTATGTAGCAGTTTTCTATCTCTCTCTCTCTCTGTATATGGTGCTGTAGTTCAACTTTAATACATTTAATTGTAGATCTTTAAGGGTGATACTCAGACTAGAAATGATAGTGTTCTGTTTTGAGGATTTTGTTCTTTCTGCTGTAAATTTCAGTAGCTTTTGCGGTCTGATTACATCCCTCTTAAATTTATAATAACAATTTTGAGTTCAAAATTACATCAAAAATTATCATTCTGATTTGGAAATTATATAGCACTATTCACATCTCCTGAATTCACAGTATTACATATTTTTAGGATGTTAATCTAATTCCTGAACCACTTGCAAATTCATTGCGTGGAATGACAAAAATTGAGCTTGATACTCATTATCTCTTGTCATGTGTTACCTTTCTAGATGAAGAGGCATAATGACATGAAATAACAGAAGGAAGCTATCGTGTTTTCATGCTTTATTGAAGGCGTATGAACCCAGATGTTTAAAGAAAAATCTTCTGTTATTCCTAGTCCTGCATGTTTGTTGATAAACTTAGTTCTTACTTTTAACCTTGACTGACAAGCTGTAGTTAATAAAGAGCTCCTTCTTTATTTTATCATGCATTTCAAAAAAGTGGGAATAGGTATTAGAAAAATTTCTAGAGGCTGAAGAAGAGTCTGCTCCCTTAGTTTAAGGCAGGGTTCACATGTACTTTCCTTGAAAGTAATGCACCATATCTAAAAAATACAGCTTAAAATAAGAAGAAAATTATTTTTATAGGGTTAGTAATTACGTTCTATGGTGCACCCAGAGATTAGGATTTGGAAAAGCTGCCAGTGAGAAACCATTCTTACAAGCTTCCAATTTTCAAGGAAGAGCAAATATTCAAAAGTATCTATAGTTACAGAAGTGTGAAAATTCCTTTGAAAGGCAAAGTGGTTAATCTTATTTATTATTTAGGGAAAACTCATTGGCATTAGTATCACTGATGTTCTTATGCTGCTTATAAGATGTTCATAGATATGTTTTCATAAACTTTAACTTACTAAGCATTTTTATTATTGTTATTTGTAGAACATTCAAGGTATCTCTAAACATCCAGTTAGAATTACAAAGAAACAGTACGTAAAAGGTAAACTATGTTTTTATTAATATGAAAATGCAATTTTGTGTAATTATTTTACCGAGTTATATTTTAAAGCAGACCAATAGCTCCAGCATTAAAGAAAAGAATAGATTATTGATGCTTAGTTATACATAATCATTTAAACTGATTTCTTTCTGTTGGTTGTTCCTGCAAAAAAATTGTGATTTCAGCACTGATCTAAATAGTCAGAAACTTTTAGATTTTTTTATTGCCCATGACTATCTCTCAGTTCCTTTTTCCTGATGAAATTACACATCTTAACTCCATTAAATATCCTAAGGGTGATTTTGTGTGCATCCAGCTCATAAGGCTTTTCCTGAGGAGATGTTAAAGCCGGGTCATTTTAATCAAACTCGCAACTAAAGACCAATAGTTAGTCAGATGTGTTGGTTTTGATAACAGAAGTGGATTTAAGGCAGATGATTCAGGGAGAGTCAAAGTTAAGTCTAGAAAAGCATGACCCAAGTGATAAAGAGAGAAACCTACAATAGTAGACTCAAATATAAGAGAGATTTGCTAACATAAACTCTCCTTGAACGCCTACAGCCATAGCTGGGAAATGCTGCTCATTTGTTGCACTCGGTTCTCAGATAAGGGCAGGCTTGCTTTTTCACAGCTATTCACTCCCTGTGTTTGAAATAATACAGATCATAAACCAGGAGTCTGTGGAAGACAATGTAAAACTTTGACAGCAGTTTTATCTACCTGATTAATTTTTATGTGTAATTTTAAAAATTGTTCTAAAAAAAAAGTGTGAGCAGTGGCTGTGTAAACCTGAGCTGCCATGCATAACTGTGACACATAAGCCTTTCTGGAAAAAGTCCAATCAATTTTGTTAATGATCTTATAATATGTGCTTCTCAAAAATGTATTTCTAAGTTTTTTCATTCCTGTATCGAGACACACTTATTTTTTTCCACTTTTATGCTGATCAGATTAATTCTGTTGTATTTCAAACCACCATCGCTTTCTACACCAAGACAAGTGGTATTCCCAGGATGCACTGAGTTTTAATACGTTGTCAATGTACATTAATGCTTTGTGATATTATAGGGGATTTCTGTCATTAGAATTTGGTTGCCTATATCAGCCGTATGCTCTCAATATTGTATTCCCCTACCACCTGTAACCCAGAACTTGGTTATTAACACATTGCTGCAGGGTGTTCAAAGATGTGAAAACGTATTTTTTATTTCATCTCTATAGACCCTACCTTATCAGAATGCCTCCTTTATGAAGTGACCTGTGAATAATGTTAGTTATGGTAGATATTTGTTAGCTAGTCTTCTGGGAAGGGCTTAGTTTTGAAAAAGGAGAAGTAAGTGGTACTGCAAGGAGGGCAGAGATAAAGATGTTGTACGTGACTGATAGAGTAAAATAATTGCAATGCTGGCAGCTGATGCTCTGCTAGGTTGCCTACATTGCTATTTGTGTGGTTTTAGTTCTGTGTTTTGTATGTCATTTACAACCTCCTACAGTTGGGCTGGGGTTTGGGGCTTAAATGTCTATCTCCTCTCTAGGAAAAGAAGAGGAAATAGTAACTATTTCCCCAAGAACATTGTTTGTTTCAAAAAAAGGATATACATTTTTAGCAGCCGGTAAGATAGTATGTATTATTATTCTCATACATATTAATGTTTGCCATTCTGTCATCTCTTTTCCCCCTCTCCTTTGGATGACATTATATTTTACAAGGCTGTCAAATCCCTTAGTATCAATTAATATTGTTATATGCTGTATACTCCTTAGTGTGCTTTGGAAGTGGATGATATGTAAGCCTTGTCAGTAGAAACAAAGAGCTAATAAGATTAATTGACACCTGAAGATAATGAAGGAATCAGACACCTTGTGATTTGTAGCTGGAATGTAACTTCTTCAAGATGAGCTTTTTACAAGCATCTGTTTTTTTTGAGCACGAGGAAATGACTGAACAGTCCAGGCTTGTGTTTTAATTAGTGATAGTTTGGTTAAAATTCAGGCATGTTTTTATTTTAGAGCAATAGATTTATTTTAACACTCTGTTTTCTAGATTTTTCCCATATTGAGTTAAGGATCCTTGCTGACTTATCAGCTGAACCAGAACTTTTGAAACTGTTCCAAGAACCTGAAACCACTGATATCTTTTCCACACTGGCTTCTCAGTGGTAAGACTAAATGATGCTGCTTTTTGATAGTAATTAGACAAAATAGTGAGAATAACATAAACTATTGTATTACTGCGTAGTGATAACACAAGACAGTATTTTGCTACATTATCTATTGTTAATACTATTTTAACACCGTGAATTATAATTCCTTTCTGTCTTTCTGAGCCTTTTCTTCTCTACTGTGGTAATTACCGTATGTCAAAATGTTGCAGTCCAACTGACCAGTATCAGTCTGTTGACTAAAACTGGTGGAATAATATACTGTGAACAGTGCATGCTGATAACTTTCTCACTATATTATTGTTCACCAGTTCTTTTTAAAAATCCAGAGCAGCAGTTACGTAGGTTATCCATCTAAAAAATCGCAGAACAACTTTTCTCCGTAAAAACAGAAGCATTTTTGAAACGCTGCTTGGTTATCCAGTAGAAGTATTGGAATGAATTTACGTATGCACAAGAAACAGAGAGACTAGAGCTCATGAGATTCCTTTGAACTGATATGGTTTAGTGCTTCCATCTTCTGATGGATGATGTTAGAAAAAGTGGTACTTCAGCAATTAAAAAAAATGCTTCTTATCTCTATTCCCAGATTATTATTTAGTGAGCTCTTCAGCATGCAGATCAAAAAATTAACTATCAAAAAGGATAGAATATTAGTTCATTAGCTATTTGAAAGTATTTCTTATTACTGTTTGTATCATGGTGATGCCTAAAAATCTTACTTGAGACTAGGACTCCCCTTGTGCTCAAAAATGCGTGACCATTCAATAAGTGACAGGACAGATGTCAAGAAGCTTACAGTTTGAACAGATAGGTCTGAAAAAGATTGAATAAAATGCTATAACATATAAGCAGATTGAACAGAATGATGTCATGTAAATGTCATGCAATTTTCATATTTTCTTTTTGTTTCTCTTTCTCTTTTAATATTTTATCTCCATTTTTTGTTGGAAGATTGTTAGCTGAAAATGAAAGTGAAAATAGATATGAGGACTTCATCAGTCCTGATCTAGCTCAATTCCTATCCTAGATTTTCTAAATTTTTGCAGACATAGCCTTCCCAACCACAGTATTTCCTACTCAGTGCAGTATTTGCTAATATACTCTGAAGTAGTACAAAGAAACAAATTGGAGCTCAAATTATAATTATTCTGCTACCAACAACTGAATCAGCTCTTGAGGCATGTGCATTCTGGGAGAGCACAACTCAAGGTCACAAACATCCCAATGAATATAGCTATGGAAAGATCACATTTCTCTTCAGAGTCGCTTAGAAGCTTCTACTGATATTATAATCAATTCTTAGCTCTAACATGATATCACTAGAACCTCGTGATGGAGTTAAATCCTTATTTTAGTTTGGAGGTATATTGCAAATGTATGCATGAAGATGAGTCAAATTTTGTCTCAACTCTGGGCAAGGCTCCAGAAATACCATTCTATTCAGCAACCTCACAGCTCTTGGCAGCCATCAACCTCTTATAGTTGTTACACAGTAACTTTAAATGTAATGAAATATTACAGGCAAATATTTTTATCAGACAGAAGTGTCATGGTGTGTCTACAAAATCATTACATAATGACTCTGCTGACTCTTCTTTTAAGCTTCAGGAAAGCTAATGCTTGGAAGTAACTTTCTATTGAATATATTATATAACTGTTATTAATTACAGAAACATGAAGGGTGTGTTAATCTCATCTAACCTTGGACATTTGTTATATACCTGGAGAGATTCATTTGACCTATTGTTGATGTCCCCTGTGTAATAAGATCAATCATACATTAATAGTGTTGACTTCTCACCATTGAGAACAAAGTAGGTGTGGGGTGGCCAGCTCACATGTAGACATCTGTATTTGTTCTGACAAATTCAGTTCCTCCTGTTGGATCAGTTCCTAGTGAATTTATCCTGAGTTTTGGAATTTTGTCCAAAATTCTCTTTGGCCAAAGAGAAGACATAAAATCACAATCTTCACAGATACTTTCCCATTCCAGATACTTATTCATCTCATAGTCCACTACGGATAAATAAAATCATTAGGACAAACAACTAGTTCATTGACTTTATTGTAGCTGATTCCACCCTGTTGGTATTAAAATGAGTTATGAGAAGGAAGAGCAAAATAAACAGTAAACCTTTTATCTCCTCTTGGTCTCCTGATTTTCTCTGGGTCTTAATCCCTTAAAATCTGTGCAAGTGATATGCCGAGTGGCATACCAAATGTTTTATCCTGTTTCACGGAATTGCATGGTTTTGCTATTTGTAAATCTTTTCTAACACATCTTGGAAAACTGGAAAACCTTGACAAAAAAGGTCTTTTCCCTAAGAGATCTATAAAGAATGAATTAGTTTCTGAAGCTCCCTCTCAGAAGGAAAAAATTAAGTTAAAGTGAATGTCTGATAGCATTCCAACTTCTGAATACATGTCAGTGGGTATCTTTTAGAATGTTTTCTTCATCTAAAAATCCTTAGACTAATGAATGTGAAATCATAAATACTAAAGAATATATCATTAGACAAAAAAAAATCTGAGCCACACCTCAGAGTCCAGCCAAGTTTTATACCAGTTTATTAACTTTGTTTTTTCCTGAACTTCATGGTTTCTCCACTGAAATGTACCTCTACTCCTTAGCTGTTCTTCAGGCTAAAGCCCTCTATCTGAAATTCAACCTTTTGAAAAACCTTTACAGGCTTTTTATAGCATTTCGCAACAAATATACATGGTGAGTAGTTTC
Source organism: Grus americana (assembly GCF_028858705.1). Classification (NCBI taxonomy): domain Eukaryota; kingdom Metazoa; phylum Chordata; class Aves; order Gruiformes; family Gruidae; genus Grus; species Grus americana. The sequence continues at coordinate 9,628,372 of NC_072855.1, read as the reverse complement.
TGCAAAGAGGTTAGCTGTATGAGTTTCTGATTGAATTAAGATCTCTTGTGTATAAAAGTTTTCCTTTCATTATTTGGTTTGACATGCTCTACTGTGACTCAGTCTATCTCTGAGACCTTAGAGATGCATCTGTCTTGGAAACTTATTGGATCCATGTTTCTATTAAACATCATTCGTATGGAATCTTTACACTGGTCAACAGTGCAGTGTAGAGATGTGTAAGTATATGTCAACCCAAACCATGTCTGTACATTACAGCAGAAGGCTGAAAGGAGGTACTAACTTTCATGCTAAAATTCAGTGTCATGCACAGCACCATACCGAACCCAATAAACCTAGCTGAGAGGCAATCCTCTCTGCAAGACTAAGCTATAATCTTGTACTCCTGTGGCTGGCTTAGAGAGATAGCTCATTTTGGAAATCACATAGCTTCCACCAGTCTGGGCTTCCCTGCACTATGCTCAACTGTTTGCTGTAGATACTACAGATACTCTTTGCTGTCAATAGTTTAAGTATTGTGTTTTGTGTGTAATTGTATTATGTATTTTATAAGTATTGTGTGTTCTGTTTGACATAACTGTCTTGAAATTGCCATTCAGGTGAAACTCTCACAAGCTGGTGTTAAGTAGTCACTTAATGCAAGTTTCTGGGTAATGTCATGCTTGGTCTTGTGCTTTATCTTTAAAGTGCTTTTTTCACACAGGGACTGGAATTCATGGAATAAAGTAAAAATAGTGTCTGTTGGCTGCTTTGCAATAGATTTGCTTCTATTGGCTGTTCTGTCAGTGAAAAGTTCAAGGTCATCTCTGCCTTGTACATCTGTATATTTTTCTGGTCATCTAACATAGTTACCCCAGCTAAAACTAAGATGATATAAATAAATTTTAATGTTCACTTGTATATGCTTAGTACTATTCTACTCTTATCCTATCCTGTCTATAATGATGATCATATGTTATTGCCAACATTATCTTACAGCAAGTACTGTGTTATGGTCTACAAAGAGTAAGCCTTAAATGACAGGCCAACACCAGCTATTACGAGAGCACCAAGAGTGCATGATGTTAACGACGTACTTGTTACTGAACACATAGTAAAGATTCAAGGCTTGCTTAAACTTTTGAAAATCTGTGATATAACAGATTCCAGCTACCTGGAAGATCACCTTGTGTTATATTGTCTTCATGTTCTATGACAGTTATAGTCCTTTGAAAGCCAAATCATCATCCCAGGGCTGAGGATGATGAGAACTGTCTTGGCAGCTGTCTGACCAGCCAAGAGACCTACCTGCCATAAGACATCCAAATGACAAGAAATCTGAGAATGACATTGCTCTCCCTTCTTTAATCTAGCTTTTACAGGATAAATGAAAAATAACTGTATTTAAAATGCTATTGATGGGCATATCTTAAAATCACTTTCAAAGATAGAGGCTGAGAAACAAGTTTACAGTGTTTTAGGTAGTCTGTGATTTCTTTCTTAATTAGAAGTGTAGTGACTACCAATCTCTTTCAAACTGTTCATTTGTCACCCTTCTTGGTAGGCTGTTGTTCCTCTATCATAGTATATACTCATATTGACTCTATTGGGTCAAAATCCAGGAAAAGTATCTTGCTTAGCTAAGCACTTAAACACACCATAAATATGTGATTTCATCCTACTTGACTGATGCCTGCTTTCCTGCCTAAGTGGGTTTTTTTAGTTGGAATAGTACTGCTTCAGAGTTCCTATGACTTACGCTATACTTAAAACATTTGGATAAGTCCTTTTCCCCGCTTCTTTAGAATCTGCCTTAGAGAACTGGAGATCTCTAGTAGTGGTGAGCTCAGTTGCATCCAACAGAGCATAGTGCTACCCTCCATCCAGGGTCCTGAGGGCAGCCTAGATATACAAATGCAATTATATTATTTGTGACTCTGGAATGAGCTTAGTCACTTTAATCTTGAAGATGTTGTCACTGTGTTCTGATGTTTAATACAGACATCTCTGATATCTGCAAATTATATTTACTTCCTATATTTTAGGGTCCTGAACCTGAAATAGAATACAAAACCCAATGTTGGGTCGCCAAGCTCCATGTACAGTGCCAAAGTATGCATCTCAAAGGGTGAAAAAGGCTATATGCTGACCACAGAGCCATCTAAGAGAAGTTAATGAGAAATTCTAGTCAGAGAAGTTTGTGTCTGAACTTCTCTTAGAAAGCTGGAACAGAATGACAAGGACAGCCAGGGGTCCAAAGTCCATACCTAAAGATACCTGCTAGATAGGTAGTGTCCTTTGGAAAAAGGGAGTGGGATTCACTCCAAGTGTCTGTGGCACCCAGCTTTTATATAAGAGCTAGGTGCTTGGAGACCTCAGTTCAGCTTTTTAAATCTTAGAGTATTCAGATCTATATCTCCTCCCAGGAAAATAAAAGCAAGATTAGACTTTGTATGTTGCAGCTGAGATTCTGTTCAGCAAATATTGTATAATTGAAATAATTGGATTTTTTTTAGTTGAGGGAAGATATGATTTAGGAAAAAACATCATAGGTCTTTAAATATATGAAAGGTTATTGCAGAGATTTGGGTAGAGAGTAAACTAAGACATAATGAATGGGCTTACACTGTTGTAAAAGGTGTTTTAGTTAAAGAAATATTTTGAATACTAAAGGTAGATAAATATGTAGATGGGTTACCTATGAAGGCTGTGGAATTTCCATTACTGGAAGGAATGAGACAATTAGACAAATATTTCCAAAGATAGCTGAGGTGGCTTCTCAGTCTCTCTCATGACCACATTTTTATGACACTATGATTTTATTGCATTTTGCTTTGAGCATTCAGTTGGAAAAGGGATTTCTTTATTTCAGTCCCATTTGGGGGATTATGTGTTTTTTTAGTTAGTGATTAATTCTATTTGTTAGTAGTAGCTACAGGGACAAAAGTCAAAGATTGATGTCTCTCATCTGAGTACTCTAGATAGAATAGTGAGTATTTTCATGTTTGATTTCCTTATGAACTCATGAATTATGCTTTTTTTTGTTTGTTTTGACAGGTTTGGGAGTTGTTTTTTTTGTGTAGTAGTCCCATTTCCATGTGATCTGGGAGGATACCAAACATAGTTTGTGGCCTTGCAGTTAGAGCCTGCTTTAATTGCATGTCACTGGGAGGCAGATTTCTGGATGTGAATCCCACTAGGTGAAGAGAGAGCTACGTTGCTGTCCCTCAGTAACCAGGCATCTGTTCCAGGGTGGTACCTCCTCCACCTTATACTAAGAAAAAAACCAAGAAAGCCAAAGCTGATAGCCAGAAGCTCTCAGTGTGAATAATGGTTACATTTCCTAGATTGGGTCCTAAAGGAATCACAGAAGAGGTCAGGTGGGCTCAGGGCGGGTCTATGATGAACATGTGCACAATAGAGAATTTTGGGAGAAAAGAGTTCCCTGAGGTACCTGAAGAATTCAAGGACAACCAGGATTAAGGAGCCACTTAGCAGAGTGAAAGAGGTTGGTTTGCAGTTTTGGATATAGGAATTCACATTAATTTCTTGAATTTTGTCTAGGTCTCACAGTTCCTTATGGAATTGCCAGTACAGATTTGTGAAAGATGGACTTCCACTGAGACTGTGTAATAGAGAACTGGCCAAAATATAAATGTAGGGTTATTGCTCTGAGGTGAGCATCATCCCAGTGGCCAAGTCACTTAAACTGAGTAGATTGAGCTTCAGGTGTCTGCTTTATGTTTTAGTTTGTAGAAAATTATTACTGGGTTATGCTTTTATCTAGTGAGTGATTCCTAAGGCACACATTGGCAAGCACCATCAAGATATTACAGATATGTTTGCAAGCTCTAATCTTCTGAGTTTTTATTTAGATGTGTTTGTCATAAATGCCCTAGCTGATTTATGAAACCATTTGCCCTTTCTAAATTATAACTATAAACTAAAATGTTAAAACATGTAGACTATATATCCTTATAAACCAAGAGGTTTAGAGGAAAAGACCCTGTAAGTAGGTTAGTTACAAATGCATTGAAGTGAAAGTCCAGTACTTGTATATCCAAAAATTTAGGTATGGGAATACCCAGGTGATTTATAGTCTCTAGGAACAATATTAGCATATGAAACAAAGAACATTCTCTTGACCACATTATTTCTTTGAAATTAAATCAATGTAAACTTGATCTAGAAAAATTATTAAATGTTGTCTTTTCAAGGTAAATATGCCTTTTATGTAGACAGTATTTACTATTTGAGAAAGGGAAAAATTCAGAAGGGTCTTCAGTAAATTCTTTACAGTATGATTTAATTGCAAGCATGAATCTATTACTCCTATAAACTGTGTATTTTCATTTCTGTGAGAACAGAAAGATAATTGTTCCTATGCACAAACTTTTCCATGCAGTGATAAATTACCTAGGCATTTTCTGTAATATATTTTGTGTCATAGGTTGTCTGTTGAGCCAGTGTAGATCTAGTGTAGTGAAATCCATGTTGGTCTGTGCCTCAGAAAAATCCCTTTATAGATAAGACAGTTGGACAGTTTTGACTTAGTGTTTTAGCTTTTGTACTCTGTAACTCTTTTTGGTGTGGAAATCATAGTATATGAATCAGAGAACACACAAAATTTTACCCATATACAAACAGTTTTCCTTATATTCTGCAGCTGAAGAATGAGAGTAGAGAAATTTTAATAATCTCTATTAAAAATACCTATATAGTACTATGCAGTAGAGGCATATCTCTAATACTAACAGTACTATGTAGAAGAGGAATATCCCTAATACTGTTCAATATGCCGATGTAATATGTATTAATAGACAATTACTTGAATAATCTGATAACTGCCACCATTCTAGTATGAAAACAGGCTTTCTCTTTAAACTATTAATTTTTACTTCTAAACTATAATTTAACCTGTACACATTAACTACTGATGGTAAATTAAAGTAACAAGGTAATTAGTAGATACTCTTTAACAGTGATATTTGCTATGATTATACCAATGAAAGGATGATTTGTGACAGTTGTGTACAATGCTTACACTCAAGCCTATGCTTGAGATAAGGCTGGAGAACTTGATAGTGGCTTAGTTGCTCCTGCTTCGCTTTGACATCTGAGTTTTGTAAAATCCAAACCACAGAATATTCCCTTCTCTCTCATCTGTCATCTATTTCCTCATATTTATGCTATTAGTGCTTTCTTTTGTGTGATGATGGAGAACAGCATGAATACATGTACTTCTTGCAGATATTGAATTTACCTTCTAGTGAGTACTGGACATAATAGTTGTTCACCTGAGTCTATGTGGCTTTCAGAGAGTTAAAAAAAATGGCTGCAGAATAAGAGGACATATATTGTTATTTCTTTGTAGCAATGGCAGATAATATCTAAAATAAGGAAGTGTGTAGCTGTCACGGAATTACAAGAGATTTATAAATTCTTTACCACTAATCATTTTGAAAAACATTCCTTTCCATTTTTATAGTGTGGGCTTGGTTGGCTGACACTTTAGGACATGGAAGAGCCTTTAGCTTACACTATCCCTGCCAGAATCAGAGGAACTTGAACACTTGATTTCCAATAATCTTGGGAACTGCAGGCTGTTTATAAAATGTATTGAACATAGAAGTCCATCTTTCCTCAGCTGATGTGTATGTGGGCTCATGGTAATATCTGTTGTGAACCCTTTTGGTAAGAGACAGACACGATAATTTTGGAAATTACTCAAGAAAAAGCCTAAAAGCCTAGAGAGAAAAAAGCACAGAACTACTTGGGATTACCATATTGGAAGGACCCCCAAATATTTATTTATTTATTTTTAAAAAATCCCGGTAAATTCAATCAGATTTTAATAAAAAAAGACCACAGTGCAGAAAGGTTTGTTTTGTTCTTCGCAGACTGTCTTCCTCCAGGAAGTGGGGAAATTTTATTTCTTTACTACCTGCCAAGCAGGGGACTCAAGGAACTGATTATATCTAATAACAGAAAGGTGAGCCAAACTGTTGTACATTGGCAGTTGGTCCAGCAGGAACTATGGCAAAATGGGGACTCCTGTTTTTCCATCCACTTGGCAATTCAGGATACTTCCAGACAGTAGCTCTATCTGTTGATATCCTGCTGGGTTCTGAAGAACACAGGAAATAAGCAAAGGTATTTTGGATATTCCTGAAATAAATCAAAAGAAGTCCTCATGGGCTGAATTATACAAAAAAGATAGTGTATTGGGTCTGTTTGAAAAAGATAAGGTCAAGTATGCACAAAAACTTGGAGGTAGGATGACTAAATACGTATACACTTGCCCATACCTGGTTTATACAGATTAAAGATTCATCCTCAGCAAAACACTGTCTTTTTTTAGGTTACTTCATACAAATGTGTGGTATAGCAGACATTGAAGTCAGTTAAGCTGCCTACTCCCTTAAATAGCAAGAGCAAAGGCCAGTAAATCAGGAATGAGATAAACAGATTTTTGAGAAGTGAAAACCACATCTGTAGTTGAATGGTTTTTAAACAGATATGATTATTTGTGCTTCTATATTAATTTTATGAAAATATGATCAACGAGCTCTTGAAAGAGTTATTATTAATCAAGAGATGTCACCTGGGTGTTTAAGTGATTAAGGAATAATGAAATAATCATGCTTATCCAGGTGGACTTCTACCAAGGAGACAGGAAGAACTTTAGCTCTCCTCATCCCCGTTGGCAGTCATATGGTTACAAGATAAGGCCACAGGGTTACACAGATCCCTTTCCCCCGCTTAGAGATCTCTCAGTTTTGCTCATTGTCTAAATAATGAGATATATCAGCTTAGGACTCTCAGAATTCCATTTTTGTCTAAAGATTTTTTTTTAGGTAGTCCAGGCTATTTCATTCACTTCTAATCAGATATTAGAACATGTAGTCTCTTGGATTCATTTTTCCACTTTTTATGAGCTTAATGTCAAGTCTAAAATGACTTTAGGTTAATTCATTTTACTTCATACATTGCAAAATAATGGGTTTTGGAGTTGCAATGAAGAAGAGACATTCCATGCCATTGAGCACTTATAAGATCATCAAACTATGTTTTGCAGTATTAAGACAAATTACAAGCATACCTGCACTTCACCATGGAGTACTTAGGGTAACTTCTAGAAATCCTGCCTTTGAAGAGAGTGGGGAAAGAAGTTTTCATGTGTATTAGATGTCAGTCTGCCTAACTAAGTGTAACTGAATATCCCTGCTGGAGTCTCCATTTAGAAATACATCTCTGTGTTGTCATCTTTCAGCTCTGAAGTTTGTCTGTGTAACTCAGCCACTGTTGATTTGCTGTAAATCTGGAGGTCCTACACTCAGTGCTACCTCCTAGGAGTCTCACTAAAGGTTAACACAGCATTTCTTTCATTATCATTGGATTACTTGGTTTTCTAATACTGTTATCATTTTTAATTAGTTTCAAGGCTTCCGCTTATTTTTCTTTTGTGAAAGAGATTCTGAAGAAACAATTTTTGTAGTATTTTCAACTGAGTAATTATTAGTACTTATCCATCATCTCATTTTTTTATGTAGCATTTGTATTCTGATCAATATCTAAAATATCTCTCATTTCATATCTTGTATCTTTCTTTATTCAGGGTATTACTGATAAAAAGTGAGGAATCCTGTATGCATATATGTAGTTCAGAGAGAGACACAATTTCAATTTGAATGGGAAGACATGCTCTTCCAAATCAAGTCACATTCAAGGGCAAGTATTCTGTGGCAGAAGGTCTAATTGTGGAGATAGTGCTCATTATGAATCTGTTGTTTAATAATAACTTATTTGGTCCAATGGTTGTGAGCAAGGCTGTACCACTTGTAGCTCCTGCAGCTGTATCACTGCAGACTTCTTAGGATTGTTCTTGAGAAAATTTTTAAACCTGTGAGGTACTATAGTATAAGCTTGAATTCCTGTGAGAATAAACGTGGTCTCTCATGGTAGGAAAAGATGCTGACAAAGTGACGGCAGTTATTAAGAAACAGAGAAGCATTCAGAAGAGAAGCTGTAAGAAAAACAGAGTAAGGCAGAACCTCTCACACTGCTGGTTAGTGCTTTATGCTTGGTAAGAGTATGGCTGGTCTAACACAGGAGTATAAGACTGAAGGACCTTTTTGGTCATAAAATTGTTGCAGGTGACAATGTCATAAACTTCCTTTCATAGATTGGTAGGGTCTCAACTTAGAGCTAGTTTTAACCTACATAACGCTTTTCAAGAGCTGTTGAATTTCACATTCCTCTTCTTCCTGGAAAACTCCTTTTACTTTCTACTTTATATTTATTCCTACAGTTCATGTACCCAAATTATTCTTGCCAATGTTTCCCATTAGCTTTATTAGCTCTCCAAGCCCCCCAGTGTTTGCTTTGTATAAACACTTCAGGAAGGCAATCAACTGTATTCTCAACCCTCATTCTATAAGGAAACAAGACAAACTTTCTTAGGGTATTTGTCATCAAAATACATTAATGAACTAGTATTAGGAGCAGCTAGTTATGACTACATGGAATTCTATGTACGTTAATCTGTATTTCTTTTTGGCAAGGAAAATGAGCCTCTGTGGCACTGTCTGACTGATTCACTAAGCTGCTTTAGTTACCAAGCTAGCTTTTTTAGCTAGCTCTGAAATCTCTGCACCAGACCACAGTCTCAGGAATACTTGTATCATGGGTCAGAAACATAACTTCATCTTGGAACTGCCATGAAACTGGGCTAGCAGAATGATGAATGAAACAAAGAAATAATGACTTGAGAGGCTACCTTTATTCTAATAAATTTAGTACCAGGGAAGTTCCTGTTTGCTGGCACTCAAAATCTGGGTTGGTAAATTTGTCCCTATCGTGGTCGTAGCTCTGGACCAAACAGTTCCTGAATTAGTGTGGGCCACGGATTATTTCCACCAGGCTGCTGGATGCAGCATCATGTTTGGATGGTAAGAGAGTTTTAAAGTCTGGATATGTGGTGGTATTTTCCAGTTAGCCCCAGTGCTGCAGAATATTTATGGGCAGGTTTAATTTCTTAATATTGATATAGTCGGTGTCTCCTTTCACATGGTTAATTTTTTTTTTTCTTCTCTATTCAATATTCTGGTAGCCTACCACCACCAAATTCATGTTTCTTAAACATGGTAACTAAATTCTGTTAACTACCCCAGATAAAATCTCACCAGTATATTGTACAGCAGTACTAATATTGTCCTATCATTGGAAATAGCTCACTTGCCACATCCTGAAATTGCATTTTTTTCCACAGCCAAACCACACTGTTTCCCGGTTGTTCCATGATAAATTATTATATGTTTTCTCTGTTTCTAATTCCTCATCCCCTACTTTATGCAAAAATTCTATACTTTAATAATTCTTATTTGCAAATAAAATAGCTTACAGAAAAGCAATAGTCTATTATTCTTTAGACTCTGTGAAAGGGTTTATTTCTCAAGCTGTGCAGCACATAGGGACAGGTTCGCAATCACTATAGTCTGGAGGGGGGAAATGGTGTCAGGGTGCTATCTATCTAATTTTGTTCCTTTCTGCTGTGTTGGAGAAGAGTTTGTTGTGTAATAGCTTGGAAGACAAGCTCTAAGATCTTTGTATATGACATTTCTCTTTCTCTTTTTTGTGCTATTGTTATATTCACTTTGGGATTAGGCAGTCTCTTCTATCTGCTTGAAATCATTGTGAAATAAGCTGTAATTGTATCCTCAGACTATGTCTCCAGTTTTGGCCTAGGAGTATTTAGCCTGGTCTGTCATGAATACTAAAGTTCATTACTCTTACTTAAATTTCTGTAAGGCTAACAGATTAAATCATTGTTCTGAAGAAGCATCATTATTTAAATCAGGCTTGTTTGCATTAGGCAAAAAGCAGTAATTCTAGGTTGAGATTTACATCCCTGTCAATGAACATCACTTGTGAAATATGTCTGTTCCTTAATGAATGACTATAATAACTGTTACATTTTTGCATAATAAAAGAATTGTACTAAGGGGTACTCCTCAAAAGATTCTGTCAGGAAACACTTGAAAATTGTAGCATTTGCAAATAGAATGTGCATGATAGCTGTAAGAATTTTTGTTTTGCCTTTGGGAAGACCTTTGTTAGGTAGCTCTGCCTCCACAGATGACGGTTTAAAAAAATATATATACACACATATATTTGAACTTTCCTTTTGGAATATAGGAGACAGACCTAGGTTTTGGCTTGTGATGTTTAATTATTGCAGTATGTTTTTTCAAAGGGTATTCATGTAGTGGTTTAATTAGCTATCACTTTACCTACTCCCTTCTACTCCCTTTTCCCATCCCTACCCCCAAAACAATAACTACTGTAAATGCTGAAATTTAGTAAAAGTGAGGATCTTCAGTTTGCCTTCTCAGAATCAGAGTTTTAAAACACTTTAAGGTCTGAGTTCAATGCCTCATGGGTGTTGGTGTGGAATATTTTAACAGTTTTACAGCAAAGCAATTTCTATGTGTTTTGAAAGCTCACTTGCAATAGTTGATATTAATGAAATTTAACACTTGTCTTGCTTTGCGCTCTGACAGACTCTCTGTATGGCAGCTTATGGAAATTTCACCTTGTAGTTTACAGTCCCTTGGAGAAGTGCAGCTGTGACGTTTGTTTAGATTAGCAGATAATAAGGCAGAGGGAATAAAGTCTTCAGGAAGCATAATGGTTTTGTTTTTAGAAGAGCTAAACAATAGCTTTAAATAAACCAAGTTGTTAAATACAAGTTTAACCAGACAGCTTAATTTTATGTCATGTTGGAAGCTTATTATTGTTATTATTGCATGTTAAATGCTTTCTTAGTGTTCTAGAATAAATGAAAAATAAAGTTTTAGAATTGTCACTGCCACAACTAACACACTAACTAATGAAAAAGCAAAGTCTGAGGAGGCTGGACAGCCCTCAGTTGTTTTGTGGTATCTGATAACATTTGGCTTTGCTAATTTTATGGAGAGGCTTTCTCGTGTTTCAAAAGCCATCTCCAAATAGTCATCTCTTTCTAGAGTGACTGTGATAAAATGCTACATTTTATGACCACACTTTAAACTTTAATAAAATGTTTCCATTTATTTAATTTAATTTAACTTTTCTATCACGATAAATCTTGATGAAATCAAGAATGCAAAGGAAATTCATTTGTCACTTTTACTTTTGCCTTTAATTCTGTGTGATCATAGGCATAACAGAAATTTAAGCTGCAAGAGGTGTTTTTAGTGAAGACTGAAAGAGATGGGATATGGAGCATCTCATCCCTCTCTGCAGAACCGATTTGTTCAAGATCCTCATATGTAGCATGACTCATTTCTTCCTCCACCAAGATATTCAGAAGTCTACTTCTTATTTTTTTCTGAACTACGTAGATGCAGTTTGATGTAGTGTGACATCTCTTCCCTTCTTCACCTGCTGTTTTTTCCTGAGCAAACTGTACATTGTTGTAACAATATTATAGCTGCATGTTTTGTTCCATGTGTTATCTGAGATGGTAGTTACATCATCTTTTGATTATATATTAAGAACTCTGTTTCCTTCTGTTTCACTTGTCTGATATTTGTCTAAAGGCTGCTCTGAAGGTCCATCTATTTCTTTATAAGGTTATAAGACTTCTAACAGGTCCAAGATGGGTAATTATTTGATACTCTGCTACAGCTACCTGTATCATCTCCCAATATTGCTTCTATTCCTTCTTAACTATTTGCAGCCTCTTACAGAAAAGCTTGAAAAGTAGATATGTATAGTGAAGAAAGAAGTCTAAGAGCATTAATTTGCATTTCATCCCTGACATTATTTTTATACAAATGGCCTCTGACAAATTTTATGTCATCCCAATTTGTATAGACCCCTTAATCTGTTTACTTTTACATGTGCCCATCACCGTTGATGTTCATACTGGCACCCGAAGCTGGGAGTTACCCTGACTTCCTTTTATTCTGTGCTCATAGACCCAAAGATCCTAAAATAAGAATGCCCTCTAGTTAGTTAATTCCTTCAGCAATCACATGACTCAGAAATAAATATCACTTGTCCGTGTAATTCACTATGTAAGAGAGACTACATATGTGAGAAAGAAGCCCTTTTTTTTGTCCCTGCAGGAGTGAAGGAGAGAAAAGGTAAAGGTTGCAGGGTGGGATGTGCTCTCTTAAGCACCTTCATTGATGTCAGGGACTTTCTGTTCTAAGTAGCAGATGTCCAGAATTGTGCCTTTTTAAAGACAAATCTCTAAGTGACCTTTTTTGTCAGGAGCACTGAAAATAAGTGCTATCCAATTTATCTCTTCAATATCAAACATCTGGGACATCAACATGCAGGTAAGTATTTTAATAAAGGTAATAGATCACTTTACTCTCCAATGAATCCTTCAACAAATTGTTACTGGTGCTGGGTATAATTTGTGACATGACCTTGTTGCAATCTCTTTATCTGGCTCCCTGCTACTTTAAAATGTAGCAACAGAAGACATCTGGCCCACAGAACAAACTGCAAAGACATGTATTTATCTTCTGTAGGATACATGAGAGATAGATATCATGCTCTATAAGAGAAGGTTGAGGACGAATGAAATAAATCTTCATACAATGGACTATAGAGGCTACTCAGACAAAATAAATTATTTTATGATTAACCACTGGAAGGACTTTTAAAATCCTAAAGTGCTTCTGGAGTCTTGCAAAAGACTTTTATGGGGCTTATAAAGCTTTTCCTGGTGCTAAATAGATATAAAGCAAATTAAAATGCAGTTTGGTAGGCTGGCATACAAAGGGGAAAAAGAGATACAATGACGAAAATGTTGCAGGGCTGACTTTGGTATAGAAAGGATGACATCAACCTGACAGTGCTATAGTCTTTCATTCAAAGAAGTTGAACACACCTAAAAGCTCTTATAAACCCCTCTAAACTAAATAAAACACAAATTTAAACTCCCCGAGTGGGAGGTTGTGACCCTCTCCCCTCCGTGTTTATGTACATGACCCCTGTATTCACATGGGAGATCCATGCCAGAGATTCTCTGACACGTGCAACGGCCAGTGGAAGACAGCTCTGCCTCCCCCGATGCCAGGGTGGGAATGAGTATACATGAAATGGGGACTCTATATATTGCCCTTTAGGTAAGGAGGAGGAGGTGTGAGGAGTCTGGTATACTGCTAAAGATATCCCAGTGCCCTGGGCAGTTGATTAGTTTATTGGTATGTATCCTTGGGTTTCTTTGTGTTATTCTGTAACCTTATATCCCACTTATGCAAACCAGGTTACAATAAAAATGCAAACACAAGCATTTGACACAACATCTGAGTCAGACGTGAGAAGTGTTCAGAAGTGATGTAGATAAAGAAATGAAAGAAAAAACAACTTAATATATACTTATATATACATCAGAAAGGTCTATCCTTCTGTTAGCTATTTCACCTGCTGTTTCGCTTCTGATGTTAGTCTGCGTTTCAGTCTTTGTAGATGCTTCCTTCCTTCTTTTTTAGAAGAGTTTCTTAACTTTATTTCCACTCTTCTGAGCAGTCTAGACAAATCTCACTTTTCATCCTGATGTCTCTATGCTCTTCTTATGAGGAAGACAACCTAGCTACTTTTTGTTTAGAACATAGTTGTGTAAATGCCTCATAGTTATAGAAGGTATATATGTCTGGTTATATATGTGGTTTTCACTGGACATTCTGTATCAAAGCGTACATTAAAACTGTGTATGGTAAAAATATCTAGATGGGCTAATTGCACGTACCTTTTGCCTAGTTCTTGATTGACACGGGAGGAAAAAGTAGTGATCTATTTTGATATGACAGTGGCTTCAGGGAAACTGTTTTGCAACCTCTTCCTTTTCTGTATTTTGTAACAGAGATTAGCCAGGCAAAAATTGTTCCAAGATCACTTCCACATGTTACCTTAAAAATGTCTGAGACAACCTAGGCCTGAGCCTTGTCAGCATTTTCCATTAGTCATGGAATAGCAGCTTTCAAAAAAAATGCTTATTCTTGCGCATTGCATTAATAGTGAGCGGACTAGGTTATGTGTAGCCAATCTTTTCCATATGTTTAGGATGCTCACGTATGTTGTGGTCTATATTCTGCTTGCCCTAGGTATAATAAGGCCAATGTAATTGAAAAAGTAAGCTTCCAGAATTTACCTCCTACATGACATACCTGTAAACATATATGTATCGGTGGCAATACTACTTTAGAAATGAGCTTTTCTAAAGCCTGCAGTTGTCACTAATTACATAAATTCTCTGCATCAGTTTCAAATGCCAACACAAAGTTGCAGGCACAAACTTAAAAATATACAACCCTCATCTGCTATTAAATAGCCACAGGTGATTAAAAATGAGAGATTTATATAGTTCACTGATGAAATTAAAAAAAGCTGTAAAAGTAGTCAATGTCTTCACTCATATATTCACTAATTTATTGGACATTAATGATCATGTATAAAATGAATTTAATGTCACTCCGTCTCATTTCCCACATCAACAACGCACAGCTAGAACTTGGATTAATTGGCAGATGCAGGAGAGCGGCCAAGAGCTCTGTGGCTGTTATGACTGAGCTTAGCTTGGCTGGAATGTAATGCAGATCAAGGCAACGCATGTCTGCCAGATATTGTGTGTGAGAAGTTTGTTCTGCCTTTTCCTGTACATAAACAGACGACTTCCGTCACCATACAACATTTCCCAGAAATGCTGAAATGTCTTATCGCATTCTTTTAAGACTGATTTCCTTCCATTTCTACCTGTTCTCAAAGTTTTATTTTGGCATTACTCAAACTTTATGCCCTGTGGCCTCTTTGATTTATTTTATTTTTTGTGTTCATAGACTCTATGCTGTGTGTGCTCATTTCTGTATACTAAAATTTGCATTAATTTTTTTTTTAAATATTCTGTATGGGTTAAAAATACATTCATCCAGATTTCTACTCTGTATTAAATGTGTTATTCTAGTTTATAGTTAAGCTTTTTTAAAATTACATATGTGATTGCCATATTTTTCTAGAGTATAAAGAAACTTGGTATTCATATGTTTTAAAGACTTAATTCAGCAGAAACTCTTTGAGATGTCCATTAGACCCCATTAATATATGAAAACACGTAGTGAATTTTGGAGAAATTATAGAAAATATTCAAGATATTATCTCTGAAAAAGTAATAAATTACATATGCCTGTTAATTTTCATATCTGCACTGCATATCTCTTACTAATAATTTGATGTTATCCTTCTTCACTGTTTCACTAGAAAATTTTTCTCCATTTTCTTTCCTCTCTAAAAATTAGGCAGCTATTCCCTTTAAGGCATACAGCCTAGTTCTTAGTAGCATCACCTTTTTAAAGACTTGGTAAATCTCTACTCTCACTATGTTATTCAGATTTTCTGCAATTTTCAGCTCTATGTTGTTTTGGTGTCCTCACAGACCTTTCCAGATTGTTTAGCTCTGCTAAAGGAGTTTTCAAGAACAATGGGATCTGCTAACATGAACATGTCTTCCAGCACTGAAGTCTATTCTTTATTCTACCTAATAGATGTGTGTCAAGCACTATAAACCAAAGTACTTGCAAAGCAGTACTAAAGGAAGAAAGGTAAAGGACAAACGAAACAGAGATGTGGAAATACACCCAGACAAGTATAGAGGCAAGGACAGGAATGTAGGAGGTGAAATATTGCACATTCAGAGATGGCAAGTCAGGAGGAATTTGAAGATGATGATAACATTGATTATGAACTTGAACAAATACCATTTTAAGAGAGAGTAATGAGAAGGATGTCATAAAATGGAAAAATACATTTCATGCTAGAACTAATAACTGCCTATATATTTCCTGCAGGACTTCAGACATTGTGCTATTTCCACAACAAAACCTCCAGCAAATTCCTTCTTCTCTTGAGCTTTTTTCCCCCTGCATCAATTTCTATCACATTGCCTTAACATTCTTCCTGTTCACATACAGTACTGGGTGAGCTGAAGTCTGCCTCCATGTCACTGTCTGGGCCCAGCAGCTAAGGCTTTTTTATGCCCATTCAGCTTCCTTTTTCAGATTCGAATTTATTCAAAAACAACGTATCTCCACTACAGATCTATTTTACATTATACCACAATTCAGTGCTGAGTATTTTCATGCATTAGATAGCTTGCTTAGTGATTGTACCTTAAAAATTTCTTATATGAGTAAGCACATAAGAATGTCTCCTTTTCAATATCATGGTATTCCATGATGTGTCCAAAGCCAAAATAGAAGTTTTAACTTTAAATAGGTTCTCACAGTACCCATTAAAACAAATTAATTACCACAAATATAAATTTGTTTGTAGAGGAAACAGGCTGAAGAAGAAAGCCCACTGGCTGCTGTGTTTCTGAGAAATTGCCCTCCACCCTGCCATGTTGTTATTCAAAGGAATAAATAGTCTTCACCTTAAACTGCCGGAATGACACTCTGTATTACAGAAGGAATCAAGCATCTTAGGTAGAAACCAATCATTGTCAATCCAAACAGAAAAAAAAAAAAAAATTTCATTATTAGGAAAAAAAAAGAACAGTTTTGATTAATGACTTCTGTTTGCTCAAACGCTTGTGATTTATATGGCAATTTCATACTTTATTATTCTGGATTCTTGAATGTGGTACACAAATTTACAGATATACAGAGTGCTAGATGTAATGCCTCTCTGCCAAGTGCTCACATTTCCCACTCTAACAATTAGGAGGTGTTGACTGACCCTTTTGTTTTTAGCATTATATTAAAAGAAATATCTGACATAAAGCTCTGAAATTTTAATTGCTTCTCATATATTTCATGACTATCCAAAGGTGACGAAATGCTAAGTGACTGTTATGATTGCCATGATCACATGATGCAGGTACATCTGCACCAAAAACTGTGTTAGGCAAGGTTTTATTGTGACTGCTTACAATGGAAACACAAGATCCTCCTCCTGACACTGCCTATCATGATTACAGCGATAAGTCTATTTCTGTTTTTCCCAGTCAGCCCTTTTGAGTTGAAGCTTGGGTAACGCTAAATTGTCCTTGAAATCCTAGCAGTGCGTCTTGCTGTGCATGAAATAAAATGCTAGTGTTTTCTTTCACTGTTAAAGTTTCTCTAGAACCACCAGTCCCTCCCAGCAAGACTCTCATCTTGTGTCTTCCTCAGTACCATGATCTGATAACTATATACCTTCCTCTACAGATCTCCATGACTTCTTCCCCAGTGTTCTTTCTATTAAAGCCCTTCTTTGTCAGAGGAGTGAGCAGCTAACATACTCACCCCCTGCTGACCCCTTGGTTCTCAGGTGTCTCTGGCCTTAGACTTAAGTAAATCTGCAGGTGAACTCTATTGCTGTACTTCTATCTCTTGCCTTCTCCAGAATTCTAGATCAAATTATGCAGTATTGGGAAAGCAGTATTACATTTTGCATTGTTTCCCTAGTTTCAGCATTCTTCAGCCTTGGCTCTTCATGTCAGAAAGATCCTCAGGTAAGATCTGTTCTCTTATCAGATTCTATTTTCCCTCCTGGTTCTGGATAGATGCTTTCTCAAGTGTATATGTAGCTTTCTGCCAGGTTCTTCAGGAAATTCCTGTGGACTTTTTGCCAGAGGTTGCTTCAGGAAATCCTTAATGATGTCTAGTTTCCTAATTCTGCACTTATTAGCTCCAATTGCCACTTTGTCCTCTTATTCAGGTACATTTGGGAATGTCAAGCTACTTTATTCAAAAGAGTCATGAACTTTTGACCTCGCATAACTATGAAGGCAAATTGTAAGTCTCCGACTATGAGAATGATTGACTTACATGGGAATAGTTTTCATTACACTATGTATTAGATTATCCAGTTCTTCGTGTTTCTTGGCCTAGAACAAGCAGAGAAAAGTCCATTTTATCTTTAAGCAATTAGTAGCATTCAAAGGAATAATGTGAGCTTCTACAAAACCGAAGGCCCAATGAAGGCCTGAAATCATATTCAATTTTATTTTTCCTCTGCAAAAAATCTGTACTACCATAAGGACTTGCTTAAATCTGATTGCACTCATGGTCTACCTGTTTATCATTCAGTGTGCCTAATTATACCAGCACTGTGCATGAGCTTGGCTAAAGTCAGCGTATCGTCCAAGCAAACAAAAATTTGTGGCTCTGCTGATTTTCTAGGTCTTTGGATATCATACTAGTGGTGAAAGACTCTTCTTCAAGAAGATACACAGAAATATGCCATTTTTCTCAAAGCTCGTCAGCCAAAATTTTCATGACAAAGCATCTTTCATGGCAAAAATTTTCATAACAAATCATAGCAAACTTTGCTTTTAAAAATGCAACCAAATCATCATGAACAGACTTATGAGGAGACTTATTCACAAATTGTGCATATGTCATCACGTATTTCTGACAGCAGTTCATCTCTTTCTTCCAGATACAATTTGTGTAGGTATTTGTTTTCAGGGTGTGACTAGATGATGAAGATTTCCCCCAGTGCACTTCCATTTAAACCAAATGATCAGTATTCTTTGGTGTTGTCAATTGTCAATAATGTCAGCATTCTTTCGGAAGCTACATTTAGATGAGGAAAAGATACATGACGTACTTTATGATTGCAGAGTCCTTTTTATTTGCAAATTGCTAAATCCATTAGCCCTTTTGTAGGACTGTTGACATCAGTTGGTGAGTAGATGGGAACCGGGAAGGGTGGTACTTTGCTGGGAGTGAACTAGCTGCACTCTCTGGTAAGAAACAGCCAGTGCAGCTATTTCATGAAGCATCTCTATTGTGAAGGTCTGTAAGACATATGGAGTGATTCAGTGCATGCTTTTATCAGCCATTATTCTTGATAAAAGGTTGGATATTCCTATGAGTGAAGCCCTGTTATAACCTTTCTTTAAATAAGCTTTAGGTCAGACATATGCTTTGAGTCTCTCTGTACGTCATGTCTTGAAGAAATGCTGTTGCTGGAAAGATTTAATTTTTCTCATGGGTCAATATTGAATCCTCTTCAACCTGAAGAACTAATAATATAGTAGTTGGACTTTTCGTAGTCAAGAATTTGATTAAAAAGAAAAGGAAAGGAGAAGATGAAGAGTAAAAGAAATAGTTTCATTTAGTACGGACTATCACCACCAAAATTTGTGAAGAAGTTGTGCATTCCTGGCTGAAGATAAAAGCCCTTAAGTGCTTCTGTTCATATCTTACAAGTCTATAGTTATTAAATGGTTATTGACTTTAAATACATTTTCTGTGAGGATAACAAATTAGTTTTACCTGAAAACTAATGATTTTTGTTTGTTCATTTAGGAAGGGGATTCCAAGTGAACAAGTGAAACAGGCTGATAGAGAGCAAGCAAAGCGTATCGTTTACTCAGTGGTTTATGGAGCAGGTAGGCAGTTTTAGGAAACCCCCCCCGTTACAGTAGATTCATACTTTATACATAATTTATATAAGTAGACTGAATTTCTAAAGATGAATAAAAGTTTGTCACAGTATTAAATTTTTATTTTATCAAGGATTATTAAATTATCTATCCAGTATCAAAATTATCAGATTAATGCAGCCACATTGACATATACAAAGATTACTCTGATTTTGTATATACTTGCTGCTGATGTAACAAGCATTT
The DNA here is from genome assembly GCF_028858705.1 of Grus americana. Lineage (NCBI taxonomy): Eukaryota > Metazoa > Chordata > Aves > Gruiformes > Gruidae > Grus > Grus americana. The sequence goes on along the minus strand of NC_072855.1, from coordinate 9,608,778 downwards.
GTCTTTATCTAAAATGAGTTTAATTTTGAGTGGGCTTTGCATTCTGTCTCAGAGACAGAGAATAACTATATAGACAGAGATGAGAATAACTGCAATGAAAATAAAAGAACTCCAATATTGTCTCAAAACACATTTATAGAATCGTAGAGTGGCTGAGGTTGGAAGGGACCTCTTCAGGTCATCAGATCCAGCCCCCCCTGGTCAAGCAGGGACATCTAGAGCCAGTTGCCCAGGACTGTGTTCAAATGGCTTTCGAATGTCTTCAGGGATGAAGACTCCACAACCTCCCTGGGCAACCTGTGCCAGTGCTCAGTCACAGTCACAGTTTAAAAGTGTTTCCTTACTTTAGATCTTTATGTTTGTTGCCATTTCTTCACAACTGCAGAAAACCTACAAAAATCTACACTGCTACCCATTCTGCTCTAAGTCCTGCCCAAGTCCTAGATAAGTCAAGGCATTCTGCATACTTTCCAAAACTGCCTACCATTTCTTAAACAATGCCCAACTCTCCTTATGCTTCAGACATGCTTAGAGTTACCTTTTCTGGGAAGACAGATGCATATGTATCATCAGCCTAATAGTTCTTATGAATTTGTCTCAGTGAACAGTGAACTAAACTTTATGTAGGTCTTCTAGAGAAATCCAAAAGCTCTACAGAAGATGAGTACTTGGAAAACTCCTTTAGGAAATGAGAACCCTAGGTTACATGTTTTATTTAACTTGGAAGAACTCAAAAGAACATCTTGGGTTCCTGGGTGAGAATGCTTTCTAAACCATCTTTTGCAGTGAGCCATCGATAGTCCTTGAACCAAAGGCAGAGTTGGCCAAGAGCATTCGATTTCTTGTTTAGGGCATTCAACTGGGCAGGGGAGAAAAACACTTCAATTTCAGCTCTCCACAGTATCTATTTTGTGTATTGGGGTGTGTATAGATTATATACACACATATAAATATATATATAATCACACATGCATTTTTACATTAAGCTGTATTGCATTTTAAGCATCTATGTTTAAAATCTATATTGAAAAAGCTCAGCACTAGCTCCCTGCAATGCAAATTCAGACCTTCCCAAGCTGAGACTGGAATCAAATCTCCCATTTCCAGCCTGAATATTTTCATCACTAGATTATTTTACAAAATGCAAGCCTTAGCACCCCTACGCCTTGGCCCAGGCAGATGCTACACATTTCCTGTCTGTTCCCTTCACTCGGGGTGGAACAGGCAGATGCCTGACTTAATCAGACTGAATCACCACCACAGGTTGAATGCCCTTTAGTTCTGTATGTAGTCAGTGGAGAAAAGGAAATGCCTCAGTTATTGGGGCTAGAGCCTCCCTCAGTAGAGCCTATGTCTGTCTACTCATGCTATAGAGAACTTCGATGATTAGATTAAGCCAAATGTTGGCACTGCCTCACTTGCTTTGTACCAGGCACTAAACATCACAGTGCAGCAGTGCTTGACTGAAGTATCTCCATTTATTTGTTTGTGCTTTGTCTCCTCTCAAGTGAGGGCAGTTGAAGCACCTGAGAGATAATAAGGTGCTTCAGTTCGTTAGCAGTGTGATCAGATCCTAATTAAGACATAACATGGAGTGATACCATTAAACTATTTAGATGGAAACTGGGCTGACAAAAAATAATTGTTAGATACCTGAAATGGATGGACTGAATTCCACCCACAGTTTCTCCTTCAAAAGATGTCTAACTTTTCATTAAGGAGGCATTTTGATACAACTGAAGAATGTGAATAATACTTATTTATTTCACTTCCTTTGGGATTGAAGCATTCCCTGAGGAGCTTGCCTGTATTATGCTTACAGGAGCTGATGAAAATCTTTCATGTAGTAAATAGTAATCTTTTTTTTGTTGTTGTTTTCTTAGCTTTAAGTTACACTTGGTTCATATTTTCAAGGTCTTTTCTATAGTCCTGGAGGATAGAAAATAGTATAATAAAGAAAGAAGAGTATCATTATGTCTAGGAGTCGGTACTTAAATAAATACACCAAATATTGAGAGGGATGACAGTATTACTGTCTTGTGCTTGGTTTGGAGCAATTCAATTGACCTGCTTCTGCCTCAGTCATCTTGTAAAACTAAAGCATGGACAACTTACACATCTGTAAAATAAGGAATTAATTCCATTCAATGGCAGTATTTTCAAGCCCTGAATTGACACAGAGGGATGTCAATGTGTTTAAATGAAAAGCAGAGAAACTAATGATATTTTCAGTTTTGAAAGATGATATTGCAGACTGGAGAACACTAAAACTCATAGGCTGCAGCTAACAATTCCCCTGGCACAGATAACTCGAGGAGAGAGTGCTCAGGGAAGCTTTCATCCACTCCTGAGCATTCCTTCACACGGCCTGTGCTCTGCATTGTGCACCATGATCTAACACCACTATGTGGCTGTACATTCCCCTCATTTTCTTCCCAGGAGCTGCATTTCCCTGGAACCTTTCAGACTTCCTTACTGATATTGTGGCATAATTTGCCTACTGTTTTATGCAATACTTTGTCCTCTAGTACCAACAGTTCTTTAGATGAGTAACATGGACAAACTTAGATATTACTCTAAGGAAGCCACAGCAGTCTCCTAGCTGTTAACAGTATGTGCTTTAGCAGATAGATTTGTCATTTGCTGCCCCAGGAAGAAAACCCAAATTAATTAGATGTCAAATCAAAGTACAGACCTATAATAGCTCAGCAAGAGTCATCCTGGTGTCTTGCGAATTTCTTCTTCTAGCACGGTGTCCAGACTGGTGTTCCTGCAGCTCAGTGCAGTTCCTGGCATGACTGAGAACAAAATGCTGCAGAATTGTTCTGAAATGCACATCAGACTGACAGTGATGCCATTTAAGTGGCTGAAATCTCTCTTTCAAAAATGCTAGATAATTTTTCTTGACAGTATTACTGTGACAATAGCTGTTCTTCGGTTTTGGTGCCTTGAGACATCGCCTCTCAGTTTATGTTATTTGCAGACACAGTGCTGGTTTTGTGTTGCTGTGCAGCTGACAAATATATCTGTCTTTCAAACCTCATATGACTAATGTTGATGTATGTTTTATTTTTACTGGAACTGTTTGGCTTATCAATGTATTTAAACTGTAGCTCTTAGTTTATATTTTCACACTCTGGAAAACTGTCTTCAGCTTTTTTCCAGCTTATCTTATAAATGCTTTTAGATTCAACATAATATATAGTGTGCATCTATATCCTATCCAAAAGCTATTATTCCTTTCTCTTTCTGTTGAAACACTTCTCACTTCTCTTTTTTCTTTTTCCAAACCTTTTATCTCACAACTTGGACCCAGATTTTTACAGACGTTGAGGAGCCTAAGACTGTTTGAAACCTGTGGTACTCAGACTCCTAACTGCCTTTCTAAAATCAGGCTACTTGGTCTGATTGCTTCAGCAGTTAAGTTTTCCTGAAATCTAAACCTTCTAGCTAAACTCAACCATCCACATCTCCATCCTTTTTTAGATCTTCCTTCCCATTTGTGTTTATTTAAAATTGATTTCAAGTTCTTTATCTGCTCCTCGAAGTTTGCAGATTTCAACACTGAACTAGTAAAATGATACTTAAAGCAACAAATTATTCTGTGAACAGAAGATTTCAACCACACTATAGGTATAAATTATAACTAAGAATTTCTTAATTACATGCTTCTTATATACTTCTTATTAAGTATATTCTTAATCCATTAACTTCAGTAAAACATTCAAACTCAAAGCAAAACATTTGCTCTGTTGAAATATGACTGTAGTATATCAGATCCATCCTCTTTCATAGAGATAGGTAAAGTTTAACTAATTCCACTAACTGTGAATGTAACAGTCCTATTGTATGTAGTAGATTTCTGCTCTGCTTTATTGCATAATAAAGATAATTTCTTTACCACCAGGTAAAGAACGTCTTGCTGACTGCCTGGGAATTACACCTCTTCAAGCCAGTCAATTTATAGAGAGTTTTATGCAAAAATACAAGAAAGTACATGAATTTACAAAGAAAACAATTGAACAATGCCGAAATAAAGGTAATCCAAAGTCTGGAAGCATATTTTTGTTTACTGATTAGCACTGTGTGACAGTGGCGAAGACAAAGATTCAGCTTGACCAAAATTCAGATAGTTATAGGACAAGAAATAAGATGGAATATAATTTCGTGGTGAATCAGGATTTTTTCTCTTTTAGCCCTAAGAGGAGCTAGTTAAATCTGTCTGCCTTTTCTCAGAAAGATGCTAACAGAATAAGACATCTGTTTTCAGAGCGAACCCTACTTAATGTACACTGCATCATTTTGACATATAAAGTTCTCCAACACAGAAAAGCCCAAGGAATCTTTTACTTAATAAATATGCTACATGGCTGCTGGACTGTGAAAGTTCAGCCATTTAGTCAAAGAGCCAGTTTGCAGAGCCAGTTGTTTTTAATGTATTCTTTCTTTGCATCAGTCAGATTTATGTTCTTGAAGTTCAGGTGGTATCTGTGATGACAGGTGTGTACAGACTGCTTCTTTGAGCCAGCAGCTGCAAACTCTTCTTGCATCAAATTTGTTGTTAGTCTACATTCATTTACATTTAGTGAATCCTAGGAGTGCAGTAATTTGAGGAGAGAAAATATAGCTGCTTGAACTATTTTCTTTTAAAAGCTTATTAGCAGAACTGTCAAAATGGATTTCTTTCATTTCTTAGTACAATATACTGTACCAAAACGTTTTGTAGCCATAAATAGTAAATTTGCAATATAGCATTACCCTTCATTGTATGGGTGAGTGTCATGATAGAAACATATAACTGACTTCTAGTCATGAAAATTACAGTATTCCTACTTCGTAGGGCTTAAAAATCTACTGGAAGCATGAACTGTCATTGTGTCACACAGCTGCATTCCTTCATTCATTAGTATTACTAAAGAAAAGTGAAGTTACTGAAAATCTATGTTTAGCTGTAATTCAGCCCAACATAATGTCTAGCAAAATATTACACATTTACTATATATTTCTTTGATCTATTTAAAATAACATAGCATTCTTTTATTAAATGTGAATGAATTTCAATAACCAGACTTCTGCGATAAAGAATCAGGTTTGTGAGTTTAGTAGACAAGAGTGTCATAACTAATGTCCTTGACTGTCATCAGAACACACTTGTCTAATTAGTACTTACTCCTCCTCTCACTCCCATTTATCAACCATTGTTTTAACCATTGATAGTAGAAGAGCAATCTGTTTCAGTAGTACAAGCTCAAAAAAACCTGCAGGAGGTCAACATGATTTAATATTTTTCTTGTTAATCCACCTCAGATTCCACCTTTCCAACAAAAACATTCCAACCTAGTGAGCTCATTATAAGGTAACTTTTCTTTACTTATCTGCAGTTCAAACATGAACAGCACCCACCTGACTAATATTATTTAGGTGTTATGAATGTCTGATACTCTGTGTAGACATGATAAGCACATAAGTAATATTAATTTGTGATGAAGATATTTTTGTTAGTGTATTAGTACATGTTATTATATTGTTGGTTTTGATGAAATTATCAACATATTAAAAAGACTGCATTAAGACCTCATTCAAATATCTATTTGCATATTAATCTTTGATCACAAAAGCATACTCTGCGACTACTATGTGAAAGATGGTGTTTGTCTGGGGATGCTAATCAGCTATGAGTGTTACAAGGGTGATTCTGTTGCGGAGGCACACCACACAGGAATAAGGGTGTTACAGTAAATCCATTTTTCCCTGAGAATCCAGTATTTCAAGAATTCTATCTTTACATGCTGTTCTTCCTGGAAAATCTTAGTTAAATTGGGAAGACAGGTTTGCCAAAGAATATCCTAACCTCCAGATAATTCAGCTCCTTGTTCCAAAACTAGTACTTTTGGTATCAGCACTCCTGGAAATATACTAAATTGCAGAAAGCTGTATTAATTCAGCAGAACCATCTTCATCCTCGGCACATAAGTCTGGGTATGTGTTGTCCATAGTAAGGTCATAACTTTGTGTTCGGAGAAGTCTTCTTACCACATGTGCTTCCATATCTTGGTCGCCAAAGAGGAGATGAAACTCTGTGGCAGTCTGAACTTCCATGGAATCTAGTGACAATTCATGGATAGTCAAGGTGATGAGAAGTATAACGAAAGATTTTGTAAAGATATATTTTTAACAAGGATGATTTTTCATTGTTCTTAAAATAAGAAAATAAGTTTAGTTTTGAAGATAAGCTGAGATAAGGTTTTGTGTGTGTTATTTTGACAAGAGGATCCTCACATCTCTCTTCCTTTCTCAACTCCTCTCACTTGCCCTCCAAAATAGTTGTTTTGGCAAAATACGTCATTAGTCCTAACATAAAGTTTTAACTGTTTTCATGTGTTTCTTTTAAACTAAAAAAAAAAAAAAAAACCAAAACAAAAACCCGAAAAACACCACACTAGAATTAAAGAAAATACAAAAAAGTTATAACTTTTTTTTTTCCAAAAAACTATTTGATAATTTTGGGAAATATTCATTAATGATTTAGTTACTCTACAAATTAATTTTTCTTTTCTATTCCCAAATAAACTATTAATTGCATGGAAAGCTCTAATTATGGCTGCTAATAGATAGCTAATTCTGCTAGGTATTTATAGTTTCATCTCCCACAGAGTTTGCTGGTATATCAGTAGACATTCCTAATGAAAATACAGCTTTAATGAACAGAAGTTTTCTTTGTGTAACGTGTATTGATTCTCTGAATGAAATAATTCTTAGACCAAAAATAGAATAAGCATTTAACATTTAAATAAGAGAAGCTCTGACTATTTTCAGAGGGCAAAGAATTGAGTCAGGCAGCATGTAAGTACAAAAATCTCTATTATCTTCAAAAAGAATTTTTGAAATTTATTTTTAATCACTCTAAGAATACTAACTTCTATTTCAATCCTACAAGGTTATGTGGTTTCCATAATGGGACGTAAAAGACCACTGGCTAATATCAACGTGCAGGATTACAAACTACGCACTCAAGCAGAGAGGCAGGCTGTCAATTTTGTTGTGCAAGGTAAAAAACTGCCTGCCTACCTTCCTACTTAGCTACCTGTCTCTTTATCTGCACTTGGCTTTAGTGGACATCAACTCTGATAATCTCAAAAGAATGAATATTCTAGTAGTCTACTAGAGTAGACTACTGAGGCATAAATTTTCCTATAAAAGAGAAGTTTAAATGATGTATTCTATCTACTTTGAAAGTTGCTGGTAAACAGTATCAAAAACCATAAAGTTCTAATACACTGTAGTGCTCTCTGGTAGTTAAATATAGGTATAGATACAAACTATGTATAGAGAGAATATCTAAAATTCAGTGCTTCAGATGTATTGTTGTCATAAAACATTTTCCTTTCTGGTTTTGATAGTTTGTTACTCCAAAAGGGTTTCTGTGATTATGCTGCTTACAGATTCTATTTTTTATTTTGCCAGATAACTTTAGTTTAAGAAGTAAACAATATTACAAGAATCATACCTTGTTACTATTTGTTTTTAAACCCAACTCATTCTTTGTAAGGAAAATTCAAACTTGATTCTGTGAAGGGCAAGAAAAAAGGTGTTTTTTCACAGGAAAACATTGCAAACTTGCCACATAGGTTGGAAATGTAAAAATCAGCAGAAAGTGCTCAAATGTTAGTTAATCTGATGCATTAACATACTCTGTTTAAATCGCTTGGGGCTCAGTCTTGTACAGAATTTAGCCACCAAAAGTAAAAAATACCAACTGAGTTGGCAGTCCAAAACCAAGATCCCTCCTACCAAGCTACCCCTTGGAAGAATTATTTTTTTAATTGGATGATGCTGACAGGGTTTTCATTAAGTTATATTGGAAGCACACAATTTACAGGCAAGTAAAAAGTGCTTTCTAGACATGGTGATGGCATGCTTGTTACAAAGTGGCTTGAATTTTCCTTTTGAAAGGATCATTTGTTTTTTCTTTTTCCCCTCTCCAAATATTATTCATTTTAAGCTTTCATTTTAAAAATGACTTAAGTATATATGTCATGTTTGACACTTCTTATAATTAGTAACTGAATTTAAGTACTGTCTCTGCAAGGAGATGTACAGATCTAGAATTCTAATATGTACCCTGTTCCTTGAATAACAGTTGTGCTCAAGTGGTGGCTGCCTTGCTGTATTAAGCCCCCAAATGTAGAATTTTAAGATATCCTTATAAAATCTGTGGCAAAGCTTGCACGTTTGTAACCCTGGGCATGCCTGTACAACCTTCTCCAGAGACTTTTCAGTTTACCTGGGTTTCCATCCAGCTGGCCAGCAGCCCTCTCCAGTCGAAGGCACAATGCTTGAGATAATACAGCGAGTCCTGCTGAGTGTACGGGGCAGCACTAATAAAGCTACACAGCCTTCTGGGCAGCACTTGCTTATGTCCATCTGTCCAAAGAGCTTGGAGCTGAGGGAAAGCTATCACACGACTGTCTACAAAACACTTGCTTATAAGTATCATAACCTACAGTAATAAGATTATCATATTTCATTGTTGGTTCAAATAATACTGGAGGTGAAATCCGATGAAAAATAGAGTATCTGCTATTCAGAATATGAATATTAGAAGCTGTGATCAAGCAAGGATTAAATACTCTAAAGTATTCAGTATTCCCAAATTTTATTAAAAATTTCCTTCTAGACGACAAGGATTTTTTAATTTCAAGATTTCATCTCTGAGATATTATTTAAAGACTGTAAAAATTTTCTAATTATGCTATAACATTTTATCACAGTTAGTGTATGAAACTGCATATATGTGGTTTACACTTATATATAATAGTCTAATTAATTTAAGCAGTTTACATTTGGGGTATGGCAGCCGCAACTGATACCATAAGGCTTCCTCTGATGCATGACAATATTGAAACACAGAGTTCCAACTTTAACTTACTACAACTGGATTTGCCACTGGTCTTTTGTAGTGTTTTTTCTCTTTTTGAATATTTCCCAGTTCAATAGTTTTCACCAATGTACAGCATCATATTCTTCATATTCATATTCTTCGTATTCATATTCATCATATTCTTCAGTTATAATTCAGCTCTAGATAACCATATAGAGCAAACCATGTATTTTATTAAGGTATTACTAATCATGAAGACTGTTACGTTTAGTTGGAAGTAGTCTGGGAGTTTGCTGGTTTGTAAGTTCCAAATGCACTGGGAAAATAATGGAGCGCCATCCACCAGTATCTGGTCTACTATGTTATTTTATCATGTTAACTTTAAGGAACGTTTTTTAAAAGCACTGCAGAACTGGTCAGAAAAATGTAATCAAAATACTTTTTCTAAAGTATGCTATATCAGTTAAATTTTTACAAAACTGTGGCAAAGTCAACCAGAAGAATATAATTATGTTCTTTTAAAATATTTAAAATAACGTTTTTCTAAAAATCGTATCTCAGAAGAAAAAAAATATTTTGACAGTTCTTCTGTATTTTATTACTTTACATTTTTTCATGAAAAATACATATAGAACATATATATTGTGATGGTTAAAAACTCAATAATATGATTTTATTCTCACAACCACTAAGAAGGTCTTCTGACCTTTGCCGAAACATCCTTTCTTACTTTCTATGTCAAGGTGTCCATTTTGTGTTATATTGAATCAGTTTGACACATCATTTGAACAGGAAAACAAGCTAGGTGTTTGGGGCTAAATTTGTAACTAGACATAGCCATCTCAATAATCAGCAGTGGATCTGTACTTGATGTAGTTAATGAGTAAAACAGTTTCAGTATGGGATTCAGAGGAGGCAGTTTGTCACAGAAAACCATGAAAGAAGAGGTGTTAAGTCTGTCTCCTCGATCTCTTAGATATTCTCTCTCATCTCCCAGGAGAGTACCTTTACCATTTGCCCACCTGGCTGCTCTTTGCCCCTACTCTGGAAGCTGGACCAGTTGGAGGAAGGAGTTCAAAATTCATTGAGCTAGGGGGTGTGGAAAGGAAGATGTCTATGATCTAGTACCTTTAGGATATCTGATGGGACACAGAGAATGATGGCTTCCAGTCCTTACTTAAATTTTTTTTCCTGTATTTTATCTGAAAAATCTTTATATAAAATGTATTAAAACACTGTAGCACGGTTCAGAAGAGACCCCTTCGCCAAACCTCAGGCCTGGAGAATCATTCTGCCTCTTAATCGCCAGAAATGCATAATCTATTATATAACATGACACTGTTTTATGGACCACTGCTCTTAACATTGTAATGTAATGAATATACATTACATACACATGGAAATATGAAAAAGCATAAAATCAAGTTTCTAAATGGAAATGTAGCTCTGAAACAATGTTCTAACCTTTTGTGACATTAAATTTTAATTGATTTATAGGTAGATTTTTAATTCCAATTTAGAGTTAGATAATTTCAGACATTTTTTATAAAAAGGAAGTTTTCAACTCATGGCCATGACTTACAAATTCACCTTTATTTAACCCGTGATTTAATATTATTATTTTCTGGTTTTAATTAACATGTAATTATTTAGTTTGTTATTTATTAATCTTATGATCTGTTTCACATATTACACGAACTGAATCTACCAGTTTTGCAAATTCTTATAATTCAAAATCTTTGGATGTTTTTCATTCCTATGCCATAGTTCCAAGAAGAACATTTTCCTTTCACATGCTTTAAATTAAAAGCAGATCACTTTTCTTTCATAGGATCTGCAGCTGATCTTTGTAAAATGGCTATGGTGGAGATTTTTACCTCTGTTGTCATTTCTCCGACTTTAACAGCCAGGTTAGTAATGAATGATTGCAAAACTGTTTGATTTTAAAACAGAATTAATTGAAATGAATGTGGTTTGGGCATTTTAAGCAGCTGTAGACATATAGCGTATTCCTCTGAATCTTTTAACAAGCAAGGACTTGTGGAATGGTTTTATACATTCAAAGTTATATCTTTGTGCTTAAATGGTTGGATCCGTAAATCCATCCCAAGGCAATGAAGTGCCCTGGGGCCATTTAAACTCAGTCAGATCTAGTTCAGTGGTAGTTCTGCATCTTTGAAATCAAGCCCACTGATCATATCCTTCCTGTATTTTGAGTGTATTGTACAGTGGGAATTTAACATTCAATGGGCTGGGGAAAAAACAGGAATCAGGAAACCGGTGCTCAAGGAAAAATAAATGGACATTTTTTATTCTTGTATGGATGGCTTTCCTTTGCTAAAGAAAAGCTAGGTCATCATGATTCTTTTCTGTTGTAATTGCTCATAGTTGGGTAGGAGATCACAGAGTGTCCTCAAGATTTTTACGCCACTGGCAGAAATAATGAAGTCTACTTTTCCTGTAATAAAGGGTGGAGGGGATGGTGCAGAGAGTCAGTGAACATTAGTATTTGCTGCAATAGAAAGATATTCTGAAGGCTAACATGCAGAAAAAAAACCAAACATGGATTCTCATCTTTTGCATTGCTGTAGTAAACAATCAAGTAGTACAGGAATTTTTGCAGAAGTTCAGATAAAGACAGAGATAGTGCATAGTGCAGAACACCAGCATTTCTGTTGTCATTCAGATGGGGAAATCATAAAATCTTAGCTGTAGCAATCTTATATTAAGGACTTCAGTCGGAGTTTAGGTCAGTACAAAGTAATACGATTTGGCCTTCCAAATAGACTTTGCTATTATATGTAATATCTAATGCTATAAATACTCTCTCTGTGTGTGTCTCTGTGTCTGTATCATTTACACACAGCAGTGTTGTCTTATTTGATCAATGTTTCAAAAATGTAATTTATAATTACAAATATAAATTGTATGTGTTAAATTCAAAGGCAGAGTCACTCCCATGTCAAAAATAAAACTTGTTCTGAGTAACATTCATAAGTGTTCTTGCAACTTTTTGAGCAAAATAGCATCAAACTATTACCAAAAAAAGAGAAATAAGTGGCCCTCTAGTATAAATCTGAAATGGGAAATGGTTCTTTGGTGGAGATACTGTGTGCAGCCAGACGATGATACATTTACGTACCAAAAGTTGGATGATGCGCTATAATGTGTTGCATTGTACTTTTGGGGGCAGATTCTCTGCACTGATTATAATTCTTTCTGCTGCCTGAGTTGTATGAAGAGACCAGAATCCGGCAGCTGTGGCCTGGTTGAATATTTCTTTAGCAGGTGTAACTTTTGAGTTAGATCAGCAATAGAGCAGCTGCTTTCTGGGACAGAGCAGCCAACAGTCTTCACTGGAGGGGGCAAGTGTAGGTGGTGAGAGGGCAAAGAGCATATTCCCTTCTTCAGTTCCTACCTAGACACAGATCTTTAGGTTCAATAACTAGCTCTTTGTTGTAATTCTGAGAAAGCCAAAGGTTTTTGTGACTAATACCGTGTCTGATAAAGATTGTGAATGTTTTCTTCTCTCAGCATAAAATTTTACTTGGGTTGTCCTTTCTCAAAACTATTTCTTTTAAAGAAGTGTCACCAAATGTCTAAGGAGGTTACAGATGCGGTGAAGTATTGTTGAATTTCCTTGTGTTGTGAAAGCATAGAGGAATGGCTACACCAGACCTCAGAGAAGTATCACTGCCTAGCCTCCTTACTTCTATCATAAATATCACAGCTGGGAAAGACCATGACTGCAAGGGCATCTAAAAGAAGCAGACTGTTTTAAACTGGAATTTTGAACTTTTGCCAGCCATTAACAACTGGATGGCTTTGCTAAAGGAAAGCCTTTTAATAGTCACTCATGGCTCCTTGCTGTAATATTTAGTAGGTACTTAGAAACCAGGCTTGTCAGAAAAGCACAATCAATGCCTTTATAAATTCTGTGAACACTCACCTGGTTGGACAGTGGCTTAGGCACTTGAAAGCATCATTGTGGTCTTGCCAAAAGAGTATAGGACTGAAACTTGAAAATTTGTGTTTCCACTTGTCTGCTGGGTGACATGCAGTTAGTTATTTTTTCAGTGGTCTGTTTCTTGATTTTCTTATCAGTCAAGTCAGGATAATGATCCTCACATCCTTTGTAAAGCGCTTTGAAAAATATTGTTAAAAGGAAGTGTATACATAATTGGTGCTGTTGTTGTAACAGTAGGAATGCACAGTAGCTCTTCCAAAATGAGAAATATAATCAGTCTCCTATTATCATCACATCAGATCATATTCATTCCAAAGATAGCACACTAATATCTTTTCTTCTATCTTCACTCCCTTGTAAGTATTTTTTTCCCCTATTAGAACTTCTAATTTTGGAAACAGGGTTTTCACTTTGAACAGCATATCAAAGAGAAATATCTTTTATATATGCTTTAGAAGTGTTTACAAACCCCACATTTATACTGGGAGACAGTATCCTATAAGGCATAGCCAAGTAGGGGCTAACACTCAACATTTTGTATTCCTTATCTTAGGAATAATAAAAAAAAAGCTAAATAAAGTCTTACAGTTTTTAGTGTTGGTTTGCAGGTATGTTTGCAGTCTTCTGCTCTGACAGCACTGCATTCATTTTGCATACACTGTAAGCTGTTCAGCTGTGAGCAAGCTCTGACCCAACAGTATGAAGCTTCATTTTTATATGACTGGTAGTCAGTAGATTTTCAGTTATTGTTTGCACATATGATATTGCATTTGGAAGTCAAGGAAAGGTAATCAAGTTACATTTTCATGATGGTTCATCAGTGAGACCCTCTTGACGAAACAGTATATTCCACTGTGACTAATCAATGTCTGCTCTGTCAACTAGCAGTCTCATTTTTCTCTTTGTGTTTCTTCATCTTTTAATTCAAATGCCAGCTTAGCAACTTATACTGATGATAATAAAAATTCAATCAGTTACCTGGAAATAATTTTACAGAAGTGGGGAAAAGTAGCATTAAGTGCAAGACATATGATAATGAACTAATAATTAGTATGGGTTAGCTAGTGGCATCAGTGTTAATATCTCTGAATTTCGTGTGGCACTGATGAGTAATCAAAATGCTTTCTTCAGATTTCTTCCATATTACCTCATCTTTGTTAAGATGCTGTTCTGCTGCTGCTGGCCAAGTTGCTTACTGAAAATGTGCTGCTGACATAAATTATTCAAGTGCCAGCTTTTACCTGTCTGATAGAATTCACAAAACCTCCACACAATGTTTCCTGCAGGCAGATGATAGCAAAGAAACTTCTGAAATGAGATCAAGGTGTACGGTATCAGCTGAAAGAAAGATTTATGGAATTGATGAGAGTGGAAAGGTGCTTGGTGAATTCAGATGGACAATTGTAGTTATTTTCAGTGTTTAAAACATCATTGCAGTGGCAGATGCATGGAAACTTGGTAAGAAAGAAGGATAGGATACTGAGAGATTGTGGAAGAATTGCTGCCCATAGCAATTTTTGTAAAAATTATCACTTTGTAAGCTGAAGATACACTGATGTTACCCAAAGTCTACCTGGTGCTACATGGACTTCTCAGAAAGTCATTAAAGATGATAATATCCCAACAACATGCAAGTTAAATTTAACAAGTCTGCAGAACCATTGAGTAATTTGGTGTGAATCCAGCAATTCTGCTTTCTCACCAATTTATTGTTCCTCCAGCGCTGGACCTGTGCCACAAACACACAGCTTTACTTCTCAGCATGTCCGGAGCCAAATTAAAGACACAGGTTCAGCAACAGGCCAGATATAAATGAAAGATCCAAAAAGGAGGAGCTACTAGTAAATAAAAGGAAAAGGCACGATCTTATTGTCTTGGTCCCAGCTGCATTTCAGTAGCAGTGGATGTTGGAGGTTTTCTATGTCTTCCTCAAGGAACAAACACTTTAACCAACCTAATGATTTTCTGAGTTGGTGAACTGTGAATGCAGCTTGCTTCTACACAGATAGCTACATTAGTAAGAAACAACCCTAATCGTCCCAGGAACAAGCATTGTGTTATGCCAGCTGGATTTTTTCAGATACAAATCACATGATAAATCACAAATGATTCATTTGTTGGAAGTGGCTTCAATTTTAGTTACCCACAAGAACCTAGAGGCATTTTTATAAGGTGTGTAGGGATTCAAGCATTAGTGCTTTATTGACTGGTTATAGTTTCTCAGATTTGTACAAAAGGATGTACTAATAAAACCAACTGCTTGATTACATCATAGCTTCAACCAAATACATTCAGTAAACCGCTTACTGCTGTTGCTACATGTGGTCATTTTCTATAATTCTGGGCATAAATCTTATGTCCCTTCATCTGTTTCTTCAGGAATTATAGACTTGTTTTTACTCATGTTTCTTCTGTAGCAGTTATCCAGGATTTTCAAACAAATGCTTATTGCTCTGGTACGCTGCCCACATTTCCCAGTATATGGTTGCAGATCTGCTCTAAAGGATTAACTCCAGCAAGATTGTCAACTTCTATCCTTACCATAATACTGGAGAAATAGAATCACAAGGAAAAGATAAAAGCTTTGGATTCTGCTTGAGGAGAATAAGATTATTTTTTTTTCACAGACATGCTTTTGTTTCAGTAGCAGAAGGGAACATCTGAGATCATATTGCTGTGTCAGAAAGGACTGTGAGCTCTCCATAGCTGCTGTCCCAGTCCAGTATGTAGCTCTTGCTTCCCAAAGTGACCAAGTAACGTTACAATTTTAGGCATGCTATGACAGCAAAAATCATTGCTTTCCTCAAGCATTCAAAGGAGTGTTTTGCATGTATCCACAAGATGGTGAACTGTTACCTGAACACTTTATGCATAGTGAGCCAGAACAAGTCAGAATGATTTATTCTTTCTAGAAAGAGCTAAATATATTTAATATGCTTAAATATCACAGCCAAAAAGGACATTCATGATGTAGCAGGTTTTTCAATGTTTCTTTGTGTGGGTCACTGAACACAAATAAATAATTTTCATTTATAAAAACCTTTTGTAGGTCACCTTTTAGATTGGTGTGTTTTAAAACACTTTGGGTACACATGAAAATTCTATTCTCTTTAATTAACCATCTGTTCAGCTTCCTGCTCTTCATTATGTAGCTGCTGAGAAAACAAATTTCACAAGTTAGCTGAATTTTTGTAGTTAAAATGTTAAAATATCTTGTTGCTCTTTATTATGGAAGCATTGAAAGAGGTAGATGCAGGTAACATCTATGCAGGCATGATATATCTTAAGCTATCACTTTTATACTACCACTTTAGAAATCCTTATAAATGCAGCTTGAAAAGAAACTCAAAAAATCTACAAAATGTTGCAAAATTATCATAACCTGGTTCATCAGTTACATGACAACTTAGCAGGCATTTTTTCCCCAGGAATCTCTGTACTTTTGTGGGGAAACTGTGCAGCAATTAAAGAATAGGTAGTATTTGTAGTATCAGGGAAAATTAATGCAGTGTTAGTGTCAAGAGCACAGAGATTTCTAAGAAGAATTGGATCCAACACCCATCTGGTCCACTATCACTGAGCGTGGCCAGTAGCAGATGCTTCAGGAGGAAGGTGTAAGATTTGTAGTAGGATAGCCTGTCTGTCTGCAGATTCTCATCTTGCTCTGATTGTGGGGATGAGTCTAAGTTCTGAAACAGAAGATTTAGAAGTCTTTCCCCAAAATCACTGTATGTCATAATTTCTAAATGTTCTTGAAATCCATAGAAGTGTTTGTTACATGAACAACCATTCTGGCATAACATAAGATGACAGACAAGGATATTAACATTTGGGATATAAAATCTGATGCTGTTGTATCAGAAAATGGTATTAATTTCAATGATCAGTGACATAGTACTTTTTAAATAAGAAGAAAACCATGTGTGAATAGAAAAAGACTGATTTTTTAAAGTATTTCTAAATGTTTATTGTGCTACCAAGTGATCATTAATACCCTTTTTAAAGTATTGTGCTTTTAGTAGCTATTTTTTACGTTTATTCATTTTTATTGTACTTATATAAAAACTTAAGTATTAACATTGTCTTAAGTAATGCATTATAGGATTATTTTTAAGTTTAACTAGAATTTTTACTCAAACAAATAAGCTGTGATGGTTTTCAAATAACTCATCTTTTTTGCTCCTTTTCCAAAGAGAATCCTTTGGCTTTAGGAAATCTCTTGTTCAGTTACAATTTAATTCTCAGCATGTCTTCAAATTAGAAATGAAATGTGTATTTTTTCATGGAAATTTTGCACTTGAGTACTCTAGCTCAGTATCAGACAACCCAATGGTGTCACACCATTTTTATTCTGAAGATGCAGAGCTAACCAACAGGAAGCATCTTAAACTGTTTTAGTCTGGGCTCTCAGCCTGGTTCTTAGTCAGAATAAAGTGCCCTTAATTCCTTGTAGAATCATAGAATCATTTAGGTTGGAAAAGATTTTTAAGATCATCAAGTCCAACGTATTATGCATGACAATTGGACCCTCTCTGATTTAAAGCTTTCCCACTTACCCAATTTTAAATTTTATTTTAATTTGTGTTCTCTTCGAACTCTTAAACCAGCCAGTTCATGTAATATGTGAGCTACTCTCGGATATGCTTTAAACAATATCCTCAGTGCCTTACACCTGTGGCTTGGCCTCTCTCATTCCCACCCTTCGTGCTGCCTGCGCTTAGTTAGACCTCCCATGGGATTGTCAGGGGCTACGGTGAGGGAAGGGAATAGAGACAGCAGTTGAGATTGAGGTGAGCTTATCTTCATGCAGACTCATCTGGAAAACTAAACCGTATTATGCTTTGGATGTATTGTTAACAGCAGTAAAAACTTCCCTGGTGATACAAAAATGTACCACAAAAAAGTACAGAGGGCTGTTCTCTCTAACTTCAGGTATCCAACGTAGGTGGCTGTATTAGGAGGTGGTACCCCCGCAAAGTCGGTGCATAGAGTTGAGGTTTTCCAGATGTCAGTTGAGAACACCTAAGTCAGAGCCTACCTTGGCCCCTGACTGTAGAAGGAGCATGAATTTAATGAGTTTGAGTATCTCTTGGCACACTGTAATGGCCTGAAACACTGCACATAGTCTGAGAAAGACTACTATGACGATCTTGTATTTTTTTCCCCTGTCCTACACTGCCTCTTCCATGGGATATTCCTACAATAGAGTCTGCAGCATGTCATGCCACGGCACAGTCGTTTGTGGTTTAGACAAAATGCTGTTTCCTTTAATGGTAAAGAAATACAATTGCTCACCAATAAGGTAATAGCTGTTTTGTTGAAGTCAGTTCAATAGTGTACTTATTTCTAGGCAACGCATTTGAAGTAGTCATGGAAAAACTTGTAATTCTGTACTTTAGAACAGAGAGGTCCAGATCTGGAATATATCACTTTAGAGTAACAAACAAAATCCTCATTTGTTCTTATATTAGACAAACTGGCCTGGTACTAGGGAAAAAATAAATTATAAAGAGACAATATGGCCTCATAAATAGAATGCTATGGGACAAAATCTCTTGATGATAGTTTAATTTGTTTTGGCATATATTAAGTCAATATTATGATTATGATATAGTAATGATAACTGGGTGGATCCACTGAAGGCCTGAGTTTAGTCTCTGTGTTGTTTCACAAGAAACTGGAAGAATGATGAATGTAGTGTTGAAAAGAATAAAAAATATTTTCTTTTTAAAATTCTGCACTGCAGCATAATAGTTTCAGAAGGGTATTGTGTGCTGGGCACACTAACCTGATGTCAAAAGCCATGTTCAGGCTGGCAATCACAGAAATGCTTCTGCATTTGAAGGTGCATGTTGTAGCAGTATCTCCATTCCACACCACAGTCATACTCAGACACAGGTTGTTTTTCTCAGTAAAAGAAATCATGTATGTACTAATCAAAAAAGATGCCTAATCTGCAGGCAATCAAGAAAATATTTAATAAATATTAGCTTGTAAATCAAAGTCATTCTTATCATCTGTAGAACAACAAAAATACTAGTTTCTGCCTGGTTTGCAGTCTCTAATCTAGTTTACCATACCTTTTAGCGAGAGATAATGAGAGGAGCTTGCTATTTCAATATTCATTCAAAGTGAAGATGATTCAATTAAGCTGTTAAGCAAAAGTATAGGATTTTTTTCAAACTTGTTTCACTCAAGGTGTGCAATGGGTAGGTGTGTGCACACAGTGGAGTGGTGAAAGCTATGAATTTTGAATGTATAAATTGCTTTGATTTTTTCATTCATCTGCATTGATGTCAAATTGAATGCTCCCTTCTTTGGAACAGCATGTAATAACAGAATGTTATTACTCCAACAACCCTGAAAAAATATAGGTGGATTTGTACTATAAACCTGCAAGAGTAGAACTCATTAAGTTGATGTGAGATGGATAAGAAAAAGAGATAAGAGATCATAAAAAAAAATGTAACTTGTTTGATGAAAATTAAGGAGAAAACACTGTATACTATTCCACTTCTTGGCATCAAGCTAGGAAATCATGTTTAGCATTAATTAAAACTTATGTAATATCTTTCATTGGCAAATGCAACTCTGTGCAGTTCCTCAGTTAACTGGCAGTATAACTGAGTGGAAAGGCCCTGGTATTCAGGATGATAAGCGTTGAGAAATGAAGGTCGTTTAGCCCAGGTGGAGAACCGAGCTAAAATAGCTGTGCTGCTTTCAGTAGATGAGCTGGAGCATGTAGAGTTGTGTCAGGTCTACTGTGCTGTTCAGACAGAAATTTTGAGTTCAGTTCACATTGCTTCCACAGGTTTTCTGACTCACATAAGGTAGCACTGATCTCCAGTCCAACCCTGCTCCTCATGAACTCGGTTTTACTTTTAGCGTGGAGATGAGGCGATGGGTTGATTCAATGCTGAGTGGGTTTGAAAATCCAATTCTTTTTCTTCCATTCACAAATCCTGATAAATTTATGATAAAATTTTTAATGTAAATTGTAAGTTCTTCTAATAAAGGACTTTTCCTTACCAAATATTCAGAATATATGGTGCTCTAATCCTGACTGAAGGCATGAGACACTACTCTGGTACAAATAATAACCAGTCTATCACATTTTTATTGCACTGGTTCAATCAGTGCAATTATTTTCATTTACTCTATTGATTCACAGTATATTCATATTTAATGTTCTTTCTGATTTATATCTTTTTACATGTCATTTCAATGAGTATGAGGAATCTCTTGCCTTAATTAATTTACTTGCATTGGAAAATGTAACTTTTCATGTAACTGTATTCTCTTTCTACAGATGATCCTGGTCTTTTCATCTATTTCTTTTTGTATTCTGTGTCCCAATTTCCTATTAGAAATATGTTAATCTGTTTCACTCTGCTTCTGACTGTGTTGCAAGTGACTAATAATTTAAGATCTATTATTAGAGCTCACCACACTATTAGTCAATGTCACATTGTAATTTAAGGCAGTGTGAAACTATCTTAGGATATTTTCCTGAAAGCTGTGAAAAGTTATAAGTAGTAACCACATTGATGTTTCAGCCATTTGTAAAGAATTATTTACTTGAATAACTGCTAGGTATTAAGAAAAGTCTACAATGGGCATTTAATTTAAATGTTATATATAAATTGCAAAGCAATTTGGAAATAGGTAGTACACTTTCATGACTTAGACTCCCAGCTACAATAATTAAAGAAGTAATAAAATAAACCTAGTAGGAGTGCAGTCTTATCAGAGATGCAGTATTTTTCCTTTCCAAGTGAGAACTACACTCAGGGATTTTATGTGCTAGATTATATCTATTCTGCCACGGACTTAATTCAATAAAATACATTTATTATTTCCATTGTGAAAGTACTTTTGCACCCAAACCAACAATTTCGGGTGCTATTCCTGTAAGCACTGAACAATTAAGTCACAGTTCAGATGCAAGACACCTATCGATACAGAACTAATACAGACAAAGAGAAAAACAAAGCAGCAGTATAAATTCATTACACACCAGCTCTAGCTGAAGAGCTCAGGTACATGTAGGTGCATGGCTTTCCAGATGTTGCTGCTTTCAGCTGCACACTCTGTCCTTATGAAGACAACTGTCCTGATAGCAGAGGTAACACATTAGGTTGTGTATCTATGCCTACATTTTCGTCCTTCAACCCGCTTGTTTGTCAGCATGAGGAGACCTACTCCGCACTTAAGTGAAAAGATTAGTTCCTGGAAAGGACTTAAGCCACTGGCCAGCTAGGAGTTAATATAGGTATACCAGTGAGCCAAGTACTCATACTATTGACCTAATTTGCATTAGTAAAACCACATTTATTCCAGCTCAACTTGAAAAAAAACAAGCTATGTTAACAAAAATAGCCTGTCTCCATAATATTTTTGCAATTTTCTGCAAATTGTGTTGGGTTTAAGTAATACTTTGTCACATCATCAAATCCCTGAATGACATTTCTAAACTAGCAAGCACAGTTCGGGCTTATGACTGTGGCCTTTATATTTTCAGAATATGTGGAGTGGCAATCCATTTAACTCCATTAATGATTTTTTTTCATTTTCTTAGGATGTTTATTTTCACTTTAACGTATCCATTGTGCATGTGACAATTAGTTGATGATATGAATGGAAAGCACTGTTAGAAATTTCTTGCATGTGTTATCTAAAGTCTCTGAATTTTTTCAGGTTAATTGCCCAGATTCATGACGAGTTGTTGTTTGAAGTAGAAGATTCTCAAATCCAGGAATTTGCAGGTAAATACAATCTCTCTTGCTCTTTCTCCCCCACACTCTTTTTTTCTCCCTATAACCTGTGATTTCTCAGAGGATAAAGAATTAATGTAACAAGAAGCAGCACATTAATTCTCACGATTATGAAAATGTATACTAAGCAGATTTTTCTGAATGTTTTCCACGACTGGCTCTTATGTAGATAAAACACGGTATACTCCCCATCTGGAGTGCATCAACATGCTTATTTGTACTGACTTTTCTTATCAAGATTCCCTCATCCAAAGTGTGAATCCTGTAAAGCTAAGTAATAATAGTTTCTCCAAGGTTTCAAAGGGGTTTAGAAGGAAAAACCAGTTTAAAAAGAATGGCTTGGAAAGTAACTTCCTAAATACTTATGATTGGGACCTGTTACATAAAGAAGTATGAAATTTTTAATGTAAGAATAAAATGTACTGTAATTTCAAAGTTAGTTTACTGCTTTTTTTATATTAAGAGAACTTTATGATGGAACTTTCAAGGTTAAGGGTTAGTAAAAGTTCCTGCCTACATTTTTATTCTCTCATTTGGCTTACTTCCAGGCATTATTTCCTAAGCCAGAATTTGTCTCAGCATCTGGTACAAATTTAGCTAGTGAACAAGGGCACATAGGAGGCTGTTGGGTCTCTTCTTCAGTGAGTAGTGGATTTATTCCTGTAGGCACCAAATGTTTATTCACAAACTTTGATCGAGCTTGAAGCTCAACAATACCTTTGGCTAAAACAATTAGCATAATGTCACAAATATTTAAAAGGAACCAATACAAGAAATATCTTCCATTATAACCTAGGCAGCTAAGAAAAAATTAATTTCACCTTCCTGTGTTGTGTTCATTTAAACAGTACAATTTGCCTTATTATTAGTCTCATTTCATCACTGATCCCTCTTGTGAGTATTAGTTCATAATGAGAACATTAAACCTCCATTTAATCAAAACAAAGAACCTGGGAAATATTTAAGTTCAATATATTAGGGGTATTGTAATGGATTAGGTTATGATATTAACATTTGACCTCTAAAAACAGGAGTTCAAATCTGGTTTAAATTTAAAAAACACCATGCAATTTATCAGAGATTGCACTATCTCCTCAGAAAAGGCCAATGTCTAAAAGTGCCACAGTTTCAGAGTTAGAAAGTGTAATATATTGAATGAGATCTGTTAGCATAGAAGGATTTTTTTTATCTTATTTTACATCAATTTGCATTAAGTATAGAGCTAATATTATACCCAAAAGATAAAATTATTCATTGTAGCTTATATGTATAGAAAATCACTGATTCTGCCCTCATCAGGTCAAATTCTGATCTCCATTACTAGCATGGATTTGCAGTAAATTCAGGAAGATCAATACTTTTCCAGTATAATGGAAAAAACCTCTAGCCATTGTGTTAATAATAGTAATAAATGATCCCACTGTAGAAACATGATGACTAGAGGCTTTTTTCTGAAAACACAAAAAGAGTCCAGTGCTCAAGACATGTCTGCTCTGCACACCACAATGTAACTAGTTTGCATATGTCCATGTCTAGCTGCAGTGTGCAGAGCAAACATACCTGTAAATTCCTTGTTCTGCTTCAAAGCCATCACCATGTAATTGAAGATCCTAAGATGACCCTTTAGGAAATGGACCTGGGCAGTCTAGAGGTCTGAGTTACCTTGGAAATTGTCATTACACTTAACAGAGACTGCCAGGCTTGAATGTTCAAGATGGAAGTTTGTTTCATTCTGCTGATTGAAGATTGATTTTTAGCTTTGTCTCTACTTTGCCCTAAGAGGCAAAGAAAAAAAAAGAAACTTCTCCATTACAGTAACTTTCAGATATACTCACCTCAGAACAGAACAGTGATAAAATATCTTTTTCTTAACACTAAAGACCAACCTAAGACACTCATTTCAAAGACAGATTTATAGGCTGGGCGGAGAATGGATTGAGAGCAGCCCAGAGGAGAAGGACTTGGGGTGTTGGTGGACAAGAAGCTCAACATGAATTGTCAATGTGCGCTTGCAGCCCAGAAAGCCAGCTGTATCCTGGCTCCACCAAAAGCAGCGTGACCAGCAAGTTGAGGGAGGTGATTCTGCCCCTCTACCCCACTCTCGTGAGACCCCACCTGGAGTATTGCACCCAGCTCTGAGGTCTCCAGTACAAAAGGGATATGGAACTGTTGGAGCAGGTCCAGAGGAGGCCACAAAGATGATCAGAGGGCTGGAGCACCTCTTCTATGAAGACAGGCTGAGAGAGTTGGGGCTGTTCAGCCTGGAGAAGAGAAGGCTCCAGGGAGACCTTATAGCAGCCTGGCCTCCAGTACCTAAAGGGGCCTACAGGAAAGATGGGGAGGGACTGTTTACAAGGGCGTGTAGGGATAGGATGAGGGATAATGGCCTTAAGCTGAAGGAGGGTAGATTTAGATTAGATATTAGGAAGAAACTCTTCCCTGTGAGGGTGGTGAGGCACTGGAACAGGTTGCCCAGAGAGGTTGTGGATGCCCCATCCCTGGAAGTGTTTAAGACCAGGTTGGATGGGGCTTTAGGCAACGTGGTCTAGTGGAGGGTGTCCCTGCCCATGGCAGGGGGGTTGGAACTAGATGATCTTGAAGGTCGCTTCCAACCCAAACCATTCTATGATTTCCTTCTTCATTTCTTCATTCATTCATTTCCTTCCCCTTTATTCATTGCTGTTGAGGCTTCACCTGCAGTACTGCATCCAGTTCTGGGCTCCCCAGTACAAGATAGACATGGACAGACTGGAGAAACTCCAACAAAGG
The DNA here is from genome assembly GCF_028858705.1 of Grus americana. NCBI lineage: Eukaryota > Metazoa > Chordata > Aves > Gruiformes > Gruidae > Grus > Grus americana. The sequence goes on along the minus strand of NC_072855.1, from coordinate 9,584,387 downwards.
GCCACAAAGGTGATGAAGGGACTGAAGCATCTCTCCTATGAAGAAAGGCTGAGAGACCTGGGACTGTTCAGCCTGGAGAAGAGAAGGCTCAGGGGGATCTTACTAAAGTATGTACATACCTGAGGGGAGCGTGGAAAGAGGACAGAGCCAGGCTCTTTCCAGTGGTGCCCAGTGACAGAACCAGAGGCAACAGGCACAAAATGAAACACAGGAGGGTCCTCTGAACATCAGGAAATACCTTTTCAGTGTGAGGGTGACCAAGTACTGGCACAGGTTGCCCAGAGAAGTTGTGGAATCTCTGTCCTTGGAGATACTCAAAAGCTGTCTGGACACAGTTCTGGGCAACTGGTTCTAGATGGCCCTGTTGAGCAGAGGGGTTGGACCAGGTGACCTCCAGAGGTCCCTTCCAACCTCAACCATCCTGTGATTCTGTGTTCTGTGACTAGTTCTGCTACCGGTAAAATGACTAATCCAAGTTGTCTTAAAAGTGACTGAAGCTGGCTCTTTGTTCAGTGTCATTAACGAGGATTTTGCTTGATCTGAATAGGCAGAGAAAGGGTGCGTCTACACTGGCATGTAGCTTCCAGTCAGAAGTATGATGATGAAGCAGGTCTCCCTATTGTCCACAGTCCATGATGTGAACAGTTTAGTTTTGGTTCACGTCACAGCAGTCTGAGAGTGGTTGACCTAGATTCCTTTCAGATGAAACTAAATTGGGAGATTCTTTTCTCCTAATCTTTTCCAATTATTTCAGGAGCTGCTAACTGAGGTAACAAATTAAGTATGTGGGTTTTAAACCAAAGAAGGAGTGTCAGTAGGATGTATGCTCCTAATTCACTTCAGTGCTTTGAAAGTCCAAATATGGTTTTCATTCCTTTACTCAAAGTTCTTTCTCCTTTTTTTTTAAGTCCTTACTCTTCTTACTTTTATTTGCTGATATTCTTTAGCGGTCAGCTTTGTCTTCACATATCTAATGAGCTTTTGTCCATTCAGAAACTTTAAATTACAGAATCTGCTGACTTGCAGTTTCCAGCCTGCAGCTTAATGATCCAGAGAGAAATCTCAGTTGTACAGTCACAAAGTTCGGTAAAGAGAAAGACGTGGACTTAAAGCTAAAGAGTAGTGTTTGATGGCTTTAATGGACTACAGCTCAGTGTTGTGTTACTATCCTGCTTTAGGGCGATCCAAGAAGCACTGGCCTACTATTCAGTGTGTTTGCATTCTGATTCCAGTCATGTTTCTGATCTACTTTTTCAGGAAATCAACAACAAATATATGTGTCTCAGTTTTCTTATTTGCAGACTGGATATGAAATCTTAAAATACTTTTAAAATTTATAGATGAAGAACATAAAGGTAAATAGTATTATTTCAGTTAGATTGTAGCACAGAACATAAGCCTTCTCAGCAGCATTTCCCTCATGGAAGTGTCTCTTCTGTGATGTTTTACAACATTAAAGCATCTATTTGTTTCTAAGATTCTTGTGAGTGGAAGCTGAGGATTGCCACGAGGCAATCATAATGCTGGTGCTTTCTCTATTCCTGCCTACTACTTCAAAGGCCAAAATAAGAATTTTCAGTACTTTTCAGTATGCAGAAATCCAATATATAGTGCACCTAATAATCTATGCCCAACAGATGATTTTGAAACTTTTGAATATGATAAACAAGGGGCATTCAATAAGGTGTGCTTTTGTCCTGATATCTACTTTTGCATGAAATACCACATGTAACATGTTAGGTGTTATCTGTATTTCGGAAGAATACCTTCCTCAAACAGAATCCATCACCCACAGTTTTATAGTATGCATACACTCTGAATGGACAAGGCAAAACATGATTTCTTTATAATAAGGCTTTGAGTGTCCAAGCTTTGACATATTTTGAAATACAATAAAGCATGTACTACTCTGACTTGTGCAGTTTTCAACAAATTAATGGCATATTATTTGCCTCAATTCTCTTCTTAGCGCAAGAACAAGACAGCAAAAGAGCTTTTTAAAAATCCTCATTTTCTATTAGAGAGTGCCTGGAAAGATCAAATCAAAACATTTGGCAGAAATTGGTTTGGTTTTGGCAGAAGACTGGCAGCTTTACCATCAATAATCTGCCTAGTTTCTAGCTAGCTTCCTCACATCCTGAGCCCTCCAGCAGCCCAGGAAGCAGAAAGGCAGATGATATTTTGGGAATGCCAAAAACTGGGTCCTTGGATCAGAGAGGGCTCAGCATCTCTGAGTTCTGAAGTCTGTGTAATCAGGTAGACAGACCATCCCCAAATCAAACTGAGAGTCTGTCTAGGGACTCTGGAAGAGTATTCAGGAATTGCAGAACCCAATTTTTCATGTTGTGGAGACTATTTCAGAGACTACCTCTCCATAATCTGTTTGAAATGCCTCTTTGCCCTTGGATTATTCTGAATACATTACTGCTAAAAGAGAGAATACCATTTGGGGTGAAGAAATACAGAATAATTTCTTTTTTACAGTACAGAGATACCCATAATTACAACTGTGAGATCTGGCTTCTGATGTGCACTCCGTATATACCTGGTGAATTTGAAAGGCGAACTTTGCCACTGGTGACTACTGCAGATTGTTCCTTGTCACTATGCTTGCTTAATTGCATCCACTAGTGAGAAGCATAATTAAATAAGAGATACTTGCTACTTCAAATAACATATTTTTGTAGAAATACGTGTATAGCAGTACTTTGTGTTGGACTGTTCAATATCACAGTGCATTAGGGCAATTCTTAAAGGTAGTTTTATTAGAACATTTATAATCACACATTATTGATAGAATTAATGAAATTAATTTCTGCATCCATTCTTATATTTGGTACATGTAAACCAGAGAGTTTTAAACAATTTTTTGATACTTTACCAGGTATAAAATATTTCATCTGAAATACTTACTTTAAATGTAAGAACACCAAAAGGACCAGTCTAAGAAAAAAAAAATCAGAATAAACTAAGCCTATTTATTGTGATATTAAGGTCAGTTAAGATTATTACTACCTAAAGAACAATATCTTAGATTTTTTTTAAATGTACCAATACAAATTTTTGTCTCGTAAAAATTCCATGAAATTTCATTTTTTTTCTGCTACAATTTCCCACTTAATGGGAACTGAGGCAGCTGCATAAAAAAGTGCACATGTTCAAAAGGAGACTCAAGTAACAGAAGAACAAAAGAATGAACTGGTCATCACAAGGTAGTGACATTTTCTGTCCTCTGAGCTGCCTTTTTCTAACTTGAAAAACACTGGTGCATAAACTAAAGATGCCTCCAGATAGCTTTCAATTTGCAAAAATCCCTATTCCATAGATCATATGTCTGGCCAGCTTTGACGTGTTTCTGGAGTCATAATTTCATAAGTGAGTGAGCTTGAAAAATGTCTTCAGTTTGATAGGGACAAATAAGCTTTTGTTTCACAGCAGGCATGCGTGCCTTTTCTTTGCTCCTATTCACAGCACTTTCAATAAGCATATTTCTTCTGGCCAGTATCAAGAAAATCTAATATGTGTTAAAATATATGTTAAAATTTCAGTTCCTCTATGATCTTTTCACTTTGCTGTCACCATTTTTTTATTATACATAATAATTTAACATGACATACTTAGCACTTAGAAAAGATTCCAGGATGAGCATAATCAACAAATCCCATAATTGCTGACTCTGGAGTTTGAGAGATAAGTTGCAAAGGTTGGGAGAACAGCATTTTACGGATGCCATTGCAGTATATGGCTGGCTGCAAAGGAACATTTTAAAATTAATAATTTATGTGCCCTAGATATACTAGCTTCTTGACAGAACAGAAATCATCATTACCCCAAAAGCCTCCGATTTGAATCTTAGAAAAGAGACAAAAAAATGAGTGGTAGAGACAGATCTGTTTAAACATTGTGGTCACTTTTGTTAGTGACCACACTCTATAATGTATATGAGATAAAGAAGATACAGTTGTCTATGCCTGGATTGTTTATTTTGAGCCTTGAGAAAGAAGGGAGTTTTCAAGGAGATTTGAGAGAAAAGTGGGAGAATCAGATATTATATACATAGGACTAAAGGGGACCTCTCCTGCGATTACATACCACCGTGCCATATGGTCTCTTATAAATCATCATTTCCATATAAAAAAATTACTCCCACTGGGAGAATGTTCCAGAATTTCATCTCTCCAAAATCTAGAACTTTAAATTTCTAGCCTAAATGTATTCAGCCAGTTTACCTATTTATTTCTGTGCAAATACTGTCATTTAGTTTACATGCTTCCTTTTCCACTGTTTACTGTCTTAGCAGACTATTGAACAGGAATAGTAATCCAGCTGCTTTTTCTTGATATTTCTGTTATCATCATATATTTATTATTTCATTCAAAAGCTGTTGTAAAGTAGATGAAGGCAAATCTTTTGGATACTTGCAAAGGTATGATTTCAAAAGGCTGAAATGCAGGCAAAACAACTTCAGATTGCTTTAAATGAATGGTTTTACTATGCCACCCACTAAACTCTGGGAAGAGATGGAGAAATAAGTGTGACATGAGACAGAGAACTGGGAGCCAAACTGACACAGAAAAAAAACAATGAAGAAAATGGAGCAAAGTCATGGAGAGGTTTTTAGTGGATTGTCAAAGTGAATGAGGAGCCATTAGCCTTGTTCGCTGATCAGTATTCAGCCACTTTAGTCTGTGCTTTTTAAAATTAAGAGCAGTTAGGGATGCAGCAGAATTCTGATCCTGCCAGATGCCTTAAAGCAAAAACTGTGTGAACCAACAGAGAAAGGTGTCGCAATCATTGCTGCCATCATGAATCCCCTTTGGGGCATAACGCTTATGGGAGAGAACTACTCAAATTCAGAGCTCTGGAGAGCTAGGGGGGGAAGCTGGTCTAACTCAGTGCATATGCAGACAGCACCTTTTATTATACTGCTCACATCTTTCAACCCATGAATCGATGCTGCTGACTCATGGTCCCTGTTTTGTTGTCCATTGGAGCTCTTTTTGTCAAAAAGACCTATTCCCCCTGATATTCTATTGCTGTTTATTTGTCTAACAACTCAAAAAATGTAAAGTTGCTCAGAGTTGAGTGTTAGATTGTTCATAAGTGCTTTGGTGGAACACACAGAGCTGCACAGAGCTGTGCCCGAGAAATGCAGAATCCAGATGTTATGCTCTCACAAAAGCTGTGTGCAGCCATAGCCTGGTAGGGAGCTTACGGATGGAAAAAATGTTTACCCAGGGACTGACTGGCAATCCACTTAGCCTTCTGAAGGCATACCACCTGCTCGGAGTGCCTGACGTCTGCTGCATTGCTGACCTCCCCGAGCTGGCAGCTTGTTCAAATTCAGAGTGGGCTTCTCAAGATGGGGGCAGTCCAACACTTCTCTATTAATAGTCATGGTGACTTGGGCTAGATTTTAAATGGATTTAGGCCAGCACTTCCCCTTTCACAATCTGTGGTTGTCATGCTTGTTTCTGCTCTCCAAAAATGATTCTATGTCCTACAGTGGACTATAAACTACTTCAAATCTCACATGAAGCTAATATATAGGTGTAGTTGCTCATAAATGTGTCAACAAATGTCTCTGTTTCCTCAGCCTTGGCACTTCAGCCACTGATCTTTAGAGTTACTGCGTAATTTGGACTTCGTGGAAAAATCTTGTGACAGCTCACTAGCACGCAAGTCTGAGCGAGCCAGCACAGTCTGAGCACTCCTCTTCAGGCAGAAGCTAGTTATTCTCATCATTATTACCAAGCCAGCCTCAGTGTCACAGATGTGACACAAACCAGTACATACTACTTTTCTTTGCTGCCATCACTAGAAAAAGTTTCAGCAGCAGGCAGAGCAGCAACCATACACAGGTTCTTAGAATTCTTGTTGCTCCTTTGCATCTAACCTCAGCTGCAAAAGAACCATGATGTGCATCAAGGGATAACTTCAAAGAAAGCTTCTAAGTAATCATGTGGTTTTCAGTCTAGCAGTTACCACCACTATTGCATGCCCTGATATTTCTCAATTCTGTAAGGCATGTGAAGACATATATTATTTAGGCAGCCATCCTGTCAGAGCAATGGAGGTTGCTCAATAATTTTTGTTCTGGGGCTGCCTAATATTTCTATTTCACTTTCACTAGCCAAAAGTTACTTCTTTTTTAAAAGCCATTTATCCATTGAATCTCTCTTTGATTTTTATTAGAACCATATTGTGTTGCAGCAGCAATCTTTGTCAAGCAAAATACTAATTGGCATGACCAAGGATGACAAATCTGGTCCCAAATGATTGATTTGGAATAATTATAGATGCATTTTCACAGTAATAGTGAGCATAGTGTTGTGACATGATGAGTTGTTAAGTTACATAAATCATATTGAAGTTTAATTGTTTAGATTCTTGATAGCTCCACTATCCCACAGGGAAGATTTTTATTTAAATTTGGCCCTGATCTTTTTACTTTGAAGAATAAGATATTTTAGACAGTTCAGAGTTCTAGTATGTTTTTTCCTAGCTATTTTTTTAGACTGAGTTTTATAGCTGCACAAGAAAATTAAAATATATAAAATGTCACCAAACATATATTTAAGAGTACTGAACTTGAAAGCTGAGAAATACAGCACTCAGACATGCTGTACCTCTCTATAAAATCTATTAGTGTTGTACTTCTGTATTTATGGGATATGTAAGTTAAATAATTCTCCAAATTTCACCCTAAAATTAAATTTAAAATAAGGAAGTGAACCTTCCACAAGAGATAAAGTTTAACTTTAAAAAAAAATCTGAAAAAATTGTAAATCGTTAATTTTTTTTTAATGTAGAAATGCAGGCATTACACAACAAAATATAAAGCATGTGATTTATTTTTTTTTTTTAGTTAACAATTCTAACATGGAAAATAAATCTGTAGTTTTTCAAATTTTACCTTACAGCACTGGTAAAAAGAACAATGGAGTCCCTGCAGCAAACCAAAGCCTTGGAAGTGCCACTAAAGGTAGGGACAATTCTGAATTTCCATTACTGTCTCGGGCATCCTTAGTATGTTATCATCATCATACTAAGAATCTAGAGACAACTATTTTGCCTTTCACTTCAATAGTTTCGTTTTCATATTTGCAGGTAATTGCTTTTCTAAATTACTATAAAAATTCTAAAGGAAAATAACTGAAAGAAACTCAACATCCATTTTGGAAAGTGTGAATGTCATCTACTCTTTGTCTTAGCAATGCAGCATGGTAATTTCAAAATCTATGATATCGTTCATTGCCATGAAATTTCTGTTGGGTGTGGTAGATTGAGAAATATGTGCCTGTAGTAGGCTTTCTAAATGTGCCAGGCATTCATTACTACTGAAAAATTATTTCAAAAGTTCTTTCTTCAGCAATTTTCACTTAGAAAACTGGTCTTTTTAACATTTCTGTGTGGATGCCTAACACATAAAGCAGACAAAATCATTGGTCATTTTTTAAAGTACAGGACATCATCTACCAGAACAACATCTGTAAAAACTGAGTAGATAGCTACACAGGTATTGTATCTATCTATGTATTGGACCTAATTGTAAGTATTTTATAAAATAATTCTATTTTTCTCTCTACAAGACCGGTATCCTTCACCCTAGCCTACTGCTCAGCTTTTGTTGCTTAATAAAGGACTATAGCTCCTGGGAATCCCTAAACTGATTAAGTGAGCAACAGTCCAAGGGTTTCCAGGTTCCTGAGAAATGGAGTACTACTTGTTGCCAGATTACTCATTCAGCAGTATTACTGAATTAGATTTGGAGACAGAAAAAAGTTTATTCTATTTATTTGCAGAAATGGTTACAACGTACAGACTTGCAGTAACGGAAACGGTTGAAAAAGAAAACTGCTAGATCAGTTCTAGCTTGTATTTCTTCCTCCAGATCTTCTGTATCTATTTCAGCATCTCAGCCACTTCGTGAGCCTTTCTCTGGAGGTCTCACAGTTACATATTTCTGGGTCCTTATAGATCCCACCTTTCCCACAAAAGCTGAGAGGAGACAATGAGGGGTATCTGACATCTAAATTACTCTTTCTCCTTCCCACGCTGGAACCTGCCCCTCACTCGTCACTTAACCCTTGTAAGAACTTGCATTCCTGTTCACCAGATTTGATCAAGTGAGACCTTTTGGCCATACTGGGGTTACACATTTCTTGCACTGACACTCCCAGGCTTTATAAACTGCATTTCTATAGGTTGCTTACATTGTACACCTGTGCTTGTCGAGCTTCTTTTGTTACAAATTCCTTGAAAAAAGAAGCAAGACTGTTTTTTGAGGTATACTACATCTAAATATTTTTAATGACAGTATGAGACACCTGGCACTCATACCGCTGTAAAGTTCATTAAAATAATCAACTGTGGTACTATTGACCATACATAAAGAGAATAGCAACACTATAGTCCTCGATAGTTTTAGGAGACTCTTTTTGGATACTTTGTCAGAAACAACTTTGTTCATTCTTTGCCTGAGGAAGTCATTGGCATGAAATAAAATACAAACAATTTAATAAGTTTCTAGGAAAGACGAATGTTTACATGGTTAATGAGAGTGTTCCTAGTGACACGGGCAGACTATCATTTTAGTGTTATATATTTCAGACTAACCACTAACTGGCAGAAGGTTTTAATATCCTATGGACAAAATGGGACACACTGTCTTAGAACAGTTTCTTTCACCTTTGTCTAAGGTGTCTGCTATCACACACTGATGAATTCACCTCGATGCATTAGCAAATGGATTCAACACATCGTTCCTATGAAAAGAGCAATTCTCTGTTAAATGACAACTACAATTTAATAGGTGAAAAAACCCACATTCTTGGGCAATAGGTAGTTGTCTGAGGGTTTCAAAGGTTAGGACTTTTTAATAGGCAGTAGAAGTATTTGGAGATACATGTTTTATTACCCTTGTTTTGGTCTCCTTTTCCTGAGCAAAGTACTGTAGGAGTCATGACATACTTTTACTCCTACTGCACATTAGACTACATGCATCATGGAGATACTTCAGCTTCCTCTGAAGCATCACAAATGGATCGATGGCAGAGGCCAGATAGAAAACATAAAGTACCAACAGCTTGATCTCAGAGAAGAAATGGAGAGTGATCTTTTTAAAAAAGATCTGTGTTTTTGTTCATGTTGTTTACCCTTCTATCCAGTAAGAATATGTCTTTTAGGATTAGAGATGTTGAAGATGAAAAGATTTTTGTGAAATGCTCCTGCTCTCCTTCAGCACACTTGCTTCAACTAAATATGTATTACCTGCTCTGTTAATAAGAATATTATTTTTTAATACAGAAGAAAATGTCACTAAAGTAGAGCACGCATATAGTCTTAATGGGGAGAGATTTCTTTTTCTTCTTTGAGGAAAAGGATGCTTCATCTTTGAAGTAGCTTCTTTTCCAAAATATAGTCCTTGCTAATGAGGCAGCTTTCATGTCAGAAAATCTACTGTGTAACAGAGCACCAGTAACTGCAAAACAAACTGAAATAAAACCAAAGCAACAACAAAAAACACCCCAGAATTGGAAAAGTGGATGGTAAAACCCCCTAGTATCTTTATGCATTACTGACAAAGTTGCTGATTATAAACACTCTGATTTTGTAGCTCTTGTGAAAAGCATAGGAAGATGGATTTTGCTTTAGCATATTCCTTGCAATTCGGTAACATGTATTTGCAATTTCAAAACTGAAGGTTAGTCTTAATTGCTAAGGTATTTTAATCAAAATTGTAGTGATAATTAAGTATTAATAGACATGAAGAAATTTCATATCGGATAGGCATGTAATCTAGAGCAATATCAACATCCAAAGGGAAAAGCAAAAATAGTAATCTTGCTATACGTGATGTGTTTGTTTGTTTATTTTTTTTTTTTTTTTCTCTGACAGGTTCCCTTGAAAGTGATTCTTACCACTGGGAAATCATGGGGGTGTATGACAGAATTGCAGGAGATGTAAAGCAGTCATCGGGGATGTTATTCAGTACCCGTACACCTCATTGGCCTATGCTGATTCCTTGCTGAATCACTAGGCAACAGCGCTGCTGGATCTTTCATAAGCACCTAATACTCTGCATGTGAATTTTTTTACTTCATTTTCTCTGTAGCCCTAGGCAACAGCAGTGAGATAAAACTGGTTTTTACCAGTTCATTGTGTTTCCTTTAGCCAAGGTAACCAGCAGGGAGCTGCTTTTGTTCAGAGCTAAATTACTACATGTAAGAAATGAAGCAAGACAATATTAACCCTTTGGGAACATGACAAATATATTTGAGTTAGATGGATGTTTAGAATTTAATGTTAAATATTTTGTGAAAGTGCTTGTGTAAAAATACTTCTAATCTGGGATTAGAAAGACTATTTGAACTGTATCAGCAAGTGCTTAACTGTTGTGTTCAGTTTATTTTATAATTTGTGAGTAGAAGGCAGCTGCTTGGTTTACATGATGTATTAAATGTCATGTTCCACAGACTTAGAAAAAGCATTCTTTGGAAACGAAGAGTCTCCACCTTAATTTATATTTAGAATTTTGGAGCAAAACAGGTAAACAAAACCACATGCCTAAATGCATTAAAAATAACCAGATTGTTGCCAATTCAATTCATTTCAAACTCAGTTTGTACACTGTAGCCTTAGCATACTTTAGAAGGAGTACGATAGTTTTGCCTAATCTGTTATTTTTATTATTGGTGTAATGCTAAATACTGTTTAGATAAATTTTAGGATTCAGCCTTATATTTTTTAGGATTCAGGCTTCTACTTTAATGTTTGCATTTGTTATTGATATTTTCCTTTTCTGTAGCGTTTACTCTTTAAATGAGTTTGTTTCATACATTACTGGTTGCCAAATTCTGTCTCCATGCTTGTGGAATATGAAACTGTCCTCAAAGTCTAGTAATTATTTAGAAGTTGAAGTCAAGCACAAAACTTTTAAGAGGTGTTCAGTATCTTTCAGCATTAGACCTCAAATGATCAAAGTAATATAATTTAAATTTTAAAAGTGCAGAGTTACAGAGATTTTGCAGCAGTTTTAATTTGTATCATTAAACAATTTTTCATTGTGCTTAAAGGCATTAAACTATTAAACGTTGTTTTATTATATTGCATATTAATCATACATAATATGTCAGCTGAAGTGAGTCAGTCATTTCTGAAAATTAATTATTATAGTTATAAAATTAGAAGAGGTCAGGTAAGCAAAGTCAGAACCTTCTGTATATTAACTGGGGGGTCAGCTCCCAGGCTGTGGGAGAGTCCAGCCTGCATGGCTGTGACACCGCACCAGCTCGTGTGAGCAGAGGGTCTGAGTCCACCTTTCCAATAGAAAAGAGGTTGCATGAATTTTCTTCTGCTTTTTGCCATTTTCAAGCTTTCTGTGTTAGCAATGGCATTGAGTAAGTGTGAAATGTTCTACTCTCTCATCTGTTTCACTGCTTTTGAAGACCTACTGTTTTCAGGAGACCTGTACTAATTAAGCCTTGCTTCTCTAAGGCTACATTTCTAACCTTACTGCTATAGGAAAGAAGTCAACATATTTTGTATGTTTTCCAGCTGATTTCCACCTTGTGTATGTTTCTTAGGATGCATACTTTAAAATTAGATAGATAGCATATTTTTCCAAGTCCTGAACAATACCAGGCATACCCTTCAGCCTAACAAAAAACAAATACATACTTAAGAACATAAAGAACCTTGATCCTGTCCTGTGAATTGACATCTGTTCAAATATGAAACTACAGAAATGCAGAGGTCACTATACACAACAAATTTTCAGACACAGCCCTTCACAAAAGACTGTCAGTCAGAGTTCCCCAGATGCATGCACTTTGTGTAGGTTGTCATACAGTGGGCAATGTTAATATTTTGTTCTCATGTCGCAGAGAGGGACTGTGAGCTCCTCGGGGCACCAGGTTTGCCCCTTCTGCTTTTACAACTTTTCCTCCTGGTTTTAAATTTCCAAAGAATAAGCTAACAAAAGGAAGAGAACCAAGCAATCAGGACACTGCTTTATGACACGTGTCTGAGGGCTCATTCTGCATACACTGGTGTGAGGGCAAAAGGCAAACTGGCATAATTTTGGAGGATTGTTGATGACCAAGGTCTCACGACTTGGTGCAGTTTGTCCCCACAACTTGCAGGATGGATACCGTGAGCTCAGGGTATCTTTCCAGTGCTCCAGATTCTCCAGTAAAGAAACTGTGTTTTCTTCTAATTGCAGCCTGTGAGTGTATTAGCATATATAGATTTATGGCATAGCTAGGTGGAGACCAGAGCTCTTTGATGTGCATGCAACCAGCATCTGCTGTACTATGAATTAGAAATACTGGGACGTGTTCTCTGATCTTTTGGTTTTGTTCTCGGATAGCCAGGTGAGTATGTAGTCTTCACTATCTGCCCTGTGCTTCTGTATTAAGGTATAGATTTTGTGGGTTATTAGATGTCTCAGGCCTCACTGAAGTGCTTTGGCTTCAAAGTTCCTCAGTGTTTAACTGATAAGATCCCAGATATTGAGAAGAGTGCCAAGTCTTTGGGACAATTTCTTTTACTTTGCAATCCATTCCCACTGCCTTCCATCCTGTATGGCAATATAGGTTTTGGAAACAGTTATATTTTTCAAATTGTGGAATTTAGCATGGCAACCATTTCCTTAAACGAGCTGCCTGAGATAGGGAACTGTTTGCAATTCATTTCCCAGCAAGGTCCTCTGGACAAGGCATCAATTTTACCACACTTGCGTACTGATCTATGTATAACTATAAAATCAGGGCAGAGCAGTTTTTCCAAACCCTAGGCAAGCTATCCTGCAGCACGCCTGAATCTAAAGAGCCATTATAGGGAAGCAAGGCCAGTCCTGACCACAGATTTCCTCCCAAATAAATACAGGTGAAAATATTCTGTATTTGATGACTGCCAGAAATTCCTTTTGGGTGGCACAATAATTTCACACCAGAGAGCTCAAGACCCTTATTATAATAAATGGCTACCTTTACAGGTTATTTTGGTTCTATGTGAAAGAGACTGTAAAACACAGGTAGGCTGGAGCAGGAGCAATCATAAGAACCCTTTTCAACCCTTAAAACTCAATTTGATCTCTACAATGATTCCCTTTTTCTCACAACCTATGAAGAGGTACTGGGAGAGCAAGAAACAAAACTTCTGTTTGAAGTGCAGAAGCCTACAAAAGTACTGATCAATGAGTGCCGGACATCACAGAATAGATGGGGAGAGGGGAATAGCTGGCTCTGCTTAGCTTCTGTTTAGTGGGCAGAAATTTCATTAATGGATTCTCTGAACACAGTAATAACCCCTTTTGAACTGATTTGTGTCTTTGGGTTTAATTTCAGTTGTGTCTTTGGTGGCCTGACTATTCCTTTAGATCATCTGTAAATCTTTTCATTTGGCACGTGGAGTAGTGCGGAAGGAACGCTATTGGAAAACACTTTAACTCAGTGTCTGTGAGAAATGGAACGGCACAGCTATTTGCTGGCATTTCATGGGCATGGCATGACTAGTATCTGCTCAGGACTTGAATCTTTTAATGTCCGCATACCACCGTGGAACAGCGGGACTCTGATCTTGAATGTTGGTCCAACTTGGTAAGAACCATAGTTCAGACACTGGTCTCAGATTTTATGTAAGACATTTTAAACATGATGGGAAAAAAACCCCAACCTCTCATTTTTTTGAAAATTGAGAGTAGATGAAGAGAATGAATCTGCTAGAGCATCCAGGACATCATTTGGTTTTGGTATTGATTAAGAAAAAGCCCTTAAAAGTAAACTCATTTCATTTTCAGGAGTCCACAGAACCTGTTCGTGTCACTTTCTTGTTTAATCTGATGTGAAAAGGAGGCCAAAGAATGAGTTGAAGGTTGAATTATGCCTTCCTGATATATTTCCTGAGTGGCCTAAAATGTCTCTTCTAGAGTCACCATTAGAAGACCAGACTGGATAAATCCCAGAGTAACCTGGTCTTGACCTCATAGCTCGCCCTACTTGGAGCAGGAGGTTGGACTAGAGACCTCCTGAGGTCTGATCCAACCTGAATTTTCCTATGATCTTATGTCATTCTTCAGTTGGACAATAGCAGTCATCTGGTTGAAAGACAAAGCAGAAATTCCTTTTGAATATTCTGCTGTACTGCATTAAAGTATACAGTGCTGTACCAGAAGAAGCCCCAGAAATGTTTTGGGATTTCGTTCCTCCTTCCCACCTGTGTTGCCTCATTCTGTGCCAGCATTTACTATACTCCCTGGCTCACGGGCTCACTTTTGGCTGGCATACTTCCTTTTGGTATTAGCAGGTTGTCAGAAACATTCAGGGAGTGGAAAGGAATCAGTTCTTATTTCTGCTGTTCCACAGTAGTTTTAGCAGGCAGGGTGTCTCTGGGATTTAAAATGTTTCAATCATGTCCTGTCTTTGCCTTCCTGGGAAACCTCCCCAGCCGGATCGGCTCATGTCTACTGAAAACAGCAGCCTGCAATCAGCTGGTTCCCTCAAGACATCTTTGAAGTGCACTTCTACCGCCCATTTTTTGTCAGTACCTCTCATGTTATCAAGTGTGTCTTTATTATCTGCTGTAAGTCCAGGCAATTTGCTATCCTCTCTGCTTGTGTTTTGAATTCTAGAGGTCCAACTTCCAGCCAACGTTTACACATTTTTGGTGCATTTTTCCATGGCACCTTCTCCATTCAAGGCTAATTAGTTGGATAATTCTTAGATTCTTTCTTTCTCAGCTTTTGCTATGTACACTGGTAATTAAATCCATTGCCAACCTTTCCCCTGCATTTCACAGATACTGTTATTATTAGTAGTAAAACTCTCACTATTAATTGTCCACAAGTTAAAAAGAAAGTTGCTTATCTTTCCACTTCTAACCTATGTGCCCTCAGCTTGCTTCTCTCTAACATTTGGCATGGCATTTATGCATTTACAACATTTTGGAGACTATTTTCTGGCTAACTATATTTTTACTGTGTTTGTTCATTTCCTGGTCAGCTTTTCCATGGCATCAAAAATTGACTATATAAGTTCTCTCTTTTTCCCCCTCTTCATTTTTTTGGCAGATTTATTTGCTGTGCACACTGAATTTCTCACTTCTAATTATTCAAAAGTCTCATGCATCAGATTACAATCTCATTTTCCCATTTGTGTGTTAAGCAGAGAACTATACTTACAGGCTCCTGAGAATCAACAGCCATCCTCCCCACAAGTGGCTGCTCCCCGTTACACTGCATTTCTGGACAGAACTGGCTGAGGCAAAATTAAATATCTCCCTGGATTACCTTGGCCTCTTTGCACTGATGCATTAGTCCGCATCTAGCTGAGTCCAAAAATTAGTTAATTGCTAATTTATCCTAACTGTCTTGTTGGTATCTGCTTAGGTGAAGAAGACAAGTCTCCTCAGGACTTCTGCCAGATTTATTTTTTTTCCTTCTCTTTTTAACTCTGAGCTGTGCCCCAAAGCCAGCTCAGACTGATGATTCCAAACTGCATGTGAAGGACACCTATAAGAACTTCATTTCTTTACAATGAATAAATTCTGCAGCAGTGTGAAAGCTGGGCCACCCTACTCGCCTGCCAGCAATCCCCATCTCTGTTTATCTTCCCGTCCATTCACATGAACTGTGATGTTAAATTAAATAAGCTTCCCAGGGAGGTTTTCCTTTAAATATAATGAGCTTTTGTAACACATGAGCTGGGAGAAGTCAACATCTTCCCTTGGGGCCTCTGTGGGTCACAGATGAGGTTAAAAAAGTGTTGTAAATGTTGGGCTTCAGTCAAATTCTCTGGCTGTGTTGTGCTGCTTCTGATACTAGGACTTGTGATACATTTGATTTTTCTTTTGGAGCTGAGTTTTTTTAATCCTTTCACTTCTTCTCATGCATGACCTAAACCTTAACCTTCTGCTGGCATTCTCCATATCCCTTAACACCTTCCATTCCCTGGTAATCATTGGTAGTCACCTCTTTATTCATCTTACCCCTCCAGCTCGGCCATTCATTGTTCAGACATTTATAACTGCACAACAAAACAAATATTTTCTGATAATGAGTCATCACTTTCTTCTCTGGGAAGCTTCTGAGTCTTGTTTACATTGCTTTTGTAGAATTTAAATCTTGGTTTAAATCCTTACTGCCAATAGGTTTTTAATTCAAAAGGATTTTTACACAGTGGAATAATAATATGAAATGAATAAAAAGAAGCGATTCAGTGAGGATGAGTGCAAAGCTTCAGACACAAGCAAAACCAGTCATCTACCCAAATGTAGGCAACATATTTCCCAAAATGTAGGGAACAGCTAGTTAGCTATCAAGTTCAGGAAAAGACCTGGGGATTTGTAGGTGTTTGCATAGTGATGAGGAATGGTATAATCAATCCCTCCACTCGCGTCAGCCCCAACAAGGGCTCAATTGAATGCTCTGCCCAATTTTCAGAACTGCATTTCAGAAAAGATGTGGAGCAACAGGAATCCATAGGAGAGCAACAAGAATGATCAGAGCTAGAGACAGTATCACCTGTGAGGAAAGACTGAAAGAATGTAAGTCATTTAACCTTGAGAAGACTGAGGAGAGATCTGAAAGCAGTCATCCAGTATGAAACGGGCTGTCACAAAGGTGGTAATAAACTGCTCTATAGGTCCCCTGGAGATAGAATGAGAAGTCAGGGACTTAGATTTCAGCAAGGTATAACTAGGGAAGATGTTAAGCAAGCCATTGTAAAGAATGCTAGTGATAATTAAGCATTTGAATGGACTTGAACAGAGCTTTTGGAACCTTTATTAGTACACATTTCTAGAACAGGATAGACAGATATCTGTAAGAATATGCTTATGCTTAGTTGATCCTGCTTTGGGACAGGGACAGTAACTGAGTAGCCCATTGGGATCCTTTCCAACTCTCATTCTGGCTTCTGAGGTTAAGGCCTTGAGAACAGTACGCATAGCATCAGCAAAAGTGCCGTTGGCTCTTCAATGACACGAGCAAACCAGACCCTCAGTTTACAGCTCTAATGCAAAATGATGATGCTTCCAGTACAGTGAATGTTACTAGTTCTGGAAAAGCTCTGTACTAAGTAAAAAGAAACAAAGCTCCCTGCCATACCCATCTTTGATGTTTGGCCTTGCTTTGAGCTGAGGATTGGAGCAGATGACCATCAGAGAGCCTTACCAACCTCAATTATTCTGTGAGTTGAAGCAGCCAGCAGTAGCAGACCTGAAGCACCCTGCTTTCCTGCTGAGTTATTCCCAGCTAGAAACCCACCCAGTTCAGCTCTGTAACCTGACAGTGTCAGGTTCTAATTTGCATCAGGGAAAGAGTCCATAGTGATATTTTTTAATCACTGGTGTTTTACTGGGATGGAGAAACTGGAGTTTTCTGATGGACTCTGTCTCAACTAGTGCAGATGGATTTTTCTTCATACTGAAAAAAAAAATGGTTAAGGATTTTCTTCTGACCCATCATTGATCTTTAAAGGATCTTGTCCTTTTGATCAAGCAAAAAATAGTAGTGTTCAAGCTCTCCAGGCCTCTCTCTGTTGTTTCCCTTTCTCCCTGCACATCTCCCTACTTGCCACTGACTGTTCATTGCCAATTCCTTATGGACAATGCGTTACAGTAATGACTGCAGAAATGTGTTGCTAAGCAAGCTTTATTGCGACCTTGGAAATGGGGCACATCTTGATCAAAAAGCTCTTGGACAGGATGGGTGGTCACTGTCTGAAGGCTGGTGATGGGAGTCCCCTCCACAAGTCTGAAGGAGGCATCTTCACCTGGGTAGAAGGTAGGTGTCCCACAGATGCCTGGTCTGGTAACTTTTATCTGTATCTTTGAATGTGACTCTGTTCAGCTGCTTGAGGTTTTGACATGTTCTCATACCCAGTGTCACTCCTTTTATATGTAACTCTATGGTTGTTTAAACACAGCAATTTACAAATTAGAGTCTTTTCCCTAGAAAGAAGTTACAAGGTCAATAAGTCATAAAGACATAAAACACTTCCCAGGTTGATTTGCAGACAGGTTCTTAAGATGGGGCAGGGAGTAAAGTTTGGGATCGTGAGTCTTCCATTAGAAATAGCTGGGTTTCTTTCAATGTTGGGCAACACCTAAATGTCTTAAAATATTATTTCCATGTATCCTAATATGTTTAAGGTACAAGATTGTGACTTTAGAGATTATTCTTTTCCCTGCTTTAATTTTGAGGAAAAACATGCCCCTGCGACCTACATGCTCATATCACAAAATGGGCATAAAGGCTCACAGTACCAAATACTACGCGTGATGCATCTAGTAGAACTGATAACATCACTGTGAGGCATCTACATGTCGATTTTTTTCTCCTTTCAGGCAGAAACACTGAACTTTTTCTGTCTGAAGACTCCATGCAGAACTATTGCTGTCGCTTCATTTGGGAGCACGGAAATAGCAAAACTACACACACACCTGTGACTTAGTCAAAGGTGAGCATGAGGACGGATCCTTTGAAAGCCATCAGGGCCTGACATGTATTCGCTTTTGCTTCTTCTGTGTGCAATACAGTGCACCTTACACTTCTAGTTGGCCATAAACTGCATTTGTGTATCCCTCCCACCCCAGACCCGGCACTCCACCTCCTGCTCATGCATTTGGTGTGTCCATCCTTGCCATGCAGGGAGCTATTCCAGTTTGTAAATGACCTGCTGAGCTGGGCAATTTATCTTTGCTTATCTAGAAGTCCAGCTTGGGTTAAATGAACTCCTGACCCCTCTTTTCATCAGCTGTTAATATCAGGATTACTGAGCATTACTCAGCCTGGCAGGAGTAGCAGGAGCTGGCAGACTGCTTGTTAGTGTCACGTAGCATTTTTAGGATCAGATATACACTTAGCACTCCATAAAACACCTAAGACCTATCCCATGTTTGTCAGCCCTCTGAATACCTAAGTAGCCTGCACAAAAATGCTGTGCACAGGGAAGTGTGATTGATTCTGCCCCTCTGGGATTTAAGGCTGCCTTCTGGGATGCACTTCCTCACGACTGATAGTCATGGCTTTTTGTTCTAACACTGAGGAAGCAGTTTCTTCATTCAGAAGGCAACCAGAGCAATGGATGTTGCTGCTGCTCCTGTCCTTTTATCTACAAACTGCAAGAAACCTTTTTCCCTGGAAGGCTTTCCACATCCATCATCTGCAGGAATGTATGAACCACCAGATTACAGGATGTTCTGCCGAGGAGCTTTCTGCGCTCCCTCTTGGGGCTGGCCACTGTATATGAACCAATCAATATTTGCTCTGCCAGAGAGCTTAAAAAAAAAAAAAAAAGAAGAAAGAAAAAAGAAAAGAGTACGACTGTCCAACCTCCCACAGAAGAGCCTAGACTCTGGTTCCAGTCTCTAATCCAGGGAATGCTTCACTGTTTTAAACATGTCATTGTATGTAACTCAGAACAAAGCAGAACTGTCTCTGTTGTGTAATCGCCCATAGGTACAACACAGTGAAATGCAAATCTTTTGCCCTTGAGCTGGAAGACTTTTTCCCTTTAACATCACTCCTGCATTATGCATCCTCCATGTGCTTACTCATGCTCCACACTGAGGGTTCAGAGACAGGGATCAGCTTTCTTGTCCCTGCTTCCCCTCCATCACCTTCTGACTCAAAAGTGAGCATTTAAGCTATTTTTGTGTGATCTCTTGGCCTTAAAACTAATTTCTAGTTTCCTTGTATTTCAATTCTTTCAATAAATTATCTTGGCAGTAGTTGTTATTCACTCCCTGCCCCACTCCACTTCCTGCTCTTTTTTGCTCATTGATTCTTCCATACCTAATAGTTGCCAGTGACATTTTTTTATTTCGTAGCCCAAGGACATTCTTTCCCCAGCAACAGCAAAGTCTCTTTTTATACTTGTTTTTTTCCAAATCTGCCAGCTTAAAGTATTGTCCTGTTTGTGATGCAGCTAAGCACATTAGTAATAGTAGGGAAACTGTGGAATTGCAATCTTTTTACTGCCTACGTGAACCTCACATTGTAGATTGTTTGTTCTCCAGATATTTCCTTTCCCTGCCTTGGACAACCAGGGAAACAAACCATGATGTTGCCTCATTCATAAAGCCTGCAGCAGGGGGGCTGGAACTAGATGATCTTTGAGGTCCCTTCCGACCCAAACCATTCTATGATTCTATGGTTCTATGATCTTACTTCCCGGCCATAACAGCTCCATTGGATCCATAACCCCGAGGAATCCCTTTAAAGCCTCACTCCATGGGTATTCCTGAAGACAAGGAGGGAAGAGGGGCAAAGATAGTCTGGCCCATCTCTTAAAATGCATGCACTTGGCAGAGTTAACCTCACCATGTGTCGGGGAACTGCTGTCTGAAGACTGCATTGCAGCTACAGCCGCTCTGGTTTAGAGCATCTTGTTCAGAGCTGGATGCACTAGAGTGAAAGCGGCTTGACTTGTTGTCTTCAGCTCTACAACATGTAAATCACGCAACCTTTATTAAACTCATTAGCGGTAAAGTGAATGTAAACAGATGCGTGTAACATTCTCTAATTTAGTTGAAGGGGAACAAAGAAGCAATCATGAACGTTGTCCCTTAACTTGACCTCGTTCTTCACCTAACACAGATTTTATACAATAATATACAACACTGCAAGCAATAGCTCTGCGGCCTCTGGCCAGTCACCTGAACGCTTATGGAATGAGCTTTATAGCCTGCAATTAAACATGTAGTTGTTTACATACAAGGAGTATTAGGCTATTGCACATCGGTGAAAAAATATTTCTTCAGTTTAATCATGCAACTTTTAAAAAGAGTTTTCTAAGAATGAGTTTTAGATTACAGGAAGGAAAATAAGACAGACAAATATATTATTCTATATTATCATGTTTGAAGCATGTTGAATGCACAGCTCATACACATCTGACATGGCCTTTTGGGGGGCCTGATTTTCTGTTCTGTTTTCCATTAAGACTTTTTTACATATGAACAAAAATACTAAAAAATCTGTGTGGAAGCGCTGGTGATAAATCCTTTGACACTATGACACAATGAAGGAACAAACTATCTCAATGAATAATTTTGCGGTTTATTAGCATATTGAAGTGTTTTGATTAATTTTGCTTAAGTGAATGACAAAGGCACTGTTTTATCATATACTCTACTCATTCCACTATTATTTGTCCTATTATGCCTAGGCAGGGCACATTCCTAGGCCCAGAGTGTCGTGACACTGATATTAATTAAAAGGCTACTGTAGAAATAGTAGATAATCATGTAATTGAGTTGTGCTTCTCAGACATATTCAGAGTCTAGGAAGACA
Organism: Grus americana; assembly: GCF_028858705.1. NCBI lineage: Eukaryota > Metazoa > Chordata > Aves > Gruiformes > Gruidae > Grus > Grus americana. The sequence goes on along the minus strand of NC_072855.1, from coordinate 9,563,086 downwards.
AACAGTCCCTTAGGGGGAAAGGATATTTATTTTTTAGACTACATAACTTGCAAGTGCTCAAGCTAGCTGTGTGACTTGTTCACATTTGCTATGCAAACATAACATATAATAAACCTAAATGACTCAGCATGAGAGTAAGAGAGAAGACAACAATATTGCTTGCTTCTCCAGCTTATTAGCTCTCCCAAAGCAATGCACACAGTCTGGCTGGGCTCACTTCAAGACATCTAAACATAGGGTGTCTCAAATTATACTAGATCCTTATGTTTAGCCAGCTGAATCACGCCCTTTGTATTTCTAGAGAGCATTACTACTCATATCAAAATCTATTGTGTTTGTGTTAGAATAACGGTGAAAAAACAGCATCTGCCTTCTCTGAACGCAGTATTTCTGCAAGTCACAGTGAGGGAATCTTGCCAGGATGCCCAAAATCTCAAATACTGGTTTTGAACACTGCATAGACCTGAAGCACGAAGCAGAATTGCAGTCCTCCTCCCAGTGGCCAGCCTGAAGGAGACTGTGAATGATAATCATAGGTATGATATGACATTTAGGAGACTAATATTGCAATGACAAAGAGTTCAGATCTAGCATCAGGAAGAAACATCTCAGCCTTGTGAAAATTTAATAGCATATCAAGGACACTTTTGCTGCAGTTTAATGTGCCCAAGTGCCAGCCATGCAAATTTTTGCTGCCTGGGAACCAAAGTAGCACAACACCTAGTGTAAAGTTTTCACACTATTGCATTTGTAGAAATCAGTAGAAATTTTCTGTGTGTTTTGTTGGTGTTTTTTTTGTTGGGGGGGTGTGTGGTTTTTTTCGTAAAGCTTTTCATTTTTTCATTTGCTCACCCTTTTTTCAGCTCCCCACCCTTCTCAGGACATTGATGTCCCACTTGTTGTCTGAAATAGATTCTGATGAACACAGCTAATTCCTTCTATGTATAACACCTACAAAACTTAACAGGAATAGAGGTAGTGAGAGATCAGTATAATTTTCCCTGTCATTTGAACCCCGTACACCATACTTCGCAAGGCAGAAGGAGTATCTCCAGTCGAGTTCTTTCTACAGTGGACTCAATGGGAGAGGAGGATGTATAATACATATCTATACATGCATAAGAGAAAAAAATGGTAGCTTTTTTATAGAAATACACATATTTTTATGAATTGTTAGATGTATTCACATACATACACAGGCTGATAATAATGAAAAGCCAGTTTTAAGCCTCATTCTTGCGTCAGAGAATATTTTGAACAGAAAGCTAATCTTTGCAATGTGAAGCAGAATCACATAAAATGTAATGTGGGGGTTTTTTCCTCTGTGATTAATCTCAACGTTATTTTAAGTGATGTTTTGCTGGATATACTGCACTAAAATGAAAGGAAGAACTGCTTGTCTGTCATGCATTTGTGTCGGTGTATATTCGTGATGGGATTTACCTACAATGTTAGCTCGAGAACCTTTGACTTAGGGCATCCACAGTGGCAGACATAACCCTGGTCCCCAGCATATGCCATGCAGTCAGCTTTAAGAGACTTGGCACAAAGTCTCCTGATTTTGGTTCCTCTCACCCACCTTCTGAGTTGGAGCAAAAACTTAGCTATTTGTGCAGTTTTTACATGCAGCATGAGGTCATTTTTCAAGGCAGGGGGCTTTTGTCTGACCGAAGCAGTCCAAACAGGACTAACTACCCTACAAGCACCTCTTGGATTGTGCAACTCCTCTACATCCATTAAAAAAAAAAAAAAAATCCATATCTGAGGAGTTCATTTTCTGGTGTGATCCTCTTGACTTTCCCCATCTAATGACTGCTGTAGCTTTGAGACCTCCCAGCCTTTAAGAGCAGGAGGAGGATCTTGTCACTGATGTGACACCAGAATGGATGGTTCTGCACCTTACACACTAGGCAAAGGCCAAGAACAAGCATTTGTAACCATTTGCTCATCCCTTCTCCAAACCCCCTTTGATGCTGCTAGTGAGAACAGCCTTTCCCAGGTTTCCCAGTACTGAATCTTCTTCCTCTTCCCTGGATGCTCTGCCAAAATGTCTTCCTAGTGCACAATGACTTAAAGGTTCTTTATGGTCCACTGGCTTCTACCTTTTGCTTCTGATCCTTAAAATGTTCCTAAAGAAGTCACAAACAGTAAGACTAAGTATCTACTTTTTTCTTAGTTTTCTTAACCTTTCCACAAAGAAGAGAGCACAAAAGATGGAAGCCCATCTTATCATACAGACCAGTCTCTCTCCTGTACTTGAGAAACATAGTCTCTTCAGCTTAGAAGGCTTAGGAGCTTCTGTTCTTACAAATAAGCCCATCAGATGTAAATCAAAGTTGTCCTTAAATAACTGAGTTGAAAAAATGTTCCTGATTTTTTAATGGCTATTATTCAAGGTTGCTGCAAGATAAAATATGAGTGATAGCATATAACAAATAAAGAAGACTCAAAGGTAATTCAGTTTGCTGCAGTCTGCCTTTCTTCCATCCCACCTACCTCTGCAGAGAAACACAAAGCAGCTGTTTACTCTTCTTTTCCTACTCTATCAGTTATTTTGTCTTTAGAAAAAAAAAATAATCGAAGTAATTGGATTGTAACATAAATATTGCTGGTGAGCAACTGATTTCCACACTTCGCTCCAGTAGGTGAAACCACAATGCAGGTAACCAACGCAATAGGAGTTGGACCAGATTATAGAACAATTGAGTTTTTCCAAGTAATTTGTCTTTACTGCAGCACCAAACCTTTGATTCTTTAGCACTCATTTTAGATTATTTCTAGGAGCATAGTTCTCTGTTAAGGTTTTAACTTTTGGTGACTGAATACTATCAGTTATCATTAAAGCATCAACGAACATTTGCTGAAAAAAACAATAGCGTTTGTTCTTCAGCATCCCTGAGTTCTCAGGTACAATGAAGCTTTTCTGCAGAGACAGCATGTTAGGATTTATCTCACCTTAGGTGTTTATAGAATAGACATCTACTGCTGGGCTGGTCTAGACTCACCTTGGACTGGTCATTAATGGAGAGAAATGAGCACTTACAGAGCATGATTCATCTGACCCTGCCTTTGACATCCAGGTGAGAAGATTCATCTCTCTCCGTTGCTCATTCCTCTTCTGCTCTAACTGCCCTCAGATGTTGAATTTACTTTATTGACTTTGCAAATACAGTCAAGAACAGAAAAGAATAAAAATATGCCCCCACCCCCATTTTTTTTTAATTAACTTGACAAATTTTATAAGAAATAGTATTAGGACACATGACAATAAACATGAAACCTTCAAGCTTTGTCTTCCTCCCATACCAATAATTGACATTCAGCATTCTATACATAATTGCTGTTAAGTGACAGAGCTGATAGCTCTGCAGATTTCACCTTGTAGGAAGATCAACCTGGAAAACTTTGGTAGCAAGAACTGCCAGGGCCTGAATGTATCCTGGCAATAACATGTAAGTGCTGTGCCAAACCATGGGCTGTGAGGACTTCAGGGAGCCAGGCGAACATCCTGCCGTGTCTTAGCCTGCTTGATGAGGAGTCCATTTCAAAAGGAAGCTTTCTCCGAGGTCTTTGCTTCCCAGAGGAGTGTGGCCATATCTTGAGATGATGGGGCAGTAAAAAGAAGCTGGTTTGCTTTGCTTCTGTGGCCAGTAGTGTTGTAACTGCAATGAAAAATAATCTGAGGGGATACATTCACCCTCACTGGAATACATGAAATCTTCCCATTTATTAAAACTGAAGAGCTGGTAATTGTGGTACTTACGTTGGTGTAACAGAGGAGGGGGTGTGTGTGTTGTGAACCAGGGCAATGCTTAAGGGAGTAGAGATAGAAATGTAGCAGCAAGCTCGGTGAAAGATTCCAACCAGGTGAAGGGAACGTCAGGTTGAATCCTGCACGCCCTCAGGAGCACTCCAAGCAGACGCTGGCTCTTGCTAGAGTTAGCAGTGGCTCCTTTGGCTGAAGCCACGCAGACATGTGAGGGCTCTCTGTGAGGCTGGCAGGTGATGGTGGGGTGGCTTCTAAAGGGGACCTGCTGACTGGGAGCAGAAACACAGCCCGGAGCAGCGAGGCTGGATGTCCTGCCAGACGATGCATCCCACCGTAGTGAGCACACTTACACATTCACTGCTACAAATGCATCATATCCCAACTACGCCGTACTTGATGTACCCGGAATACACCCAAGCCCGTACTAAAACCCAACCCTAAGTCATAGGGTCACATAATCCTCCCTGGGGCCGATCAGCCCTTGCTGCTGAGATAAGCATAGGGAGGGCCGGTTTACGGCTCCTGGTGAAGCCTAGATAGGAAATGACCCCCAACCCCCACAGCTGTGGGGACATGGGGAGCCCTGGAGGGACCCAGAGCTTGCTATAGCACCATTGGCTCAGCCCACCTGATAGATGAACCATAGCCAGCGGTAAGGAGCTGCCCGGGTGGGCAGTGGGCTTGTGGTTGGGACCCTGTGGGTGGGGAGTGAACAGCTCTGTCTCTTGGCAAAAGGTGGGCCAGCATGGATGGATGGATGGATGACAGGTAGGGAGATGGTTGGCCAAGTTAAAAGCAGTTTTGTGGGCTTTATATGCTCAACTGTGTTAGACCCAGGGGCTTCCCTGCCCAGCTCCAGCTCTACTTCTCTCATGAGCTCACCAAGCGGGGACACCAGGGTTACGGCGGAGGGGACACACTGGGGTGAGCTTGCTTTGGCTTTTTAGGAGGCATTAAAGTGTACACAGCTAATGGGTGTGCTGGGGAGCCTGCAACAGGGGAGGGATCGTGAGGTTCTGTCTCATCTACAGCAGGAGGCACATGCCTGGGGACGCAGGGCACGGGGGAAAGTCCTTGTCCCCATGAATTTTAATTTTTTATCCAAAGCAATCTGTGGTGAAGGGGAAGTAAAAGAGGCCAGGCCAGGGATGTGTGGTCTGTAAGTGGAGAGTTAGAGCCCAAGTACCAGTTCACTGAGGTGCATTAAGGCACACAGCACACCCCACAATACGGTTTCTAAAACCAATACAGCTTTTATTGCCACTTTCCCCACTAGAGCAGTTCTGGGGCAGGGTTTTTTGGTAGCTTTGGTATAAAACAAAGCTTCTGCATGTGAGTGAACTTTCAGCTGCTTTCCCACAACATGCCATTATCAGTCCCAGAGGTGTATTATTTACTCCTCCCCCGCGTGAGATACTGCTATCAGGTCTCTGCACATCTGGATAAAGCAGATGTGCAATACGGGCCGGATCCATATGGCGAAGGCATTAACCTTACGCTCCACATCGCTGCCTGACTGCTCAGCCAGATAACCCTGCACGTCCCAAAGCCTCACCCCACGCCGCCAGGAAGGTGACAGCACCCAGTGCCCTTGCTGGGGTGCTGCCTGGGTCATCTCCAGAGCCAGTCTGCCTGGGCGTCCCTGAGCTGCTGGCTCGCAGGGCTCTCCTGGCAGCATTTACAACTGCCACCAGAAACCACTTTTCATGAATTAACGGCCCCAGAGGCCATTTCAGCAGCAATCAGTTTATTCCAACTGTACCTAATTGGACCGAAGGCTGGAGGCCCATCTCCCCTCCCCACGTTGGAGGTCAGTGCTTCCCTGCCTCATGGACATGCTCAACAGTTGGTCAGAACCAGCCTCGTGTGGCTCTAACACACAACCAGTGGGGAACGGCCCATTTCTGCTGGATTTTACCTAAGGTGATGGAGAGGCGTAGGGAAGTGAAAGGGGCTTGTGTGGCTCGGGGAACCTCCACAGATGTATCTCCACCACAAAAACATCCTCACTGATACCACTCTATCGCTCCATGTTCTTGGTGGTAGAAAAAAGGCACCGAGCGGTTTTGTTTGCTCCAATGGGACATTTCTCAGGGCTATCTCCAATCTCAGGTGGGATTTTGGGTGCAAATGCTCAACCAGCAAATGGGGGCACGTGGCCTTAGGCAGACCTGTGCCCGGCGGCCAGGGTCCCGTCGCACGGCAGTGCCAGCAATGCAACGACCAGGCGTGGATCTGTATTTACTATATGCACCTCCAAGAACACTGACACTTCCGAGCGTGTTAATATTAGTCAGTGAGCTGGAACAGCACGGAAATATAATCCAAGGACATGCATGACACACACATAGTCTTATTTATCAATGAAAATGGGAACGAGTAGCGTTTGCCTGTGCTGGATTGGGAGCTGGAAAAGATGGAGGCACCGTCTGCACTGTGGTGGCAGTAACTCGACAGCAATACAGTTTAGGAAAAAACTGACATAAGTTTTAGATTTTATTCATTCGTACATTATTTACAGCAGTTGCTTTCATATTACAATTCTCTTTCATCTTTTCAGTTTTCACTTATAAAAAATTAACCAAATAAACCTTATATAACCAAATTTATCACAGCAGGTCTGGTTAATTTTCACAGTTACAGCGGCCATCAGGAACAGAACTTAAGTACCTACAAGTCATTCATCCAGAGCACCTTGCCCGACCCTGCCCAAGGATGCCCTGCTGTCCCTCGGGAGCTGGCCGGCTCCCGGGGCTCTGCCGATGGAAGATGGAGAGACCACGCCGCATTGGAATAACGCTGCGTATGCTGCAGCTCAAATGCCTAAAGCACACCAAGGGCTAACTCACACACGTCTCAACACGTCCTGCCACGCTAGAGGAACTGGTTTGTATCGATACGCCCGGACAGTATGCAAACAGCTTTCCAACAGAGCTGACTGCTGCTTCCCTCCATCGAAAAATTCTATTAGTTTATTCTATTTTCTGCTATTGTTGAGCCCCAGTACTGCAGGAGCAGAGTACACCGGGGTACGAGACCACGGCAATGAGCATTTACCTTCCTCTGTGTGACTCTGACACCTCTTCCTTGTCTCTGTGTCTCCCACCAGGAATGATATTTGCAATAACTCACCCTTAAAGGGTGAAAAACCTGCGCTGCGTAAGGACCTACAACACTGAAGAAGGATTCAGGCGGAGGGATCCTACATGGGCAAGTTCTCTGCCGAGGTGAAGTCCAGTCCCAGAGACTGATGGCCTTTCCTAGTACTTAATCCCGCTCCCCAGGTGCAATAGCAGCACTGACGCCAGTGTGTTCCTAACGGTACCATCTTCAGCAACGCTCTCCCTGTGCTCTCCCCCACGTGCTCATTTGCTTTACAGTGGTAATTATTGCTGTTTTAAAATATGTTCGTATTTCTTTGAGGACTTGTAGCCACTTCCCATTACGAAGTACAGTACACACTATGCTGAACATAGAAAACACAAGACTCATTTCACATCGGTCTTGTACAACGGTGAAGAGATGCAGAGTAAGAGCCTGTTCGGGGGAATCCGAGTTTCTGTTTAGGCATGAGTTGAACCTGTAACCCATGAACTAAAAAGCCACTGCCTCAGACATCAGCAGTTCTGGTAAGCAATTTAGTCTCAGTTTGGGTTTTTTTTTTTTTCAACTGACATTGGACATTTTCCAAATGCATACCACACGTCTGCTTAACACTACCAAAAAAAAAAAAAATTTTTTTTTTTTTACCTTTACCGCATTTGTCTCAAGAAGACTTTTGCTTTAATAAAATAACACAAGCACACAAATTGCTTAAAGCTAACGGCCCAGCACAATCATAAGTACAACTCACAAAGCAACAGATGCTTTGTTAAACCTAATTATATTTAAAAAAAAGCAAATATACATATTACAAGTCAAAAGGACTAAGCTTTGGAAGAAAAGAAATTGAAAACAACGTTAGCTATATGTTCATTACGCTTACATAGCAGTAGCTGCTTCTGCATTCAAGCATGTTACTGGTAAATAAATTTACAGTTGCATTATGTATTTGTTATGCTCTTGGTCTCAGTAAGTCCATCTTCGACTGTTTAGATGTTAAAAGCATATTCTCTCCCGCAGCTGACCATCGTGTAATACAATGACAGCACTGAACAGCGATATTAAACAGTGGTCAAACTCCAAATGCTGACTTAGAGCTTGTTGTTTTAAATGGTCTTGTGTTTTAACTAAACCCTCTGTTCAAATTATTCTCTTATTTTATTTTCAATGAAAGGTTCTCCGAATGACCAGTCAGGTAGAAGTTTTTCAGTGGGAGATAAGCATAATCTCTGTTACTGAGGGATGCAAGAGCACACCCTTTTTTTTTTGCTCAAGATTCTGTGTGGATCTATTTTGAGGGAGAAAAAAAAGAGAAAATTATCCTTTTTGCATGTTAAAGCTTATTTAACAGTTTGCATCCCTTCGTTTTCTTTACGTGGCACAGTATATTCCACCGCAAGACTCCAGTTAGCATGGAATTAAAATGCCTTTATTAAGCTTTAAATAGAGTGCATACCAACGGCATCGTACTAGCGCCAGTGAAACACAGGCTCCCAGCACACCGAAAATGAGATTGTTAATTCAGAGGTAACCAGAGCTGGTTCCTGCCCTTGTGTGTTTGGCAATTCGGAAATCCCTGCAGTCAGTCTCTATCCATTTGCACCTCGGCCAGCAAATCTGGCAAATTAAAAGGCAGCAGACTTGCATCACGGACGGATACAGTTCAGTGAGCAACGGGCAGCAGCAAGGATCGTGACAAGGTTTTTGTAAAAGCACAGTTCCCTTGGGAATTCTGACCACGGGGACTTTCTGTTCTCGCCCTCCAGGGCCTTATCCTGCTCTCCCTGCCCGAGGTGCAGTTTGCCACAGCAAGGAAGGGGCCCGATCCCCCCCAGGCACTGAGCGCTTTCTGCTCCTGCTGCAGGTGTGCGGCACTGGGACCCCAACAGCCACATCCGAACCCCAACAGCCACATCCGAACCCCAACAGCCACCTGCCGACCCTTAGTCCTGCTTCTCCTGCACAGGGCCTATTAAATTCAGATGCCGTGACGTAAAGCATCACCCCCATTTCACATGGGGACCAACGCAGAGGGGAAATGACTGTCCAGGTCCCAGCTCCGGGGACAGACGCCCCCAGGGTCATTTACCCCCTGCATTCGCTGAAGGGTGATGCTGAAACGATCAAGATGCCAAGCTGGCCCTTGGGATTTTAAGGATTTAGGTGCATCCATCCTGCAGAAGATGAATGCCTTGTGCCCTGCGAGCTGTGACGCTGGCTTTGGGCACGCAACTACCTCTGCAGCACTGCAAATGCTGGTCCTGGTTCTGCACCCCACGCCACCCCCATTGCACACTGTCTGCAACAGCCAACCAACTCACTGCCGCAGCACTACCGCACCTCAGACCCGAAGGGCATGGAGCATCCTTACAGTCGCCTTATAATACTGTTAAACTCATCTGGCGTCCCACAAACATCTTTGAAAACAAGCCCGCTTCTCCCTGACAGGGTTCACTACGCTGCCAGCTATCTCCTTCGCAATGGCCACCCTGAAAAGCCCTGCAGCAACCCTGACCCCTCCAGCCGCTCCAAGGGCCCTACGCGCCCCAGACACAGGACCGGCTGGACCACGCAGGCGAGAGCCCAGCTCCTGACGCTCAGTCTTGCGCGTGGGTACAGCCTGCAGCAGGCCCGGGGAGAGGCGAAGGCTCCCTCAGAAATCCCCTCCCACATACCACAGGGTAGGGGAAAAGAACGGCTTTCAGCTGATGGCAGTGCCCCAAACTTTTCCGCAGCAAGAAGCGCTGCAAAGGGCATCTCCCAGCAGAGATTCATTACGGCTGCCATTTCTAAGCATCTTGCAGGTGCTGTCTGCTTCGTGGAGGGAAAACACGGCATGATTTTAAGACAAATATCAGTTCAGGGGTTTCCAGTAAGACTAGAAACCACTTTCCTTGTGGCTTTGATTGCTCAGCATTATTGGTCTGGGACCATCCAGGGGCCAAGCTTCCCACAAAGCTTATTGCCAAATATTACGTGTGCTTGAGATGCCACTTTGCTCAGGATGCTCGGTGCATTCCCACTCACTCCCCAGGGAATTGCCCAGGCTGTGCCGGAGGGCTGGGGCAGCCCTGAGGCTGTGGACCTCAGCACAGCAATGCAAAGTTTCCCCTGGTTTTTTTTCTTTTTTTTTTTTTTAAAATTTTAATTTTTTAAGAGACACTTCTACATGGACATCACACCCTGACCCTGTAAGGTGCCTTCCCCAGTGAGCAAGGGCTCTGCCCCAATTCCCTCCAAGCAAAGGACACTTGAGCAGTGCCCACTGCACAGGGATTAGCAGAAAAAGCCACGAAGCTAAGGAGAGGTGCCAGGCGAGGATGCTGCATCCTCAGTGCCACCGCACAGCACGCGGGGCAAGGGCAGTGGGCTGCGATAACCCGCATGCACAGCAAAGTAAAAGGGGGCACCTGGCACAGCTGGGTGAAGTTCCTTCACATCTCCAACACATCCTCCACCTGAATCTGAAGCAGTCTTCCTAGCCATCACGTTTACCAACTGAGGCTAAAACCCAAGAGATGCTTCACTCTTCCCCACACTCTGGCTAGAAGTATCCTCGGAAGGAGAAACCACCAAAATAAATTAGGAGCATCCCCTGCCATCTCATACAGATGGGAGTCTTTGTTGGAATTAGACCTGACAACTGGCAACAGGCTCTCAACAGGTTTCTGGCAGAAGGTCCAGACTGCAAGTTCTTCCCCTCAGGACCAAACCCACAACCATCTTGTGCTGCTCTGCACCACTCCGACACTGAACTGGGATGGGAGCAGTCAGGAGGTGATGCTCAAGCCTGGAGAAAGGGGGATGGTGACGGTCCCAGTGCAGGGCTCTGCCAACCGTGGCTGTCTGCTGCAGGGAAAGCAAGAAGCTCCTTAAGGGGGGCTGCAAAACTGGGGGGCACACATGACGAGCTGTGGGATCTTGCTTTTCCATGCAACACTGTTTAAACCAGTGCACCCTGGAAGAGGCACAGCAGGCAGATGGATGGATGGATGGATGGATCCACCAAAGGCAGTTCAGCCTCAGCACATCACCCTGTGCACTGCAGTCTACCAGCACACTGGCCCAGGCTGGACCCTGGGGCAGCAGGTGAGCCTGGCACGGTCCAGAGCCCAGGGGCCACGCAGAGCAGCGGGAAGAGGCGTTCTGGCTCCAGAGCTTAGCCCAAGCCGTCAACGTTTAGGGAAACCTCCTATGGACGCAGACGGAATGACAGTATCACTTGATGCTTTTATGCCCAACCTTGTCTAATCCTATTCAGAGCAGCTCCGGGGGGGAAAGCAGCAGCAACGCTGGAGGTCCTGTACCCCCGTCCCGCTGCTGCTACCAGGGATGCAGCTCTGGCAGCCACGTGGGCTTCTCAATAAGAACCAGGGCTGGGATCAGCAGCGTTTCACCCGCCAGCCCTCTCCATCTTCTGCGGCAAGCAAAGCCCAGCCGATTTGGCAGCCAGCCCTTTCCTTCAGAAACGAGCTGTCCCGGCTGGAGAGCTGGGAGCAACCAGCTGGATTTTTTCCAAAGTGCCTGGTCACAAAGCAACTGGCAGAAGCGTTAAGGGAAGAAATTTGTTCAGCAGCTACCAGGCAAGTGGCAATGACTCAATCCTTATGGATGCATCTCCGGCAGCCAGCGTGCCCGGAGAGGAACGCAGACAGCACCCCAAAAGCTGCACCTTTCCAAAGCACCTCGTTCCCAGGCAACTCAACAGGTATTACGATCAGATACTGCAATATCATCAGTTAAGGTTTACACGTTTTTTAAAGAAAATACCGGTAACCTGATGGTACTTCTACATCTGTGGGATCTGGTGGGATTTATTCCAGGTTTGGCTTTTCTGACAGAATGTGGAGTTTTATTACAAAGGCACAGGTATCAAATAAAACCAGCAATATTCTTTTAATTAAATATCCCAATAAAAAAATTAACACTCAATTTAGGCTTTACGTATTCCTCCCTTATTAAGAGACTAGTTTTGTTTTTTTTTTTCCCCTCTGGAAAGGTTTTAGTGCAGTGATTATATAGCAACAGAAAAATAAACTAAAAAAGGCACAAACTGTTTTGTGTTTTTTTTTTCTTTCAACTTTTGCTAACACTTTATATTTGTCTATTTTACTTCGGTTAATAAATCACTGAATGCAGCAAGAAAATATTCTGCCAATTTCTGTACACTATACAAAACCCACTACCAACAGTACATTATTTCAGCTTCATGAGAAATGTACAGCATAGAAAGACTTTTAAAAATATAGTGCCCCATACAGAAATTTCGTTAATTAAACTCTCGGTCTCTTGCTACAGCGCCCTTCGCCATCCTCATTTCCCCCCTTATTGCTGGGACACACACTGGGACTCTGCCCCTCCGGCTCCTCACAGGCTGGACCGAGCGCGGCACCGGAGCGCTGCCAAACGGCGCCTCCAGCCCCGGCATCGCATCGGTGCCCGGTGGGGAGGGGGCGAGCCCCCTCCCCGCTGGGCTCATTCGGCACTGCCGGCCGCCTCTCAGTGCTGGGAAAGCTTTTGGCTGGAGAGGAAAGGGCAGCTCTCGGTGCGAGTGAGACGCAGGCAGCATCCCACCCGTGGGTCCATGCCGCCTGCCCCCCATCCCCGTGCGCCCCACGGCTCCTCTCCACGCGCCCCACGCCGTCTCCCTTCTGGGGCTCTCCCGCTGATGCTTCCATTGTGTTTGCAAGTGCAAGCGTGGTTAACACATGCTCTACCCTTTCACCAATCATCGTGATAGGTGTTGGGTTTTTTCCTCACATACACGCATAATACTTCATAAAATAGTATTTCCCCCCCGCCCCAGGAACTAAATTAGTTTCCCCTTTAAATGTATTAACAGAGCTGAACCCCTCCACCCACCCCAAATTAAGTGCAGCCAGAAATGGTTTTCTTTATACTTCTGATACCACGTTTTAAAAATTAAAAGCTACCGCTCTTTTCTTTTTTTTCCCAAGACATAATTCATGCAAAGTTGCTATTTGTTTAAATAAGTTATAAAAGTTGATATCTCAGGCTAGGAGAAGCTGTAGTCTTGGTTATTCTTTAGTTGGCAGGCACTGTACATACATACCGGGTACAGACACATGCCGAATCTGCTTTGCATTGCTTTTTGCATTGTACAATTCACAAATCTGACATCATTAAAGCAGTTAATTGCCTTTGATGGAAGGCTGCAGTGAGGCCATCTACATTTATCAAACAAGCAGCTGGTTAAGATAACAAGTATGCTCCCCCCCCCACCCCGGCGCTCCCCAAAATGCTATTATCTGTCACACGTTGCTTCTCTGAAGTGGTTAGGTTTGGTGCGCACATTAATGTGCAAATGTGTTGCCATAGGAACTGCAGCCTCCATTACGCCTCAGTGACACCATTCAGCAAAAGCCAAAACTAAACATAACAACAAGAACAAAAAACAAAAAAACCCTTAAAAATAAAATAAAAACAAATAAACAAAAAAAAACCCCAAAAGGCAGCAAAGAGAAAGTCCAACGCACATGCGGAGTCTGGCCCAGGACTGCAGGTTACGCGTGGCTACAGAACAGCGCAGGAGATATTTAGGTTTGATCTTAACTTCACGCTATGGTACAATGGGGCTCAGAGTTCAGCCGGTCCGAGTCTGTGCTGGCTTAGGAAGGAGGGGGGGAATGGAGCGGAGTCGTGGTTACCGGATGCACCCAGGGTCTCTCAGACATTTGGCAGAATGAGGCACATCCAAAAAAAAGTGCAACACCAGTGCCGTGGCGGCAGTGCGATGTGTTTGAGTGCGTGCACGCGCTTTCCTCTTCATGCATTGTAGCAAGCGGGTTGGGGCGGGGGGAATTCGCCCCCCACTTTTTTTTTTTTTTTGAAAACTATTAACCAGTAAATAACGGTAAGACGAATGCATATTCTACTTACTGGTGCATGAAATACTGAAAACTGCATTCAAGTAATATTTCTGCACTATTGTGAATGCATCACTATGTTATCTTACATTTGGAAAAGGAGAAGACTATGTACACCAGAGCAGTGGTACTATTTTGCAGTTAAAGTTTCTGTGCTTTACGGAGGTACCTGGGAAGGAGAGGCCGCCGGTCCGCTCCGCTCTGCCCTGCCGTGTCGCAGGACTCCCAGCACCACCACCTACAGCATGCGAGGAAGGAGCGCTGCTCGGCCGGACGATCGAGCTGCACGGAGCAAACCAAAAGATGACATGAGGGAACAAAAACTCAACCCAAAATTGGCAAATCAACAGTGATGAGAAATAGAAGGGCAATTTATTATTTCTGAAGGGGGAGGAGGAAGAGGAGAAAAAAAAAAATTTTTTTTTTTTGTTTGTTTGGTTGGGTTTTTTTATTCTTCCCGCAGCTGCAGGCGGTAGCGGTGGTAGCGGAGCTGGAAAAACATTCTCTCCAGTAAGGAGCGCGTCATCCCCGGCAGGGCGTAATGTTCGACAACACCCACATGCTTGAACCCCAAGGACTCGTAGAGCTTGTGGGCTGCCATCTTCACGGCCGTGGTTCCCAGCACGACAGAGGAGTAGTTGTTGAGCATGGCAAACTCCAGCACTTTGCGGCCCAGGGCCTTGGCGATCCCTTTGCCGCGGTAGTTGGAGTCGACGGACATGCGGCGCAGCTCCACCGTGTTGTCCTCCTCGTTGCCCCGCGCTGCCACGATCCCCACCACGTTGCCGTCCAGGACAGCGACCCAGAAGCAGGAGCCTGCGGGAGACAAAGCAGCATGTGTAGCTGCCGGCCACCTCGGACGGGCAAAACGGGCAAGGCACCTGCTTATGAACTGTGGGAGCCGGGCTCGGGGTCAGACGTCACCTCTCTGTCACACGTGGGGACTAAGGACCAAACTTTCTTTTCCCTTGATACTGTGAAGCAAATGTTTTCTAGAGGAAAAGGCACGGGAAAGTCGCTACAAACCAAACCTAGATTCCTAGGGACCAAGCGTTACGAAGTGCCTTTGGCTGCCCTCACGCACAGGTAACGATCCTCAGCTCACGGTGGCACATCACGGGTAACTTCTGACCCACACGCAGTCACGCTCTCCTGTCCTACCACTAACTTTGCTACAGCAAATCCCGGATCCCTCCCAGCTCAGCACAGCCCATCTTGGGCTGCATGTTGCATCCCACCCCGAGACCCGGCAGCTTTTTGGGTGCGATGCAAGAGCAGCCCCAACGGCTCAGGGATCCCAGTGCTCCTCCTGCCACCCATTTCTCCACCCACAAGGGCCTGATGTTAAAGGCTAAATAAGTGACTGCCTGGCTGGTTTCCGACCTCCCACATCTGGATATGTAAGTGCCGCCTCCTCCTGCGGACCCCAGGGGCTCAGTGCGGGACAGTTTCAAATAGAAAATCCAAACTGGGCAGCAAGATGAGAAACTAGGACCATGAAAGCCAGCGAAGCATGAACAGGGAAAAATGCCATACAGCATCTCCTGTGTACAGCTGAAATTGGGCTCACCCACCCCTTTTTGCCCCCCGCAGTTTGGGGTGCTCGTGCCCAGGCTCCCCTTGCTTTGGAGCTGCTGCTCCTCCTTTGCTCACATGTGCCAGGTGAGAGCATCTTGTGGGCTGGAAACGTGGTGCCCAAGTAACTCAGGCCAAAACCACGTAGAGCTTCAGGGAGCAAAACCAGCCCCATCCTCAATTGCACCCCAGCATCGGTCAGCAGGCACGCTGCTCCAGGAACGAGGATGCGGCTTAACGAACAGGCTGCGCTTTTGGGGGTGCAGGGGGTCAGCTGCTGTTCTGCAATGGGGCCGAAGGCTTGGTGGGGCGAGTGCTGCCTTCAAGACACCAAAGCAAAACCCATCTAATCAAAGCCCAGGAGCGTAGAGGGCACCCGGCCGGGCTCGGGGTGAGTCCCCGGGATCTCAAGTGCACCGACCACAGCCCCACTTATGAAGCTCAAATAAACTGGACCTCGTTGGAGAGAAGGACCAATACTATCCCATCCCACTGCTCGTACTGACCAATAAACATTAAAGCTCGTGCAATTAGAAACTGCTGTAACTCTGGAGTATTACAGCATCACTTGGCCCCACCAGCAAGGGGACTTAAAAAACAAGAACCAGAAAAACAAGCCCAACCCCCCCCCGCCAAATTCAAGTAAGGAATTACTCCAGTCTTAAGATCTTCACAGAAAATCCTGGTGAAGGAAAAGCATCTTCAATTGAACCGAAAAGACCGATGTCAGCACAGGGAAACTGTGACCTTAGCTTGGGTATTGCTTAATTAACACCCAAGAAAGCCATTATTCAATTACAGCAGCTAACAAGGGGCACTGACGGGCCTCTCACCGAGGAGGAAAGTGCTGACTTTCCGTGCTCAGGAGGAACATGGCTTCACCCAGAGGAAGAGGATCCCAACGCAGGAGAAACTCCTGGCACGCTGTGACCTGCTGCAGGTGGTGGCCGCCTTCCCCAGCGCTAAGCAGAAGGAAACCTGACCTGAGCAGCAGCTCCATCTTTAGCACCAACCCTGCCAACTGCCCTGACCCAAACGCACGACACCTCTCCGTACGGACCGGCTCTAAACACTCCGGGGGGGTGCTCAGGGGTGCACAGCACTGCTCCCCCTGCAAAACGGCACGGTGAGGAAATTAATAAGGCAACTCAGCGAGTCCTTCACTACTGGAGGAGAGCACGGCATGGGGCAGCAGGAGATGCCTCCCCGGCTGCTGCCTGTGGGACAAACGCACCTTGCGTCTCAGTGAAGCCGTTAGCAAGAGACGGCCAAGGTGCTCCACGGCTCCCCGTGGCACAGCCCAGCTGCCAAGGCAAAACGAAGTGTGGGGAACCAGCCCAGGTTCAACCCAGCACACGGGGCTCCTCCCTGCTTCCACAGCGACGTGCAGCTCCAGCGATGCTCACTTTTGTTCCCGCTGCGAGCAAGTCATTATGCTGCCGCTATCTAGGTCAACAGCTAATTTTTAAAACACCGGGACCCATCTTGACCCATTTATCACACGCAGTTAAGATGTCTCTCCTCTGCTGCCACGTTGACAGTGCAGCTTGTTCCCCTGCGTTCACCTGGATCTCAAAATGTAATTTATTCAGACACGACCCCAGACGAAGACCTACAAGTGCTGAAACCCAGCAGTCGCTTTCCCTCCGAATACAAATTGGAGAGCTGCGAGGGCTCACCGCTCCCTGCTCCGCAGCCTTGTTTTCAAACCGCTCGTCACACGGCGGCTCTGCCCAACGCACCCCCCAGCCCATCCATCACACCCCTGGCCGCATGGCAAGCGCACCACGAAATTGGGACCACGGTGATCCTCACCCTTACACGCACAGCCACCAATTTCAGCTCCCATGGCACAGCCCAAAAAGGGGTTCACGAGTCCCCCCGTGTTCAGGGAGCAGAGGTGGGATGCTCCCCCAGCGACACGCAGTGTTGTTCCCAGCACCCACCTTGTCCTGAGGCAGCCCCAAAAAGTGCCTCAAAGCAGCCGGTGACCAATGCCCGTCGGGCTGCAGCCGGTGGCACAGCCACCACGTCCCTATCACCCAGCCTTGTGCACAGCAACTCCTCCTGGAGCTATCGGTCAGACATATCAGTCTCGGTTTCTCTCGGCCCGAGGTTCTGTGATTGCTTCTGCCATTACTTCCCGCTTTTATTCCTGATTTTCCCTTCTCAGCAAGCACCTCTCTTCTGTGCCCGCCAAGCCAGAGAGCTGCTAAAGCTCACCCAGCAACACTTCCCACCTTTGTAAAACAGCACATTTCCAGTATTTTTAGGTCTTCTGCCTATTTAAAAGCCAAATCTGGATGTACCTGCCACAGAAGAGCCCACAAGACCTTTCACACCCCTGGCCCCCGCCCGACTGCCCTCCAGGACAGAGGCTGTACCCTCACACCCGTCCATCCCAGCAGGGACCGGCCCGGTTGCAAGCAGCATGACAGCAAAACTATACTCCTTCTTAGTTTTTACTTACAACTTTAAAGCTTAATTATAATGATTTTGAGTTCAACGTGAAAAGAAATAGTATCTGGCACATCTCCCAGTGTGTGTTGTGCACGCAAAGCTTATAATTAGCAGCAGACAGGACACATCTGCTCAAACAATGCAAGTTGTGTTCGGCTCTTGTTTGCACCAGCGCCATCAATCCCCAAGACTTTCACCCTGCTGCCCACCCCGTGTCTGCACCTGCTCTGAGGATCACCAGCGGCCAGATCCTTCAGCCTGCTAAAGGCACCTCAAGTTTCCAAAGGCGGCTACAAGCCCAGGAGCAGCTTTCATCCGTGGGGTTGTCAAATCCCTCCTCTGGGGAGCTGTGCCCTATTCCGATGGGGATTTGTTACCGGAAGCTGTTTTGGGGTCCCACCACATGCTGCTGACCTCAGGCTGAGACCTTTTCTCCTCTGGGCAAACCCTCCAGTTTCAGAGCAGGAAACTTGAAGGTCTTTGGTTTACTTTTACCTAAACTCCCCATGTTTTCAGCAATCCTAGCCATCTGCACCTCCTTGCCAAATCCGTTCTTCCAGCAGCACTTACTCTGGAGCAGGATGAAAGCACCTCGAGAAAACCACCCCACATAGCCATTCCCCAGGGCCGAGGGGGTCTCTTTCCCATCTTTTCTGGGCCAAAGGGATTGACTCGAAGCCTGTCTTGTTTTTGTACTTTTTCATACTTAGGATGAAATAAAATTAACTTCATCTCACCTGTCAGTAACGAACAACAGCCTCATTGCTTGCAGTGCTATTATTAGCAGGAGCTGACGTTTTACTCTCACACCACTATCTGAAAATAATCACTCCTGCAGAGATAAACACAAACCCTGACAGCTACAACTCTCCCTGCCCTTCAGATACTCATCTCTGTCAGTGTCCCTGCTTTCGCTCTCTGCCTCCATCTTCTGGGGTTCCCCCCACCACTATTGTTATGGGCATCCAAAGCCCTTCCAGCTCACCCTGCCCTAAGCTCCTCCCTTGGTTTTTGACCCTGCAGGAAAAGTGACTCCAAGGTCTGTTCTTCATGGACATCTTGCATTTAACTCCAGCTGCCCTGTGAACACCACTCTGGGGTATTGGAGGTGCCTGCTGGAGGCATTAGCTGTTTCCAGCTAAACACCAGCCTCTTTGCAGCACTGTCCCTTGCCTCCCAATCCATCCCAGCGTCTCTGGGCTGCCAACGGGCAAAGGCGAGAAGAAGCAGCCATGGAAAGCCCACCACCACCCTGCCTAGCTCCCTCTACTCCCCAGCCTCCTGCCTCACCACATGGAGTCTGGACTTCAGGCAAAAGCCATAATAAAGGAAGAATTTTTTATAATGAGGGTGGTGGTGAGACACCGGAACAGGTTGCCCAGAGAAGCTGTGGACGCCCCATCCCTGGAAGTGTTCAAGGCCGGGTTGGATGGAGCTTTGGGCAACCTGGTTTAGTGGAGGGTGTCCCTGCCCATGGCAGGGGGGTTAGACTAGATGATCTTTAAAAGTCCCCTCCAATCCATTCTATGAAAAGAACCCAAAACTTGGGGTGCACACATCTATGAAAAAAAAAAAGCACAAAACAGTTGTGACATGTAACAAGGAAGATGACTTTGGGTTGTTTATGCTTCACAGATTTGGTAAAGTTACGCTGGTTCCTCCAGCACCTCGACAGCAGTCAGCCTGGGGACGCAGGCCCAACCAAAGTCTTATCATGCTGGGAGGATTCTGTCTGTGAGTCGCAGGACAAAACTCAAGAGGATGTGCACACACTGGTGCAAGTTGTACATAAGGAAGGTCACTTTGCAAGAAGGAGCATCAAGAAGAGATGTCATGGTGGGATAAACAAGATCTACAAGATGAACTGTAAGACAAAATAAAGCCAGGGCTCCCATATCTCTTGTCTCCTTGAAGTTATTTGAAATACCTGGCATGGTCAGAGGCCAGCAGTTCTTCCTCATGTTTCTGTACTCATCTCTGTGTTGGTCCATCTCTCAGCAACATCTTTCAATGTTCCAGGTAGCAAACTAGACCAACTTATCAGCAAGCAACTCAAACCACAGAGCTGTCTCCCAACCTGGACTTCATCGCTGCCAAGCCTCCTGCTCCTACAGGACCATCATTTAAGACATATTTTGCTTACTGGACCCAGACAGAGCTATGGTACTAATGAAATTACTAAAAGCAACAACAATGAACTGGGGACAATAACCCAGCAGGGTTGGATGTGGTTCCTCAGCCAACAGCACCCAGGGCCTGAAAGCACATGTCATGGCGATGTCTTTCTGCTCAAAATTTAAGGATTTAAGAGAGTGTTTTTCTAATCTGCCCACCCCCTCCCCAGCACAGGCTGTCCTCAGGCTTCACACACCGCCGTGTGCTTCACATCCCGAGGACTTCCCCAGAGTGGTGGCACCATGCTGCCTGCTCATCCTCCACCCAAAGCACCCACCGCCCCTGCCCACGGAGGACATGCCATGTGATCCCCCGGCTGTGCCTGCAAGCCTCCTCTCCCGCTCTCCTCCACTGTCATGAGCTGCACAGCTCTCCCCCACGCAGCCGACGAGGAAGGTGGGTGAAAATAAATTCATTTATTTTTTGCTGCAAATTCTTCTACACTCTTTGGTGAATAAAAGGCCAGTGGGTGGATGGGTGGAAAGATTGGAGCCAAAAGCAATAGCAGAGAGTACTGCTAGAAGAGAGGGGGAAAATGAGACATCAGCCTTCTCCACCAGCATGAGTCCTACGTGACTGAATATAGCAGGTTCCCACAGCTTTCTTAAGTCCCTTAGCGCTCCAGGACCACTCCACTACCCCAAAAAAACAGAATTTAACAGCGTGTATTGTTCTGACAAAGCCAAGCTCTGTCTGCCAGGTACTTTTAAAATCTATTGTTTTCTAGTAAATTCTAGTCTTGCCACAGGAGCAAGCAAGGCTCTGCCGCCCTAAAATGTCCTGAACTCACACTTGGGTCCTCCCCTGTGCCGGCACCCCTGCATCAAGGGGTTTGGGGCTGAGCCAGGTAAAACCCATCCCTGCTGTCTGTAGGGCTGGAGAGAGGACAGAGCAGCTCCTGCGGCCACCACCGACTGCCGGTGCTGCTTTTGCGTGGGTGGCACCGCAACCCTGTGGGAAGGTGTCTTCCTTGGGAGCTCAGCACAGGGCACATCTGGAAACCTCGCCCAGGAGGCAGCCCGGTCTTTTCCCTCTTTCTGCTTTAGCATGTCACAGTGATGCTAATGTAAGAAATTCCCCTCCTAGCTCAAAGCTGTCCTGGGCGACATCCTCAGAGCATCAGCCAGAAGAGGGGACCAGCGGAGCTGCCCAACAGCCACCACTACCACTGCCGGGAACCCACCAGGAGAACGTCAGCTCCCCTGCCTGCTCACAGCAGACAGGAAAGCATCCAAGAACTGGCCACTGTGAGAAAAGGAAGCTGACAGCATGGGAAACTCCGGCCAGGCCCCCTGAAATTAAAAATTGGGACTCTGCATCCCTGGCAGAGATGCAACGTGCAAATGTGAGCTCTGGGAGGAGAGGGAGGCTGGCCACAGACTTGGTGTGTGTCTTCAGGGCTGTGCTGGGAGGAGCAGCATCTGCACAGGAGCAAACCTCCCTCTCCATCCTAGATTTCCCCCCCCCAGGCTGCTAGGAAGGGGCAAAAAGTGAAAAAAACCAACCAACCCCAAACCCCAAACCCCCCAAAATCATCCTCGTGCTTCCCATAGGACAGGGTCTGCAACTGCCTGTGTCCCTTTCTCTTAATATACCTACATAAAAACTTGCCAAAAGTGACAGGCTTGCTAATCCTAAAGATCCGAATGCCCCTGAACCCCTCCCTGTGATCCGCTGACGTACTGTGGCACAGCCCGGTGCAACACCACCGCACGGAAATACCAGGCCGGAGGAAATGCAACATGCTGTCGCATCATGAAGCTTTAAATATTTGCCCTTGGAATCACTTGTTCATCTCCTGTGCCATCTTTCCATGTGATTTTTGCCAGAGCAGCAGCTCTTTTGGCCAAACAGGGGTGGTCCGAGCAAGGCGGTACAGAGGGAACCGGAGGTGTCCTGCACTGGACACAGTGCTGTGCAATTATTACTTATTTATAGACAACAGAGTAAAAAGCCCCGAAGTTCAGCGTCTCGCCTCTCCTCCTGCCAGTGCTATTTATACACGTTGCTTTAAGCAAGCGCGTGGCAGCAAGTGGACAGAGTCCCCAGCCCAAAGGTGGCCGTGCCATGGCCACGTATTGCTGATGCCATTTAAATCCCTGCCCTTTTATCCCGGCTGGGATTTGAAGCAGCAGCCGAGGAACTCAGCACTCGAGGCAACTCTCCCTCCTCCTTCCCCTCCACCCCCGGAGAAACGCGGGGCAGACCAGCCAAGTCACATCAACGTCAAGGGAGAAAGGAGGCTCTTCTGGGGAGAGCACGGCTGCCGTGATGTGAGCGCTGCCAGCGGGAGGACTTTGGGGCGCAGACACGGCACGTTGGCTGCTGTCGCCCAGCCGCAGACACGGGCAGTTGGGGTGCAGGGACAAACCAAGGACAGGCAACCTGCTACAGGCTGCAACTGCTCAGCTAGCTGGGTCAGGGAGGGATTTATCTCTGTGTTTATGAGGCACATCATCTCTCCTTACCTCCATCTTTCCCCTGTCTTGAGTTTTTCTCCCTTCCACCCTTCTAGCTCCCCTTGGCTTCAAGCATGGCTACATAACAGTCCCGACAACTTCTGCTAATAACTCTACACTTGACTTCAGTTAAAGGCATTCCTGGAGGGCTCCTACAAAATAATGGCATTTCAGAGTAGTTTATGACCATGGAAATGAGGTGAGATGTGAAAGGCCCTGACTCTGACACTCCTGACACACATGAGCATCCCTCTACATCAGACAAGGCCCAGGCATGGGGGAGCAAAAAATGTCAGGGACATACAAAAATTATTCATGCATGAAATTAGAAATGCTGTGGGACCCCTTCCTTCCCATAAATAACTCCACATAAGCTACCACCGCAGGATTCATTGCCCCGTTATAAATAATTCCCTGCTGGAAGAGCACAGGGCAGTGCACCTATATGCCGAGGTGGGGGGGGTGACACCCCTTGATTCATTGGGCATCTGGGCAGCAGGCGATGAGATCATCTACACAGCATGAAAAGAGATGGATGGTTTGGTCCCGAGCAACCAGCTCAGCTACTTCTCCATCTACTTTCTTTTCACCCTTGCTACCTTTCACCTTTGTTGTGGTTGTTACCAAGGGCTGAAGCTACTTGCAATCATCTCTAAGTTCAGGCAAATTCTCCAGAGCTGCAGATCAGTGGGATGACAGTGACATCCAGCCTCCAACCTGCAACATGGCCACAGCGCAGTTCCACACACGTTCGCTACCAGAAACACCGTGACCATGACCCACAACAGCAACGGGTCTCAAACTGCCCCAGGAGACAGGACTTCAGAGGTGGCCTCTGCAGCTGATAAAACTGAGAGCGTAAAATGAGACAGTGGGGGTGGCGGGGCTTCAGACTGCAGGCGACAGCTGGACTAAACATCTGTGCAAACCCAAAAGTGTATTTGGATTCAGCCTGGTATATGCCGTAACATGCCACTGCTGATAAATGTGGAGCAGCAGCACACGCTGCAGCCCAGCTTTACCTTCACCTGGGGATGGAAAGGTTGGTGGGGTTGCAATTTAGAATAACAGTACAAGAATTGACTTTCATCAGTGCCTGCTCCACACTTCCTGATAGAGCTGGTCCATAATACTCAAGAGCATCCAGCTACTTCATCACAGGTATTCTGATGTGGGGTGTCAAAGCCCCTGGAAAACCCCTAAGGTGTTGACAGCTAGCTATAGTTTACTTTCACTCCAAGATTTTGACTGGCGAAGAGCAAAACACATTCTACAGCGCAGATTTCAGAAAGTGGCCAGGTTTGGTCCTAAACAGGATCTCCTGCTGTCACAGCTGAGGATGCAATCCAGAAGGCATTTCTAATCATAAAATCTTTGCTTTAAACCTCATCCTGTTCCACTGAAACACCTATGTGACAGCTCCTACCTGGGCACTGTACCCCTCTACAGCTTCAGGAGGACACAGCCTGAACACCTGGAGCAACGCAAGCTGTTAGTGGCCATACCCCATGTCGGCGCTTCACAGGTTGATTTTTTAAACAGGCTTCAGTCCCGTGGGGCTCAAAGTATCTCCATGTGTGACAGCATTGGGGGAGCTCAGCAAAGCCCTGGGAACTACTCGGAACATCTCAGGAACCGGCTTTTGATGAGACAGCTAGAAATCCAGGCGATGCTGCAGACAGAGTAAAGACAGCCCTTCCAGCACATTTCAGAGGGTGCTATATTAAGAAGTGCAACAGCAGGACTTTAAAAATCTTGTATCTAGCTCTTTTTGCTGGCCGTGATGCACCTTGAAAAGCAAAGATTGTAATAAAGCCAACGTATAACAACTGTTCAAGAAAAAGCTGCAGAAGCAGTTATGTGGGATTATAAGTACCCTGGTTATCAGGCCATGCATAGCCTGGTCCATCGCTCTGCTCTCCGCTATTGAAAAGACGGACACGCTACAGAGACAGGCGAGACAAAACCACCGATGTAGCGATTGGGGTCTACCTGCTGGGTCATCAAGAGAAAGCACAGTTTGAGAAACCAGGCATTGTCTGTGGTTTTTGCATGTGAGCAATTGTTATCGATAAGCAAAGAATTAAATAGCTTAAAGGAGCGGATAAAGACTAGAATATGCGATTTTGGCCCGGCATTGTCCTCAGAGCTAACTGGATGGTGAGTCCCAGCTCAATGGAGCTGGCTCAGCAGAACAGACTGGTCTGCACAAACAGACAAAGCCAGAAAAAAAGAGTTTAAAGTACTTTCAGAGTAGATGTTCCCTATGCATTCAAAATCCACACTAAGCCTATCAACTGCAGAGTCAGACCTTAAGTAAATCACCGCTTTAGAGTTTAAACTGGTTTTTAGTTGGCAGTTTAAAGGAAAAGAGAAATCAAGCCCTTCTGCCAGCTTTGCTAGCCTGCATCCTCCCAGCAACCAGAAGACTGATGTTACAATTAGGTCCTCATTAGTTAAATTAGTTTACAACATAAACGTATTGCTGACTGTTTTAAGCCAGCTCCTTAAAAGGACACCGTTAAGGCTCAGTCTCCATCTTCTACACCAATCTTTCACTATACGGCTTGATTGCTTTCAAAAGGTACTGAACTCGCACTACAGCACTTTCCACTTCCAAATACTAAAAAAACCTGGAAAATCCACACTTATTGGTTGTTTGAGAGTTCATTATTTGCTGGCTGACTTTTACTTCATATGCATTACTGTAAAAAGGCACTGAGCAATAATCATCAAATGACTTTGTTTTAGCCTAGCAGTTGGCTGAGCCATAAATCATATGAGGAAAATGGATCGAATCGATCTTGTTTTCGCCATTCATCATTACTTGTCTGGTCTAAATCTAGCCAAGAGTCCCTTTAGTTCAAAAGAAGTGCCTGTATCTACACAGGTATTGCATCAAATGCTTCACAGCAAAGAGAGAAACTAACGTTACATTTACTTAAGGTTAAATAATAAATGCAATTCTGAGCTCTACAAGGACTTCCAAGGAGTTTTATGCTGCTCTGAGGTCAACAACCTTTAAGGTGAGTCATCCTCCGGGTGAGCCCCTCTTCTGCAAATGACCACAGCAAAACAACTACTTTTAGTCAGGAACAAGGTAGGCAAGATGAATTGCACCCAAGACGTAGGTTCAGACTTGAGGTATAGCATAATGACGCATTAGGACAGAATAATCCATCTATGCATGCAAGCTCGTTAAATCAGAGTCAAAAACAAGGCTGAGAGGGGGCTCCCCTACCTCACAGCCACATCACCTGCCTACAGCGAAAAGGGAGGGACTAAAACCATGTACATATAAAAAACATGACAGACAAAAAAAACCCCCATCCCCAAACTCACCCCAAAACAGCATTACCTTGCCCTTGACTTCCAGTGGCATCAAAGAAGCCATGCCATGGACATTGGCAGAGCTGGGGATAGGTCACAGGCCACCCCGACAGGTAACCGACTGCATTTTACAGCAACGTACGGGATGGGGCTCCCCGAGTGCTGGTGCAGATGCTGACTGGTTCTGCAAACACCCCCAAATCTACATCTGTAAGGCAGAGAAGTGGTTGAAAAGGGTAACAGCTCGGTTTGGAATCATTCAGTGGTAAGTCATATAAAGGATGCACATATTCAGCCAAAGCATGTTGTATGGCATGTTTCAGTGGTTCTGAACACGGGGTTCTTCCCTCCATAGCACATTCCTGCTGCCCTCAAAAGCCTCTGAATGACTTCACTACCAGAGCAGCGATGAGCAGCAGCGATGAGAAGCAGTTGGCAATATTTACGGTGCAGAAACACTGACCAGAAAAGTCTCAGACCCCAGGGCAGCTCCTCCGCTTTCCTTCCTGGGGCGTGCCAGGAACTGCATTTCACCAAATGCTGCACGGCAAAGAGAAGCCACCACAATACTCTCCTAAAAGCAACGATAGATACAACTCTGCTGCACTCAAGACCTTTCTTTCTGCAGATCACTTGAGTTTCACAAGAATCCTACCTTTTTGTTAGCACAATGAATCAAACCTCCCCGACCTCTAACTTTCCATTGTATCAATAATCTACAGGAGTGAAACAGCAAGTCATAAGGAGTTCTATTTTCTCTGAAAACACAGCAAAGAATTTATTACTCAACACAGAGGAAGACATTGGGGAAAAAGAAAAGGTTCGGGGCACAGGCTGAAGTCAAGTCAGTACATGGCTTGATGTCCTCGAGCCTACTGCAAGCAATAAATATTTCTCCCTATTTCTAGCACAGCAGCTTGAAATGGTGCTGCACACCCCCCCCTTCCCAGAGCTCAGGCATCCAACAAGGATGCCAGTTATCAGTTGGGACCAACCCAGCCCATATCAAGCACGTGAATTGTCACCATCTGCCATGCTGCAATGAGCCCCCAGAATCCATTGCAATGGACTGGGCAAACCTTCCAAGCGTTCCCTGAGTGCTTTTAACACCATCACATTTCCAACACTGGAAGTCTTCCTCTAGCAATGACTCTTCCTCTACAACATACCAACCAGCCCATCCTCTTCTGGAAGAGCAGGGAAAGAGGCATTCACCCCACCACATGGGACTGGACCCTGAGGTGTTTTGCTGTGGGGCTGAACCTGACCCATTGCACCTTCCCACACCTCCAACCCAACCCTCAACTGACTGACACAGTGGGTGGTGACTCCAGCGGTCGGCAGAAATGACAGACAGGGGTGCCGCTGTGTTCCCACCCTGCTGTGCTTGTAGAGCCTGGCTGCAGGAGATGTCCCTCTTGAGATGATGTGGGGGGGGTCCTCAGCCTTTCCGAGGCAACCGGGCCATTGTGTCAGCCAGGACTCCCAGGGACACTACTGCAATGGACGCTCTCTCCTTGGAAATAAACACAGGCTTTTTCCAGCCGGAGAAGCTTGTGAAGGCAACCTACTGCCCTTCAGGTACCACCTCCTCACAGCCACCCCACCACAGGCTCCCACTGTAAAATAACACCTTTCTGGCCTGCAGCCCTGTTACTTTTCTAGATTTACTGTAAATATTCAGTCCCTGGAGGGCTGTTATATTTATACCTAACTCAGCCAAACTAAGCCCTGGTGTAACGCTGCTCCGGTGTGTCCCACCTGTGTATGCCAACTTCCCCCCACCCACTCTGTTGGGGCCCTACACAGCACAGAGGGTGAACACTGGGTCAAGACTTCAGTTCCTTCTGTCACCTAACTAATGAAAACGACAGTCCTCTACAAAGCCTTGGTATCATGTCCTTCCACCCACCACGCTGCAGAGCCCACCAAGACCTCCCAAGCAGCGTGAGCCTCCATCACCACACATCACTTCAGTTTTTAACTCTCAGCAAACTGGTGGCAATGCCCGGTGTAAAGCCAGAGCACTGCCACGGTGCAGAAACACACCTCAGTGCTGCTAAAAACAACGCGTTTCCACGTCTCTCTTCCAGTACATCAAGGCCAGTGTATCTTGGGTGTAATTCTACTGAACTCCACTACTCCAGACCAAAACTAGCACATTTATTTAATGTGGCAGCGTAAGGAAATTCTACATCCATAAATACATGAATATCTGTTGGGCTGGGGACAGACAACGGACCTGTTGCGGATGATGCATTCACAGAAAATGAAAATTACATATGTAAATCTCTACATCTCTAAAATTAAAAAAGAAAAAAAAAACCAAACCCTTTGCCACGTGTTCAGACTACCGTGCCAGACCAGTCGGCCAAAAAGTCCTTACAAAAACCTAATCCAGTTATTCCCAGATCGCCTGTGATGACCATCAATCAACATCTTGCATCCTACACCCATGTGAGTCAATACTAGTCACAAGAGCCAGGGATTTGAAAGACATTTGCAAAATAAATCAATGGAGTGAGCAGGGAACAGGCCACATCTCCCACTGCCTGGGGGCGCGTTGCACCGTGTATCATCAGCCAGTACCTGAAGAAAAAGGATTGATTTATAAAAGTGAACAGCACCTACAGCAACCACAGCCAGGAGAGATGCAAATCCACATGAACCTGAGTGGAAACGCGGAATTCTGAGGACCGGGTGGATTTTCCCAACTATGCAAGCAGCACTAAATAACATCAAACCCCCATACCTGATGCCAAGACAAAGCAGAATGAATATAACTAAGAGCAGGTTCACAGCTGCAACAGCTCCTTCCGATGCACCGGTTTTCCCTAAAACATCATAAATCCATCTTGCAGGCAGCTGATAAGCACATGCAGCATACTCAAAGCAGGTTGACTCCATCATTGCATTTCCCATTTATGTCACAAGTTGCCTGTAAAGATCAGAAGAGCGCTTGGTCCTTTACTGAAGGATGCCCCTAATTAGACGCTAAACTCCCAACAAGAGACAAGGAATTTAAGCACATGATAAAGTTAAAGCAAATGCTCCACTGAATCTTTAAGCCGAACTGTCCCAGAGTTCAGTCTCAGTGAATGCGGGGGGTTTTTTATGGTTGGTTTTTTTTTTTTTTTTTTAGAATTTCACTGAAATCCTCTTTAGCTGTTTGAGTTATCCATGAAAAATGTTCCCACTTCTCAAGAATCCTTGCAGATGCTTTGATGCTTTCCAGACTACTGATGGCTCAAAAAAAAAAAAAAAAAAAGCCCCATAAAATCTGATGATGGTTTATTCCCGAATGAAAATCGCTGCCCGAGAGGCACAGCTTGATGTTATCCTCTGAACATTTGCAGGTTCTGAAATTACACCAGACGTATATTTTCACAGCCATTATGTGAATCTAATTGACTTTACAGGCAGCAAAAGCTTGAAAAGGTGTTTTACAAATACCCCTTTTAAACAGTTTGGATTTTTAAAAAAATCTCTCATTAGCATCCCTTTCGTACAGTAACTTCCCCCCCCAGCCCGCTCCCTTTCTCTCTTTAACAAATCCCACCACTAACGATGCAATTCCATTAACGAGGACTTTACCAAGATGCTCACTGCTGTTAGGCGGAGTATCTGCCATGCTTTTATTGCTCTGTCTCTAACCATCATCCAAAATTGCTTGGCACTTACAAATGGCAGGTGCTCCAAACCAGGCTATTTTCAAAAGCTTCTCTTTGCAGTTCTACTATTTAACATTATTTTAAATTGAAAGACTACAGATTTAGGTCTTCCCTGGATTCCCACTAGAAGTGTTACACAGTTTCTGATGCTGTTATCTAGTTCCAGGGAGGATGAACAGATTTGGCACATCCAAAAAAAGAACAAAAAGCTCTGATCTCAGCAAATGAAATGATTTTTTTTTTTTGCTGTACTCTGACTGCAAGAACGATTTTATATATCCTATTAAAATGGGAAGAATGGATTTTATAGGGAAAAAATCATAGTGGAAAAGATCAATAGGCTGTGCCTAGATACTGGGAGCGATGCGGGTCAGATGCTCTAAAGAAGGTGTAAGAAATCCTGTTGTTGGCAGCTCATTTGCCTTTAGGCAAAATGTTCTCTCCCCACCATCACCGACACGTGGGTTTGTGCACTGACGCACTGTTTTCAGCTAAGCAGACACAATATCCTCGTGCTGCTGACATCTATTTATTTTCTCATCTTTGTTATTCTGAGTATTCTACCAACAAAAATAAATTCTTGTGCTCACCATGCAAAACATCTGAACGACAAACTAAGGAGGAGGAGAAGGTACTAATAGAATGAAATTAAGCAAAGGGACATGAATTTAAAAGCATAATGGGAGGAAGGGGAAGATCAGAGATACACAAAAAGGGATGCTGGGTGTGGGACCACCACTCTTGGGAAACACCAGAAGCGAATGCATGAAGCAAGAACCAGACCAGACAAACCCAATGGAGAATTCCACATAGGGATGGACAAGAAAGCCAAGCAGAATTCAAAGGATAAAAATTGCAAATATTGCAGCTTGGCACAAGAGTGGAAAAATGGGATACAGAACTGCTGTGGCAGGGGAAGGAAGAGGGGGGAAAAAAGAAATAATTCAAGGAGCCACTATTGGTTCCCAATAGTAGATGTTATTATCTGATTGCCGTTGAAATGAGCGTTGTACGCGAGGTGCGCTGAGGAGCCATTCATGGCTGGACAGCTGGTCCGTCACACCCCATTTCAATTAGCAGCATTAGCACAGAGACCAAGAGCTGCAACTGTAAAAAGCAAATAAACTTGCATTTCTGATGCCGGTTTCCAAGTCAGCATTCAAGCACACTGGCAAGAGAGAGTGGGAGCAGCTTGTATAGCAATTACTGGTGATCGAGGATAAATCTAGGCAAGTAGCTTACTTAAAAATGCAGTCTTTTGTCAATTCAAAACAATTTACACATTTGTCCTGAATTCACCAAAGATCTTCGGCTGGGAAAGAAACCACAGACGAAAGCCAGGCTGGCACTAATCCTGCGCACAGCTCATCCGCCGGCGCCGCTGGCCGAGACACCTGCGCACAGCTCGGTCCTCCCCGGCATCGCAGGGGACGTCCCGGCTGCTGGGACTTCGGAGCTGGTCCCCCTCGACACCACCTCTTCAACTGCTACGCTGGTATAAAACGCCTAAATATCTAATTTAAACGGGGCCTGGGAGCCAGGCGATCCCGGCGCTGGCTCAGTGTAGATTTAATAGTGCCATGCGCAGAACAGAGGGATTTGCCTGGGAGGTAACAAACTTTATGTATATCACAGCTCTACCATAATCAGCATTTTTAAATATATAGTTGGGTCTGACCTTTGCTTCTTAAGGAAGCCTGTAACAGAACCAAGAATTTTGTTTCAGGCTGAGAAAAGTATTACATTCAACACTAAACACAGATTCTTGCTTCTTCATAGTGAAAAAACACAAAGGGAGTAGTAAATCAGCCTAATTTGGATCAAAACTACCCTCCCTTTTATTTTCCAGTTCCCGAACTGAAAAATCATTTTCTTATAAAACCTCTGGTTTTTCGGTTTTGCCACTTGGATAAATCCTCGAAGCAGCACATGAATTTTAACTGCCAAATATTACTTGCAAGTTATCATTTCAAGTAGCACATGCTAACGTGCGACTAATGGGTTCTATTTTTCTATTAGCATTTACACTGTTGTAAATCCAATTTTAAATAGCAGTATCTCATGTAGCCACTTAAAAAATACACCTGTAATACATGTTTCCCCATTACCTACTTTGAAAAGTCTCCTTTCACTCACAGAATCCTATTTTAAAGCAGAAACCCAGCTCCAAATTTTAGAACAATTCTGTAAGAAATTACATTTCCAATTCTTGAAAGAAACACCCATCAGTTATAGAAGACAATAAATGATACCGTATATGCTTTCATAAATAGTTAATTGATTGCTGGGGTCCAACGGGTCAGTAAATGACTTAGAAGAATGGCTCAAAGCCATCTGTAACAGATACCACGGCTTGTACCTGGCTCTAACCAGACCACTATGAACTAATTTTTGATGCACCCTTAATAAAAGACATGAGGCTTCTCTTGGTGATTCCACTCGGCCTTAAAAAAAAAACCAACATATTATTTGGTTACAAATAATAGATTTGTGAATAGAAACTAGGTAAAACATGCTGCTGTCTTTAGATTCCCTTTAAGACTGCTTTCATTAGCCACCTGTCAAAAAAAACCCCCCACGATTCCTCAGCTTCCAACAATGGGGAAAACAAATAAAAAGGAAAAAATAAATCTAAAAATACACTTTGAAGCTGCCTGTTTCCCTGATGCAGAAAGCAACAACAAAGGCCTGTACATCCCTCGGCTCCTCACGGAACCAGATACCGGCAAAACACTCTACAAAGTCTTTCTTTTTGCTTTAGTCTAGAAAGGAATAGCATCAAACATGCGATTATTCGTAACAGATCGCCGGCACTGCATTACCGAAATAAAAGCGTGTGCTCTGCAATACACCGGTAAACAAAGCCACGAGCTCCTGGAGCTGCCCCGAGCCCCGCCAGCCGTTCCCGTCCCGGGTAGTTAAATATAACCTGCCCGAATAACGATGTAAGCCTACAGAAGGAATACCTGATTTTCAGAGATCCACTCTGAAATTCAGAGACATTTTGAACGCACGGTCTTCTTGAAAATCAGGTCGTGCATTTCAGCTTTTATGTTAAAAACTGCTTTTTCAACTTATTTAGAGGACTTAAGATACAGAGCGATATGGACTGATAATTTCTAAAATATTGGGGCCCCTGGTCGCGCACACTGGGAGGAACCAAAGTGACCACAGACGCTCCTTGAATAATCCCAAGAGGCTAAATATAATACTGAATATAATATAATAATGTGCTTGGGAATAAGAGTTTTCAGTTCATGTCCCTACATCCAAAATTCAGCGTCAAGAGGGCTCAAAGCTTTGTACTTTTAAAACGCTTGCCACTAGTTAGATACCTGACACGGAGCCCAAGTTCAGGTTATTATGAAAATCTCAACCTGAAACAGACTTTTGGGTAATTGTTTTAAATCTTGGCCATTCCTAAGAAAGCAGAAGGGAGAAGAGTCACTGAAACCCCTTTATAAGAGTAATTAATTTGCATTTAAACTCGTGGAGAAAATTCTGCAGTCCTTTTTAGATTTATTCACTAAGACAGTCGTGAGAAATTGCACACAACCATGCCAGAAAACATCCAACACCGGAAAAAACAGTAAAAAGAGTTACTCAACGCCAGAATAAAACCCAAACCAGAACACCTGATGTTCCTGCCCTCTCTGTGTTCATAAGGCCTGGCATGGCTTGTATTTGACAGTCCTGAGAAGTTAACTATGCCTAAAAAACTACTGATGTTCAATTTACACAACTTATTACTTCTTGTATTGCAGATTAATGAACAGCACTTGCATCTACCGGGGTTTTTAAATACCTGCAGGCAGAGTTTACGTTCAGAAGCATCGTATCCACCCAGTCATGGCTACAGCTTAAATACCACTGCATTAACTGACAGTCACGTCAATTAGGAACTACCTTTAGAGAGAATTTTTGAATGCATGGAGAAAAAAAAAATAGGTTATATCACTGCAAAATTTACTATAAAAATCTATTTTAATCTAATTTGGACATGGGACTGTGCCAAAGCTCGTGGATGTGAAGTGTGAGCTATTTTTGTCTTACGGATACGCACATTGAGGAATGGGTTTGTGTATATCTTCCTGCTCCAGGAATAAATAAACGGGGAGGGGGAGGCTGCAGCAGCTTGCCCATGAATGTGTTTATCCCATTTGTGCGCATGGCACAGCCCTGAATTCGCGGGCTGCTCCGCTCAACAGACAATTCCAGTATTCCCACGTGCCAGCCCCTGGCTGACAGCACCGCTCCTCCACTCTGCACTACCTGAACCTCCCCAAAGTGGAAGAAAACTGAATAATGAAGAGTTTTGTGGGGTGCACAGACGTCGCAGGCCCCCGAGTGGGTTGAGCGGAGCTGACCCTCACGGCTCGGTGCAGCGTGGGTCTCGCGCGGTGCTCCCTGAAACCCACCCGGCGCTTATCGGCAGGGGTGCAGGGTTGGGCTGGACCTGGCGGAGCTGCCTTCAGCTTGCCCTTGCTGCTGGGACCGGGGAAAGCCCTCGGGGGGGATCAGCTCTGGGACCGTGGGGTAGAGGTTGAGGAGCTCTGGTGCTGGCCCTGGCAGCGCCGTGCCTTGCTCACCATACCCACGCCAAGTGTCTGCGGGATGGAGCTGCCTCCAGATGCAAAAGCCAAGGCTCCGCCACAGTGAAAAAAGGCAACCACGTGTGATGGAGTGCAAGCCATATCAGAAGAGGTGGGGTTCGGGATGGGCAACTTAACTTTAAAGATATTTTGCATGATTCAGATAACAAATAAAATATTTCAGTCCGTTACTAATGCTGGACAAAGCACATCCCTAATGCTTGGCAAGATGAGATGTTTTTCCTATTGCTTCCCAACAAACTGCACTGGAAATGAGAAATGCCAAACCAGGCAGTTCCAGTGCCGCTCAGCTATAGAAACCCAAAAGCAACAACGGGAATTGCTGAGCATCATCATCCCTGACCATCCTCCTCGCAGGAGGCCAGTCTTGGAAATCCTTTCAGATGTAATACTTCCTACTATAAAATATATTAAAGGTCTCTAATCCTAATCCTGTAGGATCTCTGATATGGGGATCACATCCCTTGAAACACCCTCACTGAAGTACAGAGGGGTGCCAGCATGTGAAACGCTCCCGGGACAGACCCTCCACCGCCTGAGGACGAGACCTGACCTCAGTTCCCAGCAGTGGTGGGGAGCAGAGCCGGGAAACACGGAGGCAGAGATAAGGACACAGCCTCTCCCCTGGGTTTTCCAGCTCCGAGCCCCGCGCCGGACTCCTCAAGGCCCTGCACGGTGTGTGAGGAGAGGCACGCGCGAAAATCCCGATACACAACAAGCTAGCTCAGGGGTTTGGCAGATACGTGAGGTCAGGGCGCTGCATAAGCCAGCAAATGCTGAAGATAGGGATGCTTCAGATTCCAGCTGCCTCTCGGGCACTGGGAGCGGGGCAGGGCTCTCCAAAAACACATTCCTCCCCTGGGAAGCGGCAGCCCTGAGCCCTCTCCCGGCATCAGGTAACTAAGCCCTTTCTTTGCAAAGCAAGAGCTGCTCTATTCTTTCCAAACAATGTTATCAGCGGGCAGCGGGGCTCCGGCTTATCTGGCAGCTTGAGCATTACCCAGAATGTGGAAGAACTGGGCTCCTCAGCCACCCCTCCGCCCGGGGGCTCTGTGGTGGGGAGAACCCCCCCCCCCCGGCTTGCAAAGGGTCTGGCCATGGCAGAGCAGCCGCAGCTCCCAGGCTGAAGATCTCATCCCAAGGCAGCCCCTGTGTATTTTAGCTGCAGATCCCACACCAACCCAAGCACCCCAATACTCACTGCTGCTCACCCCGCAGTCCCCTGCCCCGGGGCTCAGCACCAGCTGAGCAGGGTTAGCAGGAACTTCACATCCAGCTGCTCACCTCCTTGCAAACACCTGGGTTCAACTCCTCCGGTGTCAGCTCTGTCCCTCTGGCATCAAACCCACTGCAAACGGGCCCGATCCAAGAGCACAACTACCATACTTGCTCATTTCCAAGACAAACATCCCACCGAAGGCGAGAAACACCTCAAAAGGAATGAGCAGCAAACAGGATCTCACCTCCTCACAACCCAACTGGTGGTCTTCCGGCAGAACGCGGTCTCAAAATCTCTGCCAAGAAGGGCAGGACGTCCCTCCTCTGGGCTCAGCTGAGGAACATGCCACCCAAGAGCAGCAGGAATTGAACCCTAACAAGCCATCGCCCTGTAGCCCCTCTTCTTAGGGAAGAGGCCTGCCCTGTCCCCCAGGGAGGTTGGGACATCAGTGCAGGTTCTTCATCCGCACCCTCACGTACCGGGAGACAAGGAGCAGCGGGACAGGGAGGTTCTGCTCACCCCTGGACAGAGGCAGGAGAGCAAAGGCGCATGTCCCCTCCCAGCACGAGGCACCCAAAGCTGCAGATGTGCAGCCACCGCCAAAACCCACAGCTCTCAGCGCAGTGTGTTTAATGTGACCTGACACCCCCTGCACCAACCATGTCAGCTTCATCTGCTTCATTACGCAAGGCAGATGCCCTCAAGACTCCACCAGGTCCTGCAGCCGCAGCTCTCCAGGTTGCCCATCTGTGCTGTCTGTCTGTCCTGCTCTGCGGCGCTGGGCATTGCAACGCAGCCACCCAGCTCATCTCCAGTGCCCAAAACCACTGGTAAAGGTCAGCTCCCACCACCGCCAGGTCTTTGCACCATCACAACGCACACGCATGCCCCTCGGCAGACCCTGCCAGGACAGCCGGCAGCGGGAGATAACATTTTAAACCACTGCAGAAAGACGTGCTAGCCCGTCAGCCAAAGCCCTGGCTCCGCTCGGTTTGGAGAGCAGCGGTTGTGCATCTGAGGCAAGCAGTCCTGGTTTCCATCAGCTCTCCAGCAGAGACCTCCACCTCGCAAGAATCTAACACACCAACCACCACAAAAAATACGCAACACAACCGACTGGGACAGAAGCTTGAAGAGACACTGTAAAATTGATTAGTCGTCAAAATCATCAGACCATAAAAGAAGCTCCAGCTGTGCTCCTCTTATTTGCATAGAGAAATGCAAGAGGCAGGGCTCTATTTAAAATTAATTCCTTCTTTTTCTTTTCTTTTTTTTTTTTTTTGTTTACTAGAGCCTAAGTTACTCTGGTTGACAATTAAGCCCACTATCCAACTCCTTTCTTTTCCACCACCCCAGTGCCTTCTTTCATAGCCTATGAAGAAAAAAGAAAAAAAGGAAAATTCCAGTAAGTGCTATTTTAAAATGAAAAATACAAGTTTACAAAGAGCTCAGGAAGGTGCTTGAACCATTCAACCTTCTGTTTTAAGACCCCAGCACAGGACTCAACACAAACAATTCCTTTCAAATCAACAGCAATTTCAAGTCACCCCACTGCGTACGAGCTCAAAGTGAAGTGCTGGCCCAAATGTTCTGCCAGATCCTTGGCATAAGCGTAGGAGGGCAAGAGAAAACAAAGATTTAAATTTTGGCTAGTGTACTTCTGCAAAATCACTGTCAGCACATATTTTTAAGTTCATACAAAAAAACAGCGGAAGAAATTTAAAACAACAACTAACTTGGAAGCGAGCAGTTCAGAAAAACTGTAGAAGAAAAACCGTAATACGGCGTATCTCATGGCATTGCTCAACGCTGATCATTAAGCTGGGTGCTTATGGCATCCCATTGCAGACTGAGTCCTTCTGGTTCGGTTTTAAAACTGACCCATAGTTTTTGCAGATGCCTTGGCAAAGCTACCAAGTATCACCTGCTTTAATAGTTAATTTATTCTGCTACTGTAGACGTCTGCCTTACCAGAGGCTCTTTGCTGTAGATGTTCTGGACAATAGTACCCCAACAAGCCCACTCCAAACAACAGTTTTTCACGCCTGGGTACCACAGATGCCAAAAGCAAAACCTCAGCAAAGCCACGACCCACATCATGACCAGAGACCTTGAAACCACATCCCAGCTCTACCTTTGTATTCGTCACCCTAGGAAACCCAAATTTGCAAACCCACTGCAGAAATCCTCCCTTCCCCTATTTTGCATGTTGGAAAAAAATATTTAAGCAGGTAAACAAGGATTCTCCAAAGGAGGAGTGAGAAGTTACCTGGTCATACTCCCAGCTAAAGCCAGGCCAATTTACAACAGGTTGGGGTTTTTTAACTCCTCTAGCTGAGCTCTGACCATCTCCAGCCTCTCTGGGCCCCTCTTTCCACGCACCATTACCTCACCATGACCATTTCTTCCCTAACGCCTCGCTGTGAAAGCTTTCGCTAACATCTAAGCTGGAGCAATACACAGAAGAAGGAGCCCTTCTCATTCCCACTGCAATCACTTCTGCCTGTGTGTTAATTTGTAAACTAGTGGAATAAAAGACAAACTTGGGGCTGGAAGTTGTTGTGTTGTCATTTTTCCGTCCTTTGGGTGGGATGGGCAGTGCTGATGCAGCAGATCGCCGTCATTCTCTGTACATTCAGACAAGCAGCCTCCGAAGCACACAAATCTCTGGCTTTTCCAAGATGACTGCATTTATACTGCTACCTCATAGGGAAGAGATCCAGCAATGGTATTTTTGGGGGAAACAGGAGCAAAGCACTGGATTCCTGCCTCGTGCACGGCTACACCCAATAGCTCCAGGCAGCTTCGTGGCACGTGGACACGCGACACTGGTGGTGCCAGTCCCGACCCATGGACACCCTTCTCCTCCCCAGTCCCCGAGGCCTCTTTGGTCTTTACCTAATTACAACTCCAGCCAACTTGCTTTGTACCACTATCATCAAGAATCTTTAACAAGCACCAACGATCCTATAAATCTGCTTTTTACGGCATGGCAGAATTACACTTGATTAAATTCTGTCAAAAATTAAAGCCCACACACTTGCTCTAAAATTGAAATCAGCCCTTTTAGGTACCAAACAAAAGCAACGCTAACGTTTCAAAGACATGTTGGCAACACAGCTGAGCTGGATTACACTACTGACCCTAAACAAATTGAGGGCATTTGAGTCCCTTTCCTTTATTTTCTATATATGCTAGTGTTAGAAATACAGGCACTTTGATCCATGCCCTAAATCTTGACCAGACAAGTCCCAAGTGATAATGAGTGATGGAACTCAAATGCCTATTAACTCCGTATTACATGTTCTTATTCTGCTGGAGTTCCCTACCACTTTCTCCAGCATAAGGCAACGTTGAACCTCTCTACAGAGGTTCAGAAACATTTTGCTACGAGCCCTTTTGGTTTTGTGACACCACCTTTAATAAAGATTGAGCTTTTTAAATACAAGTCACGCTTTGTTTAATTTTTACAAAAACAAGCACTGTAAATGAAAAACATCCTGTAAGATGGGACAAGATCTGTACAAGATACGCACTATCGTGGGAAATGAAATCTAAAGCAAGCACATCTAAGATATCTGGGGATTTTTATTAGAGGAGCATAATTTTAGAAAACAGTAATATTGCACATTAGAAGTGAAGGAGAGTTTGTGGCTATAGTACTTCCTACGAATCCTCTAAAAGTGCCCAGGAAGAGGTCTGTCACACCTGGGGAATGGCAATGATACAGCGAAAACACTGTCACATGGAAAAACAACAGAGTAGGTACCCCAAGAAGATGAACTAAGGTGGGACACTGGCATCGCCTTGCTCTCCCAGCTTACCACTAGCACTGTGCAACCACCAAAAGCAAACCTCAAACCCCAAAGGACTGCCCAGACGTCCCCTTGCTCTGGTCCTGAACACGGATGTATGCCTACAAAACGGGAAATAGCACCTGACAAGATCTAAAAGGACTTTTTTTTTTTTTAAATAATCACATAAGAGACCTTTTACAGCTTAACAATCAAATACGATAATTAGATACTCTATTTTTAATTACATACATATACGTAACAAATGGATGAATACATATTATGTCAAACCCAGGCAGCATCCCTTTACATACCTGATCTGTGCCTCTTCCAAAACACTTGCATTAAGGAAGGTTCTTCTTGAGTAATATAGGAAAATGGGCACAAGAACTAAACCAGGTTCCTCTATGCATTTGAGCTAAAAGGCCTTTCATCTCCCCCTCCTCCCGCTCTCAGAGGTAATACCAAGCGTGAGGAGCAAACAAACACTGAGCTGAAGAAACAAGGGGTGGGGTGGACCTAGCCAGCAGTAAATAACCTGCAGCATCCACTCTTGTTGCCCCCAAAAACCCATGCCCAGGTCCCTGGACCAGCCGCAGGACCCAGGAGCACTGTGCTCAGGGGGTGGATGGAGGCTGCCTTGGATGACTAGACATCTTGGGGGAAAAAAAAAACCAAACAAAACCCCAAACAAGAGATGGCTTTGTGCCCGGTGTGGCTAAAGAGCTGCATTCTGGTGACTTTTGAGCTTGCTCAGTGCTGCTGACAGGAGGAAAAGGCGCCAGCAGCAGGGAGCAGCCATGTTCCCCGAGCAGGGCTGGGGAAAGGCTCCCTCTGGGAAATTTATACTCACCTGGCGGTTTCATGTAATATTGCTCAATATCGGACATGTCCGTATGCAGCGCACAATCGAGATAGTGGAGGATAACTTTTCTACTGAAGTAGTACCTCATGCCCATCAGAAAGATGGGCAAACAGCAGGTCAGCAGGAAGGACTTGGTCACAACAAAGCATATTACTATGGAGATAAGGAAGAGAAATAAACGATACCTGTCAGAAAAGAGAATTTAGTGTTGATTTCGGAATACAAACTCATAAAATAAAAAAACAACCAAGCACAGACAAAATATACATTTGCAGTACACACACAATACACGCTCTCGAGATTATCTTGTTAAGTAATGGCATATCACACCGAGATAACCCCAGAGAAGTTTATGGGGTGCCTGCAGGAAGCCAGCCAGCAGGATGCCACCATGCCACAGCAGGTCACACCAAACCCTCCTGGAGAGAGGCCGGTGGGGACGTCGGGGGCCAGGCACACCCCAGGCCCCACTTTGCTTTCCCCGGTGAGGCCGAAACGTGGCTGGGGCGGAAAAGGCACGCTGCGGGCACGCCGCTCCGCAGCCATGTGTTTGTCACTGCGGCATTACTATTTCCATCGCGGGAAGCACCGACTACCAGGGAAGACATCCTGCCCGCTTCGATGCTGGGGCGCTGCTGAAGACCTGGGGGGTTTCCGCGGATGCCCCTGATACGGCAGCTCCCCCCGGCATGGCCCCTGTCTCCCAGAGCTGCCACCTGAGACACCTCGCGCCCCAACTGCCTGCTGGGGGGTCCCTCTCCAGCACAGGGCCCCATCCTCCCCCCTGGCTGGGGCATGGGGTGCAACCTGCCTGCAACCACCAAGGGCATGAGAAACCAGCCCGAAGCTTGCTGGGGGTGGAGGGCACACATTATTAGCAATGTGACCCCCGCTTCCGTGCAATTATTTGCACAGGGCGGGGGGTGTGCACCTTGCAGGCACTATTTTGGGCATGCAACTCTGGGAGGTGAGCCCTCCCCCCCCCCCAGCCGCCGGCTGGGCCCTGCTGCAGGGGTTACACCCCCCCACGCCGGGGGAGGGGGAAAGGGGGGGACGCTCCGCTGGCGGGCTCGGCCGTCTCCAGGCAACGCCGGCACGCGGCGGCCCCCCCCGCGCCGGGCTGCGCGGGGGCGGTGCAGTGCGCGGTGCAAGGCGCGTACCGCTCCCCTTCACCGCACCCCCCCTACGCACACCACCACCACCCCGGCCTGGAATAACTAGAAGGATGACTGTACCCTCACCCCCGCGCAACTTACGGGGCGACCCCCCCCCACCCCTTAAAACCCGCGCAGGATCGCGCATCCCCCAGCGGCGCAAGGCTCCCCCCGCCGCACACCGCGCTTTCCCCGCGGACCCCCCTTCCCCCCCCCAGCCCGTCTGTCCCCCTGTCCCCGCCGCAGCGCTGCGGCTCCGCGGCCGCCCCGCACGATGCTGCGGCGTTCCCCCAGCCGCACCGCCGCAGCGCCCGGCCCCGGCGGGTCCCCGGCTCCTCCCGCCTCTCCGACCATTTTGTGAAGACCCACGGTGGGGGGGAACCCCCCCCCCCACGATCCCCTCCCCCAAAAGGGAGCAGATACTCACCCGCCAGCAGCCCGTAGAGCAGCTGAGTAAGGGGCTGCTGCTTCAGCCCCCTGAACGCCGTGTTGGGGATCCGCTCCATGATACCCTCGTAAAATATGCGGCGCACCACCTCCTGCTCGGAGGGGTGGAATTCGCGGATATAGACATTGTCGCGCCGGGGGTCCTCTTTTGGGGTGCTGAGGGGAGGCGGGGGGGAGGAAGGGGAGCCCGCCAAAGAGGGCCACATCTGGGAGGAAGAAACAATGATCGTGTCTTTTTTGGATCCCGGGATTGATTCATGATCTTCCGCCACAATCTTGGTCTCACAAACCATCTTGGGAGACAGACAATGCATGCAAACCGGCCGCGGGGAGGGGGCGGAGGAGAGAAATGGGAGGGGGGTTTAAAAAAAATTAAAAAATAAAATAAATAAAAAAAGGAAAAGGGGAGGGGGAAGGAGCGGGGCGCGGAGCAGGGACGGAGACCCGCCAGGCAGCGGCAGCAGCGGCTGCGCGGGGCGCAGAGCAGCGCGGCCGGGCGGGACGGGAGAAAGGAGCTCCGCTGCATTTTGGAGAGGCATTTATAGGGCGGGGGGGGGGGCCGCGGGTCCCCGGGGTCCTAGCGCCCCCCGCATTGGCTGCGCGGGGTCGCCATGTGATCGGGGGGGCGGGACGCATCGCCCCCCCCCCCCCATTCCTGTACCGCCCCTTGCAAATTACTACGGCGCGTCCCTGCGCGGGGGGCGGCGGCGCCCCGGCTTCCTCCCGGGGGCTCGCACATCTCTACGCGCATACACCGGTGCATGGGCTGTGCGTGTGTGTTATTTATTTATTTACAGCGAAAGCACCGCACGCCCGGCAGCTTTCTGGAACAGTCGCTGCGGGTGCGCGGCGCTGCGCGGAGCGCTGCGGGATCCTGCGGGACGCGGAGCCGCGGGTGGGGGGCGGGGGCCGGCGTCGCTCGTACCGCACCGCGTCCCGGCGGGCTGCGGCGTGGGCTGCTCCGTGGTGAGTCATTCACCGCGGCGGCGCGTCCCTGCGCAGCCCCAGCGCGGCGCTCCGCGGAGGAGAGCGCCTGCCACCCTCCGCGGGACCATTCGGGGGGATGGGGGGGGGGGGGCGTGTGTGCAGCCGCGCTGCCCCCAGCGCCTCCCGAGCCCCAAATAAATCCCCCTCCACATATATCAGCCCCCCCGCCCCGGTCGGTAACTTTTCCTCCTGTGCCCACGCCGCCTCCGCTCCCCTCCGCGGGGTGGGAGGGAGGGGGGATGCGCAAGGAGGAGGACGGGCTCCTCCTCTTCGCAGGACCCGAAAAGCTTCGGCCTTTCCCGGTTGGAACCGGCCGGCATCTGCCCGAGGCATGCGCCGTGCACGGCCGGTGCAGGGACGGGGCGGAGGCGAGGGGATGCTGGGCAGGCAGCCGGGGTGCCCCGACTTCCCTTCCCGCCGCCTCCCCCTCCACCCGCGAGGGTGCATCCCCCGAGAGCTTCAGCTGTGCCTCCCCCTGCCAGGTGATACCTATGCAGTCACCCCTGCGGGGTGCAGCTGCGCCTCCCCTGCAAGCTTCACCTGTGCATCCCCCCGGAGAGGTGCACCCCCCTGCAAGCTTCAGCTGTGCCTCCTCCTGCAAGGTGCACTCATGCACCCCTAGAAAGTTTCATCTGTCTCCCGTGCTGCAAGGTGCATCCCCCTTCCAGGAGGCACCCTTGCACACCCACCCCCCCCCCTTTTGAGTTAGATCCCCGCATCCCCCTGCGAGGTGCTCCCGTGCACCCCCCTAAAAGCTTCATCCCCGCATCCCCCGGGAGGTGCGCCCGTCCATCAGCGAGTGCAGCTGTGTCGCTGGCACCCTGCGGAATTTGCTGCCCCGGGAGCTCACGGGCTACGTGTTGGTCCTGGGGAAGATGCACAGTGATTGGATCTTTGCTTCAAGCTAAAGCTTGGTTTCACTGTGATGATTTCATTGTGGTTTCATTGCTTCATTTTTCTATTAAAAATTGTTCACGACTAAGAGAGAGGGGAGAGGGTGAAGTATTAGGTAAGGGCTTGGAAACCTTCCCATCCAGAGGAGTGGTGCCAGCACCCCACAGGCTCGCACTGCATCGGGCGTTTGGTGGAAGCTCCTCCTCGGGTGGCTGTGGGACCTTCTCGTGGCCAGACGCTGCAGCGCTGCCAGCCTGCTCGGACGGGCAGGCACGGCACGGCACGGCCGAGCTAGCAGCAGGCTCCGGCGTCTGCAGAGTTCCCATTTCAAATGAGCATCTTCTGCAACTGCAGCCAGAGCAACCCCCAGTTCCCAAAGCCTGCGACTGTCTGAACCGGAGATCAAAAGGTAGGATTATAAAAGACAGCACGGCGCAGGTACAGTGGTGGCCTTGCTGTTCAGTGGATGGGTTAGCCAAAAGAGCAACATCTCCCGCTCAAGAGTGGAGCCTCCCATGGGAGGGAGATCTCCCCGACAGGGAGAGGAGAGACATGGCATCCCTGCATCCCCCCATCACGCCTTGCCTCAGCAAGGATCAGTTGGACTCCTGCATTTGGGAGATACCTGGCAGCCCCAAATTCACCAACACAAAGGCAAAGAGTCTGCGGATGGGTAAAAAAATAATTAAAAAAATCAAGGCAGTGTTTGCCTTTGAATTCTGAAAGCTTTGGGCCAAAGATAGGAGGTTGCTGTTTCAAAAATATAATTAAAATAACGCTGTTTCCATATGCCTGGGTTAACCAGGCATTTATTTTTGTTTGATCCTCTCTAGTCAGATGCGTTGCTTATTTATGAAATAACTACAGTAATAAAAACAACCCATTCCTTAAAAAAAACCAAACCAAAACAAAAAACCCCCCCACAAACCCACTGCAGTTACATAACAGCCAGGAGAGCTCCCAATTCCAGTCCCAGGCTATGGACCTGAGTGTTTGCAGATGAGTTATCTTTAGAAAGGCACTAAATACTTGCTTACTATTTATGCTGCTACATTTGAGCATCTCATGAACAGTAATTAATACCCCCTGTTCCCCAGAGGTGAGGGGGGTACCGTCATCCTTGGCCACAGCAAGGAAACTGAGGCACAGAGGAACACAGTGATTTATGCACCATCATGCAGTAACTCGAAGAAGACACAGACACGGGGCCAGATTTCCTGAGTCCTTCCTCTCTGTCAGATTGCCAAACTTTGCCTTTCTTACTGCAAAGCCAGGATGTCAGCTTTCTCTGTG
This sequence comes from Grus americana, assembly GCF_028858705.1. Lineage (NCBI taxonomy): Eukaryota > Metazoa > Chordata > Aves > Gruiformes > Gruidae > Grus > Grus americana. The sequence continues at coordinate 9,518,392 of NC_072855.1, read as the reverse complement.
AACCAGGGGGAAGGGGAGGCTCTGGGGGTGCTGCGCGGTGGGGAGGAGGGATGCCGAAGGAGCAGGCAGCCGTGACTGACCAAAGCAAATGTCAGTGAAAATCAAGGGCCTCGCTGAAATCAATTGCAAAAGCCAGTCAGGTTCGCAGACGGCAGATTTGGGCCCCTGGAATAAAAAGGATATTGTTAACAGCGGCTTGCTGGCAAGGCAACTGCTCTGCCAGGAGCTTTCAGTCTTTAAGAACGCAGTTGTCATCCCAAGTCACTGAGGATTTTGCTCTTGGGTTTACTCCCGCTCCTCTAGGACCTGAGGGTAAATCTCCCACATGCCATGACCGACCACTGAACCTCATGGACAGAACTAAATTAATTAAGATGGACAGTCTAGACTTTGAATTTCGTGCCAGTGCTCTCAGCAGCTCTCACTGTTCAGTGTAAAGGAGTTTGTCTAGATGTTCGATCCACTGGTACAGCGAGGAAAAAAACCTGGCATAACCAGGGCAGATTGTGCAGCTCTGGGGGCTGAGGATGCTTGAGTGTTTCAGCAAGAAGCATGCTTTGCCTTCAGCAGGTCTGCTTTAGGCCGACTTTGCTTTGGATTAGCACAGCAAACCAGTAAGCCTTGGAAATGTCATTATTTATCCTTCCCAAAACTGCAGCTCTCATCTTGGGTTGGGGGGAGTCACTCCCCTTTACGGGTCGTAGGAAGCACCCAGCAGACGTACAACAGAATCACCGCTTCCCCTGCTGGGAAGCTCACACCCTCCTCTCAGTCTGAAATTTTAGGTTTTCTATCCAACCCCGGACTTTAAATTACTTGAAACATTTTCTGCTAACTAGATTCTTCTGCAACTCTTGTAGCAACGAGATCTGTGTGACTGCAAATGAAGCAAACAATTTGGGACAAGCAGAGTCTCTATTACTTAAGGAGCAGGGAACACCAAGGCAGGTCCCCTGCAAACCTCCTTGAGCCACTGCTCGGCATCTGCTGGGCAAGGAGAGAGGTGCTGCTGGCTCTATCTTTCTTCTGCAAAAGCTACAAGCAGCCACAATCCTTTGCTCATCAGGGGCTGTATCAATCAACCTCAGCAATTAACTGGTTGACAGCAAAAACTGCCCCAGGTTATACTAATGCAGCGATTCTGGCACAGCTCATGCCAGCAGGATGAGGCTGTCTGGCAGGGATGGCTCCCACCCTGTCCTTTGCAACATCTCCATCAGTGAGCAAGGAAGGAAGGTGTCTAGGTTTAAAGCTCTTCTCAACCACCTCCATGTTCTCTTCCAGCCTGGACCTTGGTCATTTCAACTGTTTTTTCCATGCTTGACCCAGGATGGCCAAAGCGGGCTGAGCGCCCCCCCCCCAGCACCGCTGGCTGTTTGGCTGCAGCAGCCTCCCACCTTCCTGCTTTGCCAGGCTGGGAAAAAAGTAAAAGCCTCTCTGTTGACTGCAGATGTGCATATGAATGTGAGGCATTTGCCTAATAAATATCTTCCTAAAGGGGGATTAATTAGCATCCCAAGATTCACTCTCACTGCACTCCCTTTGACTGCAGCAGCTCTGCAGCAGCTTCTCTTAGGGATGCTCATTTCCCACTCCGAGCTGGTTGCTGGTCCCTTTCCCAACTCAGAGACTCCCAAGGCCGAGAATTTACAAATCTTTTGCTCAGGAGCCGTTGCCAGCAGCGGGTCCCGTGCTGCGTGAGCGGTTGGCAGTGACCGCACACACATCCCAGTTTCCCCAGTCCTGCCGAATGCTGTGACCCATCGCAGTGGCGATGCAGGCTCCCTCCTTCCCCAGCTGTCTGGGTGCCATGAATAATAACTCACTATAAAACCGGACGTGTCAAATTATTTCCAACTTATAAAACTCCATGGATGGGTAACCAAGGGCCAGAGGTGGGAACTGCTGGTGGACATAGACCTCTGGCAGGTGGACCGTGGCATCGGAGCTGGCTGTGCTCCGGGCACTGGAAGGGGAAAACCAGCCTCTCCAGAGGCACGGAGCCTCCCGTCCCAGCGTGGACCTCTAAAATAGATCAGGTGAATCATGTGCTAAAAGTGGTTGGGTTTGTCTATGAAGGGAGTGCAGGGTGACTGGCTCAGCTGTGGAAGTCTCCCCAGGGGATATCCAAAGATGAATCTCTTCCTACAACTTTTTTGGGTTGAAAGAATTTCGTGGGTTGTGAATAAAATCCAAATGTTTGCCAAACAGTGCACATACACACAGCTGGCTTTATCCTCTTCCAAACAGGGATTTTGGAGCTGGCATGTACATTTAATGTACAGTAACATCTATGGCACATGTTACATCAGAAACTCCACTCTAATGACAGGAACATTAAACTCTGAGCTGTGTTTCAGACCTATCTAATGCTTATTCAGAGCTTTATCTAGAGCATCTCAGTGCAACCATGAGGAATCCTTTCTAACAAGGAGATGTTCCGTAAAGATTTAAAACATCTTCAGTTAAGGAGTAGCATTTCCTGACACTAAGTGTGGTGGCTTGGGGCTACAACATGTTTTGCCTCCTGTTGATATTATCGCTGCAAGCTTGGATTAAAAAAAAAAAAAAAAAAAAAAAAAAAATTGAAAATTTTGTCAGCTTTTACCAGAAACCTTCATTTTAATTAGCTGTAGGAGACAGAGCTGTGCATGCAGAGCAGAGCTCCGCGATGCATGGGAGAGGCTGCGCGGGGGTTGTGCTGGGAGCGCAGTGCCGTGAAGACCAGGGCTACACGTGGCCTGAGAAAAGCTGAGAGCACGAGAGCTCTTATGCACGTGGGAATAACACAGGTGGTGCAAGCCAGGAAATGCTCATTTCTTGGGGTTTTCAGTGCAGGACTTTGCACTTTCTTTGTAAATTAGCAACACCACTTTGGAAAAATACCTGCCTCCACAGTCAGTTCCTTCTCTTGGTGTAAATAACCTCCAGCCACCCAAATTTTGGCTACCTGCTTGGGCCAGTGGGGTAACACTACTGCAAAATTTGCTGTATCATGAACGACTCTGTCAATGTGTATCCATCTTTGCTAAGGAAGAAGAGAAGAACAGAAGGTTAATGACTGTACTTTCAACCAACAGCTATTTTGCTGGCATTTTTAACGGCAATTATTTTAACTAACAATTGCCAAAGTATGGCTGTAGTCTTATGATCTTCTAAGGAGGCTGACGGGACTTGGATGAGCAGCATCTTATTTACCCCTCTACGTGGCAGGCATTGCAGCCTGACAGCAGGCGGGGGGGGGGAAGGAGTTTGAAATGGACCCAGGGGAGGTAAAAGGAGAAAAACAGGCAGAAAATCGCAACATAGAAGAGATGAGGATATTCTGTAGCAAGGAGAGGGAAATTAGATGTCAAACCAACCACAGGTGGAAAACCCTCAAAATACAACTCATGAATGCACCAGCGCAAGACGAGCCCCATAATAATAAGGCAGGAAAAGATGTGAAAAAGTGATTTGGTGGTTTTTTTGGCTACATTTGGGACTCAGTTCCGCTGTTGAGTGAAGGAAAGTGGCATTTCAGCTTGGCCTGCAAGGCTGTGCTGTAACTGCTTGCCAGGGCCAGCCAGTGCCCCAAACTTTTCCAGCAGCAATGTGCGTGTTGCCTCAGGGGAGGCAATATATATCATCCCCTATATGGGTTGGGCTCATGTCAGAGCTGATTTTACACTGGTTTTTCCAGCACTTGATCCAGGCTGGGATTTTCCTTTCCTTGCATAATGCCTTTCAGCAAGGAGCTGAGGCAATTTTTCAGGTATTTCCAGTTTTCCTGCTCAGTGATGCCTCCAGGCCCCCGGTGCTGCAGGGCGCAGGTCCTGGGACCCTTCCCTCTGCACAGAGGTGAGGGGATGCAGAGACCTGGGCTCCTCCTGGAGAAGCAAAACTGATGGCAGAGAGAGGCATCAGCCTGACCCCCTCCTTCACTATCTGGGGGGGGCCTCAAGCTCTTAAAATCCCACTACCCACAGCTGTCTGACACTTGCTTTTCTCCTCCACAGAGATCCAGATGCCGATGAGCCCAGCATCCTCCTCCAGATCGGCATGGGCATGGGGAGAGGTGTTGGACACCATCAGCTGGGGTCAGCAAAGGGTTTTTTGGTGAGTCAGGGACAGGCCCCGAGCTGGCCACAGGCAACGGTGCTCAGATGTGCGCCCTGCAAAGAACGTGCTGGACATCTGCTCATAGCAGGTTTCACCCCCCAAAGCTCACAGCTGGGGTAGGAGGATCAGGGTTGGATCACACATCATTGTTTTCTGAGTCATATGAAGACCTGCCCCGAGAACGAGGAGTCCTCATTTTCCTAGAATAGAGCAGCTTCAGCCCAGAGTCTGCTGTGAAGCCTGCTTTGGTTTTCTCTGTGTGTGCTGCTCCGATTTTGCTGGAAACACGGCAAGTGCCGGGCATTTCTTCTTCAAAAACCAGGAACAGTGGGGTTCACATTTTCAGGAAAGCCACCTGCATTTTCTACCACTGCCACTTGAAAAAGCCCATCATTTAATATCTCCTGGCTCTTCCAAGCTGCAATGCTTGTGAAAACCAGCAATGTTCTTCGTTTCCTGGAGCTGGCCATCCTTTTCCCTACGCCATCCTTGTGCCTCCTTCCCGCAGCCCAGCCCTGTATCCTTGTGCACTAAGAAAGGATCCCATACCTCCGGCTCCTCTCAGTTCCACGGTGCCCTTGCTGCCTCTTTTTCCTCCCTCCAGAGCACGTGGCCCACCACAGCCCAGCTGAATTTCGGTTATCTTTTGCTCAACCTGAGCTAGAAGCTATCTGGGGGATGTTTTGTGGATATGTAACATGGCAGCAGGTTTCCGAAGCTCAGTTAATAAAAAGTCATATTAAGGTTTTGCTTGACCCCTTGCAAAGCAGACAGTGAGGCTCCAAAGGCTGTTGTTTACTTTAGCTCTGCCTTCTACTCTCTTGTCATGGTGAGGTCCACCACTGTCATTTGGAGCTCCCGCACAGAGCAGGGCTGTGTATATGGTGTGGTTATAGGTAAGAAGAGTCAAAGGGGTATGTCCCAAGTGAGATCTTCATCCCTAAAATATCTGAGTGGAAAAGTTTGGGATCTGACTGCAGGTCAGACACGAAAAGGTGGTGGCAGTGCCCAGAAGCAACAACCCTGGCAGCTGCCAAGCCCCAAAGGTAGCTGCCTCAGGCTCTGAAAAATGAACAAAAAATTGATCCTTTTTGTTTTCCTTCTCTTCTGAAACTAAAAGGAGAGGTTTGACTTTTGCCTTTGAGCAGGGCCACCACATGTTAGTGGGTGACACTGTGATCCTGGGATGCCATATTTCCTTCAAAATGGAAGTCCTAACAACTTGTGAAGTTTAAAAGATCCAGTGGCATTTCAATGATGGTGAAGTTGCTATATTCATTGCACTGGGCAAATTCACAAAGCGCATAGTGATATCCCCATTGCATCACAGCCCAGAGCAATGAGCACAGCCTGGCACCCTACAGAGGCCACGGCAGAGAAGAAGCCATCCTGCAGTTGTGGCTAGATAAAACTGGGCTGAAAAAGTGCCGGTGTGAGCCACCCTTGAGCCACTGCTGTGATCCCACATCCCTGGTGCCAGCGCTGAACCGCTGCCTCCGTGTCAGACAGCTGCTGTGTGGTGTCTGTCAGTTTGTTGAGCCGGGAAAGTGGGTGAGCATCCTCCCAGAATGAAAACCGCTGTGCAAACACACACTCACTCCATTATCCTGCAGCTCACAACCGTGTTTGAACTTGATTAAAAACAAAGTCAGGACAACTAATGCAGCGGGGGGCAGGAAAGCAATGATGGGGATACAGGCAAGAGGTGCAGGACAGGAGCTGCAGGAGCTGGATGACAGCAAGTGTCTTCAGAAAGCAGGAACCTGTGACCCTGGAAAAAATGAGCCTTATTGTAAGAACTCCAGCATTGCCCTGTCTGTGATCCCAGCCAGCCAGGAGGTTTGCACGTCCTGAAGGTAGACAGCTTCACTCCAAACTCGGGAGATCCGCAAGCAGCTCCTTGGGAAACAGAGAACAGCGATCTCCCGCCAGTGCGGTTTCAGGCGCCTCCTGGGCGGAGAGGAGCCAGTCGAGCTAACCTCCTGATATTCGCATTTTTCTGTTGGATTTTTGCCCCACCATGGAGCCAAAGGTAGGTCAACCCCGCGGCTGCCCTGGGATGCTCAGAGGCGAGCAGAGCCACCCATGCGGTCTGGGGCTGACAGGGGAGGTGGGTGTCTTGCCTGGGCTAGGGGAGGGCTAGTGGGGTTTGTCCTGCTCTGTGCAGCGCTGTACAGTGAACAGGAGAAAGCAAATGCACACAGACCTCCAGTGGCTCTCCCGAGTACTACACTGCGTTGTCATTGCCACCCCAGGGACGGGGATGGCGCCTGTGGCTCCTCTGCTCCCCCACCACTGCAAGTGCGTGAACAAGAGCTCATGTACAAAGCGAGGGGTCCTGTAGAAGAGCAAAGAGATATAGAAGAGATCCTCTTCTCCACCCTGCTTCAGCAGCCAGTGCCTCAGTGCTGAGGCTGCAGGCTGTGCTTCAGGTCTGGAGGAGAAGGACAGCTGGCACATTGCCCACGCAGCGAAGCTGCCCGTGGCAGTGCTGAGCTGCCTTTCCTGTGCTCGGTCTGACTTTTGGAGCCCAGAGTCTGCAGCTTGTGTAGGAGGGTGCTCGTAGCCACAGGTCCTTGGAAATACAGATAAACCTGCACAGTCCTCACGTGGGTCTGGGGCCTGGCGTGGGCTCAGCTCAGCTGCTTACAGCCCCCACTGGGCATTGCAACACGGAGCTCGAGTGCAAGTGAGACGCTCAGGGAATTCATTTCCCAAACTTGACCATACCCTTTCTTACAAAGAGGGACCAACACTCAGGAGTGCTCAGTGGAAAACATACTGAAGGGCCAGAAAAGGTCTGGCTTAAGGATTATTACTGTGCATCACCAGGACAAGCGCCACCCACAACCTACTGCCCGCAGGAAACAGTGCGGTATGGAAACTCTGCACCCCCCTCCTCCCCTCCCTCCATCTTGGAGACACACAGAGGCTTTCCTACACCATCCTCCCTCCTGGTATTCTCATCCAGACAGGCACAAGGCTTGAACTCATCAGCTTCATGTGATCTCACCAAAACCCTTCTAACAACCAGCACTTCTTCACGCGCCTCTATTGTAAATACCTCTGTAAGAAATGGTTACTCATTTACAAGGTAGTGCTCTACATGCCAGTCTGCTGCTCCTGGGGGAAAAAAATCCATAGCAAAATAAACTCGTTTTTTGGTGATGATTGCCCAGGTTTAACAATGACCAGGGAATTAAGTTTGATGGTTTTTTCTTTTGTGACCCCTTTCCACCACATGGGAAAGCTCTTTTTCCTTAGTAGTTTCTTAGCCCCAGTCTCCTGCATTGCATGGCTTCTTCTGACTACCCCAGTGTCCATCACCTCTGCAGGAGGCAGAGTCATCTCAAAACTAAGGACAAATGTTTTAGAGCCCACCTCCCAAGGAGGTATCTTGCGTAGCTTTGACAAACAGGTTTTATAAGGGAAAAACCAAGAGCAGTGCTGAATGCAAAAGGGAAGATCAGAGGATCTGAGTTCAAGGCTTAATGTCTAATTTCAGCACGTCCGAGTGACGATTGAAGCCTGGTAAGAAAAACCTCCCTCCTGCTGTCCCCCATCCACCTGCCAGTGCTCCCCGGGGGAATTGCTGCTGACTGCTTCAAAATTCAATTTCTGCACTAGCAGCAGCATGTTGGGCCTGGCAGTAATTGCTTTGCCAGATGACCGGCTGCTCGTCGCTGTGGGGCTGGAGCAGCTCTGCCGCAGTGCCGGGACACTGCCATAAGTCGTGGGGCTGCAAGAAGCCCCATACTTTTGAGCCAGCACCCCCTGCACTCAGCTGTGCGTCCCCAAGCAGCACACCGAGACTCTCAGCTCGGTGCCCTGCCCAGAAACAGAGTGGTTATGCTGAGAGCAGAGAGCTGCCTTGAACCAGCAGCACCGAGCCCCACCACACCTTCCTTATCCCATTCCATGCCCACCTGGTTCCTGCTGTATGCGCCCAGCATATGTTGGTGTGCCCAACTTAGCGGGAAAGATTTTGGGGGACCACAGGCTCCCTTGCTGATACTCGCCCATTGCTGCTCCCTGACTTCCCTGTGCTATTTCCAGCATGTCTCCAGAAAATAGCTCACTCCCCCCGACACAACTGGCTCTCCACAGTGGGGAGCGGACTCAGCACTTTGCCAGAGGGATTCTGATTCTTATTTTAGACTCCTATTTTAGCCTTCTTTTTCTTTTTAAATTTGTGAAGTTAATCCCTTTTAGAGCTCTGGGAGTGAGGTGCTGCCACTGCAGCATCGCAGCGCCCGCAGGAAGACTTGCTAGCTTCACAGCCCTGCTCCCTGCAAGCTGCTTTGCTCACCTTGCCCCCAAGTGCCTCCTTTAATTTGGATAATAAAAGATGCTCTGAGATAAGCAGCTGCTTTTTTTTCACCTGCAAACATTGCCATCTCTTCAACCACAGCAGAGAAGGTGAAATGCCAAATCTGGTGTTTTGGCATAGAAGCACAGAATGGTTTGGGTTGGAAGGGACCTCAAAGATCATCTAGTTCCAGCCCCACTGCTGCGGGCAGGGGCACCCTGCACTAGACCAGGTTGCCCAAAGCCCCATCCAACCTGGCCTTGAACACTTCCAGGGATGGGGCATCCACAGCTTCTCTGGGCAACCTGTGCCAGTGCCTCACCATCCTCACAGTGAAGAATTTCTTCCTAATACCTAATCTAAATCGACCCTCCTTCAGCTTAAACCCATTACCCCTTGTCCTATCCCTACATGCCCCTATAAACAGCCCCTCTCCAGCTTTTCTGCAGGCCCCTTTAGGTACTGGATGCCCCGCATGCCTGGTCCAGGCAGCAGAGATGTTTCTGGACCTGGGACAGAAGACAGCAGTGCAGAGCCCTAACACTGATCAAACCTGTGGGTTATATCCATTACCTTGCAATGTGCTCCATCTCCACATCCCTCATTGCATGTGGCCCTTCCCCAGATAACGTTTTGCTGTGAGATCTGCCTTGTATCTGCCATGTGCAGAAACCTGGTCACCAGAAAATCTGTGTGTAACATCTGCGGGTCATCTCAGTTTCAGTGGAAGGGAAAAGGGTGATACACTGTGGTCATGCGACTCTCTTTTCAGTTGCTTCAGTACATCAACACGCTGCTACATCTAACCAACCCAGGCTACATCTGTTATTCCCGCAATGTCAACTATGTATCATCTTGACTCATTTCTATTAGATCCAGCTGTTCTGGCTGATACGCTATTGACCTTTTCAGCTGGTTCAGCACTTGGCTATTAGGAGGTCATTGGATGCGACTTTGACAGAGGCTCAATGCTTATATCTATTTTGCTGGGGTGAGGAGGGGTTTCATCCACCTGTTTCAAGCAGGAGCACCTTGGAAGATCAGCTAGCCCTTGCTCACCAACACGAGGTCACCGCCGTGTCTGCAGGCTTCAGGCAGCGTTAATAAATCAGTCTGGCCCTGAAGTTTCAGTAAACTGTGTAATCTGGAAAGCACAGCTCAGTCCCTGGGCTCTTGGGAACCACAGGTTCACATCACAGCAGGACCAGGTCCTGACTTCAGCTTTCTTAGGCAGGAGGAGATGCCATAGTGATGCACGTGCTAAAGATACCTACTAAATATCATGTAGCAGCCCCACTCTCAGGGAAAGCATGGTCAGGGCTTGGGGAAGGGGAGAGGACAGAAAGGCTGAGTGAGGGACTGACAAATGCACGTAACTGAAATACAGGAGATGAGAAGTAAGCAGAGCATAAAATGCTGAGATGCCATATTTTGTAGAGTTGCTTGTTCTTCTGGGCAATGGTTTCTCAAAGTAGCTTTATCTTTTAGTTTTGCCCATCTATTTGCATGTGTTCAGCCCCTAAAACAGAATCTCTGGTTGAGATGGGGCCAGAAGTTACCCAGATTTTCTTCACCAAATAAGGAACAAGTATTCCCAGATTATTCCTGGTCAAAGTTAGTCTCACCTGTCACTAAAAAACTGTGGAGATGGGGAGTCTGCAGATTCCTTCAGTAATTTAATCTTCAGCTTTATTGCTTAGTGTTTAAATCTCCTTTTAGTTATTCCTCATGTCTAACCTGAGTCACGTTTGCTGGATATTACTCCAGTTACCTCATGTCCTCCCACCAGGAGCTGAGGGACAACAACTGACCACCTCCTGTTTTACAGCAACCTTTTACATGTTGGAAGACTATTATCTTATGGCTTTTTAGCCTCCTTTTGTAGACTAAACAAGGCTAATTCCTTCAACTTTAGCCACAAACCTTTTTTTTTTTTTTTTTTTTTTCCAGCCATTTGGACTTAATTCAGAGCATAAGGCTTGGCTGGTGTGCCTAGGTTAAGACTGTGAGCAAAAAGCAAAAAGTCCCTCTCCTCATTGCTGCAGTTGTGCCGGCAAAAACATTAAAGCAGATGCAGCTCCATACGTTACATGGCCTTTTGTTGATGGTGCTTGTGGTCGCAGCACAATGGGGAAGCTGGGCCAGCACAGCCCTTCTGCAGGAGTTTTCTAGCCAATACTCAGCTAAAACTCAGAGGTTCATCACTTTGCTGCAGCTGTGGTGGTTTGCAGCATTGTTTCTGCCTTGGTTCCCAGTGGCATTGCCACTGCCCTGCTTCTCCAGGAGGCTTCCCAGGAGGGGACACAACCCGTGGCTTTGGCTCTGAGCTTCTTTGTGCTTTTGGTTGCTTCTGGTGCTCCGGACAGGGTGGGAAGTGGAGCAGAATCCGTCCTGCAAGGCTCTTGCTTTGTCTTTTCTTGCTGCAAAAGCCTGTGCGATGTTCCAGGAGCAAAGCAGCCTGGGCTTATTGTCTGTCTCTCCAGGGGACAGACCCAGCCCATGCTTTGTGCACCCTCACCTGGACCCCTCTGTGCTACAGCAGGTCTCTGAGAGATGCCATGGGCTTTTAACAGTCCTCCTACAGGCAAAAAGTTATATATGTGCAGGGAAGAGATGGAAATCTTCTCTCCTTGGGTTTTCCCCACAGGATTCCTTTCCTTTCTGTAGGTGGGAGCTTATGTGACTGGCGTGCCATCACAGGAGGCCACCTGGGCCAGATGCCCTGCACCTTCTGGGAAAGGGAGGGCTAGAGAAGGAGGAGAGGCAACACAGCACCCAGACAGCACGTCCATACTGTGGTGAGGTTTGATTTCCTTATGGTTGGGTCTGCGCTGAAGCCTCCTGGGTCCCCAGTGCTGAGGACAAGTTTTGCAAACCTCTCTGCTGCGTTTGGTAATCCCCTGCTTGTCTCAGAGGCCCCAAAGAGGGGCCCATGTCCTGCACGGGGCCTCCTTTGGTGACTTGTGGAAGCATAAGGTTGTTTGTAGGCTGGAGGGACACACTGGGAACAGCACGTTTAGCTGGTTTTGCTATCTCAGTGGAACTGATTGTGGGGAACAGCTGGTCCAGCCAGGAGAGAAGTGCGATAGCGAGACGCCAGATGAATAAGACTAAACAGAGCAGTCCCGACTCTTCCAGCAGATCAAACCAAAAATGACCCCAAGCAAGTCATCCAGGTGAGAGGTAAACAAAAGCCAGCACCTTCATTTTAAAAAGGCACCTGACTCCACAGGAAAGGACGTGCTCAAAGGACCCAGCACCCTGGCTCTTTTGTGCCCAGCCCTGATGCTCAGTGACTCCCAGGATTTTTGACTGTACTGCTAATAACACTCAGTTTTTCTACCAGAGGCAATCCTTGTTGCAAATCTTTGTTGTAAAACCTTGTAAAAATTGTGCTGGGTACAGATCCTACAGCAGGGACCTCAGCCTCTTCAACCCAGGGGGGCAGGCAGCCGTTGCAGGGGACGCTCCAGGGCTGCTGGTGCTTCTCACCCCAAGGCACTTTGCAAACACCCACCTCTCCTCCTGAGCCAGCCTCAGCTTACCGTGTGGCAGGGAGCAAGCCGTCAGCCACTGAAAACCTCTGCCAGAGCTTCAGGGCTGGGGTGGTAAGTGTTGGGGTCCTGCAAGAACTTTGGGCTTAATTTAGAGGTCTTACATTAAGTGTCTGGTTTAATCATGGTGCTTAAGGTCAGGAGAATGAGGAGATTCACCCACTAGACCCAACTGTCTCTGCAGTGGAGAGAAACTCTGTAGGAAGGGGTATGAACACAGTCAGAATCTCACTCCCCCAGCAATATTCAGGTAGAGAAGAATCTTCTCTTTAAGCAGATGAGGACAGTGTTGTGTCATTGCCTAAACAGAGGCAGGTGATGCCATTTCAGAGCTGCCAGGCATCCAGCTACTCTGCATGGTCAAGAATCTACCCCATGCCCCCTGTCACAGCCACCAGCCCTGTACAGATGGTCCAGTGACCGCAGAGGACCCCAAGTGGTGTTGTGTGCCTCTGCATGGGCACCCCAACGAGGCCCGTGCCAGCTCTGCTTTGCGAAAGCAGGAGCAGACCCAGACCCTGGTGCAGGTAGGCAAAGCCTGGTGGGGACGCTTGCATCCAGACTGCAAGATGTCATTGCTGGGCACTCCAGCAGCTACAGTGGCTTTGACTTGTTGACTGTTGATACTGCTGTTTGGGTTAAACAGCCAGTTGCACAACCAGGCTTGTGGTTGCCCTTGTTTTATACGTACACACTACAGCCTTCCCTGCAAAACAATGTCTGGCCCCAAAGCGCGCGCAGCCAGAGCTGGGCAGTGTGTGGTTTTCTTTCCCTGTGAAATTTGTTAGGGTATCAAAGAAAAGAATAATAAATCTGTCATGAGTTGCAATGAAAAGCCACAATCACAGAAGCATTTTTCAAGCTGTAAACCTGAAAGAAAGATTCCAGTGAGCACAACTGAAATGTTTCACTTCCATTTCAAGCACGCAGCAGTTGCCCGTCACCCCGCTCCAATTGCAAAACAATACGTGTTCGGCGACGTCAAGCGTGGTTCAAAAAATACTTTTCTGAGTTGCAAAATTACTTGAAGCCAACTTTTTTCAGCAGAACACATTGTTTTTAGTTCATCTGATAAATTTTTAATTTTCCCATGAATCTTGTTAGCCCAGCAGCAATCCAATAAACTCCAAGCTATAGCTGGCCTCTGCCATTTCTACAAGCACTGGAGGAATAAATGTGACATGTGGAGTGATTTATGCAAGTTCACTTGTGTTTCCCAGTTGTGGTTGCAGTTCCCCTGCAGCTCTGACGCTCTCCAGGAATGTCCTTGCTTCTCACCCCACTGCTGCGCTCCCGAGTGGGCTGTCTGGGTCTCCCGTCTGTGCTGCCGTCTCCCAGCCCACCCACGCCATATCAACCTGTCACTGCAACGAGCGTGGAAAATGGAGAGCCAGGAGCAGAGATAAGAAGTGTGTATGCAGCCCACCTGCCTGCCCGACAGCATTGGGCCAACACCTCCACCAGCATGTTCCAGTAGTGAAAGGAGGAAGAATCAGGGGAGGGCACAGAGGCTGGGAGAAGCGGTGGCAAAGAGGAGTTTGGAGCTAGTGGCACTTGCAAGTTGATTTCTGAAAGACATATTTGGAGAGAGGATTTCACCTCTGTCCATGAGGAAAATATCTGGTCAGGGAATGGGACAGAGGTGCTCATTTGGTTATTAGGCATCCAAAAGGATCATGGTTTTCTGATGAGCTCTGAGACACGCACAGCTTCTCCTGGGCCTGAGATGTGAAGTCAAGCATGATATGAAATCAGTTCCTGGGATGAGATAATATTTAGCATTATCGAACAGGGAACTGGGAGAAGGCGGCAGGGAGGGAGTCTGCACACGGCAGCCAGGCTTTGCATCTTGCCGAGCCCCGGAGTCATGGAGAGAGTCCCAGATGGGGAGTCCCTCAGAGCTGACAGGCACGGTGATCGAGCCAAGGCAGCCAGAGAGCAGCGATCCCAACCAGATCCCTGCACGGGAAGAAACAAAGGTGTTCTGTCTGCTTCTTCAATCTCTAGTCGCTGTCAGGGGCATATTCAACAGCTCAGGTTATGCTGCCTGCGGGCAGTCATCACCCTTAAGAAAATAGCCAAGTGGAGCTTAGATCCAAGCAGTACTTTTAAGTTCCTCTTGGAGGCTAAACTCTTTGGGGATGACAAATTCCCTGCACTATTTGCATGCACCGCATCTGTAAAGCACACAGCACACCAGAAGCCTGCTTCTCCCCTGGGGTTTCTCTGACCACAGCAGGAACATGTAGCTGTGGCGTGGCCTCATGGGACCCGGCATTTCTGTGGGCTCTTCTCCAAAACATCGGTGGCTGTCAGCTCTTCTGCACGGCCTCCAGCTTGTGTGCGCTTCTCCCTGAGGCTCTTCAGGCTGGGGTGGCTTTGACCAAGGATGTCTGCAAAGCTCCCCGTCATTTTCCGTGCTGGCTGGGGGATCGGGTGATGGCCTCAAGGGTTAACATCCACCACCAGCTGTGGCTCTGAGCAGGGACAGAGAGGGCGTAGGCACCCGGCCAGGAGGTAACGCTGTTTGAGCACTGCTGGCAAAGACTTCAAACCCCTCGGCTAATTTCGGATGTTCTGCTTGTGACACGGAGAGCTGCATTCCCATCTAGAAGAGAGCTCTTCCCTGGGACTAGCAAGGGATGGGACTGTTTATTAATATAGCATCATCAAGAGTGGCCTTTAATTTCAGTACATCTATCTTTCTGAAAGGCCCATTTGAGGTCTTTTCCCTCATATGACACTTTTCCTCTAAGGAGCCCTAAGGGTGCTGCAGGGGAGACTGCTGCAAACCCCAGGGGACGCAATGCAGGATGAGTGCTCCCTTTCCAGGAGTCTGAGAGAATAAAAAATGCAGAATATTAAAATCAGAGAGAAAATCTTGGGTAAAGTCATGCTTACCTTCCATGCACTAAGCAGGACCAAAGACTTCTCCATGTTGACAAAGTTGGATATAACTTTTTATCTGCAATAGAAATAGCTATATCTATACATATAATAGATACAACCTTTTCTTTAAGATAGTTAGAAGGGAGTTTTAGCTGGGTCAGACTTTGGATCCGCCACGTCAGGAGCAGAGCATCCTGCCAGGCTGTGAGGCCCAGATAACGAAACAGGAACATGCTCGTCTCCAGATGGAGATGCCATTTGGGTTATTGCTCCCTGATTTAGGAGCTGCCAGGGAGCTCCTCAACATGAGGAGAGCCACCCAGGCTCACTTCAGTGCTCCCTTATGGAGACAGTGTGTCTTCTACTGCTGTAGAAGACCAAACATGGAAACCAAACTATCTGGGGAGACTGGACTTCCCTGTGTCTGACCAAGGCAGTGAGAGCAGCACTTTATCCCCAGCAGGAGTGGAGACCTTTTATCAGTGAGGGGTTTCCCCAGAGGATGGTGCTGACAGATGCAGCAATGAGATCATGGAAGAGGGATCAGCATCAGATGACCGGATCACAGCCTCTCTCTGTCCTGGACATGTGTAACCCAGAGCCTGTACCTTGTAACGCACAGGGTCTGCAGTCTGTTGACAACATGAGACACATGTGGCCTGGTGACAATACTTGACGAGGCTGACACAGTGTCCTCTAGCCCGTGCCGTGGTCTACCACCCACCTCCTCCAGTGACAGTCATTGCTGGATGCTATTTAGGAAGCTTGGGTCAGTGATTGCTCCTTCTCTGTCGTCAGCTGTACAGTGAAGTGTTATTCCTGGCTGCCTGGTTCCTTGGGGAAAGCAATATCTGGTGGTGAGGATATCACCATCAATGCCATGCCTCTGCTGGGGAACCTGCGGGGAGATGCCTTCATTCCCCTGCGTTTTCTCTCCCTATTAGGTAAATGTGTCACCATGCCTTACAGACTGGCCCTGCTGTTGATCCTGTAAATGTGGTGTCAGCATTGGCTCTGGGATTTTAATACCCTAATCCCCCCATGTCTGAAAGTGCCATGTTTCCAGACAAAACTCAGAACAGCCCTGCAGGATGGGGGTGAGGACTCCTTGCTGACCAAAGCCTCTCCAGATCTAGCCCTGTTGGCTTTAGAGATGGAGAGAGCTTCACACAGGGACTGAGAGGGCAGTGAGGATCCTGCGGTACAGGGGCTGCCACTGCCGGGACACCGGTGAAGGAGAAGCAAGTGCCACTGGCTCTGACAGCAGCTCCGAGGGTTTGGCATCATGTCCTCCCTATTCCAGTGTCACCCACTTCATAAAACTTGGGCTTGGGGCACCTCTCTTCCTCCACAGATGTTAAAAAGCCCTCAGATCTATATGAATAAACCTGCTTATTTTCAGCACCCAAAAATGAGGAATGCCACGTACTTCCAGACTGTGCTGCAGATTTTCCTTGTGGCTCAGGGGACGTGCAATTGAAGACTGGGTCTCTGCTGGGCTTAAGGGACACCAAGAAATCCTCAGCATCACTGCTGATGATCTGAGCAGAAAAACAGAAAGGGAACACAATCTCCA
Organism: Grus americana; assembly: GCF_028858705.1. Classification (NCBI taxonomy): domain Eukaryota; kingdom Metazoa; phylum Chordata; class Aves; order Gruiformes; family Gruidae; genus Grus; species Grus americana. The sequence goes on along the minus strand of NC_072855.1, from coordinate 9,501,963 downwards.
TGCTGAAGCTCATGAATCCAGGCACCAAAAATACAGTGACATCCACAGCAACATACCAAGCCTCTGGCACAGATAAAAATCTCTTCAGTCCCGTTTTTTGCCCTGACACTGTCTGCTTGTTATGGCTGCAAAAGCCTGCAGGAGCGCAGGGACGTGCCCTCCAGACCCTCTGTGCCGGGGTCACGCAGCAGCTGATGTTCCTGCCGCAACCAAGGATCCCCCGTGGCTTCCCGGGAGCCTCCAGCCGACTGCTCCGACGCTACAGCACAGATGTTCCTGTGCGCAGCAGATATGTCAGGATTTCTGGACATCTGCTCACCCAGTAAGAGCGGCTGCCCCAGTTGGGCTGCCTGACATCCGTAAATTATGGACAAATGTGCTACAATCTACAAATACCACCACGGCCAAGACAGAGAGCATGTCCCCAGAAACCCAGGGAGCTGACTGCCCATCCCTTGTTGTTGACATTTTCTGAACACGTAGTAAGTGCTTTCTGTCATTGGCTCTAATGTATCATCCCCCTTACGAATCCACCTCAGCTTAGCAGACCCACAGCAGAAAGTCGGAGTTTTTCCATTAGTTTATAAACGCAGCTGGGATGTGAGCTGCACGGGTTCACAAGTTTGGCTCAAACATTAGCATCAAGGCCGATGCACGGCTGTGAAGAGCAGGGACCAGAAATGACAGGGAAAGAAACAAACAATGGGGTAAAAGAAGTGTTTGGTTTTAAAAGAGGAGTAGGAAGCCATGAAAAAAATAATTCAGAAATGTGGAAAAATTAATAAAGGAAGAGCAAAGAGCAGGGAATGAAAGAGGGAGATTTGGAAAAGTAGAGGATGCATTTATTGTGCAGCAGGTGCTTGCCCACACCAGTCTAACGTTCAGCTGGTTCCCTTAGTCCTTGTAGACAGAGAGCCAGCATCCCTCTAACTACAAACCACATATGTGCAAATAAAACCCACAGCAAACTGAATCACCCTGAGAAGAAACACAGGAGATTAAATTACAGTCTAATTAGGTTGAGATGCTTTCAGAGGAATGAAAGTTTTGGCAAGAGGCAATTTCTCCAGAGATGATGGCCACGACAAACCGTCCCCTTCCCCTTCTCCATGAACCAATCTCATCCCCGCTCTGTCGAAAAGGCTGTGCTCTTTATTTCAGCCAGTCAGAGATTTCCATCACTGGGCAGGTCTCCAAAGGACTGTGGCACCTGCTTCTGACAATGCATTAAAAATGACATTTGCCTGCTGCGTTCAGTATGGGAACACCACGCCTGGGTTTCTTTGGACCCTCAACTTCATAATACATTTCTACTAACATGGTCAGGGACCTTCTGCACTTCTGGAAAGCAAGGCTGAGGTAGCCAGGCTTGTTTAGTCTGGCAAAAGGGAGTTAAAGGAGAAATCAAGCAGTTGCCTACAACTCCTTGATGAGCAATGATAAACATGATAGAGCCAAACTCTTCTCAGGAGCACAGGGCAGTGTAAGAGAGGGCAACGGCCACAGTCTGCAGCTTGGGAGGGATAGCAGGGAAAACAATTTCACGAGGAATGTGGCACAGCACTAGAACAGGTTGTACAGAGGCTGCTCGGCCTCTGTCTTTGGAGGTTTTCAAACTTTGGCTAGCAAAGCCACATCTGACCTAATCTAGAGTTGGCAGTAGTCTGGCTTTGAGCAGGAGGTTGGGCAAGAGGCCTCCAGAAGTCCCTTCCAACCACTGTGTCTACAACTCTGGGGCTATTTCCACTCAGTTTCAGCATTTATGCTTGAAAGCTTGTTTGGTTCAGTCTTGCTGTGCAAAGTGCCCCAAATGATGCTGCTTGGTCTTAGCAAACTACAGCATTTTATTATGTCAGCTTCTGAAACTCTCTTGCTATGATTATTTTCCTTTTAAAAAGACATCCTTAGATCGTAGCAGGTGGGACTTCTGGCAGGTTATTGAATCTTATCCACTTTTAGCATCTTAGTAGAAAACATTTTTAATTGTCAAAACTATCCGATTTGTCTATTCTGGAGACAGCTAAGAGCACAAATTGGATCTGAGGTTGAGCATTATGCAGTTGGGCTGCTGGATGGAGTATTTTATTTTAATTTAAGGGTTGTTTTCCTTTTGTTAATAAAATATTCAGCCTTTAATGCCACATAGTCAAACAACAGTTGGAGAGGCGAAAGACTGGTGGTTCCAATTCTGCAAGAGCATTAGGAAACCCATAACATTTATCAGGTGCTGAAAGCTAACACTTGATGTGTTAAATCTGTGATTTAAAATGAGCTTGATATATAATCCCTGAGACACCAGAGCATCAAGGTTGGATAAAGTTTCTCTGTAATGCACTTAAGAAAGCTAAATTAAAACAGTTGAGGTCAGTGAGCTTAATAAAAATTATTTCATGCTAAAGCAATTTACTTCTGACTCATAACAATCTTCCCCTTTTGTTAGTTCCAAAATTAAATAGAGGAAAAGCTGTGTTTTTACGGAACAGAAGAGCAGCTCGTTTTTTCTTTGGATGCTCTTGAGCTGAGCTGAGCAAAATCTGATTTACTCAGATTTAAGTCTAAGTCATATGCTTCCTGCAGGAATCCCACAGCAGTATTCTATTTTTTCAGGTGCAGAGAAGATTTTTTTAATTTTATTTTATGTGATTATTCACTCCACTGACATTTAAGGAAATGATGTTCAGTTTCCCCATTGTGTATAAAACCTCTCCCTTTCCAGCAAATGTTACCTACTTTTTTCCTATTCCTCCACTGGCCAGGGTAGTACAGCGTTACACCAGGTTTCATACCTTGTTGGTCAATACTTTTTGGTTGCAAGAAGCTGGGGAATGCAATTGAATTTCTGATCTTTGCAATTTTGTCCTTCAGATTAACACTTTTTGATCCTGTTATGAAAGTTCAAACAGAACACAAGCAGAACAACTTGTTTTTAAGACTGTCAGAAAACTTCCTGGAAAAAGTCCCACCAAAATTACAAGTATTTTGTGAAATCGATAAACTGAGGGTATCCCCTGGTCAGCAGCAGTATTTCAGAAAGACAAGGCAGCTGGAACACTGATATAACTAAATTCTAGAATTTAATAAAAAGTTGTCTAACGCCTGCAAAAGGTGAAGAAAGGAGGAGGTCACGTTGCAGAGGGCACTTCCCTGCACTCTGGTGATAACAATTTGCTCCTCTCCAGGGTCTCTTGCTGGCATGAACAGTGATGTTGATTTGAATGTCTCTCCTCTTTTTCAAACAAACTGTTATATTACCTGTTGTTGTCAGGTCTGTTGTTTTGGCAACTTTTAATGGTATTTACACAACATCACTGTTGCTTTGACTACTGAACAAGAGCTCTGGGATAAAACCATCATCCTCAGTGAGCCCTTGGCTTTTGCCCAAGAAACATATTTATGGTGTTTGCTTCCTAAGGAGGCAAAATGGTTAAATAAGACATCTCCCAGAACTGGCTGGTTTTCTGATCACTGCCTGAAGGGTTAAAGCTTTCATAACGCAGCTGCCTCAGGAGAGGTAGCTGTATTTGTATGACTCTCATATATCCTGGTTGAAGGTGTTTCTCTGTAAACTGCTAACCGCTTGTTTATGAGCTGGGAATTGATTTCTTGGCAGTGGTATTTCTTCAGACCCTTCACTATGTATAACAGATCCCTCCAGAGTCTTTTGATGCCCCTAAGGATTACAGGAAGTGACTGAAATATGCTATTATCTTTCTCCTTACATTTTTTACCACTTCTGGGAATTCTGGGATTCCTTGTGAGACCCAGAGATTTCAGTTCGTGGTCTGCAACTTCTGTTCTATTTGCTGTATGGTGACTGTGCTACAGAAAAGAAAACCATATATTTATGTGCACCCAAAAGACTTTGTATATAATTAATATATGTATATATTCCAGCCAGAGGTAGATAAATAAAAAAATAAAAAAGCCAATGGTGAAATTGCCATTGCCTGCCCCGAGGACCTAGAGAGCTCCTGTCCAGATGCACTTACAATCATCATATTTTCTTTACATAATAAATAGTGCTGTAGCGTGTATGACTGAGCCCCCAGGAGCATGGATGCAGGATGCAAGTGCAGCAAAGAGTCAGGGTTGCAGGGAAAAAAGGAAATGGTTATGGCTCTCACAAGCAAAGGGAGACATACCAGCATTTACTTACTGCCTGTACTCTCCTCTGTCTGCCAGTTTGATGGTGATAATAAAATCAAGTGAAAAGAGAAGTTCAGCCATGGTGATGTTAATATGCACAAAATGGCAGGTAAAATGGAGAGCAAAAGCCAGAGACTTCAGTCAGGCATGCTCTGAGAGATACTGAATTCATCCAGCTTACTCTGAAGTGAGGGCATTGTAGATTTGAGGGCCTTCAGCACTTTTTAAGAGACATCTTGCAAGGTGAAACTTCAAAAGGCTTGGACACAGTCAGCAGAACAAACATGCAGGTAGGGAAGCCTGTTCAGAGCTTGCTGAGGACAATGCACTGACTTGATCAGGTTTTGCTTATGTGAGGTTTGGGACATTTCACCAGGGACCTGCTTCTGTGGAAGCAAAGAAATGACGACAACAACAGTAAATGGGACATTATCAGTGGAGAACTGACATGGTGACAATAAAAGAGACACGCTGAAGTGGTGGAATGGGGCTCAGGAGGGGGCTTGGTATGATTAAACAAAATTGCAAATGCTAGTCACTGCAAACAGAAGTTTCCGAGCAGAGGGAAGGGTCTGGTTTTTGCCAGCATTACTCAGCCACCCACTGAGGCTGCACAATGAGAAGTGCCCTGCAGCACCCGGGAGCTCGCTGTCCTAACTCTTTGCAGTGGGATTTGGAGGGAAGGCACAGTGCCAGTAAGTGCCAAGTGTTGCTAAGACTGTATCAGAGCATATGCAAGGAAATGGGAATTGGAAAGGACCTCTCGAGGCCTCTTGCCCAACTTCATGCTGGAAGCTGTCTACTGCCAACTCTAGATGTTGGAGACAACGCACATGCTCACATCCAGCTGTCTATCCATCATGGCCTAGATCTCCTGTAGCACCCGTGTGGTACCTACCTACATAGCCATACCATAATGCACATAACCACATACCTGTGACTGTCTCAAAGGCACCAGGCCCACATTTAAGCAACTAAATTGTGCCTGTCAGGCGGGACTCATAATTGGCATGATGGGATACATGTAAGTCTGTCTCCAAGGTTGGGGGTCTGGAGCATTCACTTCGGAGTTTGACATAAAGACGTAGAGACTAAAGTCCATGCCTTGAAATACAGACCTGAGCGGCCTTTCCCTGCTCCTTCCCAAAACGCCGTGAAGCAGCAAACTGCCGGACCACCCCCAAGAAAAGCAGGTTAATATAAACCACACATCACTCCTGCAACTGGAAGCCATTTGGCCAAGAAAACACAAAAATGATGACAGATGTGCCAACCAGCAAACTTCCTGTGAACAATAATCTTCCTACTTCTCTCAGGATCTCATTTTTCAGCTTGAATCCCTTGAAAGGGTTAATGAAACCACAGACCAGGGAGGATTCTACCGGCTCTCAAAAGGCTTTTGATAAAGTCCTGCACAAGAGGCTATTGAGAAACTTGGCAATCCAGGGTGAAAGGTAAAGTCCTGTCATGGATTAAAAACTGGAGAAGAGATAAGGAGCAAAGAGTAGGAACAAATGGCCAATTCTTAGTGTGGAAAGAGATTAATCGTGAGTAGCTGCAAGGACAGGATTGCAGACTGGTGCTGTGTTTACTTACCGCTGGCCAGCCAGAAGGTAAAATGCACTGTTGGCTAAAAGCGTTCAGGATAGCCAGGACTAGGGAGGTTTAATACAAACCCAAGGAAAATCTAACTTAAGAATCCAGTTCTGCCAGGAACTATTATCACTCAGCATGTCTTAAGAGGCATGAAGAGACTAAAAAGGCAAGTTAGCGTGAGAGGCAGTCTTCACAAAGGCAGGCAAATACAGGCTAATGCTGAGAAGACAGAACAAACACTTATTAGCCCACTGCCCTGGACAGCATAATTGATGCACCAGAATTAAAAAGCTAAAACAGTGAAAACAGGAAAAGGAAAGTCCTGAGGGCACCACATGGCACTGCACTTTGATTAACTACACCACCACCCACGTAACCTGACGCACACCAATGGACAGGAGTGAGGCAAGACAGAGACCTTTAAGTGAGTACGAACAGACTACACAGTTTTACATGAATTACAAGAGCTCTCCATCCTCCTGCTCCCTGCTACAAGAATAATCACTGTCTGGGCTCAGAAGAGGTACTAATGCAGTTATGGTTTTCTTTTGGAAATCTCTCTCACTGGAGAAAAGTTTTGTAGAGATCATTGCTTTTTCTGATACTGGATAAAAGTGACAACAAATTCACTTTTACTTCCTACACAGGGATTTAAGGACACTTGACATATATTAGCAGCTAAAATTTCATGGCTGCCCTCGTATCATACTTTATAAAGCGTATTGTCTCCATTTGGCACGGAGCATCACTGCAGTACAGAGAAATTACTACAGTCAGTATTAACCTTGGAGGTGAGTTACTTTACTTACTAAAGCAACTTTATTTGGTGTGGAATGACACATCCACAAGTGTCTCTCTCTTCCACCTCTCAGCAGAGGAGGTCTTGGTGAATACTTGAATCTAACTTTATCTTTTAAAAGGTCAGAGCTTTTTTGTTGAGTCCCTCCTCTAGTGACTAGTGCCAGAGACAGAAATAGTCCCCAAAACTCTCGACTCCCACTATTATATTCAAGTACAAAGGTCCGTAAGTGTCCTTGAAGATGCCAACTGGAGCTTGTTCTTTAGACAAATTCTTGAAATGTCTTGGCCAGGTGAGAAAACATCATCTCAAGTACAGAACCACACTTGGCAGGATGTAAAAAGGATGTAGAAATTAATATGCCCTGGTTAAATCCATCAGATGTAAAGGGAAACTAGTCAGGAGTTGTTTGTTGCAATGAAAGGTGAAGGGAATTTCAACCTACATTTCATCTGCATATGATCTCTTTAGGATTCACTGTTACCCAATGCTGTCTCAGGAGCACATGGTATTTCTTCTGCCACTCCTTCAATTTTGTTTCTTCTCACTTGTGATTCTTTTGAAAGGGTATACAGAAAGGGAATAGAGCAAAATGGACACAGCAGTCAAAAAAACAGATTGTGTCTTTCCTACAGAGGGCTCATCTCCAGCTGCCACAAAACTGTTTGGAAAGATCATGGACTCCCTTGATGACAGCGTTGCAAGTTAATTAGGTGCACAAAGTCAGGTAATTATGTGAATGCAAAGAGGCAAAAATTGAGAGCTTCCCTGTTGTAAGATATCTCAGACATTGATTGCCTATTGGATCAGATGGATTTCCTCATGTATTCCAGCAGTTTGTATTGTGCAAGCTGCAGAAATTTGATAAATAGCAATGACACTTATTCATGTAGCATCAATATGGTGATATGGTGTTCTGAAGATTAATCAGGTATTGTCAGAGGACCTGGGCTTGCTTTCTGACAGAGACATCAGGAACCATCCTGTCATTCCTGTATCACAAGAGGATGATGAAAATGTCCTCTGCAAATGGCTGAGATTTACGCTGGAGAGATGAATTACATAGGTTGGGTACAGCTAACCACCAGAGGTTCCACTTTATCATCAATATCAGCAAGAGGAGTTTTTCTTTAACATAGTCTCTCTCTGCTCTCTCTGAGGTCAACTGGAAAACTATTGAATTAGAGGAGAATGAAGTTAAGCCACAACCCAAGGGTGCTGATCATGTCCTCCTCCTCCCCTATCTTCACCCACTCTCCAACATGCTCCTATAACAGAGCTGAATGATTACAGCCTGGGGTCCACCTGGGCATCCTGATGAGCAGGATCAGCATGCATAAAACAGGCTGGTGAACTGGATCATGCAAAGGTGCAGCCAGAAAAGTTCAAACATGAGCTGAATATGAATAGGCATCACCAGACACCAGCTGTCTCATTCCTGTCAGAAATAAGAAGGTGGCAGATTAAGTAACTCGCTAACTAATGAGCTCAGGATGAGCAGCTAAAGCCTGAGCTCATCCCATCTAACTCCAGGCACTGAACAGTGGTCCCAAGTTAGGAGTCTGACTCCTTGGCTCCCTTTGTAGTCAAAGGAGAGGTAGGCACTGCCTCATGGTAGCTAAATTAATCAAAACCAATCAATGAATCCCCAGAAGGGCATGTTTTATCCAAAGCCAGGACAAAAACCAACTAATGCATTTCTGACAGCTGGCTATGAAGCCCACTCCTAAAACCCTCCAATGATGGAGATTTCATCCTCAGATGGTCTGCTCCCCCTTTTAGAAAAAAAAGTTGTTTTCAAACATTCAGTCTAAATCTCCCCAAGTCCAACCTAAGATTTTCTGCCCAACAGTTAAGGAACAGATTCTTCAAGTCAGGAGCCAAAGCAGTGTCTGTGGTATCACCACGCACTCCATGCTACCACCAGGCACCTGGGCTTTCAGAGCCACAGTAGATAAGCACAATTGTGTCTTGTTGGAGCACTTGCTCTCTTCCCCCTGCCTCTCCCAAAAACAAGCACTCTAGGTCTGTGGAGGGTGCATGACTCCACAACTGCAGCACGTGGGCTGGCATGATTTAGCTGACCTTCCTTGTAGCTGGGGATGGGGCACCCTGCTCCCACTGGTGCTTAGGGGAGGCAGCTGCTGAAGGCAACACCTTTGACCATCCCAAGGATTCCCAGCGCTCACTTGCTGTGAGCTGTGCAGGGACTCTGGGAGGTCTCTGTGTGATGTGGAATCATCCAGAGCTGGACACCAGCGGTGATAGTGATGTCTGGCCAGTGTGGCTGAAGTGGCACAGCATGAGCATACCTGGAAATGCTGACAAACACATGGTCCTTCTACTCTAGCCTGTGGCAGGGCTACCTGCCTGAACTCTGTCCAAGCTTGCCATGTCATTTGCTCAGCATGAGACCAGTCAGGTTGGGTTCACTAGATGCAAACAGATTATTTTTTTAAAAAGTTGGATGTTTGCACATAAAAATCAAACTTTGCCATTTCAGATCCTTTTAGCGAGCAGCAAGAGCAGGGCTGCCACATGAGGGGCAGAGAGCAACCACAACCCAGGCAGGGACATCACTCACCAGGACAAGGCTGGCAAGAGAGAGAGGTCCATTGACAGCTCAGTGACCATTGGACACGGCAAGGTAATGAGCTAGGTCTGAGGTCCTCCCAGGAATAATTATTGTCATAGTTATTATGCTTCATTCAAGTAAGAAAAAAATTATATGCTTAGGAAAAGCACTTATTTACAATTCTGAAAGTCACATTTTGCTTCCGAACAACACTCATAATAGTTTCAAAAATGTCAGTTTTGACTTTTGCACGTGTCTGTATTTGACAAATCGTTTCGGATTTCTTGAAAATGCCTTTTGCTCAGTGTTTGCACCTCGGCCTAGTATAAGTCTCTGGCGGAGTGCACCTTATCATTCCTTAGCCAACAAAACAGTTACCAGTAATGTGAAAACAGTGGTAGAAATACTGAATATCTGAATATCTTCTTTAGGCATTACATTTACTTGTTTTCCTTATGCTCTGCATACATTTCAAAGACAACTTTCAGCTAAACAACTACATCCATGGTTTTTGCTATGCATGTGAGGAGGACAAGAGGCAGCAGGTACAAGTTGAAATAAGAGAAGTTCAGACCAGATAAAAGGGAAAATTCTTTCATCATGAGGACAGCACAGGAAAAGGTTGACCTCAATGCTGGCCTTGCTTTGAGCAGGAGGTTGGACTAGAGACATCCTGAGGTCCCTTTCAGCCTGAATTATCCTCGATCCTGAGTGCATTCAACTCATCTCACAGAGACAATCCCTCCTCCACCAACTCTGTGTGATGGCTCACCCTGTGGAGATCAGCAGAGCTTCAATCTTCTCCAAACTCTCCAGAACCTCCTCAGCAAATGATAGGCAGAAGACCCTGGCCCTGGCACCAAAAAGTCTTCCCAGCACATTACTGGGAATCTGCAGCTCTGAACCACCTTGGTGCATCCACAAGAGAGCACTCTCAGAGTTACTGATTTTCATGACACTGCTGCTCTAAAAAGATGTGTTTGTCCAATATATTTGGACTGGATTATGTTCTGGAGGTGCCTAATTTCCTATTGAATAAATATAAAAAGGGAAAAGACTATTTTAGAGAGAACCAACCTCTCCTCATAGGTCTTCTGAAATGCCAAACTCAACTGATTGCAAAGAGAAATTCAGTATTAGATGGATTGGATTTGCCCTCCCAGGCCAAGTGTCTAAAACCTCTTTGAGGCAGTGCCTACATTAGGCAGTGATCAATTATTGCCATTCTAGGGGAGATGATAAAGCAAGGGACAGTGAAGTAGACAAATACAGAGTTGATTACCCTAGCAGTATGCTGCACTGATTCACTTTGGTGCATCAAACATCCAGGGAAATAGGTCCAACAAGAATAATGCAAAAAACATTCTGAATCTCTCTACAAACACCACAAATAGCGTTTACAGAAATCTGTCGCTGCAGAAACAGGGACAAAATGAGCCTCCTATTCTTTCTCAATCAACACAATAAAGTTAGATCTCTGTAGGGCCATTTTGCATAGTGAGCCAACTAATCAGCTCAGGCACCAGATCAGACAAATGATTTCACTCCTGTGAAGAGCTGTCAGCACACTACAGTGATGAAACCAGCTAAGTATGTATGGAACTAACTGGGAAAGAAAGTGGTACCTGACCAGAATATATTTTCCACTCAACAATGCCTGCCTGAATTTACCCTCTCCGGTCATGCCAAACCTCAAGAAGCCTGGAAAATACATTAGAAGGAAGAATAAGTCTGTCTGGTGCAAACTGAAATAGTCAACACTCCTTTGTGAGCGGCACCGAAACACATAGCAGCTCATCCAGTCATCGTTCAGGCCACCAGTCCCTCAGACTTCAGAAATGGTTTCTGAAAACCTCTCCAATTATTGTGCCATCTCGGTTTCTTGTCCTTGGGCAGAACAAAGGAGAACAACACAGCCACCAGATTTGTGACACAAAACATCAGCCAACACTGGTGCAATTCTCAATAAAGGCGTAGACCATAGCATGGCAGAAGGACTCCTATGCTTGTACTGAAGGACAACCTCAGTACGAATGTATGGACATGAGCTGGCAATGTACACTTGCAGCCCAGAAAGGCAACCATATCCTGGGCTGCATCAAAAGAAGCATGACCAGCAAGTCGAGGGAGGTGATTCTGCCCTTCTATTCCACTTTAGTGAGACTCCACCTGGCATACTGTGTCCAGCTCTGGGGTCCCCAGTACAACAAAGACATGAAGCTGTTGGAGCGAGTCCAGAGGAGGCAACGAAGATGATCAGAGGGATGGAGCATCTCTCCTGTGAAGACAGGCTGAGAGAGTTGGGGTTGTTCAGCCTGGAGAAGAGAAGGCTCCAGGGAGACCTTATAGCAGCCTTCCAGTGCCTAAAGGGGCCTACAGAAAGGACCCTTGGAGAGGGAAGGTTTACAAGGGCATGTAGGGATAGGACAAGGGGGAATGGGTTTAAACTGAAGGAGGGTAGATTTAGATTAGCTATTAGGAAGAAATTCTTCACTGTGAGGGTGGTGAGGCACTGGAACAGGTTGCCCAGAGAAGCTGCGGATGTCCCCTCCCTTGAAGTGTTCAAGGCCAGGTTGGATGGGGCTTTGGGCAACCTGGTCTAGTGCAGGGTGCCCCTGCCCACAGCAGTGGGGCTGGAACTAGATGATCTTTGAGGTCCCTTCCAACCCAAACCATTCTATGATTCTATGGTTCTATGATTATCCAGAATTTAATCACCCAAATGGCTTGGAAAGTCTGTGACTTTCTGTAGCTAGTCACTTGAACCTACTCTTTCTAAGGGGGTATTGCTCCTCTAGAATATTTTTAGAGAAAGACATTTCAAGGTACTCATTTAACATCTCTAAACCTTGTCTCAACATGATATTTGAACAATTTATAGGGATGCAAGCACCCATAATTGTCATTTTACAAGATGAAATTTCTTCTTTGATTTCCTAACGCCATTCAGTTCTTTTTCACAGGCCCTATAGTATGACCCTGCCATTACATTTTTGTTCTTTGATTTAGTGATTCCAATTCTTAGGAGCTTATCAGAAGTCTCATAGAATTTGGCAGTTATCTTAAAGATCTTGCTCTCAGGGCAACTGATTACATAAGAATGTCACATTTTATTTCAAAGAATAAGTTTCTAGTCCTCCGGGTTACAAAGCAAATTTAAAACACAGATCTGAAAAATCCCAGTAGCTTGCAAACCAAAAGATAAATTGAAAGAGTGTTTCTTTCTGTATCTCATTATTTTCAAGTCAGACTTAAAATGGCAGACTCTTGTAAATCTTGTAAAATGGCAATTATGGGTGATATCCTCCATAGAAATTGTTCAGTGTCACACTGAGACAATCTTTAGGGGAGTCTGATTCATGATTTCTGAATATTTGAAATTGGCACTGTTGTATCTTGAAATCTGTAACCATGAACTTTTCAGTGCTTGGGTCTCTCTCTTCAGATATTGTACATTTTATGTGACAGTATGAAATCTTTAGTCTGCGTTTATCTTTATGCTTCTCCCAGACAGCTTCCTAAATAGTATACATGGATATTGCATAGACAATGCAATTCCACCAGATTTAAAAAACCACATCACATCAGTTTCCTCTTTTACTCAAACGCATAACTGGGCATCTTGATTTGCCCTGGGTGTCCTGCACTGGTCCACAGGCATTTCTAGTATTTTATGTTATGTAGCTTTGTCTGTTTTCTCTCTGCGGAGTCTAAATCCATTATCATATCTGTATCCATCATGACTATTCTGTAAATTTGTGGCTTTGGTTGAAGGTATCACACCATATTTACAGTGCAATATATTTTTATCCAACAACTACAGAACAGATATTAATAGAAGACAGAGATAACTTCTGTGAAGTGCATGGACTGTAAGACCTCAGCTCCTGTTTTCCTTTGCAGACCAAAACCACAGTCTCTCCAAAGATATTTGTCTAAATGCCCTCTTTGTTGCTTGTGTGGAGCTATGCTGCAAGTCCCAAAGCTTTCCCAGGGAAGTGCCAGTGCTGGAAACAGGGCTCTGGCAGAATGAAGCCATTTTTCAGGTCTGCGCTGGTGTTGATTCATACAGTAGCTCCTGAGGTGTGCTCAGGGTCAGACGAAGCCCCAGTGCAAGGGAGAGCCAGGCTGGGGGCTGTTTCAGCCAGGCTTCATGCCTCACAGGAGAGGAATGGAGACCAGCAGCGACTCAGCAGCCAGGGAGGTGGAAGACAGGAGGGGAATGGTTGGGTTAGACAAGATGTGTAGCTGTAAAACAGAAATACAAAAATACAAGAGCTGCATCCTCAGTATCTTCATAGGGTAGTGTTCAGTCCTCCTCTACAGAGCACAGAAGAGAGAGGCTGTCCTGCCAAGGTGCCTCAGGTCACCCCACCAAACAGCACAGGGCTGGTATTCACCTCCTAAGGAAGCAGAGCAATGCTGGCGGAGACTGCCCAGTTAATTCCACCTAAGGTGTTCCCTGAACATGATCCCAAAACTAAACTTAGCTGTAGAAGGTGCAAAAAATGCGTAGTCCCATATTGGATGTCTCTGACCCTAATAGAGACCTTGAACTGCTCCTGGAACAATAGACCAGATGAGAAAGCAGAATTTCTAGCATATGGGTAATATCCTCGCTGTTCTTGTTTGAAATTTGATTGTGGTTTGAAGTGTACTGAACCCATAACTGTCTGAAGCTTCTCATGAACTGAAAATTCTAAAAAAATGGCACTTCAGAAACAATGTGATGTGATGCTTGAAAATAAAATGTGCTCCTTGGCCCCTGAGGCTGCCTAGCGGATCTGACAGGCTTATCTTTCCAAATGCTGATGAAGATTCATTTTTAACGTGCACACCAATTCCTTTTTCAGCAATACATCAGTGCAGTCATAATTCCCTTCTTAGTAAAGATCATACAGACTAGATGCAATAGAGAGCACGATATTTGTAATGTATACACTAGTTTCAATTGAGACTTAAATAACATTATGACAAGCACCACAGAGTGAAAAAGTGGTAAATATTTTAAAATGAAAGTCCCAAATCATCAGGAACACTCATGAGTGGGATTATTTCCATGCATGGAGTTCGGCATTTTTTTTTTAAGTCCTTTTTGGACCTGGACCACGAGCCAGTATTGACGTTGATGAGTTTTCCATTAATCACACTGAAAGATTAAACACTTGATTTTGGGGGGAATCACATAAGTAGATAAATTATTTTGATTTTCTATAAAATATTGCATTGGTCCCAAAGGCCAGCTGGTCCTGATTCACTCTTGGAGTAAATGCTTAGTTGCCATTAGATGTCTGTGAGACAGGAGATGGCATTCTATAAATACTGCATGACCATGACCACGGCAGGGTGATGTTCATTCCTAAATTGGATCAAGCAAACACTGATATGTGAAATATGCTCTCTGATCTCCTTGCCTGCCCCTTCTTCCACTACCCCTGCTCTGTTCTCTCTGATTGCATCTTACCATGCCTTATACCCCTTAATGCCTGGATATTTTTAGAACCGTCATCATGTTGAAGGCATGGTGATAATCATGTATGTATAGACAAAATATGTGAAACCATGTAGGTTGATAGTATGCCATCTTCTCTGGACATTTATAACCCGCTTGGAAAGGCTCACTAAGGAAGTGGCATATGTTACTAATTAGTCTTGTTGCTAATAATAGCAATCTTCTGGTTTATAGTGTTGGTTTTTTTAATCTGGAGCAGGTGAGAACCACCCAGGTCCACGACCTGCATGGGGTTCATGAAGCAGTTTGAAATGTGCACTGAGAACATAAGTTGAAATGTGAATCACATAAACATCCAGATGCATGCACACTTTGTGTATGGGTTAGTTCTCTATTAGAGCAGTATGCATGCATTCAGTCATTTCTGCACCTTACTCTGAAACTTGGGAGTTGCATATGTCTGGGAAGAGTTTGGCAGCATTGTCTGGAAAGCTTCCAACACACTTTATATGTCACTCATGAGAATTATTCACCATGACACTAGAGTAATTTGGGTTGAAAAACAACAACTATCTAACAACAACAACTGGGACAATGTAGGACAAGAGGCAAAGAATAGTTATCCAGACAAAATTACAGGTAATATTTTAAAGTAAATTCTTCCTTTAGTATGACACCAATGACATGAGCAGTTACCTTATAAATGGGTTCCTAAGTGCTGTTTTCCATGGGGTAACCTAGATCTTCTTTGACATAATCTTGCTAGACCACACGAACATGCAAAATACCCCAGACATGGGGTACCAGGTGCCAATATCCCAAGCTGTGATTTTGAGTCTGCCATTAACATCTCTTAGATTTCCTCCTAAAGCCTCTGTGACTGTTCTGGTTTGTTTTTTGTTGTTTTGTTTGTTGTTTTTTTTTTTTAAAGTAGCATATACATCTAGTTCTCTTCCTCATTCACTCACATACCAAACCAATGCCAAACTCTCTGCATTTACTTTCAGTCTAGAGTCAAAGTCCTGTGACCATATAACTCAAGATAATTCAATGACAGATGAATTTAGTTTTAGTGGGTGACTGCCTGAAGACTCTTTATTTGCTCATTACAAAAAAAGCTTAACCACTTTTTCTACCTGTCTTGAACAAATATTATATTTCTCACCCAGAATAATGCTTCATTCAACCATCAACAAAATAATAGGTTATTGTAGCCTTAACCAATCAAGCCATCTCACTTTGCTAATTGTAAGGTTCTTCTACTGGTTTCTATATTAAGAATGAAGAAGAATTAAAAATAGGACAAATACAATTTTCTAATGAGTTAGAGAAAAATTGGAATGTCCTTGGGAGCGACAGCTGTAAGGTATATCTCTATGAAATAACAGGAAGACTGAATAAGGAAAAGTGAGGTCATGACAGTTATTAAGGTAGGACGTGGCAGCAGGCAAGTCTTAGATGGGTGAAGTAAGCATGAATCATAGCTGCGTGGAAGCAGGCTGGAAAATTTGGAGAAATCAGAATTGTATCTTCAGGGCTACACCTGGTTTGGCTACTTTGCTGAAGACATTTGAACTCACTCATTTGATGTCCATAAATCATGAGAAATCTGCCTCCTGGCACTTTTCCATAGTAGTAAAACTGTAATTTAAACTCTGTGAATGAGAAGACTAAAAAGCTAAAGAACAAAGCCCTTGTTGGTGTGGTGCTCAACTAACAGCAAGGGATGTGCATTCTTGGGAGGAAATGTCCATGGATGTTGAATGAGGGCACATCTGATGACAGAAAAATGTAGGTTCCTCACATGGTAATCCACGAAAAAGACAAGCTGAACTTTGTTACTCCATGCTGCGTTCACAGGGACAGGCCTCTAACCTTGTGGTAGATCATGCATTTCCTGCTTGTGTTTTGGACTCCAGGATGCACTGGGGCGCTGGATGCTGAGCCTGGGGGAAACCCAGCATGGTGGTTCTGCCCTTGCCACCCTCTGTAGACCCCAGCTCTTCACCCCATCAGAAAGATGACCTGGCATAAGTTCAATAATATGGAAACGAGGACAACTACTGCATAGCTACAGTTGCAACTAGCTTGCACTTTAAAACCTTAATTTCACATTGTCTGTAGGTTTAGACTCTTAGGGCAATGGAAGCTATTTATAGACAGTTTGAAGAAAACAGATTTAGCTACAATTTCATTTACATGACGGGCAAACAGAACCAGTATTCATGGAGTTTCAGGGGCTGGTTGGATAATTGTAAGTATATGGTTTGTAAGGATAGTTTTAGCCTCAGCATTGCAAATCACTGTGACCTGCAAGGAACAGGTCG
Source organism: Grus americana (assembly GCF_028858705.1). Lineage (NCBI taxonomy): Eukaryota > Metazoa > Chordata > Aves > Gruiformes > Gruidae > Grus > Grus americana. The sequence goes on along the minus strand of NC_072855.1, from coordinate 9,485,068 downwards.
TGGTTTCTTCTCTGATGGACTCCAGGAAAAGGGCATCCAGTACATATAGTGCACACAGAAGAAACAGCTCTGGGGCAGGAGGGACAGGGCTGGGAACATCACAGGTTGGAGCTCCTGGATAATCCCCTTTGAGATCCATCACTGCCTCAGACTCCACTAAAAATGGATTGAGAAATGTGGGAATCAGAGAAAATGAGAAAAAGGATGAGATGACATGCTACAACATGAGAGCCAGAGAGCAGCCTGTCAAAGAGTACTGCAGAAAGGTGGCAGCAGTGGGATTTGAAAACTCCCCCAAATTCCCAGATCCTCAAAGTTTTCCCAAGATTTTACAGAACTTGAAAGAGTCTTAACATAGAAGAACACTTGAAGATCTCATAAAACGTCTCTCTCCTGCAAACAGTGCAAGGTGGAAAAGAATTGGCAGTGAGTCAGTGGCCAGATCAATGGTACAAAGCCAAGGGCCATGGCCATAGCAGTGAGCCCCTTGTGCAAGGAGCAGGCTGTGCACAATGGGAGGAGGAAGACAAGCCATTTTCTGACCACACTAACTCTTAAACTCATATCCAAAAGCAGAGGGTGAAGTGAGGAAACAATCAGCAGTCATTTAGTACAAAATCAAAATACGGAGAACGGAATTAATCAAATTATCAAAGACACAAAGGGAAGAATTATATTCAAAAAATATCCAGTGGCCAAAAGAAGGAGAGGCAATCACATTATCAGAACTGCTGCGATCTGTTTGACAGCTCAGAAACAAGTCCTTTGACAGTCAGTGATCAGTGTCCTACCCGGTAAAGCAGATACCAGCTGGTATCTTCCACACACTACCCATTCACACTACAGTTATCTGTATGCAGATACACAGAATTCTCAAGAAAAAGAGGTAGGTGGATGGAAGGGAGAGGGTATCCTCATTCTAATATATGCTGGAGGCGTTATGCTGCCAAAACTAAACAGCCTTAGAATTTCTAAAAATTATAGAAGTTAATTTCCTTACTCAAAAATGTTCCATCTAATCCAGGAAACTTAGTATTAAACTTTATCTTGAAAGTCAAAGAAGGATTGACCACAGAATTAATTTCAGTGACGGCTTTGAAACAAATGGTCTTACTTAACTGGATTTCTTGTGTACAGGCAAAATGAAGTCCAGATGGTTATTATAATGAACTGATACATATACTCAATCTCTCAGAAAGGTGTTTTACAAACAGAAACAACTATGATCCAAATAACTTGAAAAGAAGCATGTGAAAATATGATTGTTAGCTCAGACTTTTTAAAGATTTGTCTTAAAATAGGCAAAAAAAATCCATAATCCTGCAGTCGAGGAAGAGTCAAAACTTCTGAAAAACATGCTTATAAGCAAAATCAAATAATCCATTTGTGTCTGAATATACACACAGCTTCTATTGACAATAGAAATGAAAGATCACTTCAGAAGTTTTGAGCAAAAGATAAAAAACCCCCAAACCTCAGCATACACTAATAGTGAGAAAACTGGCTAAACTAGCCAATCTCAGAATTACAAGAATTGTAATTAACAAAGTAAACTTCTACCAAGGCTGCACAGGGATTGTCCCCATGCTGTTATGCATTTATATTATGCATTGGGTGATGAGTTGGGAATGGGTTGTTCAGAGAAGCTGTGGATGCCCCATCCCTGGAAGTGTTCAAGGTTAGGTTGGATGGGGCTTTTACCAACTTGATCTATGGAAAGATGTCCCTGCCCACAGCAATGGGATTGGAAGTAGATGATCTTTAAAGGTCCCTTCCAACTCAGATCATTCTATGATTCTATGATTCTGTCAATGGAAAAACCTAAACCAAATCCTCACAAAGTTATGTGATACAAAGACTGAAGGGCAGGTTAGCAGGTGGAAGATAGAGCGCTGATACTGAGCAAACGTGATTGTATTGTTAAATGAACCTGGATGGACAAGATGCCTTTTATCATGACTGAATACAAACACTATATTTACCGTCAAAGGCTGTAAGACACTCAGGCTAGGGCACAATTCTCTGGAAAACTGCCTTGGAAAAGCACTAGCAGGCAGTAGTGGATATTTAGCTGGCCATGGCTTACCATGACGATGCAGTGGCTAGAAAGGCTAAATGGGACTGAATGTCCATGTTGGATGTCAGTTGCCTTGGGGTCTTCCAGTTTGGGGTCCAGAATTCAGGAAAATGTTGATAAATTATGACATGAATAGTTGGCTCTAGCACATGCCTGAATGATTGGTAAAGACGCCTTGGTAAAAAAGCCACAAGAAAAACATCTATGTGGCATATGAAAAAAATGGAAGGTGATTGAGTTGTTTGATCACTGTCTAGCAGAAGTCTGACACTGAAAGAGCTCAGTGTGGTGGACAAAGGTACAAGAGTCCAACCACAGGGAGATGAGGTTAGACAACTTCAGACTACGAGTTGGATGTGAACTTTCTGCCAATGATGGAAATAGGCAGCTGAGACAGTTTACCAAAGATGACATCGGATTTTTCTTTGCTTCTTATCTTTAAAGTCTTTAAATCAAGACTAAGATTTTTTTCAAGAAGACAGTCTTGTTGGAACAGGATTCTGGAAAGGCTCATATCCCACCCTTGGGAAGGTGTTGGACTAGAAGACTAGGATCGTGAAGTTCTGGCCGTATCAGCCACAAATTTGGAGTCTGGATTGTAATGTAACATATCTTTGTATGCCTGTGGTTTGGAAATACCTTGTTATTATTCCCTCAAATATTCTATGTAAAGAAATGTCTAAGAAGGAAAATTAATTACAAGTAAGCAGATATTAATTATTTTTGTTGTGATTAATCTGAATCTGAGTTCCATTCTCACTGACTTCCCTGGAGTTTGAGACATGGCAAGTGACCTTGCTCCATTGAGTCAGTTGCTGAGATTTAAACCGGGAGTGCAAAATTAGTGATCAGCCTGTGCTGCACTGAGAGTGTCTGGTTGCAGTTTGTGCCATATGTGCATTCCACTTCAAGGGGGCCTGTGAGAACAATTTTGAGGACATCTGTTAGCATTGCAGTCCCACAGGAACGCTCACAAGTCGCTTGTGAAACAGCCCATTTTAATTTTGAAAATCCTCTGCTTTGTCTACGAGATAGGGGATTTTCTTTACGATTTGTCAGGGTTGACTCTGCTGAATCTGACTGCACCAGCTTTGGCACTCCATCCATAACCCAGTCTTTAGAAGGAAATAGTCAATCTTTACTAGTCAAGATGTCCAATTTGCATTTCATTCATTCATTTTCCATTTGTGCTGCCAGGTGTTGTAAGACCTGGTGATATCTCTAGTCTCCCACATAGACTATTTTTTAAACACAGTAAGTATTTTCAATTCATCATTAAAAGGGCTTGTCCATCTCTCACAAACCTCTTCTCGGCTTTACAAAACAAATACATTACATCATCAGTTTTTAGAAAAGGGTCTTGAAAGGATCATGGAAAACTTCAGCTTCCTCACGGTTTGAAGACATTTTGAAATCAGACTATCTCAGATCTCAGTCAAAATATTCGGTGAACTAAAAAAAGATAATTACCTCTCCCCACAACTTTTGCCTCAAAATAATTTTGCTGTTGACAGCTCTTTAGTGCCCCCTCATGATGATTTGTGTGTGACAGCATAAGCAAGAACGCGAGCTTTTGGTTAACTCAGGAGCGATGTTGTACAAACTTTTCCTCTTCTCCACTGTAGGTGACTGTAATGAGATAAACACAATTAAAAATTATTGCCCTACCATTCACCTCCATCCCTGTTACAGTAACAGAGCACAATGTTCTTGTACAATACTGCTATTGCAAAAGAGGACTAAAAAGCAAACCGTGTAGGGTTCTGTCATGTTAAATTTTGTCAAATCCAGATTAAAGGAGACGCTCTCTTCTAATTCTCTGTACTTGGTATTATTTCCATTGCCCAAAACTGTCTAGCTTTTTGCAGGAGGCTTAGCAAAATAGGAGTGACATCCTAAGCCTATGGATGCTGATAACAATACTTCTCTTGACTTCAGTAAGTTTAGAATTTTGCCAATGACTCAGCCTTAAAAAAGAAGAGGAAATGTACTTTGTAAATTGTAGACAAAGAGTGAGGAATGAACAGGGAAGGACTACAACAGGAATTGACCTGCTTTACTCAGTTTAAATATGTATATGCCCAAGACTTGTAGATATGCTAGTGTGTGTATGTTTGCGCATTAGGCAAAATAAAATCAAATTTCTTCTTGAATCTACTTGATTTATACATTTGTGAGAAGTCAGCTGGTGAGTGGTGGTTAGCAGAGCTCACTGAAGATTTTCAGGGAAAATAAAAGTATCTTACAAATATTAAGCTCCCTTTCTGGCAGGTCTCAGTGCTGGTGCTGATGAGATGCTGAGAATGCTCCCCGCAGGTCCATTTAAAAATACTTATCAGAAGCATTTTATAACAAACAGTCCCCTCTTTGCCTCATCTTCATTCCTCCACTCTTCTGATATTGTATCAACCTATTGAGCTGGCGTTCCCAGCACAAGGGCACCCATTGACTGAAGAACTGAAGATCTCAAGTGCTGTTACTTCTCAACAAAGAATTTAGTAATTCTAGCGATCACTGCTACATCTTTACCAAAGGTTATTTTAGTTCCACTGCTGATATTACAAAGAACTAATCAAACAAGGAGCATCTCTCTGAATATACTGTTCATCAGTAAAGTTGTATTTTAGCCATGAAACTGGTCTTTTGGCCTAAAGAACTTGGGTGGTTCCAGCATTTTTATTATTTTTTTTTTTTCAGTAAGAATACAAATTGATCTGTCAAAGCTCACAAATAAAGAAATTCTTGAAACTGGCTACTTTTTCACAGACACACTCTTGTCTTATGGTTGCTTAAAGGACCAGGAAGCTGAGATTGCCTTCTCAGAAAAAGTTTCCAGAGCAGTTTAGCTACTAAAATAATGCATCTATAACCATGGTAAGAGTAGTCATCTGTTTCACTACTGGCACTTCTCCATCATTTTTGAATTTGCCAGTATCTCTGCATGAGGAGCAGATAACACAGAGGGAATAATAAAGTATGTCTGAATAGTAGGAGACTGTAAGTCCTAACAAACTTAGCTGATAATAGAAGCAGTACCTGAAAACCATTTACTGTGGCTGTTTCTGTACTATAGGCAAGATACTTTCTGGAAAAAGGCCTTTAAACACATAATGTGGTGTAGAGGAAAGTCTCTGGAAACAGGAAATAAGAATTCTGCAAAATCTGTATCAAAAATTTGAACCTGATACTCAAGATGACTTGATGGGAAAATAAGAAATCTTTAATAAGAAGATACACATCTTGAAGGTTTTCCAGTCCTTTAAACTTGTGAATCATCTGAGCGACTCCTTTTCCTAAACAACAGCTCCATTTATACTTGGTTCTGAAAATCTTTCAGATGGAAGAAATACAAAGACCTTTAGATGAAGGACCACTGTGCTGAGCTGTCGATGGGGAAATCGTGCAATGTCTAGCAGGATACAGTGAGCCTGAGAAAATGTAATGCTAGCTATGCTGCATAGTAGTTCAGAAGAGGTAAGAGCTGAATCACAGCTTGATCCCACCACCCTGCTGACCTGCAATCCTTTATGAAGTAATTGCACATATGCCAATGGGATTGCAAGAAAGGTGAAGTCAGCGTGGAGATTTTAACACTGTGGTGGTTCTCAGAAAGAGCTGCAAGATGTATTTATTCCTAGAAAAGTGACAAAACTAATTTAAACCAGATTTGGTTACAAAGCAAGTAAAAACAAGGAATCAGAAACTGCTGTGCTGGCATCTTGTCTCTGCAACACATGGGTCACATAAACCTGCAAGTAACTGCTTAGCAGCACTAGTCTGCATGGAGCAGTTCAAAACCCCACGAAGCAGGAAGCAGAGCACACTCCAGCTGTCGGAGCTTCCTCACAGTCTTCAGCACTTCCAAAGCATCTCATGGTCCTGTCAATTCTTTAATTCCTTATTAAAAATATTAAGCACAGTCCCAGTAAGAAAATTTTATTCTGTAGGATACAGTAGCATAAGGTTCATGTTCATTCTTTGCCCTGTTGCAACTGATCCTTTATTTTGTTTTCTCTCAGGCAATTTCTAGTCCATGACAATATTCGGTCTCATATATTAGGGTATTTGTTTCCCAGATTGCCTCCTGTGAAGGACTTTGTCCTATGCCTCTTGAAAGTCTAAGAAAGACACAGCCACTCTTCTGGCAATGTATTAAAAAAACTCTAGCAGATTAGAAAGACAATTTCCCTTCAGTGAATCCAGACCGAGTCGTCCCAATTCTGTCATGTTCATCCAACTAAACTTCTGGTTTTAATTAGTTTCAACCAATGCAGCTGGCACTGGAGAAGGGCTTGCTGGTCCCCCATCCTAGGATCAGCTCCTTCTAAAATACAGATATGACATAATGAGAGGCAGCGTATTTTTGTTAGCAACTCAGCTCCCTTTTTCTTAAATTCCTCCAGTTCTCTTGGGATATATACCTTTCATTCCTAGCAGCTTGTGGCTCTTTAGCTTGTTCAACACCTCATGTTTTAACATCTCACTGTCTACAATTTGAGCCTGAAAAAATACATCTGGGGCCAATATTTCCCAGCATTCTCTGTGGTGCAGACTGATATTAATAAATCCTTTAGCTCTGCTGTAAAGGTCTTTATGCTCCTAAATACTTCGTTGTCACCTTGGCGCTCTAGGGAATCTCTCAGAGGCTTCCTGTTTCTGATGTGCTGAAGTTTGACATCGTTGGCTATCTGCTCCTCTGAAAGCACCATTCCACATTGTACGTGCCTTTGTATAGGTGCCTCTGTAGGACTGCGTTTCCATCTTCTGACCTTTGGCATCGAGGCACACAGCTCTCCTCATTTACAGTATATGGCTGAAATAGATACTCCTAAAATGCACAGTGCGCATGCAAAATTGGGACTCCTTAGAAGCCTGGACATGACCAGATTCTACTCTAAAATGAATAAAGAAATTATTCAGATCCCCATTCATGCCTTCTTTTCAGTGTTTAGTTACCACAAAGTGAAACATCAGTCTCTCGATGATCACTTACCAAGATGCCCAGTTGAGGAAGTATGTTCTCTGGAGAAGATTTTTTTTTTGACCCGATAACACTGAGCCAACAATTCCTTTCAGAACTGATCTTGAAATAAACAGTGCATTCTTCCACAGGCTTGTATCAGTTACAGCTGACAGTGAAACACACCCAAAGAAAACAGAGTACCACCGGACTGAGCAAGCTTGATGGTACAGCTAAGCTCTGGAGGACAGCTGGAGCCCCTACAACCTTTTATTTCTCCAGAATGAGAAGGGGTATTTGCCCACCAAGATCTCAGGATATTTACTTTGTTAAATGAAAGTGGATGCAAACCCTCCTTGCCAGCTTGCAACTATTTTCTCTATGGGTGCACATTTCCCTGCCTGAACCAGCAAACACCGATTTCAGCAGATATTGTGCAAAATGGAGAGGATGCCAAGTGTGGGTATTTGTTCAGAAGAGCCAGTGTTTATCCCCCTACGATGCTGAAGGTTTTATGAAGAGCAGCTGGCTTGGCCTCCCTTGGTGGGTGAGACAATAGGTGTCTTCCACTCCTTGGCCTGTCTCTCAGGAATTTATCTGCCCTATGAATGTTTTCAGAGCAGTTCTCCACAGTGTGGCACTCCCTGAGCTATCACAACTTCAGAAGACGCTCAGACCCATGAACCGTGCACTCAGGAGAGATTAGGTACCATTTAATGACACTATTTACATGGCCAAAATTGCACAGAGTTGGAACCAAAAGACCATAAGAGATGCGGAGAAAATGTCTCTGAGTGCAGTCCAGGCCAAAGGTATTGTCCTGACCCAGCTTTCCTTTTCTAATTATTAAAATTATTTGTGTTTGTGTTGTTGGATCAACATGACATTGAGCTTAATCCTTCCTTCTGGATGTTGTTAACCACTGGACAGGAATTGCTAATGAAGAGCCACATCCTTGCTCGGACGGGGCAGGAACCTATCACGGGGGACAGTAACTTCAGGCTCAGAGTTGGCTCAGGCATTCAGCAGCCCCAATACCAATGCAGTGGTTGCCATATCCTTGCTTCAAAAACCCTCCTGAGGGAGGTAAATTGGCAGATCTTGGCCTTTTCTGACCAAGGTTATTCCCACAGTCTAGTTATGCACAGGACTGAGATGCCACCATCTGGCCCTTAGCATCCAGAGCTGTGCACTTCTCCATAACCTCTGGATTTTTCTCTTAGCTTACTCTTTTCAGTCACTTTCTGCCCCCATCCAATCTCCAGGAGCCAGGGTTGTGAGATGGCTGCAATTGCCATACTGGTCACGAAGAGGACAGACCTACTGGGTCAGCCCAGTGTCAGCCTTATATTGCTCCACTTCATTTTCTGTGCCTTCAAATCCCTCGTTTTCACACTTCTCACTTGAGATAGCAGGTAGGAAAGTGCACAAGTGTTTTTATAAGCAAAGATAGATCAGATTGAAATGTAATTGTTCAACCACTATGACTTGCCTCTCTATTTTTCAGTGCCTGTAGTTAGATGTGATTTGTGACACTCGGTTTAGATATAATCTTCTACATCGATTTAGCATGTCAGCCTCGTATTGATCCCACACTTAGGTCTTGTCATTTGTAGACGGTGCAGACTGTAAGCTTCTCTGCCTATTTGAGGGATGACATCCAAATCCTTAGTACTCACCATCATCCTTCTCTGTTCGTGCTCTTGTAACCATTTTCCTGGCTTATATCCTGTCCCAAAATGCGATTGACTGAAAACAGGGTTCAGTTGATTTTTTCTGTTTTTCCAGGTTTTCTCTTCATGTGTCTTAAGTGCCTTTACTGATCTCATCCCTCCAGCTTGTATTGACATGTGAGAAAACCTGGAGGATCAGAAAATCAGCTGAACAACATCTTCCATCAGTCTCCTTGGGCTCATCCAGGCAATGCTGCACTATGGCAAAATTCTTCTTTTTCTTTTGGTATCTTGTTTCAGATGATGATAAAAGTAACGACTAGTAGGTAAGGTTTGTTGTCACCTTGTACCATACAGCATCCTTGGAAATAACCTGGGCACACCAGCACTCCTCAGTCACAGTGCAGATGGGTTTTGAGCCTATTATATCAGACTGGAGTGTGGCAGATACATGTGGTGAAGAGGGCACCTTCCTGTATATGATCATGACATCAGAATGAAATGAAATGAAATGAAATGAAACAGCATGTTGTTAATGCCATTTGGCATTATACTGGATTTAAATAATCTTTCTGGGGAAGAGAACACATTTTGACTTTATTTTAAGAGAACCAAGAAAGCTAACTAATTCTTTACATTTTAAGGTACCTTTCTGATTCATTGTTCTATTCAAATTGAGCTTTAAAATCTCATTATTTCTCTAGCTACTCTGCTTATCAAACTTTCCCTTTGCCTGTCGTGGTTTTGTGCAGCACAGTGCAGCTTACAAAATCTGATTTAATTACATTTTGGAAGAAGACACAGATTGCAACCACAGAGCTGCCACCCTCACGTAACCCCCAGTCAACTCCCAGGCGGGGAATATCACCTTTTACATCTGCAATGTAGCTTCATGTAGGAAAAAATGCAGCTGAAACCCCTCTCTGATGAATGTAACAGTGTACAGTCCCCTCGGTTGCTACAATAATGACGAAGTTGTATTTTGATGTAATTAGCAGCTCGATCCTCAGAACTGACCTTCAGAGATAGACAAGGTTCAACCTCCATTGCTCAGATAATGAGTTGAAGAGTAATAATACAAAATAAACATTTACAAATAATTTCTTTCTTTACTCAGCAAACTCCCCAACCTGATGCTAATCCGTGTGGTGGGAGGGCACAACAGTGTCTTCCAACTGACAAACGCAAGTAGTTTTACAGCAGGGATAGCAAATTGACTATAACAGAGGCACCAGCAGAGATAAGCTGAGATACAATCGCTATCAGACCATTTCTTCTAAAGCAATTCAACAGTGTCAGCACTTAAAAATGCTGTGGCTGGGTGCTCTGGACCCTTGGGAAGGATGCCACCCTGAAAACGTAACTTTGCATTTAGTAGCCAGTGATATCCCAGAGAGAGGTCTTCTTCTGGGAAGAGGAGAAGGGCGGTCATGCTACTGAAGAGAGACCTTAGGGCAGCTGGGGACAAAGGCAAGCCGACAGCAACCCTTACAGGTAATGTACGCCCCATCCTGTCCTCTGGTGCCAGCTGGCTGCCATGGACCCCTCTGCTGCTGGCCCCCAAGGACCACAGCTCAGCGGGGTGGGGACAACTATGCCAGTGTCCCTTTGCTTCTCCTGCGCAGGTGGCGGAAACGTAATGGCACTGCAGGGGTCTGAACGGATCCACAGATATCAGCCTTGTAATTTTAATGGAGGTATCTTCCTTATCTCGCTGCACATACCTTTTGCTAACAAAAGAGCTATTGATGCATGTGGAAAATGGAGCTGGCTCCTGGCACCGGACCTTACATACTCTTTTTATCATCCTTGGATCTAGCTCAGTTTCACTCCACTCCAGAGCCTATGAACAAAAGTACGTACAAACGCAACTGTCATTCAAATATTAGGCATTTAACTGTGCTTTTCTAGGTCCTTTGCTCCCGTAACAGAAAGCTCACATCCTTTCCAAAAGAAACAGTCTCCTGTTCTCCTTCCAGTGTCTGCTATTGAATGCTTTGCTACTCAGTATATAACGGTATTTATTTATGTGACACCCCCCCCGCACCCTTTCCTTGGAGTGACGCCTGCCAAGCAGTGATATTTAGCAGGTAACTTAGTTTTGCAGCTTCCAGTCTCAGCCTCCCACAGTCCTGCCCAGGTGGAACTGGCCAGCATTCAGGGAATTTCATTATTTTTCTTGGGGAAAGAAAATATTTGTAACACAAATGAAGTGTTACTGAAATTATTTTTTTTATTTGCAGAAAAATATGTTTATTCAGCCACAAATTTGTCTATCGACACGTTAAGCATCTAGTAAATCAGACCAGTAATTTTTTTAATAAAAGTTTCCACAGAAATAGTTCAAGGCTGTTGCAAAGCTTGGTATGCTTCATATCTTCCCAAAAGGAAGATGAATATGAAATTTCAGACTCATCTCTGAAATACTAATTTTTCTGGCAGGCCTGCCCTGCTGGCAGCATGTCTCCTGTGTTCCTGTTCAGTCCCACTTTCTCTGTGGCCAATGCAAAGATCCTCTTCTCCTACTGAGAGGGATTGCAGTTAACTTGTGTTTAATCCAACAACTAATTAATTACTTCAAAAATGAGGTTGTATAAACACAGTCAATGGCAGCATGAGGCATTTATGTGTCTAAGCAATGAGCTGAACAGCAAAGCCCACGCCCTCTACATTCCTCGTCATCTCCTTAGCAGGGATTGTATCAAGAGCTTGCAGACATTATATGTCAAGACTCATAATAAGGCAGGATTATACACCTCAGTTCATTTCCTAATAATTTCGGCCTGATCTAAACATTTGCAGCTTGTCTGAAAGTATAACTGAGCGCTCACAGCCAGGATATGACTGGCCTTCACCCCCTGTCTTGCCTGAACTCCTGGATGCACAAATCCCCAGCCCTGCAGCCAAAGCTGGCTGGGGCTGCACAGCCGTAGTTTGGCATGATGTTTTGGGAGAATAATAAGAGCTGGTGAGACCTTGGTTGTTCCCGTGCCTACTCTGCCTGGTCTCCCTGCCTGCCTGCCTTGTTTACAGTCAACGGGAGGATTGCGATACCCCTGCCAGCCCCGGCGTGCTGTCAGTGGTGGCCTGAGCAGACGCTGCGGAACCTTTCTCACTTCCACCAGCCTTGGGTCAAACTCAGACCTGGCTGCTACGGGCAGCCTCAGTCTGTTTGCAGAATCAGTGCCCCGTCCTGCCCATTCTGTCTTGTAGAGGGCCTCCCACTTTGCCAATGTCCTCTCAGTGCCCACAGATGCGTTTTAAAAATACCAGATATGGTGGTTTCAGCTGTTGTGTCCTGCGGTTACAGAAGCAAGGGCTGGATCAGGTGCTGCGTGTCAGGGAGTGACAAAGCAAACCCCCACATCCAACCTGGGCAGGCTCCATGCCTGTACTGAACATGCTGGAGCTCAGCACCACACAAGGGGCAGGCAGCAAAACTTCATCTGACCTCCCAGTGCAGCTGGAGCAGAAAGACCCTTTGGAGCCTGTGGATGGGCAAGCAAAGTGCCAGAGAGTCTCTCCCAGGGCAAAACAAGACCAGCTCTAGACAAGGCTCCCCTTGTTCTTTTGTTTGACCTTCAGCCTTGTTGTCTGCAGATACATTCTTATGTGTAAACTGCAGATATATTTAGAGCTTTTGCATGCCCCTGGGTTGTCCTGGATGAGAAGGGTGGGGGTAGCGCTGTGTGCCTGGGCACAAGGTCAAGGGAGAAGCTCTGTGGAGTCCTGATAAAGGTTCCTTGCTCCAGCTACACATTTCTGTCTGGGGGCAATTTCTCTGCCCACAGACCATATTACAGACTTTGAATGCTGAGAAACTCTGCTCTGGGGGTACAAGAGGTTTGGAAACCAGCGCTTGTGAAATGGGGGAGCAGGCAACCTCTGCTTACACAGCACCAGTGCAGAATCCAAAGGGCATCATCTTCCTCACCCCCAGGAGCTGCAGCATCCGGTGAACACACTCACCTGGGAGCTGGCACCATGGGCTGAACTGCTAGGGCTGAAATTAGTAAATCTACATTTTCCCCATGGTCATGACCCTTCTTAGGTAGTTTCAAGCTAAAAAGTGTTTTTGCAAGAGTGCAGACCTTCACTTTAGCATAGACATATCCTTAGACATGAAAACCATGGGACTTGAGTTACAAGTAGGTCTGACCACAATTAAGAGGGGAACAGCAAGGCACTGCTGACATTTGGGGAGGGATTTATGTTCTGGTTTTTTGTGTACATCTCACACTACAAACGCTCAGGCACTGAGTGACAGTCTTTCTGCCTAACAGGAGAAACAGAGGACAATCCCACTTAATAAATGACACACATATGCATGCACACAAGTATGGTGATTCAGAAGAGCTAATTCCTCCAGACTAAGGAAATGATATGCAAATTATAAGCAAACAGGAGGAAAGGCAAAGACAGAAGGCTAATGGAAATCAATGATTTTTCAAGCCAAAATAATCACAGTCCCACAATCAATAAAGAAGATAACATTGGCTAAAATCCCTTCCAGACTGTGGCAAAGTGAAGGCTCCAATTAGAAACAGAAAAGCACCATATGACAAAGAGGGAGAGGGGAAGCAGATCAGAGCTGATAAAAAAGGCAAAGTCCTGAAGTCTAGAAAATTGGTAATGTATGATAAAAATATCAGGTAAAACAAGGGCTTTTAAAAAATATGCCAAGAACAAAGACCTTCTTCTACTGGACCAGAGGATAGAGATCCCATGATGCAGAAGTAGACCACAGCAGGAAGGAGATTCCTCCATTCCCTCTTCCCCTGCAGTCTCCGGGGGAACTGGAAGGGAAGATATGCCAGACTGCCTCCACTCCTGCCATGCTGCAACACTGCTTAGGTGATTCTCCTTCCTCTGGTCCTGCTGCACATGAGAACTGTGGAGGCTTCCTTTGCTTTGGTCCCTGCTGAACTCCTCCTGCTGTTTTTCACCTGGGCCAGCAAAGAACAACAAATTTCCCCACAGAGAGGCACTCTCGGTCTCCCCAAGGGATGAGAGCTTGCCATTTACATCCTTTATAAGAGAGACTTGTTCTCCTTTGAACACAGACAAACTGAGGTCTTCATTCACTGTGTTTTTACAGCGTGGCATTTTAGGTGCTAGCCTGCCAAGCCCTTTGTCTACCAACCACATTAATACAGGCAGGGGACAATGCTGTAAGACATAACCAGCATCGAGACATTCGAGGCATGGCTGCCTTTACAGTGCATGTCCCACTCAACCCCTCAAGAAATGCTTTTGAGCAGTGTCACAGAGTCTAAGGCTGCCAAAACACGGATGGCTACTCAAGTTATTTATTTGAAATATGGCTTTTGCTTCCCTTTTGCTCCCCATGTCACAGCATTGCACAGAAGGTGCCTAAACCAGCTTCTCTTCTCCATCATATGATTTTAGTTTGTCAGTGGGATGAAGGGCTCTGTCGTTCTCCCACATCAACTCTACATGTGCAGAAACAGGATGCAGCAGAGCTACCGGCAATTATGCATTTAAAGATCCAACACCCAGGCAGATGTTTTCAAAACCTTCGGCTCCTGCAGGAGGCACTGCCCACTAACAAGCTCTCAGCAGCTCTTCCCCAGGGTTTTGCAGACAGTCAGTGACAGGCCTATGCCTGCAATAATCACCTCCCCATGTTCCAGTGCTGAAGGATATGGGCAGCCACACGGGATTTCTTAGTTACAGGCTTGGTGCAGGAATTACCGTGATAGTGACATTCCCCGACAGCCTTCAACTGTGAGCCAAAGTCACCAGCCAGGTCTCCAGTACTCATTCGTAGTCAATGCATCTCCCTCTTCCCTGGAAGCTGAGTCCCACACAGCGCCGGTCCCAGTGGCCTCGCATCTCCTCCTGCCCAGCAGGTGCCCAGTGCCCAGCCCCACACAAGCGGCTCAGCAGGACCCCACAGTGCGCGACACAGATGTGCCACAGCAGCCCGCACCACCAGCATTCATGCTAACCCTCCGACCCCCACAAATGTGATTTTAAAGCCTGTTGTTGGTTTTGCTGAAAATTTGATTTAACTTTGTAGTGACACGTGTTCCTCCCTGCAACACACCAAAGGACTCCTCTGTGAACAGTCAAGCTTGGCTCTATTTTTTTTTCTCTCTCCTGAAAGAGAGAGAAAGGGTATCCGAGACACAGATTTCCACACCAGATGCATTGCTTATCTGCTCTGTGTAACAGGCCGTTGGATATTGGATCAGATCCTGATAACACATGACTAGATTTCCCATCCCACACCTGAAAGGCTCTTGGGATGACTCAAGTGAGTATGCATGACTCCTCGGGTGCTGTGAGTGCAGCAATAATATAAACCAGCTGTGGTCCAGTTTGGAAAAAATATCCATCCATGTTGTCCAGGAGCCGCTGCAAGTGGAAATGCCTTTAAATGACTAAAGTCATCCATCCATGTTGTCCATAGGCTGCAGCAAACTGCTGTTCCAGAAATACTTAGTGGGCACCATATTATCCTGTGAATAGGATTTATTACGATGGATATAAAAAACAGTGGAGCTGTTCTTAAAACACCTTCCACCAAGGCATGGCTCTGCCTAAAACCATGGAAAATGCAAGGTGTGTTGGGCAGTGCATTGGGAAGGTGTGAGGAAAGCAAACCAAGGAAGGCTGAATCCAAGACGCTTTTAATGACTGTTGGAAGCAAATCCCAGAGAAGTCACCTTTCAGTCTCTTTCAGATGTGACAGGGAAAGCTGGAGCTACAGACAAGGCTCTGTGTGCTCTTCAGTTTCTCCCCTGCGTTTTGGAAAGCAGGAACTCCTCTGTCAACAGACTAGACTGTATCAGGGGTGCCCAAATCCATCACCTGTGCCTCCTCCTGTCTGGTACACACCACAGAACTGAAACAAAGCTGTTGGCCAAAGCTTCTCAGAGAGGTAAAGCTACCCAGCTCTCTGTATGTTAAAATGAAAGGGCAGCTGCTTGTTCACCTGCTGATGGTCACTGAAGACCATACAATCCTTTTGATACCAGCTAAGCATCTGGGCTCAGGCTATGATGCTTGACAGGAGAGCTCTCCCACGTGCAGGACCACAGGTGACCCGCTAATTCCTCTTAAGTCAACAAAAAGACTTCCAGTGATTTCAAGACTTAATTCAACTCTTTGCAAGTACCCTGATGAATAAAAGGTTTCTCATATGGTCTTAAAAATCTGAAAAAGGTCCTTGTACTGAAAGGTCAAGCAATATTATCAAACCTGACAGGACATCATGAATGCTGGGGTTTTTTTCTGGTAGTAGAAGTCATGTAAAGAGGGATATTTGCTGAAGAGAAACTGGTATGAGCTTATTCCATCCCCACCCCTGAGGCAGGAAACAAATATGCAGAGGCAGAAATGGGAACTTAAACTACCTTTGCTATACATGTGCATAACTACACCCTCTGGGGTTACTTGTAGGAGATATTTCAGCAAAGCCCAGTCCAAAGAGTCTGCCCTCAGCCAAGCTGATGAGGACTTTGTACAGCTCCCTACAGTGTGTTTGAGCAGACAGGACAAAAATTGTTGCAAATTCTGATTCCAGAGCCTCTCTTCTCCACTCTCCCTCAGAATTTGAAAAGTCAGTATTTCCTGCTAATTAGTAATATCTGCTTAAAGGAGTAAAGGCAGTATGGTAAGTGAAGTATCTCTCGAAGGAGAGAAGAATGAGTCAACAGCAAAGAAGTGATATTTAATATAATCCTCTTTCATTCCCAGATCCTATATCCATCCTACAGAGGGAGGCTCAAACACCATGGACTCTAACGTGGAAAGCTGCACCACCACTGCTCACCACTGGCTGCTGGCAAAATTCACTGCAGCATTTTCCTGTCAAGGAGAAATGCCTGAATCCACTACCAAGTCTCCCTTTAAGACATGCTTAGGTTGGAGGAAAGACTAAAACTGAAAACAGATCCTCTCATTGCCCTTTATGTAGAATAGGTCAGAGCTCGATGGTTTTTGCTACATCTGTAGACATGGATAAGAACAGCTCATTCTTAGCTGCATCGGTCACCAGTGCATTAAGATCAAGTAACAAGTTAGGGTAGCTATGGTTAAAGGTCTTGCTTACTGCTCTGATTCTCAGCTTAAAAGCACAGCAGAAACACAGGAAAACAAAACCAAACGTTTCCAGGAGCTGAATTGCACCTGCTGGGAGACCGAGCCATCCACTTCACAGCCTTTGCTGGGATTGCTGCATAAGGCAGCAGGAAACACAGTGCCTTTCCCTGGATTGCAAAGGGTCAATTAGAGACAAGAAGACCTCTAACTTGTTAATCACCATCCACTCAACTACCCTGCCACAGGATGAGGTCTGTACTAGCTCCCCTTTGCATCCCATGTGTGAGGCTCATGGCAGCAGCCCCTGCCCATGTGCATTAATTACCATTTGCCAGGCGAAAAGCAGCTCCTGGAGCTAGATGCCGTCTAGCATCTTCTCTGCTGGTCCACGACCAGTTTACTAAAGAGGTCAGTACCTTTGTACAGGAGGGCACCAGAGTCACACAGGCTAGGAACTGGCTTGTAACCGAGGTGTAAATGAAACACAGGTATTCAAGCCCCATCCACTGCTCTCCACATTATTCAGCCCCACTCACACTGGTGCAAACCAGCAGACCTTGCAGAGCACAGACAAGGCAATTGGCATCACAGCATCTCTTTTTAACCAAGACCGTTGGAAACAAGATTTACTGTAGCTTTATTCCTTTGTCCTATCATAGATTTAAAAATTACAAATTTTATTTGCCATAAAAAGGAGTGTAGAAGACAAAGATTTTTCATTTACATGAACATTTGGAGACCCTTCAAAGCAAGCACAAAATCCAATTTCCTTCCAGTTTTTCAGCTACAAAAAAACCCCAAACCCAAAATGAGAGATACCAAGGGCTGACAACCAATGGAAGGAATTACAGCAGTCCCCTGTGTATGCAGAACAAGAGGCACTGCCGACCTCGCTGATATAGAAATGACAGATCAGCCCCAGGCTTGCACCCAAACTTGAACCATACCCATGCTGTAGGGACAAGGGCTTGTGCTCTGGCGTGTTTTAGGTGTTTAGAGAGGCTCCTGGGCACCCTGCACCAGTCTGGGCAGTGGCTACTGCACAAATCTCCTCCCGGTAGGCAACTTGTGTACACCAAAATGAAACCATTTTCAGAGTGATTTGGCCCCATCAGTTTTCCTACCTGGCTCCATTCCTGATGATTTTGTGGCTTTCTCCACTCCTTTCTCTATTCCTTTTTTGGTACGTATGCTTATTTTTCTAAATAATCTGTTGTCTGGTGAATTATTCTGAACTGTAGCCTTCTAGACGTCACATTTCCTTTTTCTAAGCCTCCTGACACTGCTTACTGCTCCTGTTTATGCCTAATGCTGTCAGCTGCACAGTAATTACATCAGAAATGTGCTGTTTCCTTGAACATGTGTGGAAATCATGTCCTTCTGCATGTGCCACTCACATGGTAATTAAAATTCTGCAGTCTTCTTCCAGCCAGATGATGGGACTCATTTCTTTCTTGGACAAAACATCTATTATTTGTTGGTGTTGTAAGTGCCCCTTGAATATTAGGATCATTTTTTAATAACTGGATGAGAAGAGAAAATTGCCAAGCACCACAAAGATAGGAAAAGGCAGACAGAAAACTTGCAGAGATTAGCAGAGCTCTGGAAGGTTTCCAGAGCAAAGCTGGGAGTTTGATCACTCATAGGTGACAAAGGTGAGCTGTGGAAAGGAAGGTTGTTTTTCCCATAGGGCTGCCTTCCTGTGTTGACTTTCACATTCACACATGGGATGACTGAGCCCTGGCTGCTTACTCTGTCTCTCTGCACACTGCTGCTCTGCCTGACTGCCTGTGGGGCAGACCCTGGGGCTGCAACTCTGGTTCTGCAGGCACTGGAGAGCTCTACATGTGGCCATGACTAAAGGCACCTCAGAGCCATGGGCGGTAGGAGGTGACAGTTCCTGGCCTTATATTGTCCCCTGTTGCATTGTAGACATCCATAGCACTGCAAAGTGGCCCGGCCTCCCCCGGCAGCCCCCAGTGGGGTGGCTTGGAGTGGGAGAGAGATGGCTGAGGGACCCCACTGCAGGCAGTGGAAAGCCTCTCAGTCTGCAAACAAACCCTTGGCCCCTCACAGGGTATAAACCATGATGCTGAAATGCTGCCCAGCACAAGCATTGTGCAGTAACAGAGGGAAACTGCAAAGCACCTTCAGAGAGAAACAACTTGGCCAGATGACAACCACGGATATGCCCTGTATCACAAAGTAAGTCAGAGCGATCCTGACTTTCCCTCTTGATTCAAATTGACTCTGCAGAGACTCTGTTTACAGAGTAATGATGAAATAAATAATTTAAGAGGCTCTGAGCCAGTCACCACTGACCAAAGTCCAGCATTGCAGCTGGGGCCATCATGAAGATGAAAGGGAAAGAGCCCATCTTGCCATGCTCCTTTCTTTAGGGCCTAAGCAGGGAAGGGGTGAGATGGCAACATCTGCCCACTGGCCCACAAACCTCCTCGGGCTGCTTCTTGAGCCTCCCGTGCCTCGGTGGGTTGCCCTCCAACAGCACTGCCCTGTCTTCCTGGGCTGCATGCAGGCTTTTCCTCCCCTGCCTGGTCACCGGCCACACAGGCTGTCCCTAGTGCCATGGGAGGAGAAGTGGAGAGATAGTGTATTCTGGGCTGGTGGCTGGTCTGCACTTCTCCACCCTAGGTGCCAGATACTCTGAACTGAGGCAGGAGAGAGATGGAGGAACGGAGGAATAAGGGGAAACCTATTGTAGAGGGGAGGGGTTGGAGCGTGAATGGGGATGGGATCTGTGCATGGTGGCCGCAGGCTTGACAGGACACCTTGGAGGAGGCCACCTCAAAGATTTTGTTAACCCCCCACCTCAGTATACCCCAAGACATGATCTAGTGGGAGCTAACAAATAGAGGGAAGCTACAGGAAGTACAGAAACAGCAAAAATGAGTGCTGGGAAGGGAAAGGTGTTGGGGAAGGGAAAGGAGTGCAGCAGAAAAAGGAACGGGGAATGAACAACAGAGAGTGGGGAGAGATGGAGGGGGCACAGCGAAACTCTCTGCAGTTGACTGATGGTGCTGGTTACCCTGCAATATCCCAAGGACCAGACCCACAAGGACTGGGGGCCAGTGCCTGGGAATCCAGCAGCCAAGAGATGCACTGGAACTCACGAGGGATGGCACCATCCCCTAGTGACATGCCAGGAGGTGCCAGTGCCAGAAACCTGGCATAACTCCTGAGAGGGAAATAATCACTGCTCTCCCTGGGCAAAGGGAGAAGCAGCAACTGTAGGTTGTGTAGAGCAAATTCACCTTATCATCAATTGTCACGGGAGAGTCCCCAGGCACTGTTGAAGAAAATGTAGCTGGAGGGAGGCCACCTGCATCAAAAAGCCCAGCAAGAGCAAAAAAATGAGCTGAGAAGGGCGTGCTTGTGATGTGGTGGACAGAAGATTCAAGGCTTTGCTTATTCGGGGTGACTAGCTCGGCTGGTGGCTCTGCAGGCTGAGTGGAGGTGCACTGCAAAAGGCACCACCATGTCTAACTGGGATGAGTGTTTGACAAGTTTGCAACACAAAGACACTAGTAACAGTCTGGCAGCTAATTTAATTTGTTCACTGGTGATGGGTACATGGGTTTCCTGTGTATTTACTTGGGTTTGCACGCAGTTGTAAGGAGATTTACAAGCTGTGAACATCTGCAGTTTTGAATTACTTTTACAGCTACAGGAGGCTTTTCAGATTAGTGTTACCTGCAACTTGGAAGATTAAGGATTTTCTGCTGAGAAACCTTTCTTGGTATTAAGAAGGGAGGTGCGCAGCAGGGTGAAAGAGGTGCTTCTTTCCTGGACTGTCCTCCTCATTCCCACACACACAGCTCTCAATCTTGAGCAATCTTGCTGACTTTGGAGGAGCTTTTATGTTACCTCTGAAGCTGGGGGATCCCCAAAGCTCACTGAAGCCCAGATGTCTCCAAAGACTTTGTACCTCATGCTCTCCTTGTGATCAGAGGACAGCTCCATCTCAAACTAAGTCCACCCACTTGCCCCTGGAGTGGGTGATGTTGATATTCTCTGGCCAGTATAACCGTAAGAGTGGAGAGCATCCACAGGGAAATATCCACAGGCCTACTGTGGATGGGGAGATGGTGGCTAAGTTTGCCTCAGCACAAAGCGGTAAATTTGGCCCATTTCTGGGTATCTCCTCAGGAGCAGAGAGGCGGCTCCGAGGCTGCTATCTTTTCTTTTTGTAATGGCTTTTGGTCTAAGCACTGAGTTAGCACAGAGACTTTGTGCTGGGAAAATTGATAACAATATCCTCTCCTCTTCTGAGCTGCTGCTGGAATTGTTCAGTGGTTGAAATAAGTCCTTTGATTATTGTTTCCTATTGTTTGACCGCACTGGTTTGATAAGGTATATTGAAGCCAGCGGAGTAAACCAATTCATACCAACTAATGATGAGGCCTGCTATTGTTCTGGGATGATTTGCACCACGATAATTTCTAAGGCATTTGGATGCAATGTTTAATTAATTCTGGTGAGTGATTTAAACTCCAGTCAATTGCTGCTAACCTGAGATAGGGCTATTTGTATAATTTCAGTATAATCATCTTCTCCTCTGCATTAATTAACACATGACAGCATTACACTGACAGCTTCTTAACACTTTTCTAACATTTCTTCCAAATCTCTCTCTCCCACTTCCCTCTGGACAATATGTTAAAAAAAAAAAAAAAAAAAGCATTCCATTTGAAAGCCCTTCATTTTTTACCATTGTTGCATTTTGCTCCGTATGCAATGATACAGGCTTATACCAAGGCCAGTTGGTCCCTGTCTTGCTGAAAGATTAATGAAGAAGCAATGGGGTCTCACCAACCTACGAATTCATCATGAGATCCAGAAGTCACAAATACTGCTAATAATGACAGGACTTGGGAGATGTGAAGAACCTAGGGCAAGGCATCCATTTGGAGGAGAAGTAACTGCACAGGACAACTAGGCAATTTACTTTTTTGGGTAGGATTGAAGTGCTCCATGCTCTGCTGCTATAAGCACACTGTGTGTTTCATAGTCTATCAAGAGTTAATATGGCTGTAATTGCTGGAAAACATCTTTCAGCCTGTGGGTTTGTTTCTCACCATCTTTGTCTCTGCTTCTACATTTCAGCAATAACTTTTTCATGAATTAGCATAAGCATTACTGCACCTCCCAAACACCTCTGCAGCAGTTCATCTGAATTCCTACAGATATTTTCTCAATCATTTTTAGCAAAGGGTTCTGTCTTCTGTATGGTGCAAAGAGCCACCTTCACCTCAGCAGGGAATGACAGTGAGTCCTCTTGAACTCACATTCTCCACCTCATGGCATGGGTCAGATACATCCCACCAAACCTTAGATGTCCAAGTTAGGTACTTACCCTGTCTATGTTCCCTATATAGTCATTGGAGCCTCCACATGGGTAGTTATTTCTCCTGATTTGTCTCCTGCTAGTTTAGATGCTTGTTACCAAAAATTAATCCAGGAATAACATGGTCCAAAATATATCCACGGGTTTTACTACTTGGTCTTTTAGCCTGCTCTCCCCCATCTAATCATTAAGTCACTGCTGCAGCTTATGCAAACAGCTCTCCAGAGATCACCTGGCTCATCCCCTGCCACAAAAACAGAACCTGTCCTTAAATCATAACTCTGCCTCTACACAAATCCCTGCAATGTGATTTCAAAGGGTAGATGCAGGCTTCGGAAGAGGTTGTTCACAATTCACTGCTCAGAAATACCTCACAATCGGCAGATGTCGCTTTGAAACTCAGCCATGACTGCATGTCTGAAACAAACAGCAGCATCCCGAGCCTGGGTCGTGCAGCAGTTGTTGCTCCAACACCCCTTCACCTCGCAGTCCTTTGGCTGGCACACCATTTTCTGAGTCACTGGCACTTGTGCTTCTTGCCCTTGCATGGTGATTACAATTTCTCAAATCATCAGTAGTTTTTCCTCTCCTGCTGTCTCTATGTCTTAAAATAGCCAGTAGAGCTCTGCACCCTGCAGAGAGGATGACTTTGCTCTTAAACTATCTCCATGGCATGCAGTAAAGAAATACAGTAACAAGTGTCTAAATAGGAGTTTTCACAATAACCTTTTCAGGTTACGGTATTTCTTTTCAGGTTACTGTGGTGTGGAGGTAAGTGTGCTCCTCTTTGATATATATCAAGCTTTGACTAACTTGGCTAAGAACAACCATGATGCTCCGGCCTTACCGTCTCCTCGCCAATGGTTTGGACTGATGCCTTCATTGAGCTCAGCTCCTGAGTCACCAGGTATTCAGAGTTTCTGTAAAAATGAAATACCAGTTGAAATTAGCTGTTTAGCCTTGCTTAAACTTGCACAGAAGAACACTAACAAGGACAGTTAAAAGATTTTATTTGTTAGAAAATTTGAGAGACCCATCTTGTGCCAGGAAGTATTGAGTATAAATTGCACAAAGCAAAAAAGTTTGACTAGCAATTTCCCAAGCGTTACTTCATAGAACAGCATTTCTGTTTACCCTAACTCATCAATATTTTTGAATGCAACATACAACATAGCATTTTGCCCCTTCTGATGTGGTTCCTAGAATACTAATACCTTTTAGGCAAGCTGCAGGTCCCTTTGCATCGCATCTCACCGGTGAATTAGATTCTCACCACATTATGCTCATGCAGGCCAGCAAATGTATTCAGAGTGCTTGAAAGTTAACCATCAAAAATATTTTCACAGGGCTCTACAAACAATATTCATTAAAATACCCTCAGTATTTTGTGTAAAGAAATGGCCTATATCAGACATCCACACTTGTAAAGCTGTTGTGGGAAAAAAAAATAGACATGCGTAACGAATGTTTCTGATACAGGAAAAAATAACTAAGTAGGTGAGTATCTGGGAAGTACAGCCTTGTTATTAAAACACAGGGCTGGGAGATGGATGTCTGCATTGTATTTCTAGCCTGCCACAGATTTCCCATACAACTGTAGACAAATTGCTTGCAGCATATTTTTAAAATTGGTCTGCAATTTTTGGATGACACATTCTGAAGGCTCACACTTCCTCTTGGCTCCAGAGGCACCATTGCTGCCTTCAATCTCAAAAACCTGAGGCCAAGGCTCTGTTAGCTCTGCCTATACTGCTCTGAAAGATCAGTCTCCAGAACGGGCTTCGGCACAGCGTGCCCAGCCTCCTGCCACCACGATCCACGTGGCCAAGTCCAGGCTGCCTGCTGACAGCCTGCCCGGGCAGCTCTGCCAGGAGGGTTTAGACTACTCCTGCTCTGTCTGGCTGGACCTGTCAAAACAGATCTGTTGGTTTTACTCCGTGTTTAACTAGCCTGATCCACCCGACACTGCTGAGTGCCAAGGCTCAGAGCTCCAGCACGGCATTTCCCCAGCTAATACACATGCGATAGATAGCAAGGAGTCCAACATGTCTGGTTTGTAGGGAAAGACCTGAACAGTGGTAATCCTAAACTGAGGTCATTCTGCTGTAGGCTTTGATCATATCAAGTGGTTAAAAATGAAATAATCGGTCATTGGTATCATAAACTGGACACTGAAATTTAAAGACAGTTTCCAGCCTTGGTCTGTGCCTCAGTCCCCCCACTGGCACGAGTGGGTTGGTCTCACTAATAAACTCACAGGCTGCAACAAAAAGCACTAATATTTGTGAAGTACCCAAATACTGAGGAGTTCCAGAGATATGCCCAAGAGAAAGCAAGTAATTCTGTATTCAGAGCAGGGTTTAAAGATGGGCATTAAATAAGACACAGGACCCTTCCACTGAACAATAAGGATAGAAGAGATTATTGAACTAGCTGCTCACTAATTGAGCATCATCCTTTCTGGGTGCTAAATGAGGCAGGGAGCTAGAGGAAACAATGGGTGCAATTATAGTTTGTCTTCAAATGCATATGCATGGAGGGGCCTGAATGAACGTTGCACAAACAATATTAGTGCTGACATTTCCTGGATGTTGAATGCTAAGTTCCCAACTACTTTTCTAACATACTTTGTTAGACAGCAGTTTCTCTCTTCTAGTCTTGTACTCTGCAGCATTATTTGGACCAAAGGAAATGGAAACAGAACGGAGACAGCAAATGCTTCCTTCTATTCTCAAACAGCAATTCTCCTCCACTTTACACTGGTGGGAAATACAGCATCAAACACATGAGAATGGGGCCCTTGGCATCAACACTGGGAAGCCAAGAACTGGGGTCTCTCAGAATCACAGTTCGTAATTTGGGGTAGGACTTGACTGTGCCTTTGTTTTCCTAGTTACACAATAACAACGCAGGATCAATTTTCTCAAGGGATTTTTAAGGCCTCACTAATGTTTGGTGACACCATTCATTAAGAACCTGGGAAGAGCAGCTTTGCAGTTTGCAGCTGAACACCTGATTTCTGAGTCCTCACTCAATCATAATTACCATTGATTGACTGGTCACATTAATCCCAGTGCATGCAACCCTGCACACAACACACATGCCAGAATATGAAAGGGTAGGACAAGTCATAGCGAGAGGATCTCGTTTTGCTACAAGTAGTAAAATCCCCCTTAGTGCTCTTACATGCTGCCATTGACCACAGTCAAGGAAAAAAATTAATGCACTGGTGTCAGATATTTACAGTCAAGGAAAAAAATTAATGCACTGGTGTCAGATATTTATATATTTTCAGCTCAGAAATACCCTCCAGGAAGAGCAGGAGAGAAAAGAAGTGAGAAAGCAACAACCTAAGAAAGGAGGAGATCATTTATAAGAGATGGGCAGTTCATATATCTGTAAGAATGAAATGACCCAGTCAAATGGTGTCTGTGATACAGCACAATAGTCTATTGTCTTGGCGCCTATAAATCAGCATCTCGCAGCTTGTGCTTTGAAAGCCAGCTGTTCATTATTAAACACTGTCCTGTGCTCCCTCTTGTGTTTCCTTGCCAGCCCTGCTCTGCACCGTGCACAGGAGACTGCTGTCGCTGCTACCTGGATAAAGCTGTGGTGGTGACTGATCCTGGAAGGGCACTTTAGGAACCACCTGCCCGACAGTGGTTATTTCAGCTCCACACTGCATTACACTGCACTGCATTAAATTCTGATTCCCACTGATGCCCATCACAGTGCACCAAGCCTAAGCAGTGCTCACACACACTGCCAGGACAGAGCTCTACTTCCCACATTTGCCTTGACAGACAAGTCTGCACAGTGAGGAGATCTAGGTTCTTGCCTCAATTAACAGGATCGCCTCCCCTTAGATTGCAGCAAGGTCATCTTGGCTTGCAGGTTTCTCTTTAATGTGTTGGGAACCTAAGAAAGCTTAAAGAGGAGTCTCCAGCTGAGACAGCCATACTCTGATGAGCGCAGAAAAGTTTATTTTCTCTACAAGAAGGTTTATGATTAAAAACTCTTTCCTGCTTGAGTGGTGTGCAGCAATGCAAAGACGCAAATGGTTTGGCATGCTACCAAACACACAAAATGATATAAAGCCATCAAGAACTTTTCCCCAAATGTAGGCTGTGCTCCCCACTACACACCTGCAATACAGCTGCAGCACATAAAGTAGGTAAAGGTAGTTTTACAGAGTTTGGATCTGAACTTCCCAACAGCCACCGTCTGCTGAAGAAGACATAGTGCTGTTTGTGAAGCCGAAGGGTGTTAGGTACCATGATCCTTCCCCTTTCAGGGTGCCAAGGTTAAAAATGCCCCTAAGAATCCTTCATTGAACCAGGGTAACCTGGGATGTAAAAACAGTAAATCCAAGCAGTTTTAGGCACATATGCTATTTGTTTATTTTCAGTGTTGAAAATGAGTGGAGAACAATTCATTTCTCTTGGCTCCAAGTCAGCCTCTTCCTTCACTGGTAGAGGGAAATGGTGTTTGCATTACAAGACACAATGTAAAACCCTGGTTAGAAGGGCCAGGGCTGGTAACCCAGAGGAGGGCAATAACTTTTTGAAAGAGCATCCATCCCAAAAAATGGCTACCTGCCCTTAGAGAGAGTGACTTTTTTGCCAGTGGCTTCTGTGGGAGAGATCTGGAGGGATAATACAAATAAGTCCTCAAAAGGTCCTGCAGTCATACCTGTACTACAGGCACTACCTGTACAGGTGAGGGCTCAAAAAATCAAGTGCTGGGGAGGTGACAGACCTGCATTATCCTGTCCCCAGAGACTGGCTTTTCCTCCTCCCCTTTGCAGCTCGCTCTCTGACATAGTTCATGTTTGCTCCTGGCTTGCTGGACTTAAAAGCTTCTTGTTCAGTGATCTATCTCTTGCATAGAAATAAATTACTCTTCTCCTCCAACCCCTTGCTGTTTCCTCTCCCCCATCATGGGGCAGCAGGGCTGGATTTTGGTGGGATCACTTGTGTGGGAGAAATCATGCCTGTGCTTGAGCACATTGCTGTCTTGCCAGGCTCTTACTCAATGGTTCTTTACAAAAAGGTGCACAGAGGAAAAATTAAAGCCAAAGAGAAGTGGCAGGAGCTGGTGGCAGGCGTATGTCTC
Organism: Grus americana; assembly: GCF_028858705.1. Lineage (NCBI taxonomy): Eukaryota > Metazoa > Chordata > Aves > Gruiformes > Gruidae > Grus > Grus americana. Next base: position 9,457,808 of record NC_072855.1, on the reverse strand, counting down.
TCCTTGCTAAGTCCCCATCAAAAATAAAAGCCAAAATCCTCACACAGACAGTGCTTGGCTGAAGGTGAACATTAATAGAATGAAGTCTGGCCACGCAGAGCATCTGTGGCAGCATGTGAAAAATTGTGACTTACCAAGCAAGAGAAATAGAAAACAAATTTCATGCTGTGGATGAGGACAGACTGAAACAAAAAGCTGTCTGGGTGCAGAGATCAGAAGCTCTGAAGATCTGATATTATTAAAGGAGGATGGTGCATTGGGGAGTAACTGTCTCATTTAAGAGATTAATAATGAAGAAAGCATTGGTTATAATATATGGGAGGGAATACATCCATCCTCTTAATGATTACAAGACAGATGATTTCCCCAAATTTCATGCCACTTTTGGCTGTAACTGGGGAGGAACTGGGGATTGCTCCAGAGCATATGGACCCAGTGTGCGCTCCGATGCACATCCTCTTGTGAACATGCCACAGGCTATGATTAAGTGTCTAAAAGCATTTGCGAACAGAAAAATGATATGTGTCTGTTGTGGCTGTGTCCTACTGCTTCTGCTTTGAAAAAAGATTTGCACAGTAATACCGGTGCTGTGCAGCTTACCCACATGGTTTCTAATGTTTCTCACTGCCGGCACACAACACATCACTTACTTACATTTCCATCTTTTCGGAGTCCTCACTTATTCAAAGGCAAACATAGGGGTCTGTGGGGGTTTCCTTCCTTGTGTCTAATGGCATTTTCCATGGTACAGCATAACATCTGGATTAATTTGAAAGCACCGACAGACAGACGTGCCAGGGATCCCATGCAGAAAGACCTCTATACCTAGAACAAACTGGAAATTGGCTTTCCCAAATCTAGGCCTTATTCTGGGCTGTCTGTATGTACCGGACAGCTCTCCTGCCTAGAGTACAGTCCTGGAAGTGAGAAGGAAGCAGAGCCACCACTGCAGGGCTGAGGAAGAAAACAGAGGAAAAATGACAAAACAGCCAAATGAAACAGGAAAGGAAAAAAATGTTTTTAGGGGCAGCACCCCTGAGCAAATACCAGCACTGAACTAACCCCCTCACTCCTTCTGAAGCCCAAAGCAGAGCTCTGTGGCTGCCAAGTTGCCAGGGCTCTCTCCAGGGCACTTCCAGGCTGGCTTTGGACACCTCAAGCCACCTCAGCAGCTCCATTTCACCTAGAGAGGCTGATCCTCTGGCTGCCCTAATGCTGTGCTCAGAGCTCACCTCCGTATTGTAGTCTGTGCCTGCCTCTAATTCTTCTTCTGATGCTGCTCTGCATATTTCCACAGTCCTCTCTGACTGCCAAATCTCTCCAATTCCTATGCCTGGCGGTGTATTGCTACTCCTCCCCACCAAAGTTCATGAACTGCACTACACACATTTCAGTCTTTTGGCATTTCCTATAGAAAACGGTCCCTTCAGGCCTGTTTTTGTTGGCACTTGCCTCTGTGTTTCTCACCCACTGCTGAGCGGACACACATGCTGCAGTTTTAAGAGCAGTAAAGCCCTGAGAAAGGAAGGACTGCCTGTGTCCCCGGCTGCGCTGCCGAATGCCCTGGGCTTGAGGTGGTAATACTGGAAGGAAGAGGGAAGTTGGCTGCTCAGCCTGCTGAGGTTTGCCGTGGCAAAGGAAATTCCTCACTGCTGGTGCACCCAGCCTCATGCTCTTCCTTAGGGTTTGCCACAGTCAGAGGGATGGGACTGTTGATGGGTTTCAGCCCTGGTTGTATGAGGTTTTGCAGGAGATGGAGGGGTTGGGGGAGGAGAGGCCAGTCCTGGCTGGCCTGGGATGGGGTGAGTAATTGGGAAAGGCCCATCTGCCCCAGCAGTGCCAAGTGTGGCACCTGGGAAACGTGCCTGAGTATTAGCTGGAAAGGCTGATTGCCCGAGTGATGTGCCAACAGCCTCATGGCGAAGCCTGCCGACTCTCCTTGGCAGTATAGCAGCGAAAAAAGCAGAAGCTAATGGTGAACCTGTCAGGAGCCAACATAGCCTTTTCAGAGATGCCACCCTTGGACTCAGCGCACAGCTGCACAAAGCCTGTAAGACACAGGAAGGGAGGAACAGGACCAAGATTTGGGTGATGTGATGGGTGATGTGAGTTCCCTCCTGCCTCTGCCACTGACACAGTCTGTGATCTCGCTCATATTACTTTGTCATTCCAGCTTTTCCAGCTGCCTTTTTATTCCGTAAATTTGGGGAGCTGAGCATTGTCTCTGGCTGCATCTGTACAATCAGTGGCACACTACAACCTTGTTAGAGAGTCAGGACTCTTGCTGAATGTTTGCCCCTACAATAGCGTAGAAAAATTTGTTCTCCAGAGATTGACACCTGCAAACATGAGCTATATATTTGCAAATAAACACACACAACACCCACAGGAATGAAGACGGAAGGGAAACACTGCTAAGCAGCTGAGCATGGGTTTTTGGAAGTTCCCTCTCAGGCAAAGAAAAGCTGTTGGGAGTTACCCATCAGGCAGTCTGAAGGTTTTCTCTCTTTGAAACTCCTTGCAGAATGCTACAAGAGGAGCCACTTTGCTGGAATGAGGCATGCCAGAGCTATTTCACTTGAAAAGGCCCATTGTAAAATGAACATCCCCATTTTGGAAAGTTATTCACAACCAAGTGGTAAGGAACTTTTTGAGTGTCCTTGCGAATGCACTTCTGCCTTCCAGCTCTCTTAGTAATCCTGGTATCTCACTGGTGGCAGACAAAAGGAAAATGCAGAACCTCAAAGCTCAGGCAAGAAATCTGGAAGCAAACCTGGGTGTTTTGTAACAATGCCTGTTCGTTGCATTAAATATAGAAACAGTATACACAATCTATACCATAACTCATGTGCGCTGGTTGGCTGTTAGAGCACTAACATGAGCTATCTGTGGTTGTGGCTTGAGACCATTTGAGAAGATGAGTACGCAAAGGAAGCACAGATCCAAGGGCAGAGCCCAGGGCCTTCAGGCAGAGCTCCAGGTGCTGGCACAGAGCAGTTACCTGGGGCAAATCAGGCTCTGCCATCTGCTACAGGGAGCTGCAGAGCTGAGCTGGAGGGCGAGGTGGGAAGAGACCAGAAGGACCTTCTTTGCAGGCCTCGGTGAGCTCATGTAAGCTGCAGAAATCATCTGAAGCTCATTTTGTTTCTGGAATGTCTGAAAAGGAGTCAGAGTGTCTTTGGGGGTCACAGGCAGAAGAGAAGAAAGCATTGGAACGAGCCCATTGGAGTTACACTCCAGAGAAACAGCTCAACAAGGGAATGATGTCTTCATTAAGGTCAGTGCCCCCTAGAAAAAGGACCACAGCACCCACTTGTCTCAGAACAAGCATTTCAGGGCAGATGCAGATTCAGGCTTGGGCACTCTTGCAAAGATGTACTTTGCTCCTGCTCTACCAACCATCCTTTTTAGGGGAAACTCAGTTCCTACAGACAAAATGATCCTTTTTTTACTGAAAGGTTAGAACAGTTCCCAAGCACAATAAGCTCTGCCAGCAAGATGACTTGTCTGCCACCCTTGGTATGTCTGCATGAAGGCTTCTGTTATTAAAAAGGAAAAGCAAAGCCCTACCAATGCTGTGATACTGCCAGACATTTCTGGAGTTGATCTGTTCTGCTATGGGCATGGCAGCCTTGCTCAGAGCAAGGTTACAGCCACGTTCTGGGTTGGTGTAATTGCTGTGCAAGAGGAGGCTCTCTATGAGCCAAGCGGTTGAGCGGCTGCAACATCCATGCATCAGGCGCAGGAACTGAATCACTTGTGCTAAACTAGGCTGTCCCTGATTGCCAACCTGGGTCCAAATGCCTCCCCTTGTGTGCTTAGTCCTCTACTAGCATGAAAGTGTCCGAGAGCTGTGCCCATATTTTTCCCTGCCATATGGGACTAGCTACACTGGTATAAAACAACTTTATACCAGGCTAATTTCCTCCATTCTGCCTTTTCAAGTAGTTAAAGCAATAGACTTCTGTGCATAGGCAAGACTTGACATTCTTTTAATGCTTGGAAGGTTTTATTCACAGTTATAAAGGCCAGACACTTTATCTTTTTTTTTCCTTTGTTTAATGAAAGTCTGAGTCCCACAGAAGAATCTCAGCAGCTTCAGAACTGTGTTGTGCACAGGGACCTGAGAAACAGAAGCATTTCATGTTATAGATCAGCTACGAATTATATGAAAGAAATCTTTTTTCTTTAAAACTGGTTTGTCTTGTCCTCACAGCTCCCAGTGGCTAGCAGTTGACTAAGCATGGCATTTTTTTTATTCATGACCTAGTACCAGAAACTGCCTCTGAGCAAAATCTAACGTTGGGCACAGACTCAGGGCACATCACAGCATTCTTCCACCCACTCCAGTTTTCCCAGCATAGCCATCACTCCTGCACCCAGATTTGGCTCCAGCACTACGACAGACACAGATATGGTTGGAATAAACCTAGCTGAGGGCTAGACTCTCCACAGCTGGGACTGAAGTTGGCCAAGTGCAGTTGGTGCGGTTGTGGTATTTTTCGCCACTGACGGTCGTTACACCCATTATTTTGGATAAGTTCCCTCCCCTTCCCTTTTGCTTTTTGAGAATCTGCAATATCCACATTGGCTGCCACTGTTTTTTGCTCTGAAAACTCATCAGTCTGAAGGAATGAGGTAAAACCCAGTCTTTTTAATGAACTGGACTTCAACTATATTTCTGATTTTTTGTGATAAGAAAAATTAGTTTCCTCTGGTGACCTTTCAGAGAACTGGGCTGTGTGAAATCAAAGCAGACCAGAACAGCAGGTCTGAATATGCTTGGATTAAATAGCTGAGACCATGGGAGAGATCTTGAATGGGGAGGACTGGAAGGAGCACTGCTGGAGCTGCCAGTGCAGTCGAGCATGGCAGAGAAGATGTGGCCCCTCTGTGATGGAGTGTGGAGTTGAAATCACTAAATCATGACAAGTAGGAGCAGCCAGCAGTGGAAGGGGAAAGCCAGAGGCAACAGCAAGAAGAAAATGCCCAGCAGACTTGGCTAGGGAAGGAGTGGCCCCTGAGTGAGTGGCTCTGGGAAAGGGCAGCGGGATGGTAGGGCATCTCTGCCCCACAGCCTAGCCTGGGATAGGTGGTAAAGCCTGGAAAGTTTCAGTTTTCTTGACTCAACAAAGTCAATTCACTGCTCTTCCTCCCCAGTGAGGGGCTGCTGCACTGGAGCCGTTCACAAAGAGGGGCTAGCTGTAGTAGCTATTTCTCCTTCTCTCCTACCCTCCCTTTGCCACCCCCACTCCAATAAAACAGCATTTTGGCAGGCCTGTTTATTCAGTTGTGAGGAGGGAAGGTGAGCTGGCTCATTCCCTGTCCTGCTCACTTTCCCAGCAGGGATGCGGCCATGGTTGTTGAGCATGGAGCCTTACAGGAGGAAGCCAGTCCAGCTGCAGCCCAGGGGAAGGTCACACTTCCACACTGAGAAGACTCTCAAAGCCGCAGAGCTTATTTCCAAATCTTTGTCTATGTGAAGGCAGCCTTGGGAGGAGGACTGGGGAATGTGCGGGCTGAAGGCAGCCCAGGTATTTTGGATCTGTTTTGTTATTTTCAAAGGGACCTTCCCTGTTGATTACCTCCTAATTCAGTGAGAGATTACACAGTGAACCCAGGATTCTGTGACCTGTTGAATACATTTGCAAGCTTGTGCTCTTTGAATGATGATATTTGTTTCCTAAAACAAAGTAACATTTAGTGGCAAATACAGAAAATCTGCTATTTCAGAAACTGTTAGAACTCGCTCTGTGTTTATTTGTGAAGTCAATGGAGTTGTTTATACTCAGGTCAGATTTGAATTGACCTACCAAGTCTAAATGGGCCATTATAACTAGAAATCTTGACAGTTCCTTAAGGAAATTTAACCACACAATGGTACTATGAAATCACAGAAGTCCATTCAAAAGACCGCAGAAGAGCAGCAACTGGAACAATACAGCACTAACTAAGAAAATGTGCTGTCATAGTCTCCCATAGAGCTAGCTAGAAAAACCTTATAAAAGCCTGCTAACATATTGGATGAAAGGAGACACAGAAGAAAGTTCAGACTACAGTGGACACGCTAAATATAGAGGGAAGAAAAGATGAGATGATCCTAGACCAAGCTAGGTAGCTAAGCAACTAACCTACAAAGTGTCAAGCACAATTCCCCCCAAATTCCTCCAAGAACCGAAATGAACAGTTATAGCTGATGTAAATCCTGAGTCACTGAGCAAAATCTCTGACAAAAAGAAGAGGTGGAAAGAGAAAATAGCCACTAGCAAATCTTTTGTATAAGTACATCAAAACCATACTATATAATGAATCAAGGAAGGAGAAAAATCCATGACACATGCAAGGAAAGAAACAATGGAGATGAACTCTAAAACGACTTGCGTAAAAGCCCAGGTGAATAAATTTTCAAATCATATAACCATGCTCCAGAAAACACAGGGAAAGGACTATAAAAGCCCTTTTAGAAAACCAGATCAATCCATTACTTCAGGGGATTACTTAAAACAGTCTATTTGTTTTGTTGTGGAAAGAGAGAAAAAGTTGAGAGATAATTGCAATTTTTCTTTATTTCTTCAGACTCTGAGGTAACTTCTTCAAAAGGCAAGTTTCAGCGAATTTTTTAGCATATGCTTCCCCTCCAGAGCTCCTCTTCCTCAAAGCACTGTCTGCAGTTCACTGTTTCTCAGCATGCCATGGAACATGTAGGTTGTGTGCGAATCCACAGCCTGCCTGTTTGCCCCAAGAAATGGGAAGAGCAAGACACAAGAAGGTGGCTGAGTTACCATCTTTCAAGGCTAAAATTTGGCAGCCTCGGCTAGATCACTGGCACCATCCTCTGTGCTGACTAAATGTGACGTTGGCTGCAATTTTTTTTTTCAAAGATGCTGCTATAAGCAGGTTTAAGCTATTACTTGCCATGCTAAGGCACAGCCCTGCAGGAAGTCTTTGCAAGCAAACCGAACTCATTTAAGATGATGTGTGCATGTGCATTGCACTACAGAGTGGCAGGAAAATCCTTGCCCCAACTTGCAGCAAGTAAAGCATTACATTCCTTGAAACCAGCAAAAGTTCTGTTACATCCAAACAGATATTTAAAATGTGGCATTTTACTTAAAAGAACAGATCCAGTGAAGGTGCATTTTCAAAGGCAACATACAAAGTTCTGTATTTTCTCATATATGTGATGACAACTTTGACTTTATTTAACATTTCATGAAAAAGCCAAATTCCAGTTGTACAAACACTTTGGCCAAACTGTTACAGTAAAATCAAACGTGAAATGTGATATGAATCAAGTTGTCATGTTGCTGCAAAAGTCCATTGTGTAGCCCTACCCCTGCTGATCTAAGGCCAGACAAGAAATATCTAAATAACCTACCTTTGTCTGATAAGTAGATTGTGATTGTTAAAAGCTGAAGTTTAACTGATATATTACTGACTGATATATTCAGTCAGCAAACCATGAAGAGCCATTTAGACTTGCCAAAAGAAACAGGAAACTAGGGGAAAGATAATTCTGGCAGGGGAAATTGTGACCACCGACCCATGGACCACCTACCCCAATTATACTACCTACTCAAAAGATAAAGGCGGAGAAAAGAACTGAGCATGCATTCTAGTTTGCATGCTAGGCAAAGAAATCTAAACCAATCATTTAATAGAATGACAATGCATATGTATTAGAAAGATGAATATGTTAATGTTTTATGTATAAATAACCACTGATTTGGAGCTTTGGGGTGTGCTGTCTTGGGACAGACACCTATATCTGTGCAAACATGCAGTAAAATACCTCAGCTCTGTGTGTATATTGGTAGTATTGCACACCAGGTAAATGAACCCCCAGTTTTGGGACAATGGGTTTTGCATCCCCAGTGGGACTGCGCTGACAGCCTTGCCTCGATCGTCTTGCCATGCCCAATGGGGAGAAGCAGCCAGACTGGACTCCAGCGCACACCGACTTATTGATCGGGGACTTCATTGGCTCCTCTCCTGCAGTCAGGCGGTGAGTGACACAATGGTGCAACGCTATTGGAAAAAGAGGTTTTTCCTCATAGATAAAGTAAGGGAAAAGGGAAACATCTTTTGGGGAAGTAGCACGCATCCGGGGACATTTTGTCCCATCTGAGCCCTGTGTAAAATTCATAATTATACTGTTTCTACACACTCTTTTTAACAGTGGGAGATGTCCCTCATTCTGTTCTGAGTTTGTGAATTGTGTAAGAAATGTCAAGTTATTCTTTACCAACATGGGCAATGCTACTTCTCAGGAGACTCCCCTTTGTCCCTTAGGATGCATCCTGAAAAACTGGAATAAGTTTGGAGGGGACTCTATGACAAAAGATAAATTAAAATGATACTGTAATCAATGGTGGCCACAGTATAAATTAGATGATGGTGAAAAATGGCCTGAAAATGGGTCTGTTAAATATAATACCATATTACAATTAATGTTATTTTGTTGAAGGACTGAAAAATGGGATGAGATACCTTATGTGGATTTCTTCTTTGCTCTCCAAAATGATTGGGAAGTTCGAAAAAAAATGTGGACTTGTGGATTCATTTATTTGATTAAGAAGAAGGATAGTAATTCTTGTTCTACAAGCTGTAAAACAAAAAGGAATGGTAGAGAGGAAAATGATGAAGAGGTTCAGTTGTTAGTTGTGCCTCCTAAAACCAAAGCTAAAAGTTCAGATGAAGATGAAATTGGTAGTCCAATAGCTGGTAGGACAAGGGGTCAAAACCCAAGCATACAAGCCCCTGTCAAAAAAGCTGTTGGTCCAGAAGAAGGTCCAGTATATGTGCATGTTCCATTTACCACTTCAGATTTGTTAAATTGGAAATAAGCAGTAGGCTCATATCGAGACAACATGGAAGGGATGTATAGCACTATTAAAACTGTAACAATGACTCATAATCCTAATTGAGGTGACATTCAAGCTCTTTTGGAATATTTGTTTAGTACAGAGGAAAAGAGAACAGTTGTAGAAAAAAGCTAAAGGAGTAATCCAGGAATATGGGGGAGTGCCTAACATAGATAGCTATCTCCCAAGGGGGGATCCTGGGTGGGATCCAAATACTGGTAGAGGGTTACAAAAAATAAAAGAGTACCAAAAATTTATCCTGTACGGTATCCAGCATGGAATCCAGAAACCACAGAACTGGGCAAAATTGTATGAAATACAACAGGGAGATAAAGAACCTCCATCTGTCTTTTATGAAAGATTATGTGAAGCAGCTTGGAAGTGGACTAACCTGGACCCTGAGGACAGAAATAATTCTAATCTTTTTAATGTGTTGTTTATTGGTCAAGCAGCACCTGACATTAGAAAGAAATTACAGAAAGTAGACGGTGCTGATGGCATGACAATAGCTCAATTGTTATCAATTGCTTATAAAGTCTACAATAATCAGGATGAAGTAGAAAAGAAGAAAAACCAAAAGAAATTAAAATTACAAGCTTCCTTGTTGGCTGCTTTGTCACAAGGACAAGGAAGAGGCAGAGGTAGAGGACATTTTAGAGGGGGATTTAGAGGTAGAGGAGGAGGTTGTGGAAATTTTGGAGAAAGCCATTGTGATATTCCTGTAGGAGTAAATTAATGTACTACTGTAGACAAGAAGGACACTGGAAAAAAGATTGTCTGCAGAAAAAAGGAACGGAAGCAGCTACAGGGGTATTGGCAGAAATAGACTTAGATTGAAGGGGACCGGATGAATCTATTAGTCTCCCCAGCTGATCCTCTGGTTCCAGTAAAGCTGGGGAATGAAACAGTAGATTTTTTAATAGATAGTGGAGCAACTCACTCAATACTTATGGATTGCAAGGGACCTTTAAGTAAAATTAAAACTAGTGTAATTGGTGCCACTGGGAGAAGACCTCAAAGATCATTTTTACAACCAATGAAGTGTACTATCAGAAACACTACGGTAACTCATTCATTTTTCTATATGCCAGAGTGCCCCTTGCCACTGTTGGGATGAGATTTGTTATTAAGTTAAATGCACAAATAACCTTTTCTGAAAATTCGGTAGTTACACATTCCCCCAGAAAACGCCTGGAAAGCACAGATGTGCCTGCTGACTCAAGGTGCAAAGGATGACAATGCAGACATTCCGGAAGAAGTACTGGATGCTGTAATACCACTGATATGGGCATCAGGGAAACCGGGACAAGCAAACAATATTACCCCAATCAGAATAGAACTGAAATCTGGAGCCCAGCTGCTAAGAAGGAAACAATATCCTATCAAATTAGAGGAAGGGATTTGAACCACTCATTCATTCCTTTTTAGAATATGGACTATTATGGGAGTGCCAATTGGAATTTAATACCCCCATTTTGCTGGTAAGAAAGCCTAATTCTCAAGAATACAGATTGGTACAAGACTTGTGGGAAATTAATACTCGGACAGTAGATGTCCACCCTGTGGTGCCAAACCCGTATACATTACTTGCTTCCATCCCATTACATGTATTTTACAGTTTTAGATTTAAAAGATGCTTTCTTTTGCATTCCATTGGATGAACAGAGTCAGCTCATCTTTGCTTTTGAATGGGAAAGCTCAACTACTGGACGAAAGACTCAATTATGTTGGACTGTATTACCACTAGTATTCAAAAATAGCCCAACATTATTTGGTAACGTATTGGCAAAAGAATTGCAACAATGGCAAAATAATAATAGGCACTATCTTCACAGATTCACAATATGCTTTTGGAGTCGCCCATGCTCATGGGGCAATCTGGAAAGAAAAAGAACTTTTGAATTCACAAAGGACTCCTGTTAAATATGGAACTGAGATTATGAAATTGCTACAAGCTGTGTTACAGCCAAAGAAAGTTGCAATAATTCATTGTTGGGCACACCAAAAAGGGAATAGCAATATAATCAAAGGAAATTGGAGAGCTGATACAGCTGCAAAGGAAGCAGATATTTGTTAGTTTTAGTAGATACCTTTTCTGGTTGGCCTGAAGCTTTCCCCTGTTACACCAGTAAGGCAAAAGAAGTAATTAAGGTAATGTTAAAAGAAATAATTCCTAGATTTGGTGTCCCAGAAGGAATATCTTCTGACAATGAACCTCACTTCATAGTGGAAGTGGTGCAAGGAGTATCAAAAATTTTGAAAATAAAATGTGATCTCTGTGTTCCATGGAGACCTCAATCCAGTGGCAAAGTAGAACGAATGAATCAGACACTTAAGGGACAAATTTCCAAATTATGTCAGGAAGCTCACCTCAGATGGGTAGATGCCCCACCTTTAGCCCTACTGAGAATTAAAATCACACCCAGAATCAAAGAAAAAGTAAGGCCCTTTGAAATAATGTATGGAAAACAATATCCTACTAATACACTTAAAATAAAAGAGGATCAAATGCACCTTAAAGGACAGGAAGTGATTAAAGAATACTTAATTTCTCTTTCACAGATTTTATCCTCTTTACAGAGATATTCAAATCAGAGAGTACCGTTGCCATTGGACACCCTTGTTGAATCCCTTTCAGCCAGGAGACTTTGCTTGTATTTGGACTTGGAAGGATGAGCCACTAAAAGAAAAATGGAAACTACCATATACTGTGTTGTTAAAAACGTACACTGCAGTGAAAGTGCACAGATTCATTATACCAGACTAAAGAAAGTGCCAAATCTAAGCCAAGAAGATAAGTGGACCTCTACCCCAATTGGAGAAACCTCAATATGATTAAATAAAAAACTTCTATGAATTGTACTTGGGAGTCAGGGGAATCTTTTGAAAATATCAAGTGTCCTGTAAGAATTTTTTTTCTAACAATTGAAATAGGTTTTTTGTGTGGTTTTTTTAAGATAAGAAAGTGTCATTTCCAAAGCAGAGACAATAGACTTCAAACCCAAACATGGTAGGATTGAAATTAGAAATAGTCTTACTGATTTGCCAATTTATGTACCTTCGTCAGAGCAATTTAATTCTGCAACTTATCCAGTCCTTTGGGAGAATCCACAATGTTAGTCAGATCACACCATGTTTACCATTACCAAAATCTGCTGCCTCTCCCGTAGATTGGGGAATTTTGACTCTGGACCTAAACCAAACATTCGACACCATATTGAGTAATGGAACAGGAATATTACAGTTTAATTTGAAGAGAGAATAAGTATTTCAGCTAGGGAAGTGGAAAGTCTTTGGAGGTGAATCTAAGAATTTGTGTTGGCATGTTAATGAAACACAACAGCCAGGGGTGGTTAAAGAAGCAGTCTTGTGATCAATTCCCTTGGGGAATGCAGTTTCCTTCTGTCTGGAAAATGGCTGAGGAAGGAGAATGGCATTACATGCAACTGACTTCTTGGTGTATTGATTGCATAGGAGATCAATCAAAAGAAAAAAATAAAAAAGTCATTTTACCTTTAAATTTGACTGCAAATAGGATAGGAGTTCCTAATGCTTATAATTGGAACTGCACTCAGGTCTATGACTGTTCAACAAATGTATCTGAACTTCAAAGAATAAGGCCATTAGCTTGAGCTTTACGATTAGGATGTTTATGTCAGAATTATTCAACACTCATAAAAGATACTTGGACAAGAACCATGATTAAGGACAAAATCATAAATTGTGAATGGGAAATTATTTGTCCCATAGGACATACTGTATGGGTAGGCAGTAATGGATCTTGGTCAACCCAATTATCATTAAAAGGACCAAGGAAACAAATTACTCTAGGAATGTTAATCTTATGTCCCTTGTGGAGAAAACAACCTTTAACTCCTGAATTATGGGGAAAAGTTAAGCGATCTAGTATAGATCCTTGGCAACACCTGTCAACAGAACAACAGTAGGATGGATATTAGAATCCATATTTAGCCCTCAAATATCCTTTAGAAATCGTGTCTGGTTACATAATCTGACAGGATAAATTGAAGCACTGGCAGATGCCACAAAAATTGGTCTGCCTGACCTAAATGTACAACTACAAGCTTCTTCAAGAATGACTCTCCAGAATTGCCTAGCCTTAGATCTGTTGCTACTACATGAACATGGTATCTGTGGTTATTTGAAATTAAATAATAACAAATGTTGTGTACATATCCCAAATGTAACCAAAAAATTAGAAAGACAACTTGGTGCTATTCAACGAGTAGCAAAATCAAGCCAAAACTTGACAGAAGCAATGGAAACAGGATGGCTTAATAAAATTTTGCATGGCCTAGGATTCTCCCTGACAGGATGGTTAGAAGGTTTGCTGCAAAATTTAATTATTTTTATAATAATGATAATAATTGTTTCTATCATGTTTGGATGTTTAAAGAGTCTAACTACTAGACAAAATGCCTCAATCTTATGTATTAGTTGTGCAAGATGGAAGTGAAACTTGTTGAAAAATAGGATTTTGGTAAGTCTTAAAGGGCGGAAATTTTTACAGTAAAATCAAATGTAAAATCTGATATGAATCAAGTTGTCATGTTGCTGCATGAGCTTTGGGGTGTGCTGTTTTGGGACAGACACCCATATCTGCGCAAATATGCAATAAAATACCTCTGCTCTGTTTGTATATTGGCGTATTGCACACTGGGTAAACAAACCCCCAGTTTTGGGACAACAAAACCACAAAAGCACAAAGGAGATCAAAGACACATCGTTAACTACATCAAATATTCCAGATAGAAGCCCCTAAATGTAATATTTCACAAATAGTTAGTAATCTATTTTTACAAAGATCTGTAAAACACCTTCACTTCTGTCCTGCTGCCAGTAGTGGATTTGTTAGCAAATTTTGTCCATTAACTCTAGTTATTGTAAATAAGGTATACATGCTGGATATACATGCTGGAAGCCAGGAAAATAATAGGATCAGATCAGCTACTGCCAACTGGTGTAGCTCTGATGGCTTTGTTTCAGCTGTGTGGTTGACATTCAGCTCACAGAATGAGACACCTACATTTAGACATCCACAGGCGTGCATCAAAGTTTCCATTTCAGTCCGTGGAGATGTAATCAACGCTGACAGATAGCTGAATGGTGCTATGAACTCCACTCACCATATGGAGTAGAGCTCCACTAATGTACCCCTGGATGCCTAAATCAAGTTATCTTACTTCACAGACAAATCTGGCCCCAGCTGAGGGTCTGATCCCTAGTGTCAGGAATATAAAAACAATCCTGCTGGGACAGATCTGCACCCATTGCCCTCTCATTGGCATGGCCAGTGCCTCACCTTCAAAAGAAATGGGCTTAACTCCTACATGTACCAGAAGGTGTTGTCCCTTTCCTTGGACCATGAGCTTCCATCTCCCATCCTATTCTCTTTTTCCAGATATTCATATCAATTACTTAAACAGTCTGTCCTGCCAAGTGTCACAATCCATCGGCTTTGGAATTATTTTTTCCTCTTCTTTGAAGAGTTAACTGAATGCTGAGTGCCTGGGAATATGCTTTTTCTAACGACGACTCTGTGAGCAAGGTAAATCAGACCTTTAGTTGGAGCCAGTAAAGTATTACATAAAAATGCCCAGTTGATTTGCCCTGTTACGAAGATATGTTTAGTGATTACAATCATCTGCTGGGCTTATCAGTACCAAAGTGCTGGCAGAGTGACTTTCTGCCTCTTTGTTATAACCAGAAAAGAGATCTTTTCTTCTTCCAAGGAGATGCAGCACTTGCTAAAGGCTTATATTGCTCTGAGTTTCACTTTTCTCACTTTGCTTATTTATCTTCTTGCCCTCAACTGGTCTGATGCTCATTGAAGGTACCTGTTAGATTCATCACTTTCTCTTACAGATTATTCCACTTGTATAAGATATTTGAAGATGGACCTTCTTCTCTAAATGAGTGGGGGTTTGTGCCACAGCTTTTATTGCTTTTGATGGTACAATGACAGCTTTGCTCCTAGGTGCCTGGTCTGTTCAGGCTCCCTGCATGAGCAGTGGCAGTAGTGAGCAGGATTACTGCTATTTCTTATCACCATCAAAGCTGCTTTTCTACCTGTGATGAACATAAACTTGAGTAAGCAATGGAAGGGACAGGTAAGAAAAGATAGTTACTGGTGGGATACCTGCTCTTTCAGTTAAAATCACCATTCCTTCAAACTTCTGGGTCAGCAAGAGCAAAGAAGGGGAAGAACCTCTGTAAAGCAGCTGTGACTATTTTTAATCGCAGAGCAGAGACTAGCTCTGCAGCAAAATATGAGGACAGATTTTGGAAGAAACACCCACATAAGATCCACAAACATTTCCATTTCTACCCTGTAAACAGAAATAAGGTACAGGTATCCAAATACCTATTGTATCCTCAGCTACAGCTGTTGCACAAACTCACGTCATCTAAGGAAGTATCAAGATATTTGCTCAGACTGTACAATTGCTGGAGAAAAAGATTCTTAAAAGCTCCTCATGTGTAATATTGGTCAGGTTGGTGGCATGATTAAGATGAAATGATTTGCATTTTAACTAAGATTTGTGAAAATGCACAAGCATTTGGTTTTGGAATACATTTAATTGAAGGGGGAAAAAATGGGAGGAACTAGTAAACTAGTAGTACTAGTAAACAAGGAAGTCCCTGAATAAATCTTTTGAGGCACAGGGCTTTAGGCTGACACAATTTGACTGAAAACATAATATCTCATTTCCACTAAAGTATTCTGCATTTCAGACTTTTGGCTCATCCAAGGTCCACTGAAGCCAGCAAAAACACTTCCATCTTTTTCCATGTGTTTTAGGTCAGGAACTTTCTGAGGAAGATGTATAACAAATCCAGCACATTGAAAGCAACAGACACATTTCTGGCTTTGCAGAAAATCTAGCTAGGAAAGGAAAACAGGCAGGAGAGTTGACAATTTTTGTGATTTTTTAGCAACAATAGCTGATGGTATATTCATTCTTTTTCATACTAAATAATATTGGCCCCTCGTTCCCTTCCCATGCCACTGTTTGTAGTACTCATTTGTTGTCTCTTGTCTCACTTTCTGACTGTGAGCTCCTCTGGAGCAAGGACTCTTTCTGTTCTGTTTTTTACAGCTCCTGATGCATGTGGCCTAACGGTTCCCAGCCAAAATGCTACTGCAACATAAATAACCAATCAATAAATAATGACAATACATCTTGTAAACACTGTAAGCAAAAGTGCCAGACTTTGCACAGATTTTGGCTGGTTGAACAGTCTCTGTAGTTGTCTTCTGTGCCCTTCTGGGCTGCACAGTGCCAAAGGACTCCATGACTTTGTCCCAGCCCTTGCTAAAATACTGGTGGGAAGTGCTGAGCCTGCCTGTCTCCTCTTAATGACAAGGGTATAGCCAAAGGCACTCAGTGTCTTGCAGGATTTGGCCCTGATACATTGCAACTATATCATGATCAAGAAGGATAAATCTGTTACCAAGTCATGGATACTGAATTGTCCCTGTAGTAAGAAAAATGGGAAATTATACATACCATGCCACGAAGCAGTTCATTTTGAGAGGGCTTATTCTGATAGCTTGCAGTTCTCCTGACTGCTTTGCACAGATTTTGTGGACAGTGAAAACAACTGTCCTTCTGGCATAATCTGGAGCTAATTCATCAAAAAGTGGCAAGTTTTCCATCACTGGCTCCCTGTCCTCTTTCTGTAGGCATGCTGCCATTCTAGTTAGGGATCCTGGCATCTCGTCCGGCAGCATCCAGCAAACCTCTCCCCAAGAGCTGTCCGTGTGCTCCCCCCTCCTTGCTCTCAAGCATACTGTTGCCTGGACAACGTTACAGCTTTCTGCACAGGCATCAACACCCATCCATACAGACAAACGAGACTGTGCCACGGAGACCAACTTCCATGGCTGTGACAGCAAAGGCCCCAAACTGCTAATTAAAAATAGATCAGAATAGAGAGGAGCCAGCAGGCTTCGAGCCTCATCAGAAATGTATGAAGCAAAGACTTTGGACGACATCAGAAAGTGCTGACTAAGTGATCCATTCCCCAGGACTCTGACTAATACAACAACCACAGCCTAGAGATGAGACTGACTGTTAGGACTAATTAAGCTGACTTACTGTAAAATGGCCATGAGATTAAAAATTTGCTGTGAGGTTGATAATTGAAGCCCAGCTGGTCTTTGTGGAAGCGATGCCCTTGCAAAGGGATCAAACTGAGGGCTGCATTGAAGGCAAAATCCCACCTAAAGGTCCTTAATGAATGGAGGGTGAATAAATAGACCTTGAGCTCAGTGGGCAATGCTCGGTCCCCACAGCAGAGCTGAGGACCAGACTTGCCCAGCCCATCGATGGCACTGGCCCTCCTGCGATGAGGGTTTGGATCCTGGGTGCTCGCAGGTGGCACGGTGACACTGTGAGCGAAGTGCCACCAGGTGGCAGTGCTTCAAAGCAGTATTCAGGGCGCAGCAGCAGATGTTTATTTTTATTTAACCATCCTGAGCAATAATTTATGAGATTATAGTAGGAGAGGTAGAGGGTTGCCCAGCCATTGAAAGGCTCCTGACAAAACCATGCTTATCCCTAAAGCCCGGACTTAGGGCCACTGTGCACCACTGGAAGCACTTCCCAGCCCAGATTTTCTACCGTCCCATTTAGATTTCCAAATACAGCAGTGACAGCAGATGTTAAAGTCCTGGACTTGGTTTTGATTTTTCCTCTTTATTTAGAGAATAACAACCAATGAGTCAGGTTCATCTTTTATTCTAGCTCATCTCACTTTCAGATCCTCAACACAATACTGCAGCAGAGCATTTATTTGAAAACAGGTATTTCCCTTTTCGATGTTAACTGTGGAAATCATTTGTGGATGTGCAACCCCTTTAAATCTAAGATGACATTGTCCTTTTAGAGGTAAGCAGCAGTGCTGAAACATTGAAAATGGTTTCCCTTATCAAAGGTGGCAATGAGGAGAGGGAAGCTATGTGCAGTGATTGCAGGCTGACAGCGCTAAGTGGGTAAAGTGCAAAGTGTGTCAAAAGAATAGATAGTTTAAAATGGATATTGATGCATAAACTACAAGGTGTCCTTGAACTTCAGAGTTACAGGAGGCAGTGGAAAGAGCAAAACCCCACTCAGAAAATGCTTGGGTTTAATTTTGTTTGTATTGGTATTGGACTTGCACTGGGACCTGCAGAGACTCTGTGATACTTTCTCTGGGGCGGGCAGGGAATGGAAACCTCATGGCTAGGGAAGACGGATGCTCATGGGAGAAAGTGCTGCACTTGCTGTTGCTGCATGTATGGCAAATTTCTTTCACAGGTACAGGTAAGGCACTCAGAGCTCCAGCCACACCAAAAAAATAAATTAAAAATCAGACATCTCAGTGAATTTGTGAGTTTAGACTCTGAGGTCTTTTCTTTGTGCTTTGGTTTTCTAACTGTGAAAAGAAAATAACAACGCTCTTTGCCCTCTGAAAGCAGGAAAATGTTCACAGATAACACAGGGACGGGGCCATACAGATACCTGCAAAGGACAGTCCACAAAGTAGGTTTATCACTAGGGGGTTGATTTGTCTGTCACCAGTCAGATAAGTAAAAGCGTTCTTACTCTGACAAAATCCACCTTGTGCAGAGGGTGAGTGCTAACAGATGCGCAGCTCTTTGGATGGCACCAAAATCTCATGTTTTCCTTACTGGAAAGACAAAATTTCACTCTCTAAAAGCTGCTTCTCACCACCACAGCACTCTCCGCAATGAAAATGACAAGGACTCCGTCAAAAAGATGGAAATGCAACCAAACCCATGTATCTATTTGTTCCTGTAATCAGAGTAGCTCTTTGTCTCAGGACAGTGGCAGTCAGACCATCTCTCACCACCAACTCTCTATTGCTTCTGCAAAACAACCAGAGAATATTTTGGACAGAACTGTTAGGAATAACCATAGAAACAATCTCTCATATTTACAAGTCAGGAGCAAACCTCCTATGTAAAAGCCATGCGGGATCAAAGGGTACCAAACACTGCCATACAATGAGGACAGCAAGTCTTATCAAGTATGAAACACTGGAAATAAATTTTTCTCCCACACCAGGACATCACACCCTTGCTGAAGTCCACTCCTTCCTATGATTTAGTAAGCTGCGAAGTAAAAATCAAACCAATCCTACTTAAATTTTGCACTGAAAAGCAACAGAGTTGCTTTGTGAGGGAAAGGCCCACAGCATCAGCTGAGAAAATTCAACATCGTTGACTATCTCCATTTACCCACATATGCAGCAGAGCAGGAGAGACAGGAAAACCACCTCAGCTACATCCCACCCACGGGAATGGAAAGGCTCAGTGGATGCATGGGTATAAACAGGGAGCTGAGTTCTAGCAATTGGCAGCCCACTGCAGGGTTACACAAGTCGAGTTGTTTAAGGAAATAAAAAAGCGGGATGTGCTAAAAGCCAGCCATTGTCTCCTCCTGGAGAGTTGCCCACTCTGCAGGCACTTACTGCTTGTCTCAGCTTTTAGGCTGAATTTAACATTTATACAGTTCTGGAGATGGCCCTATCTGGATTTGTGTGACATGCAGTATAAATATAAAACCCTCCTTCTCTAGAGGTACCTGGTTGGATTTCTATTTTTCTTGCCAAAACATCATCTTCTGCCTGATCTAAAGGAACTTGGCCCATCAGTGCAGCCTGACATTCTTTGGAGCATCATCAGAGATTTTCAGACCCACATTAGCTGAGCAGCCGGCAAGCTTCCAGTCCCCCTAAATATTTTCTAAGCACTTGGCTCCCTGAGGGAAGAGATTTAAGAAGAAATTGGCATGCAGTAAAACTATTCGTATTTGTGCTGCCACTGTCAGAAAAATGTCTGTGGGCTTTTTTTTTTTTTTTCTGGAAAGCTGCAGGTCTCCACTAGCATCTCGATATTTGTCCCTTTTTGTTTGCAGCTGACAGTGCCCAAAATGACATAAAATCAATTCACCTGGTCCCCAGCTGAGTGCTGAAGAGAATTAGAATCTCTGTATGTTGCTATTTTACCCTTGCCTCATGGCAGTCAATGCCCTAGGGACTTGAAATCCCTGCCTCATCCCTCCCTCCTTTTCTGCAGTGTATGGTAGCGCACTGCCCATGCCCACTGCAATGAAGATGAGATTTTCTGGTATCCTCCCACCTGGTTAAATAGACTGGGAATTTACAGAAGATTCCTAAATTGAACATACGTCCCTGGTAAAACTGCCCAGCTTTGCAGCAGATATCCAGATTGAGTCCCAGAGAGACTATGGTGAAGATCCCATGGGAGGGCAAGATGACCAGAAGGGCAAGTGCATCCAGGGTAAGTAGTTCCTAGATCTGGGAGGGGAAAGAGGTTGGTTCGCTTCTTCTTCCTGCTTTCTCTTTTGATTTGTGCCCACCACAACCTCTGTCAAGGAAGCTGAAGCACTACTGGAGATGCTGCAGTTCAGTGTCCTGTCCAGCACAGGGCATCTCTGGGTGAACGCTAGAAACTGCAGTGACTCTTACAGTGGATCTGCAGTTGTGCAATTTTCCTACGTTTGTTGGAGCAGCTGAAGCTCACTAACATCACAGTGCAAACCCAGTCCAAACAGTCGGAATCATGCCCATCATGTCAGACAGTCACTTTTCCCCTCACTTCCCAGTGAGTTGTACCACTAGCTCACTCCACCCTCCCACTCCTAACTGCAAAAGGCAGTAAGATACCAACTCCTCCTCCCAGCTTTGGCAGTGCCATCGTAGGACATAAAGCCATAGGACTTACCTTGTCCCCAAGTGCTCTAGTCTCTCCCTGTGGAAGAAGGAAATGGTTTTAGCATGGGGATTATAAGCAGAAAGCCCAGCCTTACAGAAGTGCAGGTGATCTTTAAACAAATCACCAGTGTGGAGAAAAAAACAGTGGGTTTGGATGCTGGTATCAGTGGGAATTCTTGACACAGATATTCGAGCAGGCAGACAGAACTAAACCAAATACAGACTGGATACTTGTGAGGCAGTCTTGAAAAAGACTCCTATGACTCAACATGACATCCTATCATGCCATGTTTGCTCTGAGGTTAGTAGCACAAAGACATTATCCCAATAATAGCATTTTAGTCTAGGAATGCCTATGAAAAGTATTTATAATTGGAAAAGAAAATCACAGAGGAAAGAACTGAGGCATGTTATTACGGCAGGATGATAAAATGCAGAATACCTAAAAAACTAGGATTTAAAACATCTTTGACGTTTCCACCCAAACTTTTTAATATCTGTACTGGTATAAAACAGGGATTCCTGCTGAGGCAGATGCAAGGATCTCCTGCAGTACAGGTTCAACACAAACAAGCCATGGATTTACCCCAGGCTGTGCAAAAGTAGTGCCCAAGTGCTGTGGTTAGCAATCATTACAGGCTTGTATCCCACCAGAAAATGTGGGAGCCTCATCAAGTATCTTATCTTAGCATAGGCTTTTCCCAGGGGAATTTTTCTCTAAACACTTGGGATTGATTCTTTAATGCCCAGAGGAACAGATACTGACCCTCCTCCTCTGGGATGCAAAAACTGTGCTGAGGACTGGGACTATTAAATGATGAGTGCTGGGGCTTGGCTCTAGGAAGGCAAACAAGGAAAGCAAGTTCTTATGGCTATTCAACTATTCCCCCTCCTGTATAGGATGTGACTGGAGAAAGCAGGACCAGTCAGCTGTCTGACCACTCTGAGAGGCTCTGAATATTAATGTCTATTTTGTTTTTATTTCTTTAGCCTGAATCTGTATTTATAGACACTCTTATATACACAATCTGAACCTTATACTGAAGCATCATTGCTACTACATCATGAGGTCAGTGTCCTTCCAAGCTCCAAGGCAGCTGCAGGAAGGGATTATGGGAGAGGTAGTCTTCTGGAGTTTGGCCAGCCCAGAGAATGGTGCTGGACCCATGCACACAAGGGAGAAACTGTCAAGGGCAGCAGTGTGGCCACAAGGAGCATGGGCTCCAGGGAACTCCATTCGTGAGCCTGTGCATGGGCCCTTCTCCACCAGAATCTGGCCATCTGTTCATTTAATGAGATGACTGCACCTGGGAACTCCAAATCTACTATCACGAAACAGGAAAAAAACAAGCATCCCCATCACTTCCAAAAGAGAACGAGGTTAAGTGAATTACCAAGGTCATCTGGGAGCCTGGGCAGTAACACAAGCTTCCAGACTCTTATTCTCCTGCAAGATGACCAAATTCTAGTCTCTGAACATGAGGTTTAGGTCTAACACTCATTACGAAAACATAGAACTGCAAACAGCCCTGAATTTTGTGCACTGACTGATAATAAAACCAAACAAAAAAGAAATATTATGAGCAAACTTTTTTCATGAAATGCTTGTGTAACTTGTTTTGCAAAATTGTTTTCTATGTTTGCGTGCATGTTCAAGATTTACACTGCCACAATTTGGCTGTGTTAATCTTTAACTAGCCTACACAGCACATGGGCTGATCAGACAGGCAGCTCTGGGAGGGAAGAGGACAGAAAATACAGCCATAAGGAAGGAAAAATGTGTAGGAGTTCAGTTTACAAACCAGTGAAACTAACCCATGGGCTATAAATCAAGATGAAGTTAATGTGTCTTACTTCAAGAAGGCCCCAAGCATTGAAAAAATGAAGTCTGACTGAACTAATGAGACTGATTTGAACATAATGAAAGAGAAATTTGGTGTTGGTGTGACAGCAAAGCATCGCCAGGAGCGGTCTTTGTTAAATCTGTTTCATTGCAGACATGCTGGTTTGATTCTTGGCATCACTGAATGAGCGATGTTCATACTAGGAAGCTGATCCCAAATCATCTTACATTTCTGTAGCTGTCTGAAGCTGGATACTTGGAGCCACCTCTGAAGCAAAGCAGCTGCTTCTTGTTGTTGCTTTGGATTATAGGAAGAAAAGAGAGGCTCCGTGCTGGATTGAGCCCTGTGCATGTGTGTGCTAGCTTGGCATTCATGGCAATTTTCAGCCATCAGCAGAAAGTGCTACCTAATATTGCACAGGCATGATAGCTCAGAGAGGTCCTGGTGACTCTGCCTTGAGCAGTCTGTGCCTCCAGCTACTCAACAGCCTGGTGGTGTTAGCTGAAACAAAAGCACAAAGCTGAGATGTCTCAAACGCATGGGCCAGTTCCAACTCGACTGATGATTCTGGTGCCTCATTTATTTTGTAACTGCCTGTCAGTGCCCTGATAAAGCTCTTGCTGCCACAAATGCACCAGACTTCTGTTCTGGACCTGTGTATTTGGCCTCAGATCTGAGCAAAGCTGAAGCACGTAGCCCATCCTTGTGCTCCTACTTGCATTCTCCACAGTGAATGTGTATCCTCTGTCTGTGTTACCTTGGGCCCTGAGATTACAGCCAGCTTGCCCAGCTCCCGCAAGTGCTTACAAGGTCCCCTGTTGGCATTCTGGTTAAGATTTTATGCCTTCAAAGCAGATGGCATGTAAAACCACGTAACACTCAGACTGCTCAAAGATCACTCAATATCGTAGGAATAACGAGGAGCCAAAGGGGCAGACCTAAACATCCTTCCTTGCAACGCTTCCCTGACAGACTGAACTACTCCTTGGGCTGGGGTTGGCTGATTCCATAGCTCCTGTCTTCTTGCACCTCCACTGCTCCTTTGTCAGCAAACCCACTAACAGGCCCATGAGCCAACAAGAACTCAGGACCAGGCGATAAACTGCTTAATTACGAACCTGCCTGCGCTGACTACTTGGTCTGGCCTCTTTTCTGACCAAAGGGTACTGCCATACAAACAGAAGATTGCCAAGGTTTGGTGACTATCAAATTCTGGCACTATGTCATGCCCTCCGGACATTTTTTTGTGCCAAAATTGATGTAAACAGACAGAAGAGTAAGATCAGCCCTACATTCAAAAGAAAGCTTGTAATTCAAGCAAGAAGCATATATAGCAAGTCCTCGATATCAAACAGAATTTCTAAGTTGTACAGATAGGTTCCCCAGATCACTACCAAGCTATTTTATTCATTATTAAACAGCTGTCAATAATGAGTTGTGGTTGCTACTAAACAGCACGTGCAGTGTAGGATAAGTTCCAGAATTGTGGGGCAGGAGGCTGCTAAGTCAACGCTCTGGGTTTTTTGCCCTGGCTTGGACAGTGTGTACAGTGCTGAGGAGAACCTGGGGTAAATGGACTGGTTTTCATCTCTTCCTGCCCTTACTTGGGCATGTATCTCCAAACATGACCTCCAGGGGCTCCTTATGCTTACAAAGGAGTAGCATGCTTTGCCTCTGACAGGGACTCCTGCCTGCTTCTGCACTTGTACACTATACTAGCTGGTCACATAGTCTCCTAACACCCAGGAGCTTGCTCAAGTCTTGCTTAGCCATACTTCTGCTGCCACATATGTGTTGGAAAGCATTTCACAGCATGTTCAGGCCTGCTCCCAAACTCACCATAAATCCATCCTCCATCCAGAATCCTGAGAGATGCTCCAAACCTACAGCCTGGGGTCACATTCTCTTAAACAGGCTCTCAGTGCTCCTTTAGACACCAGAGTGAACAGCCACATTTCCAGGAGCTCGGACAAAATGTTGCTGCAAGAGTTGTCATATCAGGAGCCACAGCCTCAGGAGCACTCTGGAAAACCCAGACCTTTCTTGGGGTCTTTCTGATTCGAAGCTGTTTTGATAAGCTGGGCCTCTCTGGCTGCAGTATCATTCAAGATGATATATTTCATGCAAATATGTTTTCCATTCCAGAATTCAAAAAGAAATGCTAGTGATCCTGAACTGAGACTCTAAAATACTGTGAGCTGAGATGTTTTTCAGAGCTCTCATATCTTTACAAGTGAGGATCATTTTAAGGGTCTCCTGAACATAAAGGCTTGGCAGATGTATATGGAAGTGGGCACTGCTTCTAGTTCATCTCATGTGAAATAGCAGGGTGAAGTTTATTGAAGCAAATACATATACAGCATTTGTATGCTGATGGTGG
This sequence comes from Grus americana, assembly GCF_028858705.1. NCBI lineage: Eukaryota > Metazoa > Chordata > Aves > Gruiformes > Gruidae > Grus > Grus americana. The sequence goes on along the minus strand of NC_072855.1, from coordinate 9,432,954 downwards.
GTTTTTTTAATATCTGCTTTTATATTACATTATTATCAAGTAACTGCCTCTGACAACTTTATCTAACTATGATCCTTTATGTCACTAAGGCAAATTGATTTTCAGGAAAGCATTGATAGAACAAGTGGTAATGGTTATAAACTAAAAGAGGGTGGAGTTAGACCAGATATAAGGAAGAAATTTTTTACAATGAGGGTGGTGAGGCACTGGAACAAGTTTCCCAAAGAAGTTGTGGATGCCCCCTCCCTGGAAACATTCAAGGCCAGGTTGGACGAGGCTCTGAGCAACCTGATCTAGTTGAAGATGTCCCTGCCCATGGCAGGGGGGTTGGACTAGATGACCTTCAAAGGTCCCTTCCAACCCAAACCATTCCATGATTCTATGAATACATGGAGGAAGGGGAAAACGTTTTATACAATGTTGTTTGTTTGTTTCTTTCTTTCTTTCTTAGTGTTGGGGAATTTCTTCCCATCAAAAACACAGTGACATTTTATCTGCCTTCTTGGTTGAAATTATACAGTGTTTAAGAACTATATATTCACTGAAATTTCAATTTTCAAATTAACAGGTTTGTAAAATGACAGTTTTATATGTAACTTTTCCTTCATGTACATCCAATGTTCCAGTCTTGAAAGGATTTTGAATTAACAGGCTCAGCTTCTTATATAATGAAAGCTAGAATAGAAGAAAATAAATACATGTGAAGACGTTTAGCTTCTGATATTCTGAATTTTCTAAACAGTCAGTGAATTCAATGGAAATTGAATCAGATCATGAATGGCTAGGGATGAGTTAGTGGCTAATAAATATTTTGGTTGTGGCTGATGATAAAATTAATGTCGTTTGGATGTATTCATGAGGATGTGAAAAAACTTACTTGAAAAGATGTGTTTCTCAAAGACTTCTAATGTTTTGGCATTCCATTTACACCTTATTACTAACATGTCTTTGCCCCATGAGCAGTACAGACAAGTAAATATGATATAGTTATATTTACATTCCAGCTGAGTTTTAAAGGCCTACAAGGATGGACAGCTTAGGGAAAGGTTTCATTCTGAGTCCCGGTTTCACCAGGGTGCTTAACGGCAACCATGGGAAAAGCTTCCAAATCCAGGTGAGTGCCATGAAAGTTAAGATTCCTTCCTGGCACAGGCACGCTGGCTGGTTTAGGAGTCATAGTAAATCCCAGCCTTTGGCACTCAGTTCTTCCGTAGTCTTGTACATCTGACTCATCCTACATATCCCTCACCTGGAGCTGGAAGTCACAGTGCACTTCACATGTTGTCCGTCAATTCTCTGAGCCAGACAGCACCTATATGATGGTATAGCTGCTCTCCCCCGTCACTCTGGGATGCTGCAAGTTTTATGCTCAGAGAGCTGCTTAGTAGTGGGGATGACAAGGACCATGTTGGTACTTAGATAAATAGTGAGAACCATCAACTAATCAACTTAATCTGCCTCTGGGAAGTTACTTTGTCCAAGTGGCACATGAGGGTAGAGGGGATCACATTTCCTGCTTCTCAGGGGAGCAATGCTGCCCTTACTTGTCCTGGCTGCCACCTCTTGACCTCTCATATGCATGGGGACAGTCACTCATTCTGGTGACAGTGCAGATATGGGACAACCCAGTTCACCCTTGCAAGCTATACTAGTCCTGCAGGCTGCTGGTTGCACGGGAACCCTGCCTGACTGGACTCCAAGTTGCTTCAAGTAGTTTCACAGCTGCTCTGATCCATTGCCCTTCTCCTGGGGAGCTGAGATGCTGGTCTGAGGAGCCTTGCAGAGAGCAGTAATGAATCAATTTGGATGATAATGAACCACTGAGCATATCTGACACTGTTAGGTAGTGAGCAGTTAAAGCCCTGAGGTAGTACAATTTTACTTGTCTCCCCTAACATCAGCAGATCTGACATGAGCAGGGAGCAAAGCCACTGAATAAGAAAATGCCATCCTGACAGCCCTTTTTCAGGGTAAAACTGCCCTTTAATTCACCCAAATAAAAGACTGTGTAATGTTTTTCACAGTCCCAGGACAAGCATAATAGTTGCTGGCAGCAGGTCTATTTTCATCATTATCAAAGGCCTTGTGATTATGTGTGTTACTGATTCCTGTTGAGATTGTTACAGTGAAAACCATTTGTGGAAAATTAAAATGAATAAAAATATAAAAACACGGTGTCATGTTTCACTGTTGTCTCTTAAGGAGTAAAATTAAACTATCTATGTAGGGGAGAAAGCTAACAGCTCTGGTAAACAGGAACATTTATTTGCATGGAGTGTTTACATCTAATGAATGTGCTTTATCCTTGATAATTGGCCCTGTTTGGGTCCAGGAGAGCTCAGTCATCATTAAACCATGGAACAAGGTATAAATGCTTCTAGCAAAGAAACCCATGTTGAATTGAAGTGTGTCCGCACGAGAAAAGCTTGTCTGTAGAGTGTACTGATCCTTTGGCAGGCTTTGGCACAGATTAGAAAAGTACCAGCTGAACTAGAAAAAAAATCATAGAAGTGTCATTAGATGTGGATCATTCGGACCAACTTTCCTGACTTTGGCCTTAACTGATCAAAGGTAGTGTGAGTTGGTATGCAGATAAATGAAATAAGGACCAGCCTGGATCAGAGCAAGTCTTCTCCAGGAGAAGATCTAGCAGATACATCCCGTATCATCAAAGTCTTTCCATTTACTTCTTATTCAGGATCAATCAGCAAATGGCCTACAAGATGAAGGGAAATTTTAGGAGAGACTTTCTCCTTCCCAGTTTCAAAGGGATCAAACTAGAGGAGGCCACAAAGTGGCAGAGACATTATTTTTACTTCTTCTCATTTTTATATCACTGATCTCCCCAAGGATGATGCCAGTTACATGTTATTTTTCCTTAAGCCTTCGCATCAGTGGTTCTAACAGTGTTAAAAGGTTCTCACTGTGCTAAGCACACCCCTGAGGCAAATTCATTTGTGAGGAGGCCTTTCTCACAGTGCCCCAACACAGTTTTATCACTCCATTTTCTCTGGTCTCCCTGGCCTGGCTCATTGGGTTACTCAGGAGTGCAAAGCCTGATCAAGGCAAGGTGGCTGAGATGGCACCTGGTAAGACTGGAGTAATGCTGTCTGGCTGGGGAAAGCATCCAGAAGAGGCATTTGGGATGATTTTGAGCTCAGCCTTTTGTTGATGGACTTTGCCAGCTGAGGGCACAGTTCAGCAGCTAGATGATGCCAGCAGGAAGTCTGAGCCCCTTCTCTGAGTGAAGGATGTGCAAGACTGAGGTTAGATATCACAGGGCTATCTAGTCTGTGCCCAGTCTCTCCAGAAAAAGTTTAGCTGCTGGCTTGTTCAGTAACATTTGTCAACTTTGGTTATGCATCACAAGGTCTGCAATGCTCATGATACCTTCTTTTGCTCTATAGCTTCTATTCCTCTCCCCACGACCTGGTAACTGGGGAGAATTTCTGTTTTATCTGCATTGTTGGGAAGTCAGCAGTTTTGTTATGTGGTGACTGACACATCTGTTTATTTAGGCATGTGTTGATACAAGACGTCACGGGCGTAACTGTAGTGCAATACAATGCCAGCTATATGAGAGGAGTTGTCTTCTAGTAAATCCAGCCCCCATTTGTACCTCTAGTTCACAGGGATCCTGTAGGGAAGACTCAAGACAGAAGTTATCAGTAGACAAAAGGCTTCTCTACAGATTTCATTGCAGTTAAGCAAGCATGGGTAAATAAGTGTTTGATTGTAACAGAAAAATCAGTTAATATCTAGGACAGATACCTCCAGCAGGAAATGGCAGAACAATATGAAGAATGGTGCAACATCTGCTTTACTCTACCAGAAGAACTGCCAACAGCTGGCTAAAAGGAAGAAAAAGGAAGATGAAAAGCAAAAAAAAAAAAAAAAAAAAAAAAAAGCATGGCCAAGAATCCTAGAATCCTAGAATCATACAATCATAGAATGGTTTGGGCTGGAAGGGACCTTAAGGATCATCGAGTTCCAACCCCCCCGGTCAGGTTAAAGAGAGGAGACAACTCTACAGAAGTGCAAATCACAATAAGGCAACACAAATATGCACCATTAACATCCACTTTCTAGAGCAGGCAGGATGGTGCAGGGCTCTGCACGAAATACTGATCGTAACTGCAAATGCTGTTAAGCCCTGGCTGTGTGCTGAATGCTGCTGCAAGCATTTAGGCAGGGGGAAACTGGTCTATACTGGATTTTGCACTAGAATGATTTTTGTATTATTACTGAAAAACATTAATTTTGACCACCAGCTGAAATCAAGTGTCGTCCTCCTGCAGATCGATGCATATGATGGGATAGCTATTAACCCAAATTGCTTCCAAGTAAAACACATCAGGCACTAGAAAAAGGGAATGTGAGTATTATTCGACTGAAAAGTGGGGCACGAGGGGATTACAGGGATTCCCAAACTGCTCTGAAAGCTGAGTTGGCTTCTGATGAGCCTTGAGCTGTATGTGTGAGCCTTACCTTAGTGAAGAACATCACCAGGTGGTATTCCCGAGTGAACTACGATGGTCATTTTAACGCAGAGAGAAAATTTTTGTTTCCTAACAATTGCTACAGAGAGAATGGTTTTTGGCCTCTTTCTGTCTGTTACTCTTATGCAAGAATTTCACTTCAACTCTAATTTTTCCTTGAATAGATTTTGTGGGGCTGCAGGCTGACCCAAAAGCCCTCAGAAAGCAGAAGAAAAATGCTAGTGCCAACAGCTCTGCGATAGCCTGTGGCAGCTCAGCAGTGCACTGAGCAGCCAGAGCATGAGTGCCAGTTTGGGAGCCCATTGCTGCTCACCTCCACTCTCTAATTGGCAGAGAACTCCGTAATTGCTACAAGTCAACACCACCAAGAGTTCAACACAGAAATCAAACAGGAGGGCAAATTGAATGACTGTACATGGCAGGTACATGCTTCCAGCAAGAGAGCCAAAGGCTACGCTTCTCTCAGCAAGTGGACTATAAAACAAGTTCTTAACACATGCGCATAACCTCCAGCATGCAAATGTACTGAGCACAGTGAAAATACTGATGAGCAGGGAGTTCGGCATTTATTTAACTCATGACATGGAAAAGGAGTTTTACATAGTTAGATTAGGAAGTGAGAAGCATTTGCCTTCTTGTGTAAAGAATTTATGAGACACACCTAGGCCTGTGAGGCCAGGCATAGCTCCTCACTACTCAAAAGAGGAAAGCAGGTGTCCAGCTCTGCTGTATTCCCATTCGCAGGGACCAGAAGGTTTCTAACCTCCTTTAAACCTTGAGAAACATCTCTCAGGGAAGTGCCCAAGGAACACTTGAGGTTTCTTTCTTTTGATTCACGTAACCCATCTAAATGGCCTTCTGCCTAGGCCCTCACACATTCCCTCTGCTGCATCATCCTGTCTCCCACTTCCCTGCACACTCACAGAAGAGCAGCCAAAACATGGCAGCAGAGTGATTTCAAAGCAGTAGTTCCAGGCCACCCTATAAATAATGTATAGAGATCGTTGGTGAATTTTGCTTCTGAATCGTCAACAGTGTTATCTTTTCCATTCCTGCCACGACCTTCCTGTAACTCTTCTAGAATTAAAGTTATGTAAACAGCAGATTTGAAGTGCATTCTTTTCTATGGGTTCAGCAATCCACCGAATGGCTCCTACTACTCACTGATTTCACAGATGAGCAGATCTCCTTTTCCAGGGAACAGGCAGCTGTGGAGCTGGTGCTCAAAAACAGCAGTAGAGAAGAGGCCTTGAATTATAACAGTGCTGCAGTGCTCAGTGAGAAAGGACATTAAATACAGTTTTTGTAAGTAAACAGGACTGCATACAAGAAAAGCCTGACCTTGACCATCCATTTTTCCACTTCAGGGGGCAAAAACCCCAAAGGCTTCAAATACTGGCAAGTCAGAAGTAGAAATTCAAAGATCAAATCAGACATTTTCCTATAAGCCAAAATCTAGTTACCTCTGATTGCTGACTTAGAGATAGCATGCTGTATCAGTACAGTGGGGTATGAATAATTGGCTGAGATACATGTTTGTGTAGTTCTCTTCCTTAAAACAAACAGAAAAGTGTAAGATTTGTAAATTTAAGAGCTATTGGCCCGTTAATTTGTTTGCTTTGCTCACGGAGACAAAGAGCCTGCTGAAAGTGTCATTCCAGCTAGGAAAAAAATGATTACTTCAGTTCAAATGTGGGGCTGAATAGTGCACTTCCACATCTGAAAGGTCCCCAGAGTGGAGGAAATAAACAGCTCATCATAAAGTCTGGACTGTAGCTCAGCGCATTTATAATTGTATCAAGCGTGCTAATGGCCCTGAAGCAGAGACTAAGTGCATGAGAAAGCACCCATGCCTTCTGCAGAAAAATATAAACAGATACTAAAAGAAAAGGAGATAATAGGTTTAAAAATAATGCCCTGCAAATCTCCACCAGCTTAGTGATATTTATATAATAATGCTTGCCAGATCCAAAAGCACCCGGAGGAATACTTACTGTCACCTCCTTCTATCCACCAGTTTGGTCCTGCTGGCTCTGTGATGCTGAGCACAGAGGCAATCCAACTTGGCTTCTCTAAAGTCCGCAGAGGTCACTGTTGATGAAAGGGATCCACTTTTTGCTCTTCCCATCCTATGTTCTGCCTTGAGAGGCTGAGTCTGATTGTTGGCGACTTTTGTCTCAGAGGAACTGAGATGCCAAGATCTGACCTGAGCCCTGCAGTTGTGCTTTATGGGTCTGTAAGGCCCCATATTTTTGGATGCCAGTGTCATAAAAGTATTTCAATTCTCAGACAGCAACAGATGGAGCAATTCTTAACTGATGTGCATTTTCTGCAATGGTAATAAATGGTAGGAATCACTCTAACAACCCAACCTTTCTGACTAAATAAGCATCGTATTTCCCAATAGCTAAGATGTACTAGCACCTAAGATGCAGTCCCTCCCCACCATCAACAGGGACAACTCTTTCTCCTAGAACCATAGAAGCTGGTCCCTTCTCCTCTTTATCAGGCTGTTGCAAAGCAACAGCTTGGGGTAGAGATGCTCCATGTTGCTGAGCTCTTCCTCTTCCTTTCTTCTGCTTCTGTAGGGACAGTGTTGGCCATGGAGGTGGCAGGATGGAGAATCCAGAGTAGCACTGGCTGGCTTCTATACACTGGTGGCAGCCCCACAGCTCTTGGAGTGGCCCTCTGCCTCCCCGACCGCCCAGTGCTGGGAGCACTGGCAGCATGGGGACAGCGTGCTGGTGGTCTCTGTATCCTTTCTTTTCCACCTCTCTGCCCCTGGATTTTCATGTGCCCCAGGCTGGCACTGTCCCCTGTGCAGTGGGTATCCTACTTTAGCTGAGGCCTCTAAGATACCACGGTTACTTACACAAACGATGTGCTTGATAAATCATGCTTAATGTCTTGAAGGACTGGACTTCACTACCTTCATTGCTGCTGTTCTGTTCCCCAGCAACAGCACATTTTCCTAGTAATTTCTAGCACTACCTCCCAGCATTTTGTCTCCTGAACGCTGGGTTCTCCCCATCTATCCCAGGAATAGATTGGCACCTGGGTCACTTGGGTGTAATTGCTTGCAGCACATTCCTCCCCTGACATTTCTATTCCCCCTCAACCACACTAGATCATTAACAAGTCTGTGACTTAGATCATTAATTATTATTTATGCAGAAACTCAATAGAACATTGTCAACTTGAAAAATTGTTTTCCTAGATGAAAACATAAATTGTTGCTAAAGCTGAAAACACTGACCAAGTTTTCTTTTTCAAGTTCTTGATGCACCTGCCAGCAAGCTGAGCAGACCCATGCCACTTCCTCGCTGTACTTCCATTTGTGATTTCCAGCTCAGTCCTTACCAACATTAGACTCCTCTTGGGAAGAAACATCAAAACCTAATAAAACCTAATTATTAGAATTGTGGAAAAAGACTATTTAAGATAAGCTTCCCTTTCTAATGACATAAACCTTCATTATCACATATAGCAGTGCTTTCCTCAGGCATTTTCTAGCAGTGACTCTTTCTAGCAGTGACTCTTTCAGTCACAAAAGAATAAAGCTCCAATGCACAGTGATTGAAAGTGTGCCAAGCTTTATTGACAAGGAAGCACTAAGGCTTTGGAGCACTATGAAATAGAAGCCTACAGAGAGAGATACATTATGTATAAGAACATATTCTAGAAAATACCCAAAGGGAAAAACTAGCTAGCCTTGAACAACTGTGACAGAGACTTCCAGCCTCAGTGCTTACACTTCTTTTGAAATCTGATGCGGAGAACTGATCAAGAAGCTGAAGTCAACGAAAGACAACAATTCACAGGTTTCACACAGCAATGAGCCTCTGTAAATCAGTTAGATGAATAGGAAAAGGAAAGACAGGTGAAAGATTTGGTTGCCACAACTGGGTTTTCAAACTCCCTAAGAGAGAGGCAAATTCTAACTTTATTGTCATAAAAACTCACAGGGAAATGTGGAACTGCATAAAGTTACAAGATGCACAGAAACAGAATAATTGTCAGCAAATGTGAAATATCAGCCTGGATATCTTCTTGCTCATATGTGTTACGCAAAGAGCCAGCAGGTACCGGAAAGACCTGGAGGTCCAAATGTACTAAATACATTGACAAAACACATCATTGCAAACCAAAAATAAACTGGTCTATGACTGACAATGTAATTTATACATTCACAGCCTCAAGCCCTTCTCATATAGATCATTTTTGAGTGATCTTATATGTGCTTTAGTTTGGGGCAGTCACAGCTATCTATGCTTTGGCTAGAAGCTCCTAATATTTGGAGCACCTAGTTCCACTAAGGAGCTTACTCCCTTACAATTATCTTAAAAGTAAGGTGAAGATATTGATTCACAGTACAGTTTAATCCACCCCAGAAGACCACTCCCAGCATCCCAAAACCGAGCTTAAAATGGCCATAGTCACGCTTTTCCAGACAATAAAGAAAACAATTTATTTAAAGTCTGGCAAAGGTACAAATGCCACCATTTTAACTCTCAATAATATAAAAAGCACTTGTTTTCCACAAAAATTTATCAACTTAACACAGGTTAAATCCCACTGTGATCTGCTTGGATCCTTCTTCCCCATCCACAATCTTTCCGGTGCCCTAGAAGTGGCCCCTTTTAAGGAAATCCTAATGACCCTTCTGTCTATGGAATGTGCAGGCTGAGACAGGTGTTGGCTTGCTCAGCTCCTCACCACAATTTTCCCAGCCTCAGTTTCCAGCACTGCATGCCAAGTTTGATGGGAGTCAGCCTGAAGCCCTGCCCCTTCACACTTCCTCCTGATGGATAAATCTGGACTGCTGAGTATAGTAGCATCTGCTTAATCCTTCATTTACTAAAATTCATCTTTAAATGCTTCACCCTCAAATTTCTCCAAGTTAGAGCTCTAACCCTGCTTTTCTAAATATTTTTTGAAAGAATTGTCCCCTGGGAATGGGCAGGAGCCTTTCTGTTTCCTTCAAACTTTTCTAGCCAAAGCACCATCTTTTTCAGCAACGCCTGGATAGCTACAGAGGCCTGTCAATACAAATCCCTCTGATTCACAAGCGGCATTTCCTAAAACATTCCTGCTGAGGTTCCCAGCTCACTGCACAGGAGGGCTGAGCTACCCTTTATGTTCTTCTAGCTCTTGTCCTGTGGGGCATCCCATGAAAGAGGACCTACTGGAGCTGTTGTGTGACTTCCACTGGCCTAACTCTGCAGCCCAGTGACGCAGGAAAAAGAAGTGTCCCATAACACTGCTTTAAAGTGGGAAAAAGCTGCTGCAAGCCAAATTCACATAGCCTTTCCTGTTCTTGTTAGTGCCCATATTATAAAGTCCCAAACAATTCTGGAGACCAGTGACAAGTGGTGTTCCTCGGGGTCAGTACTGGGACCGGTGCTGTTTAACATCTTTGTCGGCAACATGGACAGTGGGATCGAGTGCACCCTCAGCAAGTTTGCTGACGACACCAAGCTGTGTGGTGTGGTTGACACACTGGAGGGAAGGGATGCCATCCAGAGGGACCTTGACAGGCTTGAGAGGTGGGCACGCGCGAACTTCAAGGAGTTCAACAAGGCCAAGTGCAAGGTCCTGCACATGGGTCGGGGCAATCCCAAGCACAACTACAGGCTGGGTGGAGAATGGATTGAGAGCAGCCCCGAGGAGAAGGACTTTGGGGTGCTGGTGGACAAGAAGCTCAACATGAGCCGGCAATGTGCGCTTGCAGCCCAGAAAGCCAACTGTATCCTGGGCTGCATCAAAAGCAGCGTGACCAGCAGGTTGAGGGAGGGAATTCTACCCCTCTACTCCACTCTCATGAGACCCCAGTCTCTCATGAGATCCCCAGAGCACTGTGTCCAGCTCTGGGGATCCCAACATAAGAAGGACATGGAGCTGTTGGAGCGAGTCCAGAGGAGACCATGAAGCTGATCAGAGGACTGGAGCACCTCTCCTATGAAGACAGGCTGAGAGAGTTGGGGTTTTTCAGCCTGGAGAAGAGAAGGCTCCAGGGAGACCTTATAGCAGCCTTCCAGTACTTCAAAGGCGGCCTACAGGAGGGCCGGAGAGGTTTAACAGGGGCATGGAGTGACAGGACAAGGGGGAATGGGTTTAAGCTAAAGGAGGGTAGATTTAGATTAGATATAAGGAAGGTACTTTTTACAATGAGGGTGATGGAACATTGGAACATTTTTGCCCAGAGAAGCTGTGGACGCCCCCTCCCTGGAAGTGTTCAAGGCCAGGTTGGATGGGGCTTTGGGCAACCTGGTTTAGTGGAGGGTGTCCCTGCCCATGGCAGGGGGGCTGGAACTAGATGATCTTTAAGGTCCCTTCCAACCCAAACCATTCTAGGATTCTATGATTCTTGAAAAGTTGTTTGAAAAAATAGCATTTGGACACTTTGCACACTATACTTCCAACTGGAGTGATTTTTTCAGCAGTTCCAAACACAGGGATACGTAATGAATAAAACTGTCATGGCTTGAATAATGGCACCATTGAACAGAGAGCAAAATTCTCTAAGCAATGAATCCTAAAGAGTATTGAGCCCTCCAGGTCCAATTTTGTAAAGCTGTTAAGCATGGATGTATGTTGTTTTAAGCAAGCTGCTGTTGTAGCACCTTGCAAGATTTATTGTTTGTACTCTGAAAGCACATATTGATTCCTGGGATGTGCAGAACTGAAACAGTTATTACAGAAAGTGTATCTAGAGTATTAGATCTGGAGCATTGTATCTTGGCTCACTGTTCCATCCAGTTCATCTATCCAATCTCTCTGCCTTTGTTCATCAGTATCCCATGCACGGCTATCCTGCTTGTTTTTCAAGCAAAACATCTTAAAGCATCTCAAAATGGAATTGATTCTAAGATCACACCTAGGTTCCTTGGGCTCCACAATCACTTCCTCAGCAAATATTTGAGAAGCCATCTGTGTGTGCAAACCCAGTATCTGCTTTTGCTTTATGAGGCACAACAAAAGGCAATTCAACAAACTGCGTCCAAGTCTACATCAAAATGTAATGAATGACGTAATGTGGAAGCAACCTTTGCCTGATTCACCAGACTAAATTCATCAGTAACTGAACTCAAAGAAAGTCAATTGAGTAGTTTGACTACAGTCTGCAGAGGTCCTTGCAGTTGCATAGGGCTCTTCACGCTCTATCTGCTCTAACAACCAAAGGCGGCACATTAAAACCTCAACTCTCTGGAGTTACCAGCTTTTCAGATTTAATACAATTTCTGCCCTATTTCCTGCTGTAATTTCCAGCTAGTGTGACTTAAAATTTGAAAACTGGCACAAAATTAAGAGAACCAAATGGATGTATTAATTTCATCTTGTGTTTTTTATAAAAATCCCATGATTTCTTCTGTGGTGCTTGTGATTCTGGACTCCTGGATTTGGCAGTGCAAATAACCTGGCAGATTCTGTGACTGACATTGAGGTTGTAACACAGTGGTTCTCATATAATTTAATCACAGTCATGCTATTGAGATAATATAATAGTAGACTGCATTTTAGGTCTGTTCCTTCCTTGCAAACAATGCACCTGCATTAGGCTGGGATCATCCCAAATTCTGCAGCATGGTTGTCTCAAGATGAAGGGGCAGCTTTGAGCAATGACTGTCAAACACTGCAAGGCTGGGGTTTTATCAAAGGCTGCTGGAGGCCAAGTCAGGCCAGGGGAATGCCCTCCCTAAGGGGCCAAACCCAAGTGTCTCAGGCAAAAAGCAATTGGAGGTCTCCATTCCCACGGAATATGAACCTGCATATGCTTTCCTCCCATTAACACACTGGTGTTGACTCACAGAGCCAACAGAGATAGGCACAGTTGTTGTTTCTTTCTATATCTTAAGGTATGTACAAATCCCTGCCCTTCTGCTTGGGCTTTGCATGTGCTTTATGAAGGATGGACCCAAGGGCAGTTCTAGTCCCCAAGCATAGCCTGCTGAACACTGGGGGAAGCGACATGTCCAGGAAAATGGACATTAACACACACCTGCCATTTTGCACCCCTGCTCCCAGAAGTCCCTTATGGTTCAGTGCTCCAGAGTGAGTGTTTTCATGCCCAGAGGAAGAAATAGAGGCTCTCACCGGTGCCAGCAACCTCATTCTCTGCGCCCCAAGGCCAGCTCCTCAGTGTGATGACAGCAGGGCCACCGGTGGCCATTTTGTCACAAGTGCTGTTCTAAGGGTATACAAAATGGCGCCGTAAGTGCTGGGCATCGAAGTACATACAGCACCTTGGAAGGCTGGTTCTCTTCACTGGGTATCCCTTTTCATCTTGAGCCTTAGGAAACTTCTGGGGCATGCCACATCTCTGGCATGTTTATGTGTATTAAAGATGTGCAGAATACAGTCAGTATCAAACATAAAACTGAGATTTTGGTTTCTGAGTTTTTCTCAACTGATTCATATATATTTTGACATGCTTCTGCGTGCTACAGTGGCCGCGGCATCTCTTGTAGTGTACAGCATTCTGCTCTCCATGCTCAGTGCTCAGCCAAGCCATGCTAGTCAGCCTGCAGAACTCCTCCCTGGCAAGGATGATAAGCATCCATGCCAATGGGTTCCTCGAGTGAGGCGCTGGCTGCTCATCTTGCCAGGCTTTGTCTGCAAGAGCCCTTGGTCAGCCCTTGGTTCTCCACAGAGCCAGTCAGTCGCTCGGGCAGGGGTGGCTGGATGCTTTCTCCAGGTTGGCAGTGACTGGGAGGAATATATGGGTGCCCAAACTCTTTGCCAGTCACAGCCAGAAAACCTCACACTTGCTAATTCCAGACTATGAATTTGGTGATAAAGTCCCTGGTCTGATGTACGTGAGGTATCTCATGGCCTTGCATGAACAAACTGCAGATTTAAATGGCAACTAATCTTGAGGAAGCAATACAAAAAACTTGCTTACATGCCATGTACAGTGAAAATTTTAAATGGATATGGTATAAATCAGACCTCAGGGAAAATGGAAAGCAGCTAAATGCATTTTTCCCAAGTTCACCGTATTTGTCTTCCCAGCCTTTAGCTACTAGTTTGATTTTTTTTTTTTCCTTGAGTGTTGCATGTTTGCACTTGCTCTTAGAGAGCTGGCTAAGGTCCAATACCATTAAATCCATTGAGGGCCTTCTTTTACTTCCAGGTCCAGATCCTCTCAACAAATGTTTAAATGAGACTAGTTCCAACTCCATAACAATACAATTGTTTGGTTTTGTATGTAACTGTACTTATGGGAAACAGCTAATTATTTGCAATGAAGAAGGTTTTAAATTTTGCAAGTTCTCCTTGGTTTGTTTTAGTTTTTTCATTTGTTTTTGGAGTTGGTTGGTCGTTGGGGTTTTTATCACGATAATGAAGCAAGCTGGAGTCCCTACAATCCATTCTTCAAAGTAATTTCACAAATTCAAAATCACAATTATTCAATGTGTTACTGGGCATGGAGTACTTGTTCTGTTGCAGGCAATATACAGCAGTCTATTTAGATACAGAAAGTCATATTATGATGGGTCTAGCCAGTCACATACAAAATCCAGTCTCTGCACAGAAATTTATAACCTTCTTCTTAGCCCTCCTTTGTGAATGTCCATAGAATAACCTTGGTATTTCCTTGCTGTTACCCATCTTGGTATTGAAACTTACTCATGTGGTGGTTCGGGGAAAGGAAATACAAGAAGCACAGGTCAGGAAGATGCATTAGAAATGTGGACCAGAATTTGAAGTAAAGGTTTTCCTGAGTTTCCAAGTAGGAAAATCAGCGGGTTTATAAAATGACTTAAATGTATAACACTCACCTCTTTATTTCCTGTATAAATTATCCAAATGTTAGCTAAACAGGCAAAAATTAATCAGACACTAGTTATTTGTATCTTTGACATTAGAAGAAGTCACATAGGGCTATATTGTCTACAAATTTCACCTTAAAACAATGGTAACTCAATGATTTTGGTATTTTCATCTGTGAATGACCTGCTTGCTTTTAATACATCCACAAGTGAGACATGGTGGTCTGCATTCTTCTTATGAAAAGAGCATTTCTCCATTGATAAATATGGAGGCCAGCGATGGAAAAGGAAACATGGCCTGTGCCCCAAAGCACTGGAGTGGCAAAACTGTGTCCCAGCTCAAGAATTCCTGGTTTCCAAATTCTTCTGCAGGCTTATACTATGCTTAACTGCTGCTGCTGAGCTTTACATGCTTTACAGTCTGTCATACATTCAACTCCCATGCACACCTGAGCAGTGAGATACAGGCATAATTTCTTAAGCAATTAAAAAGAAAAGGAATTAAACATCAGAGAAGATAGACTTGTTATAATTATTGTGTCTTTGCAAAAAAAACCCCCACAAAATTATAGATCTGTAGTTTTACCTCACCTTTTTCATTTTTTTTATATGGAATGAAATCTGACTTAAAGAGAATCCATCCTCTTGAGAAGTGTCACTCTGTCCCCATCTATAATGTATAGCCTAGTAAAAAAAGGTTGGTGTATCAACAGTTAGAAAAAACAGATATATTCAGTAATCAGTGCTGCAGACACCATCTATCTTTAGTACCTTAATGCTTTTAAGATGATGAAATACCTTCTGCACCACTACAAAAAGGCTAGGCTTCTGTTTGCTGTTTCATATAGTCAGTAACTATGGATAACATTTAATCTTGAAGCAACTCGTGAACACCTTGAGAAAACAATTTATAGGATCAAATTTCTTTAGCCCTCAGTCCCCTGTTCTGTATTTCTCGGGGCACGGCACACTTTAACTTCTTTTCCAGCCATGCACATAGAGAACATAACACAAGCACATACGCTTGTCCACACTGGGTTAGACCAAAGGCCATTCTACTGTGGGATCCTTCTCCAGCAGTCAACAAATGATCATGAGCATATGGGGGGAAAATTCATTCCTTCATTTGCCCATGTGAAGATGCAGAGGCGCTGAGTGCATGTTCTGAACAGAGTCCCAAGGCCTGTTCAAAGCAGAGCTAGAATCAGAAATTGGAAAGTCACGATATCTTGTCAGAATTTTAGCAAACAGACCCATCCTGCTTTATCCATTGCTGTCAAAAATTATTTATTCAAAATGTTTACTGGAGTGAAAATGGGGCTAAATATTTTATACATATATACATATTATACATACATATAGATATATATATTTGCAATTGATATTAGTTTCCCACCTCTATTTAACGTTCGCTGCCAAGAACACTCTTTCAGTGAGTGCTGCCTTCCTCCTTGGCTAATAAAAGCACCTGCAAATTTCCTCTTAATGTTCAAATCAGCAAGTACCAGTTTGCAAAAGATGCTTCCAGCTCTTCCGTATTTTCTCTGGGAGCAAGCACAGCACAAAGCCTCCCTGAGACTCTCCATGTTCTGCACAGCTCCAGCTGAGGAGCATGGGTTATTCACAGCCACCTCTTCCATCTGCATTTCATTGCACAGCTCTCAAAAGCAGGTTCTGGAAAGCTTGAAAAATTCACATGCCATGCTTGATGAGAGCGGGGAAAATAATGCCTTCTTTTGCATCAGTGTGCAAAACATCTCTGTGCTCCCCATTTCAAATGCTGTCCCTGATACCGCTGTGCTGGGGTTGTCTGCAGCACTGCCGTCATTCTAAATGATTGCAGCCTCGGCTTACCACGCACAGCATATGAATCCTTAGGAGGCTGCAGCTCTGGTTTCTCAGTCAGGAGCGCTGATTTGCCAGGAACTCAGTGAGGCTGCAGAGGGCAGGTATCTCTTTTCCCCTCCGTACTTGCTCCCCTTTTCTCTCACTCACTGGGTCCTGGCCAGGGAAGGACTAAGCAGAACATTGTTTTAGGCAAGGGGGTCTTCTTCCCTGTCTGCCAAGAGAGGCAAAGGCAAACTTTCTGCCTTGTACCAGTTCCAAAAAAACCCGTCCTTTATGCTTCTCTGCCCTGGGAAAGGCACAAAAGCCTCAGAGTCTTTCTTCTTTTAAATTACCTTTGAGCTAAACTGGAATTCCTGTCAGCCTCGTTCAGCACAGCAAGCGCTTTCTCTCAGCAGGGTGAGATCTGTCTTCTGGTAGCAAACAAACAGCAAGCATCAGCCACCTCCTCAAGTCTCACTGCTCCAGGAAGAGGTCTTGTCTATGGGTGCCAGCCTGGGGTAGGTGAAGGAGTGGGGACAGAAACCACATGGCTACTCTTAACGGAACTACCTACACGTTTTGTAACTATTGCTTAGAAAATGAGGAATGTATATTGGATGCTCAGGTCACCCAGGAGTTACCTATAGACTGGTTCTGGGTACTGAGATATAACTGATTTCTAAATATGAGCTTTTCATCCAGAGAGGGTATTCCATGGGTCTTTCTGAGTATTCCACACAAAAATCATAGAATCATAGAATCATAGAATGGTTTGGGTTGGAAGGGACCTTCAAGATCATCTAGTTCCAACCCCCCTGCCATGGGCAGGGACACCCTCCACTAGACCACATTACCCAAAGCCTCATCCAACCTGGCCTTAAACACTTCCAGGGATGGGGCATCCACAACCTCTTTGGGCAACCTGTTCCAATGTGCCTCACCACTCTCACAGTAAAGCATTTCTTTCTGACATCTAATCTAAATCGACCCTCCTTCAGCTTAAACCCATTACCCCTTGTCCTGTCACTCCACTCCCTGATAAACAGTCCCTCACCATCTTTCCTGTAGGCCCCTTCAGGTACTGGTAAGCTGCAATTAGATTTCCCCGGAGCCGCCTTTTCTCCAGGCTGAACAATCCCAACCGTCTCAGCCTGTCCTCATAGGAGAGGTGCTCCAGCCCTCTGATCAGCTTTGTGGCCCTCCTCTGGACTCGCTCCAACAGCTCCATGTCTCTCCTGTACTGAGGCCCCCAGAGCTGGACGCAGTACTCCAGGTGGGGTCTCACAAGAGCCGAGTAGAGGGGCAGGATCACCTCCCTCAACCTGCTGGTCACGCTGCTTTTGATGCAGCCCAGGACACGGTTGGCTTTCTGGGCTGCAAGCGCACGCTGCTGGCTCATGTTGAGCTTCTCATCAATCAATACGCCCAAGTCCTTCTCCTCAGGGCTGCTTTCAATCCATTCCTCACCCAGCCTATAGTCGTGCTTGGGATTGCGCCGACCCATGTGCAGGACCTTGTACTTGGCCTTGCTGAACTTCATGTGGTTTGCATGGGCCCACCTCTACAGCTTGTCAAATATGGGCAAGGAACACCAGCCCATACACTAGTCAGATTCAGTTAGCAATAATACTATTTAGCTGTGATGTTACCTAACAGGAGTTTTCATTACAAGCAAGATAAATTGTGTTTCCATTTTGCATAATGAAATCCAGAGACACATCTTCAGACTTGTCCTGAGACTCAGCTCCAAATTACTAACTTAGAACACACATGGAATTACACCCAAAGAAGGCATCATGTATGAGAAGTTCTGGAGATGTGGCAATCATTACCAGGATTTATCCATCACCTTGCCTACCCAGAGGTAGCCCCAAGCTAGCATGATTATACCATTTCTCTTATGGGGAGGACTTGGCTGTGCATCTCTACAGCCTACCTTTTGCGCTCCACCTTGCGTACAAATGCCATGTGCCCAGGGCTACATGCAGCAGCACTGCACCAAAAGAAAAGACACAGTTTGGTTTCAAAAGGTCATGAGAGCTGCCTTGGCTCCGCAGCAAAACAGTGCTGGACGTGTTGTGTGGGAAAACAGGCTTTCTGCTTTAAGGCCTCCTGCAATTAAATCCTTTTGTAAAATATATAGTTTCTTCTAGTAAGTGGAGACTGAAGGGGGTTCTGAATTTAAATTAACTTCATGAGCAATAATAAATTAAAACTATCTAGCTCAATTTTTTTCTTCATGCCATCATAGCAATTATAAGGAGCTTTATCACAACCACCAAGTACAGAGTATGGGGTCCTTAAAAGAGCTCATAAAAATCATTACAGTACTTTTAATTCCAAATAAGAGTCAGTTCAATTTTATACTTCAGCAAATAAGAATACATTCATAATTTTAGCCCAAATACAAGATTTCTTTATTTTTTTAATTCAAAATAGCACTTCTTCTCATGGATTTTCCACCTAATTAGAGACCAGATATTTATTGATGCATAACCACTATCATTTTTCAAATCAGCAACAAAGCACACCAAATATTACAATGCATCTTGCCTTTTTATTGTATTGTGCTACAGACAGAGGAGTGCCTACAAAATAATCATTGCCTCACAACCATAAAGTTGCAGTGTCACTCTGATCCCTTTGGGAATCAGAGAACATCCACGTGTCATTCATTCCACCTTTTTATCGTAACAAGCAGCATATATCAAAACTCAACTGTGAGCAACCATTTTTCTAAATAAAAACAGAGCCAAAAAACCAGTGCTTGCTAACAGGACTTTGCAAGATGCTTTAAGGTACCAGCAGAATAAGCATGCACAATAGCAATACAAACCCATAGACATGCCACCCCATGCAAAGGTGAGTTGTGCTGGAAAATTCACAGGTTCGGTGCTGGAACTCCACCTCCTGCAAAAAAAACACCTCAAAATCTGTGTATTACTTTGGTTCAAATCTAAGTGGGAGTAAAGCAACCTAAGGTTGGCATTTTCCAAAGGAGTTGTGTCAAACCTATTGTTATATCTGCAAAATAAAATATGGTCTGTGGTAAGAACCTCTGTTGCTTCCCATCAGTGAGTTACCAGTTACACTACAGAGGAGTGTAATGCTACTAGAAGCAATGTGTTGCTGTGTCATGCTGCTTCTTTTTTATACAAACTAGGTCCTGATGACCTGTAAAGGGTTCTTCTAGAATACTACAAAGGACAAAGCAAACTTCCTACTTGAAATGCAGGTGCAAGGAAGCTTTTTCTTGCTGAGAACCACATGCCTTTCAAACAACTTTGGCAGGTATATGGCAATCACACCTTTATGTTATTGAGTATGACTGCACACAAAATACTAAGTTGGCAGTGGGTCACAGCTCCCTATTTCCCTGTGCCTACTGTGGTAGATAAAATGGGAGAGAAGCAGTTTGCAAACATACAGATAGCTAGCATCATAATTCACTGAGCTGCCTGACAGCAAAATATCAGCCGCTTGTGGGAAGACAGAGATTAATAAGAATTGGTAAAATGACTTTGAAAACCACTGCTGTTGATACTGCTCCCATACTCCTGATTGTATAGAAGTTTCTAGCCTGTACATACATGCTGTAGCTTATATACAAATCTCCATTAATTATACTTCGGGAATGATATTTTAAGCCCTATGAAAAATCTGTTATTATCTACAAGAACTTTCCACTGGGGCCATTTTCTGCTCTCCTCCCCAAAACAAAGGAAAAAAGGAGAACAATGAGAAAGGATTTGCTATTCTTTTTCAGAGAGTAACAAGGCGCAATCTTGCTTACTACTACTACTACTACTGCACTGCTTAAATTGTTTCGTTGTCTCTTGTCTCACACTGACTGAAGCAGGAATATTAATAGTATCAGCACTGTAACCCACCGCTATGGAGTGTAAAGTCCATGCAAGAGTTATGGCCCATTCTGGAAGAACTTAAATATTTCTGAAAATACGGTTTGCAGGAGACTCCTGGGCACGCAGGCGTTTTGTAGGCTCTCTGCCAAAACTCTCTGTAGAGGCCAGTTTCAGTGGTTCAATCCAGTATGTGATTTGCTTAATGAAAGACACTTCTCTAGAAGATTTTGGCAGACGCAATCAGTTCAATTGCCAGGCAGTATTCATGTGATTACAAGTGTTACTGATCACATTAGATACTTAATAAATCTCTCCAAAAAGATCACAGCTACTGCATGACTCTGAAGAAATTCAAATTGTGATACAGATTACTGTGTGTGCTGTGTGCTGGACTATTGACACGATTGGGAACAAATACCTTCCTTGGACTGCCAAGCAGTCAGTGACAACTGTTAATTTCTATATAAAGCCATGACTGCTTGTTTGTAAATGTTTAGCTATGCATCATTGCAAAGTAGCTTCCTTTTCAGGTGAGGGATACATTCCACCATAAATATAGTAAAGAATTTGACTCCACTGGCTTTCACAGATCTATGGCAATTCACATGTGCTGAGGGGTTGGCCTGAGAGTCCAAGGACAATTTTTGGCTTGAAATACTGGAAAAGCGAGATGCTGTCCTTACAGAAAACCCATGAGTGAGACTTTGGCAGTGTTTCTTCTGTTGACATTTCAGCAGATGCAATATCGCATACAGTAATGATAAGACACATCAAAGCAAAAATTGTCTAACTGAGCTGTACCTGTTTGGATAAAAATTGTTTTCCTTGTGGTGTGGCACAACTTGCACTCTGTATCTTCCTGTAATTTATTGAATGGCATTTTGAAAGTGAGTAAATGTCCATTGGCCAAATCCCAGTGCTCATTTCAGTGTATTGCATGAAAGCAATCACACAGGCCTCTCTTTTCTGCTCTCAGGAGGAGGGTTTCTGTCTGCAAAAAAAACATGAAATCAAAGAACTGAATATATAATTTTAAAAGAGTATATAATTGATTAGACCTAATCCCTCTGCAGAGCTGTAGTCAAGGTGCTTTGCTGAGTCAAAAATCATAGTTATTAGTGCTGGTTTTCATCCAGAAAAAGTGATGAAATAAGTATATTCAGAACCAAGACACATGAAGAGTGTTTTTATAGTTTAAATGTTTTCATTTTCATAGTTAACTTCTAGAGAGTAGCTGTCAAAATGATTAAAGTGTCATTTATAAATGCTGAGAAAAATTCCACTTTCAACTGCACTGCTCTTATTTCCCTCGCAGTGATTGATGGCTTCCTGTTGACAATGTCTTCAGTACTGTATAATTTAATTGCACCAGATAACATGTGCTGAGGAGCCAGTTGTGCTCTCAGTTACACTGCTGTTTCTCTGGAATAACTGTGAGTTCAATCCAGCTGTCAGTCTACCCTTGTTGTCTGGGATTCATAATCTTTCAGGGCAGATCTAGACTTGAGTTTGTGGCTCCTATTTTAACCTGAGTTAATTTACTGACAGTTGCCTTATTATCAACTCTATTTGGAGCCATGCCCCCTGAACTCCTTCAAAAGCTTAAAAAACATTCTCTGTATACATCATTTAAAATTACTTGCTCTTGTTTTTGGAGCGTCTTAGTGGAAAAGTGTTTCCAAGCTTCTTTTCTCAGTATCCAGGAAAAAAAATACTAACTTCAGATCCTCAGAGATTTTTAAGTATTGTTTATTTAATTGTGATCAAATAACTTAAATCTTTTGTGGGTCCTGGTCTCACTCTTTGAGAAACAAGGGCTGAATTTCTCAAATAGCACCATCATTTCAAAAGCTGAGTCTCTTGCAAGACTCAAAATAAAATTGTTGGTCCAAGCAACTCACATTAGCAAGTGCAATTGTGACTGAAGAGAAACTTCTTCCTGAGCATATCTTGTGGTTTTCACCCTGTGGTCTGTGGTCCCTTAAGTAGTTTGTAGACTGACTTTGAAGAGTTTCTTGAGGGGAAAAAAGTTACCAGGCTTAAATTCACTGTGAATGGGTTTCCCATCTGCACTGGAAAAAGCCATTAAAGGTTTAAAACCACTTGTTAACAAATTATCTGAAAGCTCTTTGCAACAACAAAGTGTTCAGCCTGCTGGCGTTCCTCTGACGTGATGCCTCCTGACAAATTAGAAACAGCAAAGGGCTAATTAACAAAGACACAGAGTTTCCAAAGGAGTAGCTGGGCACTTCTACCTGAGGAGCAGCTCCACCAAGCTCTGCCTTGGCCAGCAGTACCTCTGTCCTCCCCGTCATTCCCATTCTCTACTACTCGTTTCTTGTTCTCAGACTGCAAGCTTTCGCAGGGAGAGGCTGTTTCAGAACTGCTTTTCTCTCCCCTCCACAGCCCTCTATCCTCTTCAACTCAAACTTTTGACATCCACCTTTGCATTAAAGAAGACTTGTTCACTTTCCTTGTCTGCTTTCACTTATCGGCTTAGTGCAATGGCAGGCGTTATTAAACACTGCTCCTCGCTTGTACAATGCAATCCTGGATGAGTGAATGCTCTCATTGTTGGGAGCCCAGTAGAAATCATAGAATCATCTTATCATCAAACAGGCTTATTGGATTTCACAGTAATGCCAACAAGCTGTCACAGTTACCACAAACCCTGCCTAGGTGTCACTCATGACTATCTGCAGGCAGGAAGAGCAGCTCTGGGAGCATTCAATTGTCAACTGAAAAACTACGAAAGATGAGCATCATTTACAAAAATTAATTGTGGCCCTGTTGGCATTGGCTTAGGAAGTCCCTGATAGGAACAGTCCTGCATGGGGCTTGCCCTTGTAACAACAACTTTCAAGACTCAGCAGTTGTTGAATGAAGTTATTTGTGTGTAAAACTTGAGAAATGATAGTTGGTCAGCATGAGCCAAGCCCCAGTGGTTAAGTAAGGATATGGAGGCTGTACCTTTCAGGGAACAGAAGGCCACAGTGTGCCATTTGTAGGGCCCTGGCCACTGCATTTCACTTTAATATCTCTGCATCATTCAATAATTTGTATTTAACTAAAGCATCTCTTCTAGCAAGGCCTTTGGAGATTTATTCCAACGGCTGGAAAAGATGGACAGTAATATACCCTTTCTTTACTAGCAGTGTTAAACTTTGACAGTTGTCAAAGGGTGGGCGATGTTCCAGATAACTGGTTACGTTTGTTTTGGTGATGCACTGTTCCTGTACCCCTTGTTCTGTCATACTGAGAGCTGTCTGAATCGGTGCCTCAGCAGCTCAGGCCTGTCCATGACCTCACAGAAACAGAAGCTTATCTTGCAGTGCTCTGGGACCAGCTTCTCCCTTTATACTCTGCCTCACCTCTTACAAGGCAGCATTTCTCTCTGATGGGTTGTATTCTCACTCCACCCTCCAAATAGAACAGCCAGCACAGATATGTCTGAATATCTCTGTAAGTGGGATTAAGGAATTGTGCTGCCTCTATTGCATTCAAAAAAAATCTTCCCAGTGCAACTTAGACAGAACTTTAGTACCTCCTTTAAATTCCCAAGTAGAGCCTGGTGGCAGTCTAAGAACCAACACAGCTGCGATTGCACGTGGTCTTGCAGAGTCATGTGTAGGTACAAAACATTTTGGCTGAACCTAATCCAAACAGGTGAACCCCCCCTGTGCACCAGAACAGCCCAGCACAGCTGCTGGAGGTAAAGCCCCTTTATTCACAGCCTGCCACTTCACAGTTAGTATTATGCTAGCGCGTGAGAAACTTTTGCAATGTAACTTGTACCGCACTCAGAGCTCTGCTCTAATCAGTTTGCTATTGATAGCTCAAGAAAGCTAAAGTCACTCCAACCTTGTTGTGTGGGGCCCTACATGATTGCCCAAGGTCGCAAGAAACCAAAGGCAAAGCAACATAATTGCCCTTTTGTGTTACAGTTTGAGAGACGTAATTGATTTACATCTCTTTGGTTGACTCTGCTGCGAATGACAATTTAAGCCCAGCATGACTTTAGATGAACAAGAAGCCCTTCGCACCTGCCAACAGACGGCACTGGCCAAAGGCACTGAGCAGGTACCTAAAGGAACTGGGAGATGTCACTGCAAACTGGTTTCACTCACCACAAGTTGCTTTACTGCCATGTTGCCAGTGTTGATAGGGCTGATAGGGAAGGAGAGGTAGGACAAGACATACGTGGAGGGGCTTTATTAGAGGTGAGAGGCCTCCTCCCTCTTGCAGGCTACAGAAAACATGGGAACCACTGTGGTAAGTCCTACCCCAGTCAATGTTTGCACATGTTTATGAACCGACATATGTATGCCTTGCCAAAATCTGGGCATTTAACACACTCTCATTTTGCATTCATTGGGACCTCTGCAGCACAAGACCGGAATGTGAAGTTGCAAAATGCCTCATGTGCTGCCATAACTACCTGAGCAAACGTGCTTCTCCCTTTTTCATGGAGTTTCAATCCATGAGCAAGGAATAGATATGCTTCCCTTTTCTCTCTGCCAGCCCTGCCTGCCACCTTTGTGCTCTCCTGTTTGCTTTCTGGTCCTGCCCAGTGAACGGTCAGTCCAGAGCTCAGAAGCAATGTGGTGAGGTAGAGTAAATCATCTTTCTCGTTCTCCTGTCCCTTCATACATCTTCTTTCCTTCTCTATTTGATGCAGGGAATGTCTGGGGTAATTCTTTAGCCTGTTATGCAAGAAGTCTGACTAGATGATCTTTAATGAACCTCTCGAGCCTGTGAAAAATAATCTGTACTTGGTACAATCCTATTTGCTGAAATGGAAGCGAGTCAGCAGAGATGTCATGTCTGCTGTACACAGACAGGCAGACCTGGCCACTTGGAGATAAAGACTAAGTAAAAGCATTTCTATAGAACACATACCCGTGTGTCTAGATTATACGCCGTCTTCTTTAAATCCTGCAACGCCCTCTGCATGAACTCAAACGCGTGGCAGTCAACACAGGGACGGCCTGGAGAAAGGTACAGAAGAAGACATCACTGTCACAGCATGGAATTTGGAGTGTGGGAGCACAGAGGGGGAATATTCAGAGATATTGTAATGCCAGGAGAAAACACATTTTACCAGGTACCCACACCTGCATGTGTACAAAGTCAGGGCTGCCTGTGGACAGGGCTGTGTCTATCGGTGTGCAAATGTGTGAGGGCCAGCAAAAGCACAAGAGTGTTTTGCTGCGTGTGCTTTTCTGAACACAGCCCAGGCTTGAGTCTGCCTGGTGCTGTGTGCCTGCAGCCCCCAGCCTCTCCCCTTAAAATGGAAAAACTCAAAGCTTCTCAGACATGGGTTAAATCTCAACTGATACACTGAAAATAGCAGTTTGCAGTGGTTTAGAAATCAGACGGGCAGGTCTGTTTTTACAGGAGCTCTTACAGAGCAGCTTGGCAAGGGTCAGTGCCAGATCTGTATTTGCTTCCTTTCACCTGCTGCTGTATTTTTTCTCTGCCAGGAATGCAAAGCATCCCACTGGCTCTGCAGCTGGTGCCAGTGTGTGTGCACAGGGGGGCAGGACAGGAAAAAGGCAGAAAAGAGGAGGAGGAAGGGACTTGACAACAACTAAAATGGTTCACTTCTGGACCTGAGCATTTCTGCTCTGTCAGGATTCACCCTGCACTGATCTCAGGCCCTTTCGTTCAGTCACAGAGTTAATGAAGTGCGGGTTTTCAGAAGAAGAGATTGCAGATACTGGAGGCAATACAGGGGGAATGAGGAGAGACGGTGTTTTGCATTGATCACAGAGCCCCCATGTCGGGGGAGTGCTGAAATCCTTGTCCACAGGCAGCCACTTGTGCTGCTCTGACAAAGCAAAGAGGGTGCAAAGCTGCTGCTGAGATAGCTGGTGGCTGCCTGGAGCCAGGTTCCTGCCGTGCAGCATTGCAGCTCCCCGTGCCTGGCACCCTGCTGCCAACATGCACCTCTGAGTCGAGCCTGATGGGAGAGAGCAGCCAGAGTGCTTCTTGGTCTCCAACATGCCTCTTAGGGGCTTTGACCTGTCCAGGAGGTGTTTCACTCCCACCCATCCTCCTCCATCTCCCCTCCACACAGCTGACATCTCAGGGAGACCCAGGGAACAAGCCAGGGACTTAATTCCAGGGATAAGGGGAGATGCAAAGTCCCCACCTCTACAAGAACAGCATCACTCACAGAGACTCTGTCTCCAGCCTGAGACGAGTAGCAACAGGCTGGTTTTGAGCACATTTTAAGGACACTCAACCCCCTCCTGTTTTCAGTATTTCAGTAATTTGATTGTTTTCACTTCAGATCATGCAGCAGAGCCCTTAGGAAGAACCTGCATCCTCAGTCTGCTCTCAGCAAATCCATCATTCACTTAGTGCCATGGCCTGCTCCCTCCCCTTGCTGTGGTCTCAGAAAGCATCCTGCCCAGGCTCCACCTCGGTGAAGTGCTGCATACCCTGAAGTGCTCGTCACTAATGTGTTCTCAAAATCAGAACTTGTTGGAGAAGAAACAAACTACAGGGTCATAAATGAATGTCTCCTGCTCTGGCAGTATGGAGAAAACATCTTTGAGGAGAGCCAGGAATTCCACAGTCAATCACTGTCTGCCACCCAGGAAGTCTTCTCAGGCCCTCACGAAGGGCAAGGCTGTGTGGGATCATTCATTGGTATTTATGGCAGCCAAGTGCTCCTGTGCGGACAGGGAGGTACTGGTGGAACTGCACAACCATGCCAAGGGGTTATTTGACTTCTGCCACCCCTGTGAAAGCAGCTGCTCTGGCATCAAAGCAGCTTCTGCAGGAAAATGGTGGCTGGGCTGGTAAGCTGGCCTATCTAGTTAGACTTACTCTCTCTGCAGGCTCACAATATTTTCAGTAGGATGCCCATGGACATTTCCCCAAAGTAATGATGTCTAAGAGTCTGTTTTCACAAAGGTTTTAAACAAATCTAAATATGTGCTGTTGGCAATAGGAGCAATCCCTCCCTGCTTTCTGTCCTTGGCTACGTGTTCCCACATGCTCCATCGCTCTCGGCAGGAGTGACTGTGCAGTTGCTTGGTCAGCTGGATCGCTGATTTTTTTTCTCCAGATCAGATCCCGAATGCCCAAGTTCTGAGGCCAGAACAAGAAATAGGGCAAGGACAGGAGGCCAGGTTATGGGGAGGAGAAGGGCAGAGGCAGCATCGGCTTACATCAGCTTAAAGCAATCGTGAAACCAAACCTTAAGTCACATCATAGCAAAGTACAGCAGAGTGCTATTAATTCCTTGCTGACAGCTGGGAACAGACTATCATTCATAGGGAGACTTAACAGGTTTGTGGATTAACATAATGAGAATTATCAAGAGTCAGCTATAATTCTTTAAATGGGTCCTGTCAGCACGAAGACGGTATGTGTCTTTGTATGTTTGGGGAGAAGTGGGGGAGGAGAGCTTAAAATATGCTTCTTGGCTTCTTCTTGGTGAAAAACTGGAACTGAAAGCACTGTGGAAGTTTAATTTACTTTCCTTCGCATGCACATGGCATTTACTCTTTGTATTTCATGCACCTTGGCTAATGAAAACAGACTGACCAGCTTCTGTTCTTCAAATTCCACATTTCAGCTTTCACAGTGGGGGATCTGGGCTATGAATGCAACGGGAAGTTGGGGAAATTGCTTATTTTTTTTTTAGTGGATTGCACTGAACTTTAAAGAAAATAATCCACAAACATGAGCAACACCACTTCATATCTGAACAGTCTTTTGCATATGCAAAGTGCTGTGTATAAAGTATAAGGACAGGATTAATCAGAGAAAAACATCGAGCACCACACTGGTCTGCTCTGCAGAAGGACAAATAGTATAGTCCATGCACATCACATATCCCTGTCGACAACATGTTCTAGAGCCCTCTTTTTCTCCCTGGGTCACCCAGGATCATGCAAGCACCATTTTACCTTTGCTGACAGCACGGATTTAAGCACCAGCAATAGGGAAGGTGTGCGCATGTGCTGCAGTAGCACTGCCTCCAAAATGGGTCAGTGCCCAGGAGGATCAACTCCTTGATGAGAAATAGCCAGTGGAGCTGACATCAAGCAGGAAAAGATCCAGGAATGTCTGTACCAGATCACATCAAAGGTCAGCCTGGCCCAGTGCTCTGTCTCTTATGAGCTACGTCTCCTGTAGTACATTAAGTGTGTCTAGCATTCCGAAGCTTTGAGAGCAGCTGGCATGGGACAGCTCATCTCTGGAACAGTAAACTCTGTTTTGCAGATTGGCAAATGGCCTCCTGTCATGGACAAAAGTGTGCTGGGGACCATCCTAGCAGGTTACTAGTACAGTCATGTCCCTGTGCCATGGAACGTCCATGGGCACTGGCTATAGACGTGACCTTCATGGCCAACAATGGATGCCCATGAAAGAGCACAAGAAAAGGGCAACTATGGAGGGATGTGTCCCCAAAGACCTCCCCAGACCTCAGGAATATTCAGATCACAGCTTCTGAGCCAGGGAAACTGCTACTGTGTCCAACAGCCCTTTCCTTGAATCAGTTCTGCAATCCCATGCAAACTTTTAGCATCCACAGTGCCCTGAGGAAGGAGTTCTACAGGTTAACTATCAGGAAGAGCTCTGATGGGCCAAGGAAAGTATCCAGAGCACTTAGCAGCTATACAGCACTCTCTCAACAAGCTGCCAGTTAGGAGCATCCCGAGTTCCTTGTTCCTTTAAAACTCTGTCCCTGCAGCAGCACAAAACAATTTACAATTCATGATCAGCTGAGAGCCTTCCTCCTGGCCTGGCCTCAGACATAAACCCCGTTATGCACTCGTAGCAATGCTACCAGCCTCCATTACTTAGGACGGAGCAGCATGTCTCTGCAGAAACACTGGCCACAGAAGCACTTTCACCTGCCCTCCATTCCTCACTCTCAATGCAAGATAAAATGGGATTTTCCACTACACAAGCAGAACAAGGAACCACTACATACTTTTTCCCAAAATCGTGTTAACTTGCCTCTGCTAACATAGACTCACAAAGGGCACATATAATTTATCTTTCAAGCATGATTTTCTCCTCGCAGAGACAAAATGGATTACTTGTCACAAAACCTATTAAAGTTAATTAATGCCTAGAAAACAGACACAAAAAATAGAGATGAGGTCTCTTTTAGAACAGTCAGAAACTTAGCACTAATAAAAGGAGAATGGAAAAAGAAGGAAATTTGGCATTTAAGTCCTGTAGAGACAAATACACATAGGTGTATTTGAAAACTAGTAATGGAATTATAGGAGAATAAAATGCAGTGAGTAAATCAGATCTTATCTTAAATATTTTGGTAGTCATGTAAAAAGATAGCTGTAATACAAAGTAAGTGTGACTAAGAACTAGAGATTGGTTTGTATGCAATTACCTTCCTTTTTTTTTCTCCCAGAGGATATTTTAAGTTTCTAATGAGTAGCTACTTCCCACTTGCTGTCACCTAAACACCCTGAGAACATTGACTCCATCCTCTAATTTCTTTGAACTATTGCCTCATTTGGGAGCTGAGAAAGTTTAACTAGAGACTTGCTCAAAATGACAGAAGCAGCCAATACAGACCTGCGATCCAAATTCAAGAGCTCCCACCTCCACGGTGTGCTCAAGCCAATCTGTCATATTTATTTATTTTTTAGGTTTGCAGAATAGCAGCAAGATTTCAGAAATCTATGTATGTTTTACAAATACACTGTTTGGGTCAACTTCCCCTGTGTCAATCTATAGTAGTTACAAGAAAGTTGAACTTGACCTATTGTTCCAACTAGATACTAAAATAAGCAAAGTGTAATGCCCTATCAGAAATAAACACAAATTTTCTTCTAACAATATCCAAACTAGCAAGGATGTCATATGTATTGTGGCAAATCTGGAAACAAAACTCTCGAGAAGCAGATCTACAACCAAAGAGCTTTAAAACAAGCTCCAGTGAAAATTATAGTAGGCAGTTAGTATTTTTTCCTAAATAACTGCTAATCCTTTGCTTGCTTGCTGATTTTATAAGCACTGTTTTCCTGTGCTTTGCTGACATGTTACAAATTCATCATTACTCCCTCGCTAATCAGGCAATACAATGTTCCCCTGGAGCTTAAGATCCGTGTAGCTGCTGTGGGTTAAGTGGAGGAAACAAAGTGGGACACGATGCAGCAGAAGGGCAGGAGTGCGCAGGGCAGGTACGTACTTTCTGCAGGAATGACACTCCCAGAGTCCTGGCTGGCCCCCACAAGCCTCACGCTTAGCAGGCCAACCACCGAGATGAACG
Organism: Grus americana; assembly: GCF_028858705.1. Lineage (NCBI taxonomy): Eukaryota > Metazoa > Chordata > Aves > Gruiformes > Gruidae > Grus > Grus americana. Next base: position 9,402,728 of record NC_072855.1, on the reverse strand, counting down.
GGATCGCCACACGCATCGCGCTCCAGACAGACGGCAACGCCATTACTCTCATCAATAATTCAAGCTTTCTTCCCTGCCTGAAACAAGGAGAAATAGTGAAAATCAGCGGTTTGCTCCCAGCATGCTCCCCACAAAGGAGTGGATGAGACGTGATAAGCACAGACCCACACGTACACGCAAACCCACATGCACGCATCACTGCAGCAACATGCCACGGGCTTGCAATGCGCCCCAAGGACCGGTTTGCCAAGTACCTGATCTTTCTCTTCGCCTGTGTGCCAGACCCTTGGAGCAGCTGTAGCGAGCAGGCGAGGCTCCAGCAGCTGCTCTGAGCATGCGCCCCCCCCTGCATCCCCTCTTCCCTGATTAGGGTCATTGCCATGGAGATTTGCTATAGCAACACTGAAAAATTGGAGCTGCCAAGTGGAGAAGAAGATTTAAAGGGACCACAATGTGGTGGATGGTTGCTGCTGTACTCCTCCTCTGCTTCTCGAAGGCCATGTCCTCTCCTTGGCGAACACTGGCTGCTGCCACCCACATGAGAGGGTCTTAGGCAATTTTTGTGTTTGTTGCTTTTATTCCCAAAGGGACTGTGCTGAAATATGCAGCTCCCATCCCTTGCTTTAGCTGTAACTCACTTAAAGTGAGATTTTGTTCTGGGTGGTTTCAAATGAGATGAAAACTCAGAAGTTTGCTTGGAAAAATAAAAGATCCAGGGCCTGCTGATGGCACCCTGGGCTCTGGGGCAGTCTCCACTCCACGCTTTAACTACCCTGAAAATGAAGCCTTGTGGACAACAGCAACGTTGGCAGATGAACCAACCAGGAACATGCGCCCTGCACAGCATCACACTAGATAACCATAAGAGCCTAGCCAAAACCTATCCACTGCTGAAGTTGAAGGATGCTTGCTTCAAGCTCAACTCTTGATTTGGGATTTTGCTAATAGGCTCTGGCCTGACAAAGCTCAAGCACGAGCCCTCTGGATAGGGGATCTCCGTAAGGACCTGGCTGAAATCAAGCATTCAGAAAGTGGAGGCAATACCTTTTGGAAAAGAGAGAGAGGCTCTCAATACCTGTTTGCCCCAGAGCATGCTGAAGACCCATCTCGCAATGTATCTGTTCAATACACAGCTTTGTCCTTCTCCCAGGGAGGATTCTCTACCTTCTCTCACCGCGGAACAGGCTCCAGCCTTCCTGCTCTGTAAAGAATAACTCACTTGCCAGGCTGTGGAGGTATCAGCCTTCCCGGGCTGAGACACAATTTATCCCTGGCTTTCTTCAACCCTAGGGACTGTCACCAGCAATGTACTCTGCTTCCATTTCATTTGTCCCTGTGGCTTCCTCACAATTACCTCTCACATCCCTCATTTCAATGTTTATGTTTTTGGACCAAGTTAGTTTAAAAGTCATCTCAAAGGACGCCAGGCTTTTGACCATTTTCTGGCAAAGTGGAATTACCTTGTGCACGCAAGAGAGGACTTTGCAGAGGGCCCAGAGTTGGGGAAGCAATTCCTACAAGAATGACACACTGAGCAAACTTTTAGCCCAAAGTGCAACTGAAACTCAACTTCCCTTGCATGGAAGGTCCAAATGAAGCTGCCAGTCAATGGGGTCTTCACAAGGTGAGTCAGCGCACACATGTGCTTCAAAATGGCTCTACTGTCTTTAAGAGAAGCTGAGACTCCTAATGCTAACTCTGAAGTCAGATGCCTGAAGGGAGGTTGTGTGAAATAGCCCTGTTTAACATTGTTTGTCCATTCACAAGCCTCACTCACATGCCTGTTAAAGGAGCAGCTCTGTAAGAGCCAAGATATAATGGAACAACATTGTACAGTCTGACTATACACTCATCTAGGGCTGGTCATATAGTCTAGCCCTGATCTGCAGTTTGAAATAACACCAAATGGAAATTCTGGCACAAAATCCAAATCTTATATTTCCATTCACCTTGGCATATGTGTTTCTTGAGCATACCCTCATTATGGTCCCACAGCCACAACATACTTTTCATACATGTGCTTCAAGAAGAGGACAGAAGGGGATTGCCTTCAGATGCAATAACCTTTGATAAGGTGGAAAGCGCTGTTTGTTCTATGTTTTTTCAAGTTATCAATATAGTCTTTTCTAAAATGGTAACTAATTTGTAAAATCTTTTTCATAATTGCTTGGTCTTTTCAGTAGGTAGGTAGAACAAGCAGTACAACCCACAATGTAAAGAAAGGAATTTGACATCTCAGGGAGGAAGGGCAGCCACAGAAGTAAGCTGAGGTGTTACCTGTCTTAAATAACTGCAGAAAGTATAAATGGGGATCAGAGTAGAGAACTTGGGAAAATTTGGTATAAGGAGAAGCTAAATGTCCTGAAATATGTCATTCCCAGGATGCCAAAACTCCAAGGATGCCTACACATGGGTTGGTGGTATCTTGGGTTTAGGGTCTAAATATCACAGCAAAGTTTTGCATAGTTGCATATGCATCCAGTAAAGCTTCTCTGCAAGAGGATGGACTGTCTTTGTCTTGGTTTCTGACTGCTCAGCCACCCACTGTCCAAACTTTTAACACTGTGATAGCACCACAGGAGGAGTCCTTGCTGAATTGGACTGCTGCCATCCAGACAGTACCACACCATTGAACCTGCTCCCGCTTGTGACAGTGGGGGGATCTGGAGTAGGGCCCTCTCCATCCACCATCTAATGGGGTGGAAGGTGTTACAGCACACTACCAAGCTTAAAATAATGTCCTTTTTTTGATTGCTTGGTGCCAACATAAAACAGACAGATGTTGCACTTGCAGAGTCAGGCCAGTTTTTGCATCAAATGCCATGGTCTTTAAGAAGCCTGAAAAACGTTCCCAACTCCTCTTTGAACAGAACCGTGTGGTCCAAGTTGCAGTTCTCAATTCACAGGGAACAGGAGCCAGTCTGCATGGAAAAGTTCCAGAAATCTGTGTTGTTCTATCACCTCCAGCAAAGCTGAAGAAGAGAGAAGCATGAAAAAGCACTTGCATGATTTGCTTTGCTGTTACATTCACTATTGCCTACCACTATGACTAAGGGATACCAGTACTACATTTACTTTGAAGGATGAGAAAATTCCAGGAGATTCATAGGAGTCCATTTGTTGCCTGAAGGATGCCACAGTGAATCCCAGAGGGCTATCGGAAATATTTATACTTCATTTTCTTTTTCTACAGAGAATACATACTTAATTATCATTTGTTAACAAAAGAAGAGTTTCCTCCAAAATAATCAGAAACATCCAGACATTTATTGGGAAGATGATTAGTGAGGATAGACATCCGAGCTCCCTCGGAAAATCTCTTATTGATGCCTAAGTGTTACAGGTATTGAAAGTCACATTTTTGCAATGGAGGAAGAAAATCTATATACCTAGTTAAAATCACTAATATTAAAGACCTGAGTTAAATATGTGTGCATAAAAGGAAGGTGCAGGCAAAGGTTCTAGCTTTATAATTCCGCTGTTATAGTCATGGGTACACATGGCAAAGATAGGGGTGGTTAATCCCAGTCTAATATGAAGTGCTAAATCATTGCCTGCTAACAAGGCCATAAGCCTTTTGTTGAACTGAAACAGAAGAAGAAATCACAGAGACAGAAGAATCTGTGTCTGGTTACTATTACTTGAATAATAGAGTGGCAAGAGAATACAGGCACAACTGCAGAAAGGCCAAGAAGCAAAACCAGATGAAAAAAAAAATAGTGAGAAGAAAAAAAAAACAACAAATAGTGAGAAACATGAAGAACAGCAAGAAAGCATTCTTTAAACACATGGGCTGTAAGGAAGAGAAAAACAAAGTGAAGAGTTTGTTATTCTCTCTTCAGCAGAAGGGGAAATTTAATCAAGTTGATGCCTAGAAAGTAATACAGAGCTTAGCATCTATTCTATCTACCAACAAAAATAAGGTGAACTAGTGAGCAGGATGCAAACACAGCTCATACCAGTGAACATGTTTTAGTAAGAACATTTAGCAGAAATTTGTTTCAGTTGCATATGCTTGTAGGTTTGTGCCAGGTCCCTTTCCTGGGTTTCAATCTGCCTAGACTTCTCTTTTTACCCAGGGCTATCACTAGACCTACCTCAGGATATTTAAAGAAGAAACTAAAGCAATCACCATCAGCAATTATTGCTGAGAACTCAGGGAAGATGTAAGTTATACCAACCATGGAAAAGGGTAAATGCAGCAACTATCTTTAAAAGGGGGAAGAGAAACTGGAAAATGACACACAAACCAGTTTCCCATCAATCCCTGAGAATGTTTTAGAAGCAATAATCCCACTGGCAGTTTGTAAGCATCTGGAAAACAAGAAGTAGAATTGCAGATAAGAGGTATTTGTCAAGAATCAAGCCAAACCAGTTTAGTTTCCTTCTATGGCATGGTAACAGGCCTTGCAGGTAGGGAAAAGCCAAATTTAATCAACTTCAGGAAGATTTTTCATGCTGTGTCACACAGCATTGTCAGAAGCAAACTATGGAAACAGCTCTGAGGCCAGCAAAACTGTCTGGGTCACTGCTGAGAGTTAGCAATGGGTCACTGTCACCATGGAAAGTTATATCACATGGGGTCTGCAGAGACTCACTTAGGTCAAGGGCTATTCAGCAGTTCATTATTCAGCTGGATAATTAATAAGCAAAGTGGTTATTTAAGATGTAACATCGGCTTGGGAGGTTATAAGCAATGCTGGGGGAGAGGACTAGAATTCTAAATCATACAGACAAGTTGAATAAAAGGGTCTAAAAACAGAATAAAATTTGATAAGGATGAGAACAAGGTGCTACACTTCATCAGGAATAATCAACGGCGCATATTTAAAATGGGGAACAGCAGGTTAAGTGGCACTTCTACAGGGGAGCTAGGGAGTCACGAGCTGAAATCAGTCTACAATATTCTGTCATTGCCAAAAAAATGCAATTATACTGAGATACACAAAAAAGAGTGCAAGAGCTCAGACTGCCTTCAGCAGAAGGTCTGAGCTGTAGTACTGCATCTGGTTTGGTCACTACAATACTAGGAACTAACAGAGACACCAACAGCAGCAGAAATAACCAAAGGTTTAAATGGCATCAAGGAGGCACCACCAAAGCCCCTGGCAAACGTTTTAATAATAGGGATGGCACTGGTATGGATTGCCTGTGGAAGACAGGGGGATATTTAAACCTGGAGGTATAAATTAGACGTCAGTTGGGAATGGCATTGGCATAGTTGGCCCTGCATAAAGACAAGGGATGGACTGAGTGATTTCTTATGGGTACCCTTCCCTTCCTGTTTTTTGTGATTCTATGATTATGAGAATCATTTTGCTTCCCAGGCAGTCACTTCCCAGCTCTCTGTGTTGTTAATTCAGCATAAACACAGACACCCCTGGGAGAAATGCATTGCCCTTGTGCAGCATCTGAAATTCAGACTAACTATTTCTCCTTCCTCAGTTACCAGGGCAAAGGCAATTTTTTTCTGGTCTAAGCAAGTATGATGGCTCAAGAACATTCCCATTTTGAGATAGGTCACTGATATAGGAATTCAGAGATATTTGGTTGAAGGGCAGCTGCCAGGGCCCACGGCTTCTTAATTCTTCTTTAAATAATCATTTCACAATCTTACAGATTAATTGAGAGGTCAGAGGCTGGTGCACTTTAGATGTTTCAGCCCATGAACAGAATAAATTGTATTGTCTTTTTTTCTGACAGCCATCTCAGGCCCAGAGAAGGACTGAAAATTAAAGCACCCTATACTGATCCTGTCCCTCATGCCATGAGATACTGATTCACCTTTGCTTGATGGCTCAGTGTCTTCTCTAAACACTAAGTCAGAGGTTTGGTGGGCAAAAGGTCTCCCTCATGAAATGACAAATTTGCTCTTGGCAGCATTGCTTGACAAGTTCCTTATCTTAGTGCTTCCTGGAAAACCCTTCAAGTATCCAACCACAAGCTGAACCTTGGTCAGACTATGAGGCTTCAAGACACTGCAGCTGTCCCAACAAAGTCCATGTGACAATGCAAAACAGGGGGGCGGCTGCAAATAGGGAGTACGATAGAAACTCAGCACCAAGATACCCTCTAATGCAGGAACCCCTCAACTACAAGAGGCCTCTTTCACCACAGTGTAAGATGTGGGAAAGCATCCAGGCTTGACCAGTTCTCCAAAAATCAACCAGAGCCGAGTGTCAGAAGAATCTTTAAACAGCTTGTAAAGCCTAGAATGCTTTCTGCTACACAGGAGGGGCGGCTGTCAAGCTATGGTGAAATGAAGGTCAGTTCAGGCTTTTGGTTCCAAGAAAAAGTAAGAACCACTGGCAAAATACCAGTTTATATTTGAGGTTTGCATTGGACTGCTGGAAACCCAGCAACCGATCACTGAGCTGTACGAGGGGTAAATTTACAGCATAGGCCAGGGCTGTGTACTGCTTATGTACTCTCAGTCCGAATGCCACTGACAGGGAAGCTATTTGCTTTGCTCCTGCCAGCCTTATCCCTGTCTAGGAAGATATGTCATTTTTTACTTGCTAGAGTAAAAATCCCTTTTTTTACACTTGTGTGTAAAAATCCCTTCTGAATTCATGTGTTCCGAGAGCAGTCGATGTTCAGGGAGAACCTCTTGGTTCTTTTTTTAAGTGCTGGGATTTGGGCACATTATTCCGTGGCTACCAAAACTCGAGTAACAAAGGGCACAGGCAGTTCTCCTCTGCGCAGCCTGTATGTGCACAAAGAAAGGGCAGGTGGGGAGATCTCATTTTATTTTAGAAAAGCTATTGACTTCTAGGACATGGTTCAACCTTCCATGGGTAAAATACAGTTTGATTTTACACTGTATGTAAAACAAACCATACTTTAAATGTCCAATATACCAGCTGTCAAAAGGCATTTAAACATTGTTCAGTTCCCACTTCAATGCAAGACTGAATCGTGCATTAGTTATATTCAGTGCTGTTGGCTGAAACCAGATACTTTTCACAAGCTGGATGTTTTATTACAGTGTAGATACAGTCCAGGACAAATGCAAGAGCTGCTTAGGCAAGAAACCATGTGTATCAAATTTACTGCATGCATGAGGTTCTGCCCTTTAACTGGGGAAGAGAAATAAGCCACAATGCCCAGAGCTTTGAAAGTCAACTTACAGCACTAAGGATGGCCTCCAATTAAAGCCTTGACTGTAAGCACTCACAAATGCTGGTCACTTTGATTTTGGTCTCTCCTCAGCCCCTATATTAAACTGAAAAGTTTCAGACTAAAACCATGATCATCTTTTTAGGTTGCAGTCGAGAGCTGAATAGATCTACCTTCACTAAACCTGGTATCACTGGGCACTTTAAAGTCTATTGGGATTTATGCAAAGGAAAATGCTAATTTTCACCAGGCTCAGTACAGAAGCCACACAAAATGACAGATTTTGTCAATATTGTTTGCCTAAATGAACAATGGTTTGCTCTAAAGTTAGTCCAGATTTGACATTAAAATGTACTTTATGTTACCAAATCTTTCCATTAATTTGGACTGGACACAATTCTGTTACACAGAAAAGCTCCTACACTTTCTGTTTTGTAGAAAAGCCCCTTAGATAAATGTCTTTATGCACATCAAAATATCATGCAATAAATGCTTTGTGCACTTCAACAGAAGCTATGTTTTGTCTCTACTTCCTCTAACAATTAACACAAGACCCTAACTGCTGTAATGCAACAACTCACACTTCACAGAGCAAAACAATCTGCTGTATTTACACTTTCCCAGGGATGTGATTTCTTCATTTCTCTGTCGGTGGTACCTACTGGCTTTTGCATAGCCAAATATTTTATAGAGTTTAGGAATAAAATAACTATATGTACCTCAGGGCTGAGGCTGCCATTCTGTTTGCCTGAGCATGAACATTAAGTGTTAAGTGCAGTTATTAATGCACACACACAGAATACTCAGATCCCTCCACCCCAAAACAAGAACTTGAACACTGGCCTCCCTTGAAACCTGTGTCCTGCTTACGCTATGGAACAGTCTAACTTGCGTCACCAGTCAGCGGTCTTTCCAGTTGATTTTGACTCTCGAAGAGTGAAGCTATATAAAGACTAATGAGAGAGTTGCCAGTCCTGTTCCATTTTCAGATTCTATTGACAAAGAGAACAAGCTATAGTTTTGTCACTTAAATGACCAAAAAAGTGCAGTATCACTTACTTTGATTTGAACAGCAAAAAGCACTGAAGGTTGATGAAGACAAGCTGACATCTCAGTAGGTTTTCAGCAACTGTATGGTTCAGAGAAGAAATCAAATGATGACAGCCTTGGCTATCAGGAAAGAAAAGTGTAGGCGGACCAAGGTAAGAAATAGAATATATGCAGATATTTGCATTTCCTTTCTCATGGCATCCATGCCTGGAACTCTTTTTCCTATGTTTTTAAACTTTTTAAAGTTCAGGAGCTTAGAGGCCTTGAAAGTACCATCCCTACCACTCCCCATCTCTACAAAGTTACAGTCAGAACAGGAAGCTGGAGTTAGAAGTTTAAGGAAGATTATGGAGATTGAACTGCAAACCTATGCATAAAAACAAATACTATGCTTGAAACTAGAGCAACAGGCCAGCATATTTTACATTGTGATTTAAGTTCACAATGCCTGAAGGTGTCATGGCCACCTTCCAGTACTATTGAGATGACAACTTCTCTGCCCCAGACAGCTTTCAGTGCAGTCACAAAGCAAGAGACAACCACATAATGTAGCACAGGGAATAAAACCAGACAAGGCATACAGTGAGAAGGATGCATGCATGTTCTGATGGCCCTATTAAATACATATGAAACAACAGTTTGGATTTAACAGGGACCTTTGGATTTTGAGGAGAAAAAATGCACTTCTTGTGGAGGCACAGTAGCAGTTTTAAGTATGGTGGGAAGAGAAAACCTCTTTGTACTAACGCTTTCCATTTTTCATGTTAAAAATATCAGGCTTTCAAAGAGCAGAGAAAATACTGTATGTGTAGATGAAGAGGGTCAAGAGGCAAAACAGTGCCAGAGCCATCAAAGATGTAGGACCCTAAGTCTGGAAGAAATTTCCCAGCTCAGCAGCCACGACCACAGCACAATACAATCACTTTCAGACACTTTTCATGCACACAGGTGTTCGCTACTCACGAGTGAATTGCTGCAAGATTTCTTTATGGCACAGGAGAGACGACCTGCATATCCAATGGTCAGCACAAAGGGCAGCTAGGACAGTGGCTTGAGCAAAAAGCCAAGATAGAAGCAGAGGAAAGGCCATAGGGCAAGGAGTGAAGGCTAGACAGGAGTGGGCTTGTACGCTATGTAGAAGACCCTAATATGTGAGTAATTATATAGCTCCTTCCTTGCAGTACGCAAATGTTTTGCAGTACCATTTCTTTCCCTTCTAAAAGGAGCCTTTACTCCTCCCTTTGGAGTGGCCTCTACAATGTACTGGGCTGCAGAAGCAGCACCACTGGCCTACTGAATGGTGCCCTGTCCTCAGGCAATGGGCAAACCCAGAACTTAAAGGCTTTCTAACAGTGTTTGTTTCTCAGGGATACAAATGAGTGGCTCTCTGGAGCACAGTGAGGTTTGCTTTATGAATTTGGGAAGAGGCTCATTTCTACACATAAGAACAACTGCACCAGATCACACCAAAGATCCCTCTGAGGCCAGCCTCTCATCCTTGGCACTCATGAATAAGAAATGTATAGGGAAAAATATAAAACCAGGTCAACTACAATGTCTTCCTACAACACTCTTAACCTGCAACAACTTGTGGTTCAGAGACCTCATTAATCAAATTGGTGGTTTTATATTTAACAGTTTGTAATAGGATTTTCAGACATGAGTCTGAACAGCTGCTTTTTAAACCCACGTAAATTTTTGCCATCAGCAACATCCTGCAATGAGGACTTCCACAACTGAAACACGCAGTAGGTCAAGAGCGTCATCCTCCTATTTGCTCTGACTCTGCCTCAAGCTGGTTTTGTTCAGTGCACCCCACTTCTTGTTTGGGAAGGGACAGCAAACAGTCATTCTCTGGTCACTCATGGTTTTATAAACTTCTATCATCTCCTACTTCAGTCATCTCTTGTCTAGACTGAAGACTCCTAGGCTGTGCCTTACTTCGGGTTATCCTAGCTGCTTTTGTCAGCAGTTTATCTGGTTCTGATGTATTCTTTTGTTCTATAAAAATGGTCTTGACTCTTGTCACTGTGTCATATTAAACCTGAGTTTACACACTCAAATCCTTCAAAAGTTTCTGTTCACTTGCCCAGAACAGATATTCTGGTTGCTGGGTGCAATTCCCAGACTTCCCTGCCAATCCTTTTTTAGAACTGGTAGCACATTAGCTGTTTTCTCTTTTCCTGCTGTTTTGGTGGTTTTGAACAAGTAGTACAGAACAGTCTTTCAATTAAAGGAAAATAGGTAAGGTGGGCTTTAAAGGAGCATACAGCAATTTCCACTAGGCAATTCCTAATTCTAATGGATCTTCTGCAGACTGAAAGGAATCTTTAATTTTTCAGATTGTGAGGAAAAGAATGAGAAAGTTATTCCCCTCACCCCATCTATCTCCCTCCTGGTTGCTTTCTTTTAGAGCAACAGCTATTATGTCCTGTGCTTCACTACCCCGGTTCTGGCGATATGAATCAGAAGGTAGAGGTGTAGCAAAACAACTGAAGGAAAATATTTCCACATGGTCAGATTTTCTTTTATTCAAGCTGGTGTTTGTGCAGACACCAAGAGAAAAAAATCATCAAGATGTTTTCAGTTGTGCCAGAACTTCTTATTACTCAACACCCAGCAAAACCAGTAGCTGACCATGGCTGGGTTCTTGTCCACACCTGTAACAAGCTGGTGAGATTATAGCATCCTGGTGGACCATTCTGCATTTTTCTGGAAAAATGACATCAGAATCCCCTCTCCAGTTCACACTGAGCTTCTGTGCTGGCCTATGTCCTGGTTCCACACAGCAGGGCATGCTGCACTTCTCAGTGTGCAAGAATTGGTTTTCCAAGCCCTGGACAGGTTTGGTGAGCCACTGAGGCTGTCTATCATGTTTGCCCACTTCCCCAACTGTTTGCGACCATACCTACAGCTGCACTGGCAAAGCAGTAGATATGTCTCCTCTCTCATCCACTTCCAGCAAAGTCCCACCAGTTTAGTTAGAGAAGTAAGGCCACAGGCAGGCACCTGCTTCCAAATTCATCTGAAGAGATTTTGGCCTTCAGATGTTCACCTCCCCTCCACTCCCCATGCCAGGTTAGCAGCCCACAGTCCCACTGCTGGAGTGGTTTGAGACGGCTCTAAATCACATCAAACAAACTCAGAGCATCTACTCAAGCTGCTCAGCTTAATTCAGACTTGTGAGTGGTCACAGTATCTTAGAATAAAGTGGTAGAGTTGAGGATAAAAATCATCTCAGCTTTCAGGTACACAAGTCCGTCTTCATGCTTGAAACAAAAAAGCAGCTTTCAAAGGCAACTACTACGAATGACCGAAACGTTCAGAAGATGGACCAAATATGCATAACCTAACCACTGCGTTTCACCTGAAGTAAAATAAGGAGCACTTTTATGAAGAAACTTCTTGGCACTGCATGGATCTTACCTTCAATGTGATGTTGAGCAGCTGCTAGTGGTAGCATTTGGTACAGCTGGAACTGTCAAGGCTGCCTTGTCATAGCCTTATTCTCCTTTTTCTACTCTATCCATTTGACCTGCTAAGATAAAGCTATTTAGAGATACAGTGGATTAAGAATGGAGTGTCCAGTGGGAAGAAACTAAAGGTTTTAATTAAAGAATACAATACTCCTACACAGGATGCCAGAAAACTCAGCACTAAGATATAAACTGGTTTGGTCCAAGTACAGCATACATATAACTTCTCATGACACTGATGTGGTTTAGCCCCAGCCGGCAGCTGAGCACCACACGCCGCTCACTCACCCCTCCCCTGGCAAGATGTGGAGGAGAATGGGAATAACAAAGGCAAAGCCTCGTGGGTTGGGGTAAGGACAGTTTACTGGGATTTACAGCTGTCTTGCCTTGTAGCTCACGTACCCATGCCTGCAGGGTTGAGGTAGGCTTCCCATCCCATCTCCTCATGTGTTCTCCGTGGTAACGCAGATAAAACCACAGGATACCTCATGGTGTGTATGCTCTATATCCCCTCTCCAGAGCAGAAAAACGCTTACTCCTAACAGCTGAAATACAGGTCTGTGCAGGTGGGGAGTAAGATATATCCTCTTTGACTTGCTGAACGTCCTGGGACAGTTTCTCCACAGCCGAGACAAGGGAGGAAGAAAGGCTCTCTTCATATTGCTGGAGTCGGCCAGCCACTTTGTCCACTGTGGGTGCCTCTTCACTTTTCCAGTCGATTACTGCCAGTGAGTTGGCATACGATGATGGTGCACTTCGCGCAAATTTTCGCCACATGGGTTGGGTACATTGGACTTCATCGGGGTCTGTGGGCAACTGTGCATTGTCCGGATCATAATAAACCATCTCCCGCACAGCTAATTCACTCAGATATTGGATACCTCTCTCCATGGTGGTCCACTTGCCTGGCCAACATACGACATCTTCGCTGAAAGGATACCTTTCCCTCACACTTGACAGGAGTCACCTCCAGAGGCTGAGGGCCTGCGCCTTCTTCCCAATTGCCTTGTCAATGCCCCCTTCCCTAGACAGGGATCCCAGCTGCTTGGCCTCCCTGCCCTCCAGTTCCAGGCTACTGGCCCCATTATCCCAGCAGTGGGGCAGCCAGGTAATAATGTGCTCCCCTGGAAGGCGGCTGAAATCTTTCCGCATTATCTCGCAGCTCACTCAGGGACAGGGATCGGTTGATCACTTCTGGTTCTGGCTCTTCTTCTTGTTCTCGTGATGGTCCCAGTTCATCATCATCTCTCACTAAGCGAACTAATTTCCTTGTGTGTTTCTTTTTGTGTATAGGGGCGACTGATACTGGTATGGGTTGATCTTTTGGCTCGGCTGCAGTGCCTGTTGTGGGGGCTTGGGTAGCTGCAGTGCCTGTGGGTCTGCTCTCTCTCTCTGGATGGTGCTGTCTACTGTCAAGCAGTGTTTGATAGATCGTGGCCAGGGCCCAGCACAGCACAGTAAGTTGTGTCTCCTTAGAATACCCACAGCATTTTTCTTTCAAATATTCTACCGTTTTATCATGGTCTTGGAGTTCAGGAGTGAAGCTCCAAACCATTGGGGGTGAGAAGGTCTCTAGATACCCGCCCATATTCTCCCACATGCCACGCTAGCCCTGACTATTCAGCCTTGGGGAAGATCCCTGGGTGGTATTCTTAAAACAATTTTTGCTAACCCTAAACAGGACTTGGAAAACATTCAGGAGACCTAGCAATAGGAATATACTGGCCTGAACATTCCAAGGGTATTCAAAATTCTCAAAAATTGTTGTAACCAACCAAAAGGGAAAAGGGGAGGTGAAAGAGTGGGAGAAGGTATCCCCCCCCATCTTCCCCATAGATTGGGTGCAATTACTAATCAATTCTGAAAGATGTTCACCGAGGTACGAGCATGACAGAAATGCTACATACAAGTACCAGCTCAGACTCATGACCGTCGATGATATCTTATCATAAGTCGATATCACACAATACAACAATATGAGAACACGATCCCCTCTCCCAGAGGTGATAAACAGCGCCGCAGGGATTACATAGAGTAAACACGGGTTTACAAACCAGAGCCATGTGACCAAACAGAACATCATTATGACCAGCAACTGTTTAAATAACATTATAAATGCTTGTAACAACTTAGTTTTAACACACTTGGGTCAGACTTGTCATTATCAGAACCCCTCGAGCCCCACATTGGGTGCCAAAAAGGACTGTGGTGGATTGACCCTGGCTGGGGGCCAGGTGCCCACCAGAGCCACTCTCTCACTCCCCTCATTCACTAGACAGGGGAGAAAAGGTATAACAAAAAGCTTATGGGTTGAGATAAGGACAGGGAGAGATCACTCACTAATTATCGTCACGAGCAAAACAGACTGAACTTAGAGAGAAAATTCATCTAATTTATTACTAGGCAAAACAGAGTAGAGGAATGAGAAATAAAATCAAATCTGAAAACACCTCCTCTCACCCCTCCCATCTTCCCGGGCTCAACTTCACTCCTGGCTTCAACCTCCTCCCCCCTCAGCGGCACAGGGGGATGGGGAATGGGGGTTACAGTCAGTTCATCACACGGTGTTTCTGCCGCTTCTTCCTCCTCAGGGGGAGGACTCCTCTCATCGTTCCCCTGCTCCAACATGGAGTCCCTCTCACGGGAGACAGTCCTTCACGAACTGCTCCAACGTGAGTCTCTCCCACGGGGTGCAGACCTTCAGGAGCAGACTGCTCCAGCGTGGGGTCCCCCACGGGGTCACAAGTCCTGCCAGCAAACCTGCTCCGGCGTGGGCTCCTCTCTCCATGGGTCCACCGGTCCTGCCAGGAGCTTGCTCCAGCACGGGCTTCCCACGGGCCACAGCCTCCTTCAGGTGCCTCCACCTGCTCCGGCATGGGGTCCTCCACGGGCTGCAGGTGGAATCTCTGCACCCCCTCATCCTTCCTCCATGGGCTGCAGGGGGACAGCCTGCTTCACCATGGTCTTCATGACGGGCTGCAGGGGGATCTCTGCTCCGGCGCCTGGAGCACCTCCTCCCCCTCCATCTGCACTGACCTTGGTGTCTGCAGAGTTTCTTACATCTTCTCACTCCTCTCTCCGGCTGCAAAAGCTCTCCCTAACTGGTTTTTTTCCTTAAATATGTTATCACAGAGGCGCTGATTGGCTTGGCCTTAGCCAGCGGTGGGTCCATCTTGGAGCCGGCTGGCATTGGCTCTATCAGACACAGGGAAGCTTCTAGCAGCTTCTCACAGAAGCCACCCCTGTAGACCCCCCCTGCTACCAAAACCTTGCCATGCAAACCCAACACAGACACATACCTCATTGCAGCTGGCAGAACTACAGCATGCCTGAGTGTGGTCACAGTGCAGACAACAAGCAGAAAGGAATTCCATCATCTTTAATACACAGGCAAAGCCTACAGAGACCACAATTCCGTGTCTCAGTATAACTGGGTAAGTTGCCACAGAGATATGTTCATATTAGAGACAAAAAACAGCTGCAAGTGTCTCAAGAGCACTGCTGGCCATATTTATCTTGTGGGTTACACTTGGCCAACTCTGATTTAAAAATCAAAGCAGGTAAATTCTTCCCCCACTCTAACACCAAGTAACAGATTTACTGAATTGAGCCCTCACTGGCAACCCAGTAGATGTGAAAAGAGGGTACTCTAAAAAAAAAAAAAAAACCCAAACATAACAGACAAATACATAAGACACAGCCTCCCAATTTCCTCAGTACAATGGGGCATACATGCTTGTAACATGAACTCCATAAAGCTGTATTTTCTACAGCTGCATTTTAAAAACCGCCGAACAGGTGATATTCCTTAGCTGCCCTCTAGGATTCAGTTCAGCAGATTTGCAGTTACACAGTCACACAGATTTCTCTTTTCCACCTGAAGAAGCAGAGTTTCTGTCTATAAGAATGGGGAACAAAAGCAACATCAAAAACCAAATGTCAGTACTGTAAAACTAATTAGCTCTCAAAGAAAAGTCCATTTTACTTCTGTCCTAAGATTTGGAATTGGTTAAATGAGATGAGGTTTGAGGTAAAAATCAGAGTTAATGCTTACTGGTCTGCAAAACAATTTAGCTTTTGCGTGATTAATGGGCATACCAGCATGGCAATACTTCCTGTGACATGGAGAAATTCAGTCCAATACACATTGATGTTTTTCACATCAGTACATTCAGTATGTGTCTGGGTGCTGTTATTTTTGTTTAAAGTTATTTGTCTTACAATCTTACTTCAACTGTACAAACTGGAGCTTAAGCTCTCAAGTTCATGAGAGGCTTAAAAAAAACCCCAAAAACCTGACAGAAATTTTCTTTTCACTTAAGAACAGACTCAAAAAATTAAATTTAGAGTATTACAGCCTGGACTCACTGTTGAAAGTTATACAGAGAAAGTAAGGCATAATTTAATCATAGAATATCTCAAGTTGGAAGGCACCCATAAGGATCATCAAGTCCAACTCCCTGCTTCTCACAGGACTACCTAAAACTAAACCGTATGACTAAGAGCATTGTCCAGAGGGTCCTTGAACTCTGACAGGCTCGGTGCTGTGACCGCTGCCCTGGGGAGCCTGTTCCAGAAACCGGCCACCCTCTCAGTGAACATATTTACTTCTGTTTTAACTTCTCCTGCTTCACTGTTGTTATTGTTAATATGCTGTTGGAGCCTAAAATAGATGATAGGTGCTAAGCCGGCATACAGCCATCACACTTCAAACATATGATGAGATTGCTAGCTTCTTTAAGGAAAGGGGTCTGGTGAAAGCAGAGGTCCCCCAGCTGTTCATCAATATCAGGAGATCATTGCTGCCCACAGGGATTTTCTGGAGCAACAAGGGTGGATTGGGAACTTCTCGGAGCTGGAGCTGGGTATAATCAGAAAGGCCTGCACCCTCCCAGCCTACCTGTGCGAGAAGGGGCTGAGGAGCAGGGAAGGGACTGCAGGGCTGCATAAGGAAAATTTGGGAATCCTTTCTCTCTAGCACACACACTTTGGTTGTCCTGGCTTTTTGGAGCACTTGTGGCTTCAGTAGATGGATGATGGAGCACAGGGCTGTTTGACATCAACATCATATCTTCATCTCAGTTTCTCTATCATGAGCTGAAGCTGTATCTGAGAATCAGTCTGATCCAAGAGAGGACTTCCTCCTTATTGTCATGGGACACACTGGCTGTGGGAAGTCCACTCACCAAATTAATCACCACTGGTGTAACCAGCTATACAAAAAAAGAGATCATTATGAAGACTACCAGCTCTAAATGGCAGTGAAATCCATCCTTAATCTACCTATCTTGTGATTTTCATATGAGATGGAATCACCACGTGATTAAAGGCTGTGTTTTAAAAGCTGTGTTATCCACTGACCCACATGAGCTAAAGGCACTTAGAGCAGAGCTGGGCTGAAGCATCCTGCTTACCACCTGCCTTCTTAGTACAGGAAAAGCTCTGTCGGTCAGGCTTTTTCCCCAGATGATAAATCACTAGACACAGCCCTGTGGTTCTATATTAAATCAGGTATCACTTTTGATTGTTTCAGCTACCCTGCAAAACTGGAAAGATCTAATCAGACTTCGCTAATCACCTAAAAGACACTCAATCACCACCTTCTAACCATCTCCTTGACATCATTTGCAATGGCTTGAATAAGGGAGGTTGACAGCACGCCAACAGCTTTGGAGCTAAGCCCCAAGGCTGCTTACCATCTTATATATCTTTAATAATGTTTTCAAGCCTTTGTTTTTACTTTCATGGGCACATCTAACTTAATATTCTTTGAATATTGCAAATGACCGTTGGCAGTTTAGAAAGGAATAAAGAACAAAATGAATGGCACTAAATACAGCTTTGCTGACTGTTTTGTGAGAATGATCACAAAACCATTTGCACAGAGATTTGTTATTATCCCCTCCCCGGTGGGTTAAAGCATGCTTTAAAATAAACAAAACAAAAAAAAAACCCCAAAAACAAACAAACAAAAAAACCCCAAAAAAACAAAACAAAAAAACCCCCACCACCAAACAGGGCAGGGTCCAGATTCTGAACCTACAAAAAAGCTAGTAACTTCCAGCTAAAAATACAGTTCCTGATTTTAAAGTTGTAATGCAATGTCCACTGGTTAACTCTGAAAAATGGGTTGGAATTTTGAAAATAAGTGTCTATAGTGCAGACTTAGTGAACTGTGTAGCCCATGGACTGGATTTGTTTTACGGAATTTGTTTTATGGCCTGCTCCCTGCTGGCCTCTGTCTTGAGCAGCTTTTAGATGCAGTAGGGAGCTGGCTGTGAACTGGCTGAATGGTTTTGATGGTAGCAGCTCCCTCCCAGCAGTACAAGAACCCTCTCCCTAGTTCATGATCAGAGCTGCACCTGCCACATACGGCACTTTGGCTGAGTGGTGAATCACAGATATCCCCAGAAAAGATTGCCCAGAGTTGGTTACTGCTGTTAAAACAACTAATCCAGCCTGCAGCCTGCTCCATGGGGCCAGCAGCAATGAAAGAGTGGAAAACAGTATGCAGGGGACAAACAGATCTGGTATGTGTGTGGGTAGTAGCCAGCCTCTCAGAGGCAGTCTGTGACCCTTCTCTTACTGTGTGAGTAAAATGCAGCCAGGTTGTCTATCAGTAAGTGATCATCCCATCAGTGTAGGTTACAAGCATGTCTGGTCTTGTAAAAGGAAGGAGATGCAGCCTATGGTCCCCATAAAAGGTTATGTGATCTATGCTAGAGTCAGTTTTCTTTGCGAGACACCATGCAGATCAACACAGGGCCAAATTAAGTGTGAAAACTCTGGAGTTATGCAGTAAAACTATATGGTTTCCCCTGCACAGAACTGCAGGGTGAGATTTGCAGGAGGAGTTAAATAGGAATTTCCTCTCTAAGCCTTTGGGAATCCCTCCCCCTCCAACACAGTTAGGAGCTGCTTAGTCATCATCTAAAAGTCTTGCCTGCAAACAAAAGAGTTTTTCAAGGAAATTAGTGTCTCCAGTGGGAATATTAACAAAGGGAATTGTATTTTCGGGGACAGAAACATTTGCCCAGCTAAGCAGTAAAACAGACTAAAATAGTCAAATATAAAATATATATGTGGCTTAAAGCAATTGTCTTAAAACTCACAGTTTGCATCAAATTGGGCCACAGCTGAATAATAAAACTAAAGAAGGCGGTTCCAAGAAGTCCTCAACTATTAAATATTTCCACGTCTTTTGAAGGTGTAGGCAGAATTCCTAATTTAATGATTGGAATAGGCCTGTCCTTGTCCAGAGGCAATGAAAGATCTCAATACGGATTCAATTGTTTAGATTTTAAAGTGATAAGGAAGCGATAGGCTTGTTTTGGTAAGACCATATAATGGAGCCACATCTTCAGGTTTGCTGTCAAATCTACAACTGTGATAGTCAATAATAGGACATTCAACTGAAACTTTTTTGTATCCTCATTTCCTCTCCTTGGCTGTCTTTTATTTTTATTTTTTAAAAAGTATTAAAATACAGGTACTGTCTTTGGGGCTTTTATTGCTACTCCTGCTTTGGATATCTGTATTTTATAAAGCTTCTCTCTTGGTCTGGAAGCTGTAGGTGTCATAAAGGTCACTAACATAGCCGGAAAACCAGAGAAGATTTTAGTAGTTGAAATATTTTTGCATCAAGATTTAGAAATTCTGGCGAAAAGTTCAAAGGTTTATAAAAGAAGGAAAAGGTGTGCTAGAACCACCTTACAGCACAATCTGAACATCTTGTTTGGGCTGTACACAGTGCTCAGCAGATCTATTCATTAACGAGATTTCTTGATGAAGAAGCCCAAAGTACATTTGACCTGTAATTATTGAACAGATTTTGTTTAACTGTAAATGTGCTACATACCAATCTGGTTCTGCTGGAATGTTTGTTTTGGTTTTTGCTGTATGTCACAATGCAAGGCATCTTCATTCCTGCACCTGCATTTTCACCTAAACATCATGGACCCTGCTCAGAGTTACCTCAAACCATTCTTCAAAGATGCCAGTTCGCAGGCTTTGAGCTATGAACAACCTTGACCATAGATTAGAAAAGCAAAAAATTTTGAGTGCCTTCTGTTGAAAAATCTGTGCGAGAGTGTAGATATAGCACTTCAGCTAACAGGTACACAGGAGGTGGGGAAAAAGCTACCCTCCTGAGACACCGTGCTCTGACAGCAGCTGCGATACAGCTAGTCACAGATTGCAGGTTGCAGTAGCAAGAGGCAGATTCAGCTTCCCTCACAGAAGGAAGATACTACCCTTGGCAAATTCTCCACACTGACTGCAAGCCAAACAAGTTTCGTTCCCTATGCTGTTCTACGTTGCGGCATTTTTCATCATTATGGAATCAGAGCAATGTAAAAAGTATCTATGAGATGATGTTTCCTCCCTTAGCCTCCACCCACAGGTAAAAGCATGTGCAGGGGAGTATTTTATTTTAGTAGCCTTCTTGTTTGAGCTGGCTCTCTCATTTCAGGAGATACAGAATCATAGAATGGTTTGGGTTGAAGCGACCTTCAAGATCGTCTAGTTCCAACCCCCCTGCTGCGGGCAGGGACACCCTCCACTAGACCACGTTGCCCAAAGCCTCATCCAACCTGGTCTTAAACACTTCCAGGGATGGGGCATCCACAACCTCTTTGGGCAACCTGTTCCAGTGCCTCACCACTCTAACAGTAAAGAATTTCTTTCTAACATCTAATCTAAATCAACCCTCCTTCAGTTTAAACCCATTATATAATAAATATAAATGATGCTCTCACTTTACTCCCCCTAACATAAAAACAGAGGTGTGCACCCAGCATTTGGAATGACAATAGCAGCGCTAATGGCTGTAACTCAGCCAGAGAAGGATAAAGGGCTGATGACTGTCTGTTCACTCTTTCCTAAGCTTCCTAGTGTCCCTGGTACCTCAAGGAAGAAGAATTCCACAGATGATTGTATAGAGAGGTGAAATGTAACTACCCAGCCTCACCTTAGAATACAGGACAGTAGAGTTGACTGTCTTGTGCAAAATCCATTCAACTTATCTACTTTTATCCACAGCGTTTTCTTCCATATTAAAAAAAAAAAAAAAGAAATTGAATGTTTCCTTACCCGCGTGTCTAGATTATACGCTGTCTTCTTTAGATCCTGCAGAGCCCTCTGCATGAACTCAAATGCATGGCAATCAACACAGGGACGGCCTAGGAGAGCATTAGTAGAGAATCGTGACTATATGGCATGAAGTATTAAGTAGAAGGAATAAATGGGGATTTTGAGTATGAGGAGGAGCTACAGAAAAGAGTCCACAGAGTGAGTACTGATGTATGTACTCTTGAACAATACCAGTTATTGGAAACAGTCCATCATAATGGTCCACCCAGTCTCTCAATGACAAAAGAATTACTTCAACAAATTTGTATTAAAAAATTTCTTCTGCTTTTATTGCTGTTCCCCTCATCCTTCTCTTGTCACAGTTCATAGTGTGGAAACACTAAACCCATAACTTGAGTCTTTTCATTTTGCTCCAACCCTGAGCACATTTTCAACCTCATCTTCAGATTTTTCAGAAATTACCTCTGAAACCATGAACCTGTTCACTGGTAAATCTTGTCTCCTGATCTCACAAACTTGATCTCTAAATAGAAAGTTAATGGGATAAAATTGATTACATTATCACCTAGCCTCTAATTTTGAATATGACACAGCTTTGTCCAAAGCTAGTGAAGCAAGCAGCAGATAAACACAATGCCCTGCCATTAGCAGGCATTGCTGATAAGCAGAACTGCTGCGTTCTGGACTAATTACAGTGTTTTAGATAGTGTTCCCATATCTAGATATCCAGACTAAAGGTCACAAGGCTTGCTTTGCCTTGATCATCATGTAACACAAAGCTGTGCCCTAACAGATAGCAGTACTGAGACAGAACAAATATAGACATGATGAAATGTCTTCAAATCATCAGGCTCTACATATGCTCTTATTTGCTTCTCAGTGCCTGTGCCTCTCTGACAACTTCATAGGAAATATTGCGCAAGTGAGAAATTCTGAGTGCAGAGTAAGTTTGCTCTTTGAGGTCTGCTAAGGAAGACAGGCTGAAACCTAGAGTGATATTGGAAAATCCCGCAGTGTCTGTCAGCTTATTTTGCAAACACTTGATATTTGACTGATTACTACATGCCTCTGATAAGCTGGAATATGAGCTTCCAGCTCATGATCTATGTGCTAACCAGCAGGCAGGAATCAAGCCTGCTGGAGAAAAGGAGCCTGCCAAATTCTTTAACTGGCTAAGAAAAAACAAGAGATAAAAAATAAACATGGAGCAGTATTAAAGACCTCCTCTTTCATTGTTATACCACCACCCAACCTTAGTGTTATTATATTTGCACCAGACAAAAGGAGAGGACAGCATTTTCCACGTCAACAACTTGATGCAAGGACCTGTCATTATCTTTATGACATAAAATAAATTCAAGACAGATCAGCAAAGGAGAATTAGGTGATTGAAGGCTGCAAGACTTGACAACGTGTGCTTTCTTGGCATCTTTGTTGTAATTTTTT
The DNA here is from genome assembly GCF_028858705.1 of Grus americana. NCBI lineage: Eukaryota > Metazoa > Chordata > Aves > Gruiformes > Gruidae > Grus > Grus americana. The sequence continues at coordinate 9,380,547 of NC_072855.1, read as the reverse complement.
TAATAAAAACTACTGACTTTAATACAGTAGACATTACAAAGAATGGAAGATGTAATGAACAGTCAATGTCAGTTGAAAAAAGCAAGTCCCAATAATGTCTCTGAAAGGCAAACAGGGTGATTGCTGGCATAGAAAGGGCTAACACAATGTGAGAGCTGTACAAAAGAAAAGGTGCAGAAAAGTGGCAGATTTCACAGGCAGGAGACAAGAGTAAGAGAATAGAAAGCCTTGGATGCAGGAGAAAACCAGCACTGGTATACTCCCAAGTTGTGGTTTTAAAACAACATAAGCAAGACATTTCCAAACCAGTTTGACTCAGACAAGCTTCAGTGAAGTCCTGCAACATTAAAACTACCATACAAGCAGTATCAGAGGACTGTAGAGTGGTACGTACTTTCAGCTGGTATGGCTGTTCCTGCTTCTTGATCAGATCTAACAGGCTCCACGAGAAGCAGTGCAACCACAAAAACTAAAGGAACTGTAAGGACCACTTTTCTCAGAAGGCAAGGTGCCAGCATCTTGGGAAATGGTGCTTCTCTGTTTATCAAGAGACAGAAACAATTCAGTGAGGAACACTGCAGATACAAGGGTTTTGTTACAAATAACTTAACATTCCTGACAGCTAAAGCATTGGCAGTCTTCCTTTCAAAGAAAAAAAAAAATCAGAAGATCTAGAGCATGGACAGAAGTTTTCCAACAGTGCCCATAAAACCAAAAACTGGAAGAGAATGTCCCTAGACATGAGGGAGATGATCAGAAGTCCCTAGATAGTTTTGGGTTTCATTTGCAAGCCAGGATGCCAGCAACTTTGCCTGCTCTGTGATTCTAATCTTTTTTTCTAACTACACAGTTCCAGACCAGCACATGAATCTGGACAGCTGGTTCACTGTTAGACTTTGAGATTGAAACTGCATGGATCTGAGAGCTGAAATAGACCTAAACCTGGAAATGACAGTTTTACCCACTGACTTGCTTTACTGATGCACCCTCTTTTCACAAGAATAATAACTAAAGCTAATAATTATCGTTAACTACGTACCACACTGATCATAAAAACTTACTCCTTTATGAAAGCAGCTGAAGGAAAAGACTTTTGTCAAACCTCCACTAATTCACAGGTAGAACTTCTAATGGTAAATACAGCAAAACTCTTTGACCTTCTGTTTCCCCTCCTAATCTGGGCTTCAGACCTTTATTTGCAGCCATCCATTTGTTCCTGAACTTCACAGCCAGGCACACCATGCCCTTAAGATAGGTATAGTCTGGTCCAGCAACACCTCCTCTTCACACAGAGCTAAAATTTTTGATAAGTACACAGGCTTCAACTGAAGCATTTTCTTCACCCAACAGGTAAACTGTTTAGATCAAGAGAGAACACAGGAAACTTGGACTGGCTCAAGCTGCCACTGTCTGTTAGAGATTTCAAACCAAGCCTCAAGGATCCTGGCAAACTGCTAGAGTGGTCCTTAGTTCAGTCAAGTTTACCTTCCCTTCCTGTATGTTCAAATGGAAGAAAGAAAGAATCAAATAAGGTTAAGTTGTAGCAACACAATAAAATCCACATGAAAATTCTCTTTAGCTAAACCCAGGAAAGCAGGACAACATTCTGTCTCTCCCCAATTTTTTAAGTCGGTGCAAAAGATGTTGCGTAAGAACATCAAATTTGCGTGTGCTGAATGCAAGAGTACAGCAGTCCCCAAAACAGCTTGTATTTCACATTTGGAAGGGCAATACAGGGAGGCAGGAAAGGAAAAGGTTTTCCCCATCTTGCCACAAACACAGAACAGAACAAGCTTGCTCTTTGATAAATGCAATCCGCTGTTTCAGACACAGCTAATCTGAAGCTGCAAATTCTGCATGAACACTTGCCGCACATGCAAACCAGCAATTCATCCAGGAAAGGAGCAGCATTATACACATTCCCTGCTTGTGCACCTCAGCCTAAACATAAGAGTAGGGGATGGTTCAGCACCAAGAGACACACAGGTACACATAGACTCACAGATATATTTTGGCCCACACCAAAAAATAGATCTGGTAATGTAATTTCTATAACCCCAGGACTGGGTTTCCTATCCATCCCACTATTTAGGAGTGATCTGATGTGATCCTTTATTTCTACAATCCTTAAAATAAAGGGATTAAAATCATAACAAGCGGTTTGGTTTTTCTGTTTTAATTAATGGTGATCTGCAATCAAAGCAGTACAATCAAAGACACCAGGCTTCGCAACAGGATACAGCAGGGTGTCTCCAAGTAACAGTAAATTAGGATAATACCAGCTTCCTTTGAAAGTGACCAATGCAGAAGCCTCCTGGTCAGGAGGTGCAGAGGCTATTTTCATAGTTGACTATGAGTGCCAGAAAGGTTCAACAAAACACAGCGGATACGCTGTGAAACTTTTTCAGGGTACCTTACACATCACCCACCCCAGCTTTGTACGTGAGCCCTGCTGCAAAATAATTGCTCCCCGAGTGCAGTAATCACCTTAGACCACATCTAACTACTGCCTCTTAGCTATTCCGTGGGAATTTGCTATCTCGAGGAATAATCACAACAGGCTTCAGGGTGGTCTCACTGCAATGCAACTGGGATCAGAGGCAGGTCTGTGCATGGACTTCTGTGAAAGAGAAAAGTCACCCCCTCTAACAAAGGAAAAAAATATCAGTACCTGATCTCTCTCTCGTCTTTGTGATGGTCTCTTTGAAATGGCCGCTGCAAACTGCTAACAGAACAAGTGCAGCATTTCTGAGCATGTGCACTGTCTCTTTTTAACCTTCTCTGAAAGAGGTTATTACTATGGGGAGATTTCTGCCATGGCAACAATGCAGAGCACTGCAGCACACAGCACAGATTTAAAGAGGAACAGGCAGTGCCTCCCGGGTCTGGGGAAGGATGTTTCTGCTTTAACATGCGAGTTCCAGCAGTGACTTACCTGCTCCGGGTAAGGGTTTTAAAGCTGGGCCATTTGATTAATCTCTCTTGAAGTCCACTGAATGGTTTTCCCAAAGTCTTCTCAGCTGGATGTAGTGCCTGATTCAAGCAACTTGCTTCCCTACGTGCCTGAAAATAACCATGACAAATTACACCTCCTTTATGGGAAACCAGGAGAAACCACGGGATCGCACTCAGAAACTGCAGGACACGTCACAGGTGAGACTTTGGTGAAGGCCAGGAATGGTTCGGTGCACAGTCTGCCATCTGAATGGTTCTGAGTTACTGGGCTCATAACCACTCATGTCTGCTTTCCTGGATGTTTCTGTGGTCCCAGTCTCAGGGCTGCCAGGAACAGCTGTAGGAGTGCAGGTATTTAAACTCTGAGTGGGAACTTGAGTCTAAACTCAGGGTAAACCTCACTCCCCTTTTCCAGCCTGTGCCTCTGGTCCCTTTTCAATGCCTGTACTCCAGACCAACACTGATGGCGCTTCTGCTGAATGCGGTACCATAATGGAGCACAGATGATAAAAGTGCTTTTGTCAAAGCAAAGCTAAGTTCAGGGGTCACTTCTCCCCCCCAAAACAAATTTCCCATCACAAATTAGCAGTTCTTGTTCCAGAGAGAATGAGCACAGCTGAGGGCAGGCACAGCACTGAGAAGCATGACAGAACTTCAAAGGGACCGTGCTCTGTGTTTGCTTTAGCCGGTTCAATAGGGACTCAATAGTAAATGCTTTCATGGTGAAAGCTGGGGCACTCAGCGTCCAGGAAGGTCAGGCACACAACCTTTTTCTTTTTCATGAGCAGAAACTCCTTCTCAGAATTATGACTAAATTGCTGGCTAACATTTTTCTTTTCAACATGCCGTATACCCTGTCTCTCCTGTACAGCCCTAGGGGAATGGTTTGCCTCCATTAATTCAAGTTTTTCAGTAAGATGCTAAAATTTCAGGTTGTGCAGTGTGTAACTATGATGCTGTATGAAGTTGCAGCATCCATGAGCAGAGTCAAGAGCGGATTAATTATAGTACTGCCATCCTTATGCATCACAAAAACAGAAAGAAGGGGAAAATAATTTTTAGAAACTGCTCTTTTGGGCAAATAAGATTTAGCATTGTTCTTGCAGAGATAATCATACAAGATTTGGTCTGATTAAGTATCTGCTTATACACAAATTACAAATGCAGAACTTTATTAATGATCTTTCTCAGCAATCTAATCTCACACCTTGGCCTCTCTTCCTAGTAACTAACATAGATATTCACATATACATACATATACACATATCTATCTAACCTGTGCTCTTGACCATTCCCAGTAAATCTTACCCTGTTCTCCTGAATCCTGTTCTTTCTCTATCACAACGTAACAACAAGCAGCCAGCCCTGGTAGCTTGGGTGTTATCACTGATTCATTCTTCTAGACCCATGCAATGGGCTTCTAACTCCATTAAATAAAGTTTTAAAAATCTGTTTCTGCCATTCTCAGCTGCCAAATTCCTTGCTCTAAGCATCTCATACCAGCTACTGTGACCTCTCTTCTTTAGCCTTGTCCTATATCTACTTGTCCTGCAAGAAACAAGTTCCTTTTTAGCATTTTAACCACATTTCCTCTTTATTCACTTCTCCCCACTCTGTACTGTGTTAAGCACCAGCTTTTCTCTTCACTGAAGCTACTATTTTCTCAACTAGAAAATATCAGTTCACCAAGGAGGAGATTTTCCACACAGGAGGTAGAGATCCCATTTTAGGATATTTTTATTTGAAAAATGTTTTGAAAAAAATTATTCTGATAATTTTCAAATTGATAATTTCTGGCTTTCTGCTTCAACATTATTTCCTTTTTAAACCTAAGCTTAACAGAATAAAAATACATTTCATGCTTAGTTGATGGAATTGCAGAGCAGGAGCAGCTCTTATGTTAAGGGTATTGGGACACGTCCCCACCAGACCATTACAACCCCAATAAAATCTTTCCTTCTCTTATTTCCCTCATGCTTTGTGCATAGGTGGTACAGATGCTAGCCCAAGGGCACCCCAGAACTGGAAGTACAGACCAGAACCAGGACTATACAGCACCTGCAAAACAGGCCTCAACAGCAATTTCACTGGTGTGCCCAAAGGTGCAATCGTGGTCATGCGGCACCTCAGGCTGAGCATGAAAAGTGACATTTAAGTGAAAGCTAGAACGTCCTGACTCCCCAGCTGCCCTGGGGGATCATTCATGAGGTAAGCAGAGAGAATTTATAGTTTCTTTTTATAATGAAGTCAAACACGATGGATTTTTTTTCCAAGATCCCCACCAGCTAAAAAGCATCAAAGCAGTGTTGCTGAGATTTCAATTTTTCATCTTGATAGCACATGTTTTGATACTATAAATATTTCTGTGGGATTGGGAGAAAAGCTCAAGCCTTTACCTCAAAGCCTCTTCACTGCTTGGTCTCTCCTTGGCTCTTAAATCTAATAGTCGGTCACAGCAAAAAACTTTCTTCTCTCACTAAAGATAACAGATTCTGTCATTTCTCCTGCAGACACTTTTATGCCTTCTCACAGCCTGCCCTCTAAATCATGGTAAAAATCTCCCCACAAGGTACCATCTTGTCTTCCATCAAATCCTCTTTTAAGCTTTACCTCTGCCCAGAATCCTACAAAGCACTGCTGCCTGGCAGAGCCTGGGGAGGGAGCTGGCTGTGACTGCTGATGGTATGCAAATGTGCTCGTTATACCAATATCTCACTGCCTCACACCTCTCACTGATTCCCCCCCTTGTCATCCCGCTCCAATCCCAGGCTGCAAACGCTGGAGGGCAGGGGCTGTGTTTGCACTTGTTGGCACAGCACCACCAGGCTGGAGTGTTGATTGAGGCTTTTGGGCAGATGTGATGAATAATAATGTCAAACTACCTAAAGCTGATCGCATTGTTCCACACTCTGATATATGAGCTATTCACAGTGCAAGCCTCTTATTCTTTTCCTTCCAATTTAAAGCTCTTGGGAAGTGTCAGAGTGACCAGATTAAGAAATGAAGCCTTCCTTTGTTCCCTGAACAGGTATTGCATATCTTGGTAGCAGCAAATAATTGAAATTAATCCTCCTTCCATTTTCCCCCTCAGTAATTTTAGGAATAATTTCCTTGTCAGTAACTGATTCTTGCAGTCCCTATCTGTCAGAGTATGGCTCATCTGAAATCATTCTAGGCTCCAAAAGTCTTGAGTTTCAGTGCAAGACTAAGGCTGGGCTCATGTCCAAGTCTGAATTTTCCACACAGCACTCAGGGAGACCTGCACTGTCAGAACTACTTACTACTTTTTGGATGAGATGCTAAGCTGAGGTCAAATCTTTCAGCGTCTCTTTGGGAGTTGAGAAGCATTTAAAAATCCCATGGCAATATTCAGGAAGGGTTAGCATTAGCTGAGCTATCCTTGGCTTGCACCATCCCTATCCAACCTCCTGCACACACATCTTTGGGAAAATAGGCTGTGTTCCAAGCTGTGCTTGAGCTATTTCCAGCTACCTAATAGTTGCAACTTTAACTAGTTTGCTAAGTCCACAGGGATGTCTTGAGTACTTTGCAATAACTATACAAATATGCATGAATGGGCTTTGAACTGGAGAGGGACAAACTGCTATCCTTCAAGCTTCCCATTCCAGAACCGGACTTCAGAGTCCAGGGGCCTCTTCTAACATGGGTGGCCTAGACAGGTGAAGAGAAGATCTCTTAGTGGAGAAGCAGCGCACCATTAGCCAGTTTCCTTGTAAAGGGTGCCTTTAAAAACAGCAACTGAGGAAACTAAAGCAAATGAGATTGCTAAAATTGGAAACTTATCAGTGACCCTTTTTTCCCCCCCAAAGATGTTTATTATCCAAAGTCTGCATAAGGACTTTCCAACTTCAGAATCCAGAAGACCCACAGTCAGGGTCTCCAGACCCACTCCCTGCTCTAGGAATCAGCTCCTTCGCAACTAGTCACCTGAGATTGATCCAGGATGACTTTTATGACAACAATACTTAGATCTCATTTATAATAATTCTGACATTAAGATCCCTATGATTTAATGGCTTAAAGATGGATGTGCCTTCATACTTCCATGTTTGAAAACAGCATCTTTAGCCTGAGTTCATGTTCACAAGATATTTGCAAGCTGACAAATATGGCTTCTCCTTGTACAATTTGTTTCCCCTTTCTACAATCACAGTGCTACAAATTGCAAGCTGGTTAGTGCAGTACTATCCTGATGTTGCACTAACTGTGACTGCACAGTTTCCAGCTAAGAGCTTAACTTATGTCTGCCTTCAAAATGTCTTGTTAATGAATTCTTCATTTGTGATCCAGGGATGTTTTTAGACAGTGGCAAGTGACCAATAAGCAATTAATATTCCTTAAGTATCAGTATAGTGGTCACAGTCTTGGCTGAGATGCTGGAAAACAGACCAGAACTGTCACTGCTAAAAGCAAGGCTAGTTACAGCATAACCGACTGAGTCAAGAATCAGTGATCAGAGCTGGGACAGACTCCCATCCTCAGGAGGTCTAGAACTAGACCTAGGCAGGGATCAAGTTCTAACACACACTCATTAACAGATGACATTCCCCAAGTCCTCAAGATCACCTGGCTATCATTCTAGAAGGGAGACACAGTGACCACCAGGGAAGAATGGGTTATTTGTTCCTTGGAGCACTTTTTCTAACTGTTGGCAAAAAAAAAAAAAAGTGTAGCTCTACAATCCTCAAATCAACAGATTGGGTTCTTCTGAAGGAAAAAGCATGAAGAATCCTATGTTAGTCTTCTCATCTACTAAGTTACACTTAGTAGTAGCAACTACTGTCAACCTGGATTAGCACCCCCAATGCCAAATTTGCTGTCCAAACGCACTGTAGGGCACTGTAGGCAACTGCCTTCCTATGCTCTGTCATGCAGTCTCGGTTTCTCAGCAATGCATTCTTTCATTTCTAGCATCCTGGGAAATATTTTTGCTTTCTTCCACACTTGCCTTCCCGGTTATGTTATTGGCTTTCACTGCACACTGTTGTAAATCACATAGATGTATGCAGAAAGACAGCATCTAGGCTCTAGCTAGTACAAGATCCCCGTCCAGTTTTTGGCAGACAAATAC